>NW_028263210.1:0-600000 GCF_982192425.1 Myodes glareolus | reverse complement strand
ACTTTCTAAATGCTGTCCTTTCAGAGAAAATCACTTTCCTTTGAAAGTGCCTTAAGCTACTTACAAGCATTCACCAGAAACTCACATGCGTTTCTCTGATAGAGAAGCAGTCTGTTCCAACACTTCAATTCACTGTGCGAAGTGAATGGAGTGTTGCTTCACTTTCTAAATGCTGTCCTTTCAGAGAAAATCACTCTCCTTTGAAAGTGCCTTAAGCTACTTGCAAGCATCAGGAAGAAACTCACATGCGTTTCTCTGAAAGAGAAGCAGTCTGTTCCAACACTTCAATTCACTGTGCGAAGTGAATGGAGTGTTGCTTCACTTTCTAAATGCTGTCCTTTCAGAGAAAATCACTTTCCTTTGAATGTGCCTTAAGCTACTTGCAAGCATTCACAAGAAACACTAATGCGTTTCTATGAAAGAGAAGCAGTCTGTTCCAACACTTCAATTTATTGTGCGAAGGAAATGGAGTGTTGCTTCACTTTCTAAATGCTGTCCTTTCAGAGAAAATCACTTTCCTTTGAAAGTGCATTAAACTACTTTCAAGCATTCATAAAAAACTCACATGCGTTTCTCTGAAAGAGAAGCAGTCTGTTCCAACACTTCAATTCACTGTGCGAAGTGAATGGAGTGTTGCCTCACTTTCTAAATGCTGTCCTTTCAGAGAAAATCACTTTCCATTGAAAGTTCCTTAAACTACTTTCAAGCTTCACAAAAAACTCACATGCGTTTCTCTGAAAGAGAAGGAGTCTGTTCCAACACTTCAATTCACTGTGCGAAGTGAATGGAGTGTTGCTTCACTTTCTAAATGCTGTCCTTCCAGAGAAAATCCCTTTCCTTTGAAAGTGCCTTAAGCAACTTACAAGCATTCAACAGAAACTCACATGCATTTCTCTGAAAGAGAAGCAGTCTGTTCCAACACTTCAATTCACTGTACAAAGTGAATGGAGTGTTGCTTCACTTTCTAAATGCTGTCCTTTCAGAGAAAATCATTTTCCTTTGAAAGTGCCTTAAACTACTTTCAAGCACTCACAAAAAACTCACATGCGTTTCTCTGAAAGACAAGCAGTGTGTTCCAACACTTCAATTCACTGTGCGAAGTGAATGGAGTGTTGCTTCAGTTTCTAAATGCTGTCCTTTCAGAGAAAATCACTTTCCTTTGAAAGTGCCTTAAGCGACTTGCAATAATTCACAAGAAACTCACATGCGCTTCTCTGAAAGTTAAGTAGTCTATTCCAACACTTCAATTCACTGTGCGAAGTGAATGGAGTGTTGCTTCACTTTCTAAATGCTGTCCTTTCAGAGAAAATCACTTTCCTTTGAAAGTGCCTTAAGCTACTTACAAGCATTCACCAGAAACTCACATGCGTTTCTCTGAAAGAGAAGCAGTCTGTTCCAACACTTCAATTCACTGTGCGAAGTGAATGGAGTGTTGCTTCACTTTCTAAATGCTGTCCTTTCAGAGAAAATCACTTTCGTTTGAAAGTGCCTTAAGCTACTTACAAGCATTCACCAGAAACTCACATGCGTTTCTCTTAAAGAGAAGCAGTCTGTTCCAAAACTTCAATTCACTGTGCGAAGTGAATGGCGTGTTGCTTCAGTTTCTAAATGCTGTCCTTTCAGAGAAAATCACTTTCCTTTGAAAGTGCCTTAAGCAACTTGCAAGCATTCAAAAGAAACTCACATGCGTTTTTCTGAAAGAGAAGCAGTCTGTTCCAACACTTCAATTCACTGTGCGAAGTGAATGGAGTGTTGCTTCACTTTCTAAATGCTGTCCTTTCAGAGAAAATCACTTTCCTTTGAACGTGCCTTAAGCTACTTACAAGCATTCACCAGAAACTCACATGCGTTTCTCTGAAAGAGAAGCAGTCTGTTCCAATACTTCAATTCACTCTGCGAAGTGAATGGAGTGTTGCTTCACTTTCTAAATGCTGTCCTTTTAGAGAAAATCACTTTCCTTTGAAAGTGCCTTAAGCTACTTACAAGCATTCAACAGAAACTCACATGCATTTCTCTGAAAGAGAAGCAGTCTGTTCCAACACTTCAATTAACTGTGCGAAGTGAATGGAGTGTTGCTTCACTTTCTAAATGCTGTCCTTTCAGAGAAAATCACTTTCCTTTGAAAGTGCCTTAAGCTACTTACAAGCATTCACCAGAAACTCACATGCGTTTCTCTGAAAGAGAAGCAGTCTGTTCCAACACTTCAATTCACTGTGCGAAGTGAATGGAGTGTTGCTTCACTTTCTAAATGCTGTCCTTTCAGAGAAAATCACTTTCCTTTGAAAGTGCCTTAAGCTACTTACAAGCCTTCACCAGAAACTCACATGCGTTTCTCTGAAAGAGAAGCAGTCTGTTCCAATACTTCAATTCACTCTGCGAAGTGAATGGAGTGTTGCTTCACTTTCTAAATGCTGTCCTTTCAGAGAAAATCACTTTCTTTGGAAAGTGCCTTAAGCTACTTACAAGCATTCAACTTAAACTCACATGCATTTCTCTGAAAGAGAAGCAGTCTGTTCTAACACTTCAATTCACTGTGCGAAGTGAATGGAGTGTTGCTTCACTTTCTAAATGCTGTCCTTTCAGAGAAAATCACTTTCCTTTGAAAGTGCCTTAAGCTACTTACAAGCATTCACCAGAAACTCACATGCGTTTCTCTGATAGAGAAGCAGTCTGTTCCAACACTTCAATTCACTGTGCGAAGTGAATGGAGTGTTGCTTCACTTTCTAAATGCTGTCCTTTCAGAGAAAATCACTTTCCTTTGAAAGTGCCTTAAGCTACTTGCAAGCATAAGGAAGAAACTCACATGCGTTTCTCTGAAAGAGAAGCAGTCTGTTCCAACACTTCAATTCACTGTGCGAAGTGAATGGAGTGTTGCTTCACTTTCTAAATGCTGTCCTTTCAGAGAAAATCACTTTCCTTTGAATGTGCCTTAAGCTACTTGCAAGCATTCACAAGAAACACTAATGCGTTTCTATGAAAGAGAAGCAGTCTGTTCCAACACTTCAATTTATTGTGCGAAGGGAATGGAGTGTTGCTTCACTTTCTAAATGCTGTCCTTTCAGAGAAAATCACTTTCCTTTGAAAGTGCATTAAACTACTTTCAAGCATTCATAAAAAACTCACATGCGTTTCTCTGAAAGAGAAGCAGTCTGTTCCAACACTTCAATTCACTGTGCGAAGTGAATGGAGTGTTGCCTCACTTTCTAAATGCTGTCCTTTCAGAGAAAATCACTTTCCATTGAAAGTGCCTTAAACTACTTTCAAGCATTCACAAAAAACTCACATGCGTTTCTCTGAAAGAGAAGGAGTCTGTTCCAACACTTCAATTCACTGTGCGAAGTGAATGGAGTGTTGCTTCACTTTCTAAATGCTGTCCTTCCAGAGAAAATCCCTTTCCTTTGAAAGTGCCTTAAGCAACTTACAAGCATTCAACAGAAACTCACATGCATTTCTCTGAAAGAGAAGCAGTCTGTTCCAACACTTCAATTCACTGTACAAAGTGAATGGAGTGTTGCTTCACTTTCTAAATGCTGTCCTTTCAGAGAAAATCATTTTCCTTTGAAAGTGCCTTAAACTACTTTCAAGCACTCACAAAAAACTCACATGCGTTTCTCTGAAAGACAAGCAGTGTGTTCCAACACTTCAATTCACTGTGCGAAGTGAATGGAGTGTTGCTTCAGTTTCTAAATGCTGTCCTTTCAGAGAAAATCACTTTCCTTTGAAAGTGCCTTAAGCGACTTGCAATAATTCACAAGAAACTCACATGCGCTTCTCTGAAAGTGAAGTAGTCTATTCCAACACTTCAATTCACTGTGCGAAGTGAATTGAGTGTTGCTTCACTTTCTAAATGCTGTCCTTTCAGAGAAAATCACTTTCGTTTGAAAGTGCCTTAAGCTACTTACAAGCATTCACCAGAAACTCACATGCGTTTCTCTTAAAGAGAAGCAGTCTGTTCCAAAACTTCAATTCACTGTGCGAAGTGAATGGCGTGTTGCTTCAGTTTCTAAATGCTGTCCTTTCAGAGAAAATCACTTTCCTTTGAAAGTGCCTTAAGCAACTTGCAAGCATTCAAAAGAAACTCACATGCGTTTTTCTGAAAGAGAAGCAGTCTGTTCCAACACTTCAATTCACTGTGCGAAGTGAATGGAGTGTTGCTTCACTTTCTAAATGCTGTCCTTTCAGAGAAAATCACTTTCCTTTGAACGTGCCTTAAGCTACTTACAAGCATTCACCAGAAACTCACATGCGTTTCTCTGAAAGAGAAGCAGTGTGTTCCAATACTTCAATTCACTCTGCGAAGTGAATGGAGTGTTGCTTCACTTTCTAAATGCTGTCCTTTCAGAGAAAATCACTTTCCTTTGAAAGTGCCTTAAGCTACTTACAAGCATTCAACAGAAACTCACATGCATTTCTCTGAAAGAGAAGCAGTCTGTTCCAACACTTCAATTAACTGTGCGAAGTGAATGGAGTGTTGCTTCACTTTCTAAATGCTGTCCTTTCAGAGAAAATCACTTTCCTTTGAAAGTGCCTTAAGCTACTTACAAGCATTCACCAGAAACTCACATGCGTTTCTCTGAAAGAGAAGCAGTCTGTTCCAACACTTCAATTAACTGTGCGAAGTGAATGGAGTGTTGCTTCACTTTCTAAATGCTGTCCTTTCAGAGAAAATCACTTTCCTTTGAAAGTGCCTTAAGCTACTTACAAGCATTCACCAGAAACTCACATGCGTTTCTCTGAAAGAGAAGCAGTCTGTTCCAATACTTCAATTCACTCTGCGAAGTGAATGGAGTGTTGCTTCACTTTCTAAATGCTGTCCTTTCAGAGAAAATCACTTTCTTTGGAAAGTGCCTTAAGCTACTTACAAGCATTCAACTTAAACTCACATGCATTTCTCTGAAAGAGAAGCAGTCTGTTCTAACACTTCAATTCACTGTGCGAAGTGAATGGAGTGTTGCTTCACTTTCTAAATGCTGTCCTTTCAGAGAAAATCACTTTCCTTTGAAAGTGCCTTAAGCTACTTACAAGCATTCACCAGAAACTCACATGCGTTTCTATGATAGAGAAGCAGTCTGTTTCAACACTTCAATTCACTGTGCGAAGTGAATGGAGTGTTGCTTCACTTTCTAAATGCTGTCCTTTCAGAGAAAATCACTTTCCTTTGAAAGTGCCTTAAGCTACTTGCAAGCATCAGGAAGAAACTCACATGCGTTTCTCTGAAAGAGAAGCAGTCTGTTCCAACACTTCAATTCACTGTGCGAAGTGAATGGAGTGTTGCTTCACTTTCTAAATGCTGTCCTTTCAGAGAAAATCACTTTCCTTTGAATGTGCCTTAAGCTACTTGCAAGCATTCACAAGAAACACTATTGCGTTTCTATGAAAGAGAAGCAGTCTGTTCCAACACTTCAATTTATTGTGCGAAGTGAATGGCGTGTTGCTTCACTTTCTAAATGCTGTCCTTTCAGAGAAAATCACTTTCCTTTGAAAGTGCCTTAAGCAACTTGCAAGCATTCAAAAGAAACTCACATGCGTTTCTCTGAAAGAGAAGCAGTCTGTTCCAACACTTCAATTCACTGTGCGAAGTGAATGGAGTGTTGCCTCACTTTCTAAATGCTGTCCTTTCAGAGAAAATCACTTTCCTTTGAAAGTGCCTTAAGCTACTTACAAGCATTCACCAGAAACTCACATGCGTTTCTCTGAAAGAGAAACAGTCTGTTCCAACACTTCAATTCACTGTGCGAAGTGAATGGAGTGTTGCTTCACTTTCTAAATGCTGTCCTTTCAGAGAAAATCACTTTCCTTTGAAAGTGCCTTAAGCTACTTGCAAGCATCAGGAAGAAACTCACATGCGTTTCTCTGAAAGAGAAGCAGTCTGTTCCAACACTTCAATTCACTGTGCGAAGTGAATGGAGTGTTGCTTCACTTTCTAAATGCTGTCCTTTCAGAGAAAATCACTTTCCTTTGAAAGTGCCTTAAGCTATTTGCAAGCATTAGGAAGAAACTCACATGCGTTTCTCTGAAAGAGAAGCAGTCTGTTCCAACACTTCAATTCACTGTACAAAGTGAATGGAGTGTTGCTTCACTTTCTAAATGCTGTCCTTTCAGAGAAAATCATTTTCCTTTGAAAGTGCCTTAAACTACTTTCAAGCACTCACAAAAAACTCACATGCGTTTCTCTGAAAGACAAGCAGTGTGTTCCAACACTTCAATTCACTGTGCGAAGTGAATGGAGTGTTGCTTCAGTTTCTAAATGCTGTCCTTTCAGAGAAAATCACTTTCCTTTGAAAGTGCCTTAAGCGACTTGCAATAATTCACAAGAAACTCACATGCGCTTCTCTGAAAGTGAAGTAGTCTATTCCAACACTTCAATTCACTGTGCGAAGTGAATGGAGTGTTGCTTCACTTTCTAAATGCTGTCCTTTCAGAGAAAATCACTTTCCTTTGAAAGTGCCTTAAGCTACTTACAAGCATTCACCAGAAACTCACATGCGTTTCTCTGAAAGAGAAGCAGTCTGTTCCAACACTTCAATTCACTGTGCGAAGTGAATGGAGTGTTGCTTCACTTTCTAAATGCTGTCCTTTCAGAGAAAATCACTTTCGTTTGAAAGTGCCTTAAGCTACTTACAAGCATTCACCAGAAACTCACATGCGTTTCTCTTAAAGAGAAGCAGTCTGTTCCAAAACTTCAATTCACTGTGCGAAGTGAATGGCGTGTTGCTTCAGTTTCTAAATGCTGTCCTTTCAGAGAAAATCACTTTCCTTTGAAAGTGCCTTAAGCAACTTGCAAGCATTCAAAAGAAACTCACATGCGTTTTTCTGAAAGAGAAGCAGTCTGTTCCAACACTTCAATTCACTGTGCGAAGTGAATGGAGTGTTGCTTCACTTTCTAAATGCTGTCCTTTCAGAGAAAATCCCTTTCCTTTGAACGTGCCTTAAGCTACTTACAAGCATTCACCAGAAACTCACATGCGTTTCTCTGAAAGAGAAGCAGTGTGTTCCAATACTTCAATTCACTCTGCGAAGTGAATGGAGTGTTGCTTCACTTTCTAAATGCTGTCCTTTCAGAGAAAATCACTTTCCTTTGAAAGTGCCTTAAGCTACTTACAAGCATTCAACAGAAACTCACATGCATTTCTCTGAAAGAGAAGCAGTCTGTTCCAACACTTCAATTAACTGTGCGAAGTGAATGGAGTGTTGCTTCACTTTCTAAATGCTGTCCTTTCAGAGAAAATCACTTTCCTTTGAAAGTGCCTTAAGCTACTTACAAGCATTCACCAGAAACTCACATGCGTTTCTCTGAAAGAGAAGCAGTCTGTTCCAACACTTCAATTCACTGTGCGAAGTGAATGGAGTGTTGCTTCACTTTCTAAATGCTGTCCTTTCAGAGAAAATCACTTTCCTTTGAATGTGCCTTAAGCTACTTACAAGCATTCACCAGAAACTCACATGCGTTTCTCTGAAAGAGAAGCAGTCTGTTCCAATACTTCAATTCACTCTGCGAAGTGAATGGAGTGTTGCTTCACTTTCTAAATGCTGTCCTTTCAGAGAAAATCACTTTCTTTGGAAAGTGCCTTAAGCTACTTACAAGCATTCAACTTAAACTCACATGCATTTCTCTGAAAGAGAAGCAGTCTGTTCTAAAACTTCAATTCACTGTGCGAAGTGAATGGAGTGTTGCTTCACTTTCTAAATGCTGTCCTTTCAGAGAAAATCACTTTCCTTTGAAAGTGCCTTAAGCTACTTACAAGCATTCACCAGAAACTCACATGCGTTTCTCTGATAGAGAAGCAGTCTGTTTCAACACTTCAATTCACTGTGCGAAGTGAATGGAGTGTTGCTTCACTTTCTAAATGCTGTCCTTTCAGAGAAAATCACTTTCCTTTGAAAGTGCCTTAAGCTACTTGCAAGCATCAGGAAGAAACTCACATGCGTTTCTCTGAAAGAGAAGCAGTCTGTTCCAACACTTCAATTCACTGTGCGAAGTGAATGGAGTGTTGCTTCACTTTCTAAATGCTGTCCTTTCAGAGAAAATCACTTTCCTTTGAATGTGCCTTAAGCTACTTGCAAGCATTCACAAGAAACACTATTGCGTTTCTATGAAAGAGAAGCAGTCTGTTCCAACACTTCAATTTATTGTGCGAAGTGAATGGCGTGTTGCTTCACTTTCTAAATGCTGTCCTTTCAGAGAAAATCACTTTCCTTTGAAAGTGCCTTAAGCAACTTGCAAGCATTCAACAGAAACTCACATGCGTTTCTCTGAAAGAGAAGCAGTCTGTTCCAACACTTCAATTCACTGTGCGAAGTGAATGGAGTGTTGCCTCACTTTCTAAATGCTGTCCTTTCAGAGAAAATCACTTTCCTTTGAAAGTGCCTTAAGCTACTTACAAGCATTCACCAGAAACTCACATGCGTTTCTCTGAAAGAGAAACAGTCTGTTCCAACACTTCAATTCACTGTGCGAAGTGAATGGAGTGTTGCTTCACTTTCTAAATGCTGTCCTTTCAGAGAAAATCACTTTCCTTTGAAAGTGCCTTAAGCTACTTGCAAGCATCAGGAAGAAACTCACATGCGTTTCTCTGAAAGAGAAGCAGTCTGTTCCAACACTTCAATTCACTGTGCGAAGTGAATGGAGTGTTGCTTCACTTTCTAAATGCTGTCCTTTCAGAGAAAATCACTTTCCTTTGAAAGTGCCTTAAGCTATTTGCAAGCATTAGGAAGAAACTCACATGCGTTTCTCTGAAAGAGAAGCAGTCTGTTCCAACACTTCAATTCACTGTGCGAAGTGAATGGAGTGTTGCCTCACTTTCTAAATGCTGTCCTTTCAGAGAAAATCACTTTCCATTGAAAGTGCCTTAAACTACTTTCAAGCATTCACAAAAAACTCACATGCGTTTCTCTGAAAGAGAAGCAGTCTGTTCCAACACTTCAATTCACTGTGCGAAGTGAATGGAGTGTTGCTTCACTTTCTAAATGCTGTCCTTTCAGAGAAAATCACTTTCCTTTGAACGTGCCTTAAGCTACTTACAAGCATTCACCAGAAACTCACATGCGTTTCTCTGAAAGAGAAGCAGTCTGTTCCAATACTTCAATTCACTCTGCGAAGTGAATGGAGTGTTGCTTCACTTTCTAAATGCTGTCCTTTCAGAGAAAACCACTTTTCTTTGAAAGTGCCTTAAGCTACTTACAAGCATTCAACAGAAACTCACATGCATTTCTCTGAAAGAGAAGCAGTCTGTTCCAACACTTCAATTAACTGTGCGAAGTGAATGGAGTGTTGCTTCACTTTCTAAATGCTGTCCTTTCAGAGAAAATCACTTTCCTTTGAAAGTGCCTTAAGCTACTTACAAGCATTCACCAGAAACTCACATGCGTTTCTCTGAAAGAGAAGCAGTCTGTTCCAACACTTCAATTCACTGTGCGAAGTGAATGGAGTGTTGCTTCACTTTCTAAATGCTGTCCTTTCAGAGAAAATCACTTTCCTTTGAAAGTGCCTTGAGCTACTTACAAGCATTCACCAGAAACTCACATGCGTTTCTCTGAAAGAGAAGCAGTCTGTTCCAATACTTCAATTCACTCTGCGAAGTGAATGGAGTGTTGCTTCACTTTCTAAATGCTGTCCTTTCAGAGAAAATCACTTTCTTTGGAAAGTGCCTTAAGCTACTTACAAGCATTCAACTTAAACTCACATGCATTTCTCTGAAAGAGAAGCAGTCTGTTCTAACACTTCAATTCACTGTGCGAAGTGAATGGAGTGTTGCTTCACTTTCTAAATGCTGTCCTTTCAGAGAAAATCACTTTCCTTTGAAAGTGCCTTAAGCTACTTACAAGCATTTACCAGAAACTCACATGCGTTTCTCTGATAGAGAAGCAGTCTGTTCCAACACTTCAATTCACTGTGCGAAGTGAATGGAGTGTTGCTTCACTTTCTAAATGCTGTCCTTTCAGAGAAAATCACTTTCCTTTGAAAGTGCCTTAAGCTACTTGCAAGCATCAGGAAGAAACTCACATGCGTTTCTCTGAAAGAGAAGCAGTCTGTTCCAACACTTCAATTCACTGTGCGAAGTGAATGGAGTGTTGCTTCACTTTCTAAATGCTGTCCTTTCAGAGAAAATCACTTTCCTTTGAATGTGCCTTAAGCTACTTGCAAGCATTCACAAGAAACACTACTGCGTTTCTATGAAAGAGAAGCAGTCTGTTCCAACACTTCAATTTATTGTGCGAAGGGAATGGAGTGTTGCTTCACTTTCTATATGCTGTCCTTTCAGAGAAAATCACTTTCCTTTGAAAGTGCATTAAACTACTTTCAAGCATTCATAAAAAACTCACATGCGTTTCTCTGAAAGAGAAGCAGTCTGTTCCAACACTTCAATTCACTGTGCGAAGTGAATGGAGTGTTGCCTCACTTTCTAAATGCTGTCCTTTCAGAGAAAATCACTTTCCATTGAAAGTGCCTTAAACTACTTTCAAGCATTCACAAAAAACTCACATGCGTTTCTCTGAAAGAGAAGGAGTCTGTTCCAACACTTCAATTCACTGTGCGAAGTGAATGGAGTGTTGCTTCACTTTCTAAATGCTGTCCTTCCAGAGAAAATCCCTTTCCTTTGAAAGTGCCTTAAGCAACTTACAAGCATTCAACAGAAACTCACATGCATTTCTCTGAAAGAGAAGCAGTCTGTTCCAACACTTCAATTCACTGTACAAAGTGAATGGAGTGTTGCTTCACTTTCTAAATGCTGTCCTTTCAGAGAAAATCATTTTCCTTTGAAAGTGCCTTAAACTACTTTCAAGCACTCACAAAAAACTCACATGCGTTTCTCTGAAAGACAAGCAGTGTGTTCCAACACTTCAATTCACTGTGCGAAGTGAATGGAGTGTTGCTTCAGTTTCTAAATGCTGTCCTTTCAGAGAAAATCACTTTCCTTTGAAAGTGCCTTAAGCGACTTGCAATAATTCACAAGAAACTCACATGCGCTTCTCTGAAAGTGAAGTAGTCTATTCCAACACTTCAATTCACTGTGCGAAGTGAATGGAGTGTTGCTTCACTTTCTAAATGCTGTCCTTTCAGAGAAAATCACTTTCCTTTGAAAGTGCCTTAAGCTACTTACAAGCATTCACCAGAAACTCACATGCGTTTCTCTGAAAGAGAAGCAGTCTGTTCCAACACTTCAATTCACTGTGCGAAGTGAATGGAGTGTTGCTTCACTTTCTAAATGCTGTCCTTTCAGAGAAAATCACTTTCGTTTGAAAGTGCCTTAAGCTACTTACAAGCATTCACCAGAAACTCACATGCGTTTCTCTTAAAGAGAAGCAGTCTGTTCCAAAACTTCAATTCACTGTGCGAAGTGAATGGCGTGTTGCTTCAGTTTCTAAATGCTGTCCTTTCAGAGAAAATCACTTTCCTTTGAAAGTGCCTTAAGCAACTTGCAAGCATTCAAAAGAAACTCACATGCGTTTTTCTGAAAGAGAAGCAGTCTGTTCCAACACTTCAATTCACTGTGCGAAGTGAATGGAGTGTTGCTTCACTTTCTAAATGCTGTCCTTTCAGAGAAAATCACTTTCCTTTGAACGTGCCTTAAGCTACTTACAAGCATTCACCAGAAACTCACATGCGTTTCTCTGAAAGAGAAGCAGTCTGTTCCAATACTTCAATTCACTCTGCGAAGTGAATGGAGTGTTGCTTCACTTTCTAAATGCTGTCCTTTCAGAGAAAATCACTTTCCTTTGAAAGTGCCTTAAGCTACTTACAAGCATTCAACAGAAACTCACATGCATTTCTCTGAAAGAGAAGCAGTCTGTTCCAACACTTCAATTAACTGTGCGAAGTGAATGGAGTGTTGCTTCACTTTCTAAATGCTGTCCTTTCAGAGAAAATCACTTTCCTTTGAAAGTGCCTTAAGCTACTTACAAGCATTCACCAGAAACTCACATGCGTTTCTCTGAAAGAGAAGCAGTCTGTTCCAACACTTCAATTCACTGTGCGAAGTGAATGGAGTGTTGCTTCACTTTCTAAATGCTGTCCTTTCAGAGAAAATCACTTTCCTTTGAAAGTGCCTTAAGCTACTTACAAGCATTCACCAGAAACTCACATGCGTTTCTCTGAAAGAGAAGCAGTCTGTTCCAATACTTCAATTCACTCTGCGAAGTGAATGGAGTGTTGCTTCACTTTCTAAATGCTGTCCTTTCAGAGAAAATCACTTTCGTTGGAAAGTGCCTTAAGCTACTTACAAGCATTCAACTTAAACTCACATGCATTTCTCTGAAAGAGAAGCAGTCTGTTCTAACACTTCAATTCACTGTGCGAAGTGAATGGAGTGTTGCTTCACTTTCTAAATGCTGTCCTTTCAGAGAAAATCACTTTCCTTTGAAAGTGCCTTAAGCTACTTACAAGCATTCACCAGAAACTCACATGCGTTTCTCTGATAGAGAAGCAGTCTGTTCCAACACTTCAATTCACTGTGCGAAGTGAATGGAGTGTTGCTTCATTTTCTAAATGCTGTCCTTTCAGAGAAAATCACTTTCCTTTGAAAGTGCCTTAAGCTACTTGCAAGCATCAGGAAGAAACTCACATGCGTTTCTCTGAAAGAGAAGCAGTCTGTTCCAACACTTCAATTCACTGTGCGAAGTGAATGGAGTGTTGCTTCACTTTCTAAATGCTGTCCTTTCAGAGAAAATCACTTTCCTTTGAATGTGCCTTAAGCTACTTGCAAGCATTCACAAGAAACACTAATGCGTTTCTATGAAAGAGAAGCAGTCTGTTCCAACACTTCAATTTATTGTGCGAAGGGAATGGAGTGTTGCTTCACTTTCTAAATGCTGTCCTTTCAGAGAAAATCACTTTCCTTTGAAAGTGCATTAAACTACTTTCAAGCATTCATAAAAAACTCACATGCGTTTCTCTGAAAGAGAAGCAGTCTGTTCCAACACTTCAATTCACTGTGCGAAGTGAATGGAGTGTTGCCTCACTTTCTAAATGCTGTCCTTTCAGAGAAAATCACTTTCCATTGAAAGTGCCTTAAACTACTTTCAAGCATTCACAAAAAACTCACATGCGTTTCTCTGAAAGAGAAGGAGTCTGTTCCAACACTTCAATTCACTGTGCGAAGTGAATGGAGTGTTGCTTCACTTTCTAAATGCTGTCCTTCCAGAGAAAATCCCTTTCCTTTGAAAGTGCCTTAAGCAACTTACAAGCATTCAACAGAAACTCACATGCATTTCTCTGAAAGAGAAGCAGTCTGTTCCAACACTTCAATTCACTGTACAAAGTGAATGGAGTGTTGCTTCACTTTCTAAATGCTGTCCTTTCAGAGAAAATCATTTTCCTTTGAAAGTGCCTTAAACTACTTTCAAGCACTCACAAAAAACTCACACGCGTTTCTCTGAAAGACAAGCAGTGTGTTCCAACACTTCAATTCACTGTGCGAAGTGAATGGAGTGTTGCTTCACTTTCTAAATGCTGTCCTTCCAGAGAAAATCACTTTCCTTTGAAAGTGCCTTAAGCGACTTGCAATAATTCACAAGAAACTCACATGCGCTTCTCTGAAAGTGAAGTAGTCTATTCCAACACTTCAATTCACTGTGCGAAGTGAATGGAGTGTTGCTTCACTTTCTAAATGCTGTCCTTTCAGAGAAAATCACTTTCCTTTGAAAGTGCCTTAAGCTACTTACAAGCATTCACCAGAAACTCACATGCGTTTCTCTGAAAGAGAAGCAGTCTGTTCCAACACTTCAATTCACTGTGCGAAGTGAATGGAGTGTTGCTTCACTTTCTAAATGCTGTCCTTTCAGAGAAAATCACTTTCGTTTGAAAGTGCCTTAAGCTACTTACAAGCATTCACCAGAAACTCACATGCGTTTCTCTTAAAGAGAAGCAGTCTGTTCCAAAACTTCAATTCACTGTGCGAAGTGAATGGCGTGTTGCTTCAGTTTCTAAATGCTGTCCTTTCAGAGAAAATCACTTTCCTTTGAAAGTGCCTTAAGCAACTTGCAAGCATTCAAAAGAAACTCACATGCGTTTTTCTGAAAGAGAAGCAGTCTGTTCCAACACTTCAATTCACTGTGCGAAGTGAATGGAGTGTTGCTTCACTTTCTAAATGCTGTCCTTTCAGAGAAAATCACTTTCCTTTGAACGTGCCTTAAGCTACTTACAAGCATTCACCAGAAACTCACATGCGTTTCTCTGAAAGAGAAGCAGTGTGTTCCAATACTTCAATTCACTCTGCGAAGTGAATGGAGTGTTGCTTCACTTTCTAAATGCTGTCCTTTCAGAGAAAATCACTTTCCTTTGAAAGTGCCTTAAGCTACTTACAAGCATTCAACAGAAACTCACATGCATTTCTCTGAAAGAGAAGCAGTCTGTTCCAACACTTCAATTAACTGTGCGAAGTGAATGGAGTGTTGCTTCACTTTCTAAATGCTGTCCTTTCAGAGAAAATCACTTTCCTTTGAAAGTGCCTTAAGCTACTTACAAGCATTCACCAGAAACTCACATGCGTTTCTCTGAAAGAGAAGCAGTCTGTTCCAACACTTCAATTCACTGTGCGAAGTGAATGGAGTGTTGCTTCACTTTCTAAATGCTGTCCTTTCAGAGAAAATCACTTTCCTTTGAAAGTGCCTTAAGCTACTTACAAGCATTCACCAGAAACTCACATGCGTTTCTCTGAAAGAGAAGCAGTCTGTTCCAATACTTCAATTCACTCTGCGAAGTGAATGGAGTGTTGCTTCACTTTCTAAATGCTGTCCTTTCAGAGAAAATCACTTTCTTTGGAAAGTGCCTTAAGCTACTTACAAGCATTCAACTTAAACTCACATGCATTTCTCTGAAAGAGAAGCAGTCTGTTCTAACACTTCAATTCACTGTGCGAAGTGAATGGAGTGTTGCTTCACTTTCTAAATGCTGTCCTTTCAGAGAAAATCACTTTCCTTTGAAAGTGCCTTAAGCTACTTACAAGCATTCACCAGAAACTCACATGCGTTTCTCTGATAGAGAAGCAGTCTGTTCCAACACTTCAATTCACTGTGCGAAGTGAATGGAGTGTTGCTTCACTTTCTAAATGCTGTCCTTTCAGAGAAAATCACTTTCCTTTGAAAGTGCCTTAAGCTACTTGCAAGCATCAGGAAGAAACTCACATGCGTTTCTCTGAAAGAGAAGCAGTCTGTTCCAACACTTCAATTCACTGTGCGAAGTGAATGGAGTGTTGCTTCACTTTCTAAATGCTGTCCTTTCAGAGAAAATCACTTTCCTTTGAATGTGCCTTAAGCTACTTGCAAGCATTCACAAGAAACACTATTGCGTTTCTATGAAAGAGAAGCAGTCTGTTCCAACACTTCAATTTATTGTGCGAAGTGAATGGCGTGTTGCTTCACTTTCTAAATGCTGTCCTTTCAGAGAAAATCACTTTCCTTTGAAAGTGCCTTAAGCAACTTGCAAGCATTCAAAAGAAACTCACATGCGTTTCTCTGAAAGAGAAGCAGTCTGTTCCAACACTTCAATTCACTGTGCGAAGTGAATGGAGTGTTGCCTCACTTTCTAAATGCTGTCCTTTCAGAGAAAATCACTTTCCATTGAAAGTGCCTTAAACTACTTTCAAGCATTCACAAAAAACTCACATGCGTTTCTCTGAAAGAGAAGGAGTCTGTTCCAACACTTCAATTCACTGTGCGAAGTGAATGGAGTGTTGCTTCACTTTCTAAATGCTGTCCTTCCAGAGAAAATCCCTTTCCTTTGAATGTGCCTTAAGCTACTTACAAGCACTCAACAGAAACTCACATGCATTTCTCTGAAAGAGAAGCAGTCTGTTCCAACACTTCAATTCACTGTGCGAAGTGAATGGAGTGTTGCTTCACTTTCTAAATGCTGTCCTTTCAGAGAAAATCACTTTCCTTTGAAAGTGCCTTAAGCTACTTACAAGCATTCAACAGAAACTCCCATGCATTTCTCTGAAAGAGAAGCAGTCTGTTCCAACACTTCAATTCACTGTGCGAAGTGAATGGAGTGTTGCTTCACTTTCTAAATGCTGTCCTTTCAGAGAAAATCACTTTCCTTTGAAAGTGCCTTAAGCTACTTACAAGCATTCACCAGAAACTCACATGCGTTTCTCTGAAAGAGAAACAGTCTGTTCCAACACTTCAATTCACTGTGCGAAGTGAATGGAGTGTTGCTTCACTTTCTAAATGCTGTCCTTTCAGAGAAAATCACTTTCCTTTGAAAGTGCCTTAAGCTACTTGCAAGCATCAGGAAGAAACTCACATGCGTTTCTCTTAAAGAGAAGCAGTCTGTTCCAAAACTTCAATTCACTGTGCGAAGTGAATGGAGTGTTGCTTCAGTTTCTAAATGCTGTCCTTTCAGAGAAAATCACTTTCCTTTGAAAGTGCCTTAAGCAACTTGCAAGCATTCAAAAGAAACTCACATGCGTTTTTCTGAAAGAGAAGCAGTCTGTTCCAACACTTCAATTCACTGTGCGAAGTGAATGGAGTGTTGCTTCACTTTCTAAATGCTGTCCTTTCAGAGAAAATCACTTTCCTTTGAACGTGCCTTAAGCTACTTACAAGCATTCACCAGAAACTCACATGCGTTTCTCTGAAAGAGAAGCAGTGTGTTCCAATACTTCAATTCACTCTGCGAAGTGAATGGAGTGTTGCTTCACTTTCTAAATGCTGTCCTTTCAGAGAAAATCACTTTCCTTTGAAAGTGCCTTAAGCTACTTACAAGCATTCAACAGAAACTCACATGCATTTCTCTGAAAGAGAAGCAGTCTGTTCCAACACTTCAATTAACTGTGCGAAGTGAATGGAGTGTTGCTTCACTTTCTAAATGCTGTCCTTTCAGAGAAAATCACTTTCCTTTGAAAGTGCCTTAAGCTACTTACAAGCATTCACCAGAAACTCACATGCGTTTCTCTGAAAGAGAAGCAGTCTGTTCCAACACTTCAATTCACTGTGCGAAGTGAATGGAGTGTTGCTTCACTTTCTAAATGCTGTCCTTTCAGAGAAAATCACTTTCCTTTGAAAGTGCCTTAAGCTACTTACAAGCATTCACCAGAAACTCACATGCGTTTCTCTGAAAGAGAAGCAGTCTGTTCCAATACTTCAATTCACTCTGCGAAGTGAATGGAGTGTTGCTTCACTTTCTAAATGCTGTCCTTTCAGAGAAAATCACTTTCTCTGGAAAGTGCCTTAAGCTACTTACAAGCATTCAACTTAAACTCACATGCATTTCTCTGAAAGAGAAGCAGTCTGTTCTAACACTTCAATTCACTGTGCGAAGTGAATGGAGTGTTGCTTCACTTTCTAAATGCTGTCCTTTCAGAGAAAATCACTTTCCTTTGAAAGTGCCTTAAGCTACTTACAAGCATTCACCAGAAACTCACATGCGTTTCTCTGATAGAGAAGCAGTCTGTTCCAACACTTCAATTCACTGTGCGAAGTGAATGGAGTGTTGCTTCACTTTCTAAATGCTGTCCTTTCAGAGAAAATCACTTTCCTTTGAAAGTGCCTTAAGCTACTTGCAAGCATCAGGAAGAAACTCACATGCGTTTCTCTGAAAGAGAAGCAGTCTGTTCCAACACTTCAATTCACTGTGCGAAGTGAATGGAGTGTTGCTTCACTTTCTAAATGCTGTCCTTTCAGAGAAAATCACTTTCCTTTGAATGTGCCTTAAGCTACTTGCAAGCATTCACAAGAAACACTATTGCGTTTCTATGAAAGAGAAGCAGTCTGTTCCAACACTTCAATTTATTGTGCGAAGTGAATGGCGTGTTGCTTCACTTTCTAAATGCTGTCCTTTCAGAGAAAATCACTTTCCTTTGAAAGTGCCTTAAGCAACTTGCAAGCATTCAAAAGAAACTCACATGCGTTTCTCTGAAAGAGAAGCAGTCTGTTCCAACACTTCAATTCACTGTGCGAAGTGAATGGAGTGTTGCCTCACTTTCTAAATGCTGTCCTTTCAGAGAAAATCACTTTCCATTGAAAGTGCCTTAAACTACTTTCAAGCATTCACAAAAAACTCACATGCGTTTCTCTGAAAGAGAAGGAGTCTGTTCCAACACTTCAATTCACTGTGCGAAGTGAATGGAGTGTTGCTTCACTTTCTAAATGCTGTCCTTCCAGAGAAAATCCCTTTCCTTTGAATGTGCCTTAAGCTACTTACAAGCACTCAACAGAAACTCACATGCATTTCTCTGAAAGAGAAGCAGTCTGTTCCAACACTTCAATTCACTGTGCGAAGTGAATGGAGTGTTGCTTCACTTTCTAAATGCTGTCCTTTCAGAGAAAATCACTTTCCTTTGAAAGTGCCTTAAGCTACTTACAAGCATTCAACAGAAACTCCCATGCATTTCTCTGAAAGAGAAGCAGTCTGTTCCAACACTTCAATTCACTGTGCGAAGTGAATGGAGTGTTGCTTCACTTTCTAAATGCTGTCCTTTCAGAGAAAATCACTTTCCTTTGAAAGTGCCTTAAGCTACTTACAAGCATTCACCAGAAACTCACATGCGTTTCTCTGAAAGAGAAACAGTCTGTTCCAACACTTCAATTCACTGTGCGAAGTGAATGGAGTGTTGCTTCACTTTCTAAATGCTGTCCTTTCAGAGAAAATCACTTTCCTTTGAAAGTGCCTTAAGCTACTTGCAAGCATCAGGAAGAAACTCACATGCGTTTCTCTGAAAGAGAAGCAGTCTGTTCCAACACTTCAATTCACTGTGCGAAGTGAATGGAGTGTTGCTTCACTTTCTAAATGCTGTCCTTTCAGAGAAAATCACTTTCCTTTGAAAGTGCCTTAAGCTATTTGCAAGCATTAGGAAGAAACTCACATGCGTTTCTCTGAAAGAGAAGCAGTGTGTTCCAACACTTCAATTCACAGTGCGAAGTGAATGGAGTGTTGCCTCACTTTCTAAATGCTGTCCTTTCAGAGAAAATCACTTTCCATTGAAAGTGCCTTAAACTACTTTCAAGCATTCACAAAAAACTCACATGCGTTTCTCTGAAAGAGAAGCAGTCTGTTCCAACACGTCAATTCACTGTGCGAAGTGAATGGAGTGTTGCTTCACTTTCTAAATGCTGTCCTTTCAGAGAAAATCACTTTCCTTTGAACGTGCCTTAAGCTACTTACAAGCATTCACCAGAAACTCACATGCGTTTCTCTGAAAGAGAAGCAGTCTGTTCCAATACTTCAATTCACTCTGCGAAGTGAATGGAGTGTTGCTTCACTTTCTAAATGCTGTCCTTTCAGAGAAAATCACTTTCCTTTGAAAGTGCCTTAAGCTACTTACAAGCATTCAACAGAAACTCACATGCATTTCTCTGAAAGAGAAGCAGTCTGTTCCAACACTTCAATTAACTGTGCGAAGTGAATGGAGTGTTGCTTCACTTTCTAAATGCTGTCCTTTCAGAGAAAATCACTTTCCTTTGAAAGTGCCTTAAGCTACTTACAAGCATTCACCAGAAACTCACATGCGTTTCTCTGAAAGAGAAGCAGTCTGTTCCAACACTTCAATTCACTGTGCGAAGTGAATGGAGTGTTGCTTCACTTTCTAAATGCTGTCCTTTCAGAGAAAATCACTTTCCTTTGAAAGTGCCTTGAGCTACTTACAAGCATTCACCAGAAACTCACATGCGTTTCTCTGAAAGAGAAGCAGTCTGTTCCAATACTTCAATTCACTCTGCGAAGTGAACGGAGTGTTGCTTCACTTTCTAAATGCTGTCCTTTCAGAGAAAATCACTTTCCTTTGAATGTGCCTTAAGCTACTTGCAAGCATTCACAAGAAACACTAATGCGTTTCTATGAAAGAGAAGCAGTCTGTTCCAACACTTCAATTTATTGTGCGAAGGGAATGGAGTGTTGCTTCACTTTCTAAATGCTGTCCTTTCAGAGAAAATCACTTTCCTTTGAAAGTGCATTAAACTACTTTCAAGCATTCATAAAAAACTCACATGCGTTTCTCTGAAAGAGAAGCAGTCTGTTCCAACACTTCAATTCACTGTGCGAAGTGAATGGAGTGTTGCCTCACTTTCTAAATGCTGTCCTTTCAGAGAAAATCACTTTCCATTGAAAGTGCCTTAAACTACTTTCAAGCATTCACAAAAAACTCACATGCGTTTCTCTGAAAGAGAAGGAGTCTGTTCCAACACTTCAATTCACTGTGCGAAGTGAATGGAGTGTTGCTTCACTTTCTAAATGCTGTCCTTCCAGAGAAAATCCCTTTCCTTTGAAAGTGCCTTAAGCAACTTACAAGCATTCAACAGAAACTCACATGCATTTCTCTGAAAGAGAAGCAGTCTGTTCCAACACTTCAATTCACTGTACAAAGTGAATGGAGTGTTGCTTCACTTTCTAAATGCTGTCCTTTCAGAGAAAATCATTATCCTTTGAAAGTGCCTTAAACTACTTTCAAGCACTCACAAAAAACTCACACGCGTTTCTCTGAAAGACAAGCAGTGTGTTCCAACACTTCAATTCACTGTGCGAAGTGAATGGAGTGTTGCTTCAGTTTCTAAATGCTGTCCTTCCAGAGAAAATCACTTTCCTTTGAAAGTGCCTTAAGCGACTTGCAATAATTCACAAGAAACTCACATGCGCTTCTCTGAAAGTGAAGTAGTCTATTCCAACACTTCAATTCACTGTGCGAAGTGAATGGAGTGTTGCTTCACTTTCTAAATGCTGTCCTTTCAGAGAAAATCACTTTCCTTTGAAAGTGCCTTAAGCTACTTACAAGCATTCACCAGAAACTCACATGCGTTTCTCTGAAAGAGAAGCAGTCTGTTCCAACACTTCAATTCACTGTGCGAAGTGAATGGAGTGTTGCTTCACTTTCTAAATGCTGTCCTTTCAGAGAAAATCACTTTCGTTTGAAAGTGCCTTAAGCTACTTACAAGCATTCACCAGAAACTCACATGCGTTTCTCTTAAAGAGAAGCAGTCTGTTCCAAAACTTCAATTCACTGTGCGAAGTGAATGGCGTGTTGCTTCAGTTTCTAAATGCTGTCCTTTCAGAGAAAATCACTTTCCTTTGAAAGTGCCTTAAGCAACTTGCAAGCATTCAAAAGAAACTCACATGCGTTTTTCTGAAAGAGAAGCAGTCTGTTCCAACACTTCAATTCACTGTGCGAAGTGAATGGAGTGTTGCTTCACTTTCTAAATGCTGTCCTTTCAGAGAAAATCACTTTCCTTTGAACGTGCCTTAAGCTACTTACAAGCATTCACCAGAAACTCACATGCGTTTCTCTGAAAGAGAAGCAGTGTGTTCCAATACTTCAATTCACTCTGCGAAGTGAATGGAGTGTTGCTTCACTTTCTAAATGCTGTCCTTTCAGAGAAAATCACTTTCCTTTGAAAGTGCCTTAAGCTACTTACAAGCATTCAACAGAAACTCACATGCATTTCTCTGAAAGAGAAGCAGTCTGTTCCAACACTTCAATTAACTGTGCGAAGTGAATGGAGTGTTGCTTCACTTTCTAAATGCTGTCCTTTCAGAGAAAATCACTTTCCTTTGAAAGTGCCTTAAGCTACTTACAAGCATTCACCAGAAACTCACATGCGTTTCTCTGAAAGAGAAGCAGTCTGTTCCAACACTTCAATTCACTGTGCGAAGTGAATGGAGTGTTGCTTCACTTTCTAAATGCTGTCCTTTCAGAGAAAATCACTTTCTTTTGAAAGTGCCTTAAGCTACTTACAAGCATTCACCTGAAACTCACATGCGTTTCTCTGAAAGAGAAGCAGTCTGTTCCAATACTTCAATTCACTCTGCGAAGTGAATGGAGTGTTGCTTCACTTTCTAAATGCTGTCCTTTCAGAGAAAATCACTTTCTTTGGAAAGTGCCTTAAGCTACTTACAAGCATTCAACTTAAACTCACATGCATTTCTCTGAAAGAGAAGCAGTCTGTTCTAACACTTCAATTCACTGTGCGAAGTGAATGGAGTGTTGCTTCACTTTCTAAATGCTGTCCTTTCAGAGAAAATCACTTTCCTTTGAAAGTGCCTTAAGCTACTTACAAGCATTCACCAGAAACTCACATGCGTTTCTCTGATAGAGAAGCAGTCTGTTCCAACACTTCAATTCACTGTGCGAAGTGAATGGAGTGTTGCTTCACTTTCTAAATGCTGTCCTTTCAGAGAAAATCACTTTCCTTTGAAAGTGCCTTAAGCTACTTGCAAGCATCAGGAAGAAACTCACATGCGTTTCTCTGAAAGAGAAGCAGTCTGTTCCAACACTTCAATTCACTGTGCGAAGTGAATGGAGTGTTGCTTCACTTTCTAAATGCTGTCCTTTCAGAGAAAATCACTTTCCTTTGAATGTGCCTTAAGCTACTTGCAAGCATTCACAAGAAACACTATTGCGTTTCTATGAAAGAGAAGCAGTCTGTTCCAACACTTCAATTCACTGTGCGAAGTGAATGGAGTGTTGCTTCACTTTCTAAATGCTGTCCTTTCAGAGAAAATCATTTTCCTTTGAAAGTGCCTTAAGCTACTTACAAGCATTCAACAGAAACTCCCATGCATTTCTCTGAAAGAGAAGCAGTCTGTTCCAACACTTCAATTCACTGTGCGAAGTGAATGGAGTGTTGCTTCACTTTCTAAATGCTGTCCTTTCAGAGAAAATCACTTTCCTTTGAAAGTGCCTTAAGCTACTTACAAGCATTCACCAGAAACTCACATGCGTTTCTCTGAAAGAGAAACAGTCTGTTCCAACACTTCAATTCACTGTGCGAAGTGAATGGAGTGTTGCTTCACTTTCTAAATGCTGTCCTTTCAGAGAAAATCACTTTCCTTTGAAAGTGCCTTAAGCTACTTGCAAGCATCAGGAAGAAACTCACATGCGTTTCTCTGAAAGAGAAGCAGTCTGTTCCAACACTTCAATTCACTGTGCGAAGTGAATGGAGTGTTGCTTCACTTTCTAAATGCTTTCCTTTCAGAGAAAATCACTTTCCTTTGAAAGTGCCTTAAGCTATTTGCAAGCATTAGGAAGAAACTCACATGCGTTTCTCTGAAAGAGAAGCAGTCTGTTCCAACACTTCAATTCACAGTGCGAAGTGAATGGAGTGTTGCCTCACTTTCTAAATGCTGTCCTTTCAGAGAAAATCACTTTCCATTGAAAGTGCCTTAAACTACTTTCAAGCATTCACAAAAAACTCACATGCGTTTCTCTGAAAGAGAAGCAGTCTGTTCCAACACGTCAATTCACTGTGCGAAGTGAATGGAGTGTTGCTTCACTTTCTAAATGCTGTCCTTTCAGAGAAAATCACTTTCCTTTGAACGTGCCTTAAGCTACTTACAAGCATTCACCAGAAACTCACATGCGTTTCTCTGAAAGAGAAGCAGTCTGTTCCAATACTTCAATTCACTCTGCGAAGTGAATGGAGTGTTGCTTCACTTTCTAAATGCTGTCCTTTCAGAGAAAATCACTTTCCTTTGAAAGTGCCTTAAGCTACTTACAAGCATTCAACAGAAACTCACATGCATTTCTCTGAAAGAGAAGCAGTCTGTTCCAACACTTCAATTAACTGTGCGAAGTGAATGGAGTGTTGCTTCACTTTCTAAATGCTGTCCTTTCAGAGAAAATCACTTTCCTTTGAAAGTGCCTTAAGCTACTTACAAGCATTCACCAGAAACTCACATGCGTTTCTCTGAAAGAGAAGCAGTCTGTTCCAACACTTCAATTCACTGTGCGAAGTGAATGGAGTGTTGCTTCACTTTCTAAATGCTGTCCTTTCAGAGAAAATCACTTTCCTTTGAAAGTGCCTTGAGCTACTTACAAGCATTCACCAGAAACTCACATGCGTTTCTCTGAAAGAGAAGCAGTCTGTTCCAATACTTCAATTCACTCTGCGAAGTGAACGGAGTGTTGCTTCACTTTCTAAATGCTGTCCTTTCAGAGAAAATCACTTTCCTTTGAATGTGCCTTAAGCTACTTGCAAGCATTCACAAGAAACACTAATGCGTTTCTATGAAAGAGAAGCAGTCTGTTCCAACACTTCAATTTATTGTGCGAAGGGAATGGAGTGTTGCTTCACTTTCTAAATGCTGTCCTTTCAGAGAAAATCACTTTCCTTTGAAAGTGCATTAAACTACTTTCAAGCATTCATAAAAAACTCACATGCGTTTCTCTGAAAGAGAAGCAGTCTGTTCCAACATTTCAATTCACTGTGCGAAGTGAATGGAGTGTTGCCTCACTTTCTAAATGCTGTCCTTTCAGAGAAAATCACTTTCCATTGAAAGTGCCTTAAACTACTTTCAAGCATTCACAAAAAACTCACATGCGTTTCTCTGAAAGAGAAGGAGTCTGTTCCAACACTTCAATTCACTGTGCGAAGTGAATGGAGTGTTGCTTCACTTTCTAAATGCTGTCCTTCCAGAGAAAATCCCTTTCCTTTGAAAGTGCCTTAAGCAACTTACAAGCATTCAACAGAAACTCACATGCATTTCTCTGAAAGAGAAGCAGTCTGTTCCAACACTTCAATTCACTGTACAAAGTGAATGGAGTGTTGCTTCACTTTCTAAATGCTGTCCTTTCAGAGAAAATCATTTTCCTTTGAAAGTGCCTTAAACTACTTTCAAGCACTCACAAAAAACTCACACGCGTTTCTCTGAAAGACAAGCAGTGTGTTCCAACACTTCAATTCACTGTGCGAAGTGAATGGAGTGTTGCTTCAGTTTCTAAATGCTGTCCTTTCAGAGAAAATCACTTTCCTTTGAAAGTGCCTTAAGCGACTTGCAATAATTCACAAGAAACTCACATGCGCTTCTCTGAAAGTGAAGTAGTCTATTCCAACACTTCAATTCACTGTGCGAAGTGAATGGAGTGTTGCTTAACTTTCTAAATACTGTCCTTTCAGAGAAAATCAATTTCCTTTGAAAGTGCCTTAAGCTACTTACAAGCATTCACCAGAAACTCACATGCATTTCTCTGAAAGAGAAGCAGTCTGTTCCAACACTTCAATTCACTGTGCGAAGTGAATGGAGTGTTGCTTCACTTTCTAAATGCTGTCCTTTCAGAGAAAATCACTTCCGTTTGAAAGTGCCTTAAGCTACTTACAAGCATTCACCAGAAACTCACATGCGTTTCTCTTAAAGAGAAGCAGTCTGTTCCAAAACTTCAATTCACTGTGCGAAGTGAATGGCGTGTTGCTTCAGTTTCTAAATGCTGTCCTTTCAGAGAAAATCACTTTCCTTTGAAAGTGCCTTAAGCAACTTGCAAGCATTCAAAAGAAACTCACATGCGTTTTTCTGAAAGAGAAGCAGTCTGTTCCAACACTTCAATTCACTGTGCGAAGTGAATGGAGTGTTGCTTCACTTTCTAAATGCTGTCCTTTCAGAGAAAATCACTTTCCTTTGAACGTGCCTTAAGCTACTTACAAGCATTCACCAGAAACTCACATGCGTTTCTCTGAAAGAGAAGCAGTCTGTTCCAATACTTCAATTCACTCTGCGAAGTGAATGGAGTGTTGCTTCACTTTCTAAATGCTGTCCTTTCAGAGAAAATCACTTTCCTTTGAAAGTGCCTTAAGCTACTTACAAGCATTCAACAGAAACTCACATGCATTTCTCTGAAAGAGAAGCAGTCTGTTCCAACACTTCAATTAACTGTGCGAAGTGAATGGAGTGTTGCTTCACTTTCTAAATGCTGTCCTTTCAGAGAAAATCACTTTCCTTTGAAAGTGCCTTAAGCTACTTACAAGCATTCACCAGAAACTCACATGCGTTTCTCTGAAAGAGAAGCAGTCTGTTCCAACACTTCAATTCACTGTGCGAAGTGAATGGAGTGTTGCTTCACTTTCTAAATGCTGTTCTTTCAGAGAAAATCACTTTCCTTTGAAAGTGCCTTAAGCTACTTACAAGCATTCACCAGAAACTCACATGCGTTTCTCTGAAAGAGAAGCAGTCTGTTCCAATACTTCAATTCACTCTGCGAAGTGAATGGAGTGTTGCTTCACTTTCTAAATGCTGTCCTTTCAGAGAAAATCACTTTCTTTGGAAAGTGCCTTAAGCTACTTACAAGCATTCAACTTAAACTCACATGCGTTTCTCTGAAAGAGAAGCAGTCTGTTCTAACACTTCAATTCACTGTGCGAAGTGAATGGAGTGTTGCTTCACTTTCTAAATGCTGTCCTTTCAGAGAAAATCACTTTCCTTTGAAAGTGCCTTAAGCTACTTACAAGCATTCACCAGAAACTCACATGCGTTTCTCTGATAGAGAAGCAGTCTGTTCCAACACTTCAATTCACTGTGCGAAGTGAATGGAGTGTTGCTTCACTTTCTAAATGCTGTCCTTTCAGAGAAAATCACTTTCCTTTGAAAGTGCCTTAAGCTACTTGCAAGCATCAGGAAGAAACTCACATGCGTTTCTCTGAAAGAGAAGCAGTCTGTTCCAACACTTCAATTCACTGTGCGAAGTGAATGGAGTGTTGCTTCACTTTCTAAATGCTGTCCTTTCAGAGAAAATCACTTTCCTTTGAATGTGCCTTAAGCTACTTGCAAGCATTCACAAGAAACACTATTGCGTTTCTATGAAAGAGAAGCAGTCTGTTCCAACACTTCAATTTATTGTGCGAAGTGAATGGCGTGTTGCTTCACTTTCTAAATGCTGTCCTTTCAGAGAAAATCACTTTCCTTTGAAAGTGCCTTAAGCAACTTGCAAGCATTCAAAAGAAACTCACATGCGTTTCTCTGAAAGAGAAGCAGTCTGTTCCAACACTTCAATTCACTGTGCGAAGTGAATGGAGTGTTGCCTCACTTTCTAAATGCTGTCCTTTCAGAGAAAATCACTTTCCATTGAAAGTGACTTAAACTACTTTCAAGCATTCACAAAAAACTCACATGCGTTTCTCTGAAAGAGAAGGAGTCTGTTCCAACACTTCAATTCACTGTGCGAAGTGAATGGAGTGTTGCTTCATTTTCTAAATGCTGTCCTTCCAGAGAAAATCCCTTTCCTTTGAATGTGCCTTAAGCTACTTACATGCATTCAACAGAAACTCACATGCATTTCTCTGAAAGAGAAGCAGTCTGTTCCAACACTTCAATTAACTGTGCGAAGTGAATGGAGTGTTGCTTCACTTTCTAAATGCTGTCCTTTCAGAGAAAATCACTTTCCTTTGAAAGTGCCTTAAGCTACTTACAAGCATTCACCAGAAACTCACATGCGTTTCTCTGAAAGAGAAACAGTCTGTTCCAACACTTCAATTCACTGTGCGAAGTGAATGGAGTGTTGCTTCATTTTCTAAATGCTGTCCTTCCAGAGAAAATCCCTTTCCTTTGAATGTGCCTTAAGCTACTTACAAGCATTCAACAGAAACTCACATGCATTTCTCTGAAAGAGAAGCAGTCTGTTCCAACACTTCAATTCACTGTGCGAAGTGAATGGAGTGTTGCTTCACTTTCTAAATGCTGTCCTTTCAGAGAAAATCACTTTCCTTTGAAAGTGCCTTAAGCTACTTACAAGCATTCAACAGAAACTCCCATGCATTTCTCTGAAAGATAAGCAGTCTGTTCCAACACTTCAATTCACTGTGCGAAGTGAATGGAGTGTTGCTTCACTTTCTAAATGCTGTCCTTTCAGAGAAAATCACTTTCCTTTGAAAGTGCCTTAAGCTACTTACAAGCATTCACCAGAAACTCACATGCGTTTCTCTGAAAGAGAAACAGTCTGTTCCAACACTTCAATTCACTGTGCGAAGTGAATGGAGTGTTGCTTCACTTTCTAAATGCTGTCCTTTCAGAGAAAATCACTTTCCTTTGAAAGTGCCTTAAGCTACTTGCAAGCATCAGGAAGAAACTCACATGCGTTTCTCTGAAAGAGAAGCAGTCTGTTCCAACACTTCAATTCACTGTGCGAAGTGAATGGAGTGTTGCTTCACTTTCTAAATGCTGTCCTTTCAGAGAAAATCACTTTCCTTTGAAAGTGCCTTAAGCAACTTGCAAGCATTCAAAAGAAACTAACATGCGTTTCTCTGAAAGAGAAGCAGTCTGTTCCAACACTTCAATTCACTGTGCGAAGTGAATGGAGTGTTGCTTCACTTTCTAAATGCTGTCCTTTCAGAGAAAATCACTTTCCTTTGAACGTGCCTTAAGCTACTTACAAGCATTCACCAGAAACTCACATGCGTTTCTCTGAAAGAGAAGCAGTCTGTTCCAATACTTCAATTCACTCTGCGAAGTGAATGGAGTGTTGCTTCACTTTCTAAATGCTGTCCTTTCAGAGAAAATCACTTTCCTTTGAAAGTGCCTTAAGCTACTTACAAGCATTCAACAGAAACTCACATGCATTTCTCTGAAAGAGAAGCAGTCTGTTCCAACACTTCAATTAACTGTGCGAAGTGAATGGAGTGTTGCTTCACTTTCTAAATGCTGTCCTTTCAGAGAAAATCACTTTCCTTTGAAAGTGCCTTAAGCTACTTACAAGCATTCACCAGAAACTCACATGCGTTTCTCTGAAAGAGAAACAGTCTGTTCCAACACTTCAATTCACTGTGCGAAGTGAATGGAGTGTTGCTTCACTTTCTAAATGCTGTCCTTTCAGAGAAAATCACTTTCCTTTGAAAGTGCCTTAAGCTACTTGCAAGCAACAGGAAGAAACTCACATGCGTTTCTCTGAAAGAGAAGCAGTCTGTTCCAACACTTCAATTCAATGTGCGAAGTGAATGGAGTGTTGCTTCACTTTCTAAATGCTGTCCTTTCAGAGAAAATCACTTTCCTTTGAAAGTGCCTTAAGCTATTTGCAAGCATTAGGAAGAAACTCACATGCGTTTCTCTGAAAGAGAAGCAGTCTGTTCCAACACTTCAATTCACTGTGCGAAGTGAATGGAGTGTTGCCTCACTTTCTAAATGCTGTCCTTTCAGAGAAAATCACTTTCCATTGAAAGTGCCTTAAACTACTTTCAAGCATTCACAAAAAACTCACATGCGTTTCTCTGAAAGAGAAGCAGTCTGTTCCAACACTTCAATTCACTGTGCGAAGTGAATGGAGTGTTGCTTCACTTTCTAAATGCTGTCCTTTCAGAGAAAATCACTTTCCTTTGAACGTGCCTTAAGCTACTTACAAGCATTCAACAGAAACTCACATGCATTTCTCTGAAAGAGAAGCAGTCTGTTCCAACACTTCAATTCACTGTACAAAGTGAATGGAGTGTTGCTTCACTTTCTAAATGCTGTCCTTTCAGAGAAAATCACTTTCCTTTGAAAGTGCCTTAAGCAACTTGCAAGCATTCACAAGAAACACTAATGCGTTTCTATGAATGAGAAGCACTCTGTTCCAAAACTTCAATTCACTGCACGAAGGGAATGGAGTGTTGCTTCACTTTCTAAATGCTGTCCTTTCAGAGAAAATCACTTTCCTTTGAAAGTGCCTTAAGCTACTTACAAGCATTCACCAGAAACTCACATGCGTTTCTCTGAAAGAGAAGCAGTCTGTTCCAACACTTCAATTCACGGTGCGAAGGGAATGGAGTGTTGCTTCACTTTCTAAATGCTGTCCTTTCAGAGAAAATCACTTTCCTTTGAAAGTGCCTTAAGCTACTTACAAGCATTCACCAGAAACTCACATGCGTTTCTCTGAAAGAGAAGCAGTCTGTTCCAACACTTCAATTCACTGTGCGAAGTGAATGGCGTGTTGCTTCAGTTTCTAAATGCTGTCCTTTCAGAGAAAATCACTTTCCTTTGAAAGTGCCTTAAGCTACTTACAAGCATTCAACAGAAACTCACATGCATTTCTCTGAAAGAGAAGCAGTCTGTTCCAACACTTTAATTAACTGTGCGAAGTGAATGGAGTGTTGCTTCACTTTCTAAATGCTGTCCTTTCAGAGAAAATCACTTTCCTTTGAAAGTGCCTTAAGCTACTCGCAAGCAACAGGAAGAAACTCACATGCGTTTCTCTGAAAGAGAAGCAGTCTGTTCCAACACTTCAATTCAATGTGCGAAGTGAATGGAGTGTTGCTTCACTTTCTAAATGCTGTCCTTTCAGAGAAAATCACTTTCCTTTGAAAGTGCCTTAAGCTATTTGCAAGCATTAGGAAGAAACTCACATGCGTTTCTCTGAAAGAGAAGCAGTCTGTTCCAACACTTCAATTCACTGTGCGAAGTGAATGGAGTGTTGCCTCACTTTCTAAATGCTGTCCTTTCAGAGAAAATCACTTTCCATTGAAAGTGCCTTAAACTACTTTCAAGCATTCACAAAAAACTCACATGCGTTTCTCTGAAAGAGAAGCAGTCTGTTCCAACACTTCAATTCACTGTGCGAAGTGAATGGAGTGTTGCTTCACTTTCTAAATGCTGTCCTTTCAGAGAAAATCCCTTTCCTTTGAATGTGCCTTAAGCTACTTACAAGCATTCAACAGAAACTCACATGCATTTCTCTGAAAGAGAAGCAGTCTGTTCCAACACTTCAATTCACTGTACAAAGTGAATGGAGTGTTGCTTCACTTTCTAAATGCTGTCCTTTCAGAGAAAATCACTTTCCTTTGAAAGTGCCTTAAGCAACTTGCAAGCATTCACAAGAAACACTAATGCGTTTCTATGAATGAGAAGCACTCTGTTCCAAAACTTCAATTCACTGCACGAAGGGAATGGAGTGTTGCTTCACTTTCTAAATGCTGTCCTTTCAGAGAAAATCACTTTCCTTTGAAAGTGCCTTAAGCTACTTACAAGCATTCACCAGAAACTCACATGCGTTTCTCTGAAAGAGAAGCAGTCTGTTCCAACACTTCAATTCACTGTGCGAAGGGAATGGAGTGTTGCTTCACTTTCTAAATGCTGTCCTTTCAGAGAAAATCACTTTCCTTTGAAAGTGCCTTAAGCTACTTACAAGCATTCACCAGAAACTCACATGCGTTTCTCTGAAAGAGAAGCAGTCTGTTCCAACACTTCAATTCACTGTGCGAAGTGAATGGCGTGTTGCTTCAGTTTCTAAATGCTGTCCTTTCAGAGAAAATCACTTTCCTTTGAAAGTGCCTTAAGCTACTTACAAGCATTCAACAGAAACTCACATGCATTTCTCTGAAAGAGAAGCAGTCTGTTCCAACACTTTAATTAACTGTGCGAAGTGAATGGAGTGTTGCTTCACTTTCTAAATGCTGTCCTTTCAGAGAAAATCACTTTCCTTTGAAAGTGCCTTAAGCTACTTACAAGCATTCACCAGAAACTCACATGCGTTTCTCTGAAAGAGAAGAAGTCTGTTCCAACACTTCAATTCACTGTGCGAAGTGAATGGAGTGTTGTTTCACTTTCTAAATGCTGTCCTTTCAGAGAAAATCACTTTCCTTTGAAAGTGCCTTAAGCTACTTACAAGCATTCACCAGAAACTCACATGCGTTTCTCTGAAAGAGAAGCAGTCTGTTCCAATACTTCAATTCACTCTGCGAAGTGAATGGAGTGTTGCTTCACTTTCTAAATGCTGTCCTTTCAGAGAAAATCACTTTCTTTGGAAAGTGCCTTAAGCTACTTACAAGCATTCAACTTAAACTCACATGCATTTCTCTGAAAGAGAAGCAGTCTGTTCTAACACTTCAATTCACTGTGCGAAGTGAATGGAGTGTTGCTTCACTTTCTAAATGCTGTCCTTTCAGAGAAAATCACTTTCCTTTGAAAGTGCCTTAAGCTACTTACAAGCATTCACCAGAAACTCACATGCTTTTCTCTGATAGAGAAGCAGTCTGTTCCAACACTTCAATTCACTGTGCGAAGTGAATGGAGTGTTGCTTCACTTTCTAAATGCTGTCCTTTCAGAGAAAATCACTTTCCTTTGAAAGTGCCTTAAGCTACCTGCAAGCATCAGGAAGAAACTCACATGCGTTTCTCTGAAAGAGAAGCAGTCTGTTCCAACACTTCAATTCACTGTGCGAAGTGAATGGAGTGTTGCTTCACTTTCTAAATGCTGTCCTTTCAGAGAAAATCACTTTCCTTTGAATGTGCCTTAAGCTACTTGCAAGCATTCACAAGAAACACTAATGCATTTCTATGAAAGAGAAGCAGTCTGTTCCAACACTTCAATTTATTGTGCGAAGGGAATGGAATGTTGCTTCACTTTCTAAATGCTGTCCTTTCAGAGAAAATCACTTTCCTTTGAAAGTGCATTAAACTACTTTCAAGCATTCATAAAAAACTCACATGCGTTTCTCTGAAAGAGAAGCAGTCTGTTCCAACACTTCAATTCACTGTGCGAAATGAATGGAGTGTTGCCTCACTTTCTAAATGCTGTCCTTTCAGAGAAAATCACTTTCCATTGAAAGTGCCTTAAACTACTTTCAAGCATTCACAAAAAACTCACATGCGTTTCTCTGAAAGAGAAGCAGTCTGTTCCAACACTTCAATTCACTGTGCGAAGTGAATGGAGTGTTGCTTCAGTTTCTAAATGCTGTCCTTTCAGAGAAAATCCCTTTCCTTTGAATGTGCCTTAAGCTACTTACAAGCATTCAACAGAAACTCACATGCATTTCTCTGAAAGAGAAGCAGTCTGTTCCAACACTTCAATTCACTGTGCGAAGTGAATGGAGTGTTGCTTCACTTTCTAAATGCTGTCCTTTCAGAGAAAATCACTTTCCTTTGAACGTGCCTTAAGCTACTTACAAGCATTCACCAGAAACTCACATGCGTTTCTCTGAAAGAGAAGCAGTCTGTTCCAATACTTCAATTCACTCTGCGAAGTGAATGGAGTGTTGCTTCACTTTCTAAATGCTGTCCTTTCAGAGAAAATCACTTTCCTTTGAAAGTGCCTTAAGCTACTTACAAGCATTCAACAGAAACTCACATGCATTTCTCTGAAAGAGAAGCAGTCTGTTCCAACACTTCAATTAACTGTGCGAAGTGAATGGAGTGTTGCTTCACTTTCTAAATGCTGTCCTTTCAGAGAAAATCACTTTCCTTTGAAAGTGCCTTAAGCTACTTACAAGCATTCACCAGAAACTCACATGCGTTTCTCTGAAAGAGAAGCAGTCTGTTCCAACACTTCAATTCACTGTGCGAAGTGAATGGAGTGTTGCTTCACTTTCTAAATGCTGTCCTTTCAGAGAAAATCACTTTCCTTTGAAAGTGCCTTAAGCTACTTACAAGCATTCACCAGAAACTCACATGCGTTTCTCTGAAAGAGAAGCAGTCTGTTCCAATACTTCAATTCACTCTGCGAAGTGAATGGAGTGTTGCTTCACTTTCTAAATGCTGTCCTTTCAGAGAAAATCACTTTCTTTGGAAAGTGCCTTAAGCTACTTACAAGCATTCAACTTAAACTCACATGCATTTCTCTGAAAGAGAAGCAGTCTGTTCTAACACTTCAATTCACTGTGCGAAGTGAATGGAGTGTTGCTTCACTTTCTAAATGCTGTCCTTTCAGAGAAAATCACTTTCCTTTGAAAGTGCCTTAAGCTACTTACAAGCATTCACCAGAAACTCACATGCGTTTCTCTGATAGAGAAGCAGTCTGTTCCAACACTTCAATTCACTGTGCGAAGTGAATGGAGTGTTGCTTCACTTTCTAAACGCTGTCCTTTCAGAGAAAATCACTTTCCTTTGAAAGTGCTTTAAGCTACTTGCAAGCATCAGGAAGAAACTCACATGCGTTTCTCTGAAAGAGAAGCAGTCTGTTCCAACACTTCAATTCACTGTGCGAAGTGAATGGAGTGTTGCTTCACTTTCTAAATGCTGTCCTTTCAGAGAAAATCACTTTCCTTTGAATGTGCCTTAAGCTACTTGCAAGCATTCACAAGAAACACTAATGCGTTTCTATGAAAGAGAAGCAGTCTGTTCCAACACTTCAATTTATTGTGCGAAGGGAATGGAGTGTTGCTTCACTTTCTAAATGCTGTCCTTTCAGAGAAAATCACTTTCCTTTGAAAGTGCCTTAAGCTACTTACAAGCATTCACCAGAAACTCACATGCGTTTCTCTTAAAGAGAAGCAGTCTGTTCCAACACTTCAATTCACTGTGCGAAGTGAATGGCGTGTTGCTTCACTTTCTAAATGCTGTCCTTTCAGAGAAAATCACTTTCCTTTGAAAGTGCCTTAAGCAACTTGCAAGCATTCAAAAGAAACTCACATGCGTTTCTCTGAAAGAGAAGCAGTCTGTTCCAACACTTCAATTCACTGTGCGAAGTGAATGGAGTGTTGCTTCACTTTCTAAATGCTGTCCTTTCAGAGAAAATCACTTTCCTTTGAACGTGCCTTAAACTACTTACAAGCATTCACCAGAAACTCACATGCGTTTCTCTGAAAGAGAAGCAGTCTGTTCCAATACTTCAATTCACTCTGCGAAGTGAATGGAGTGTTGCTTCACTTTCTAAATGCTGTCCTTTCAGAGAAAATCACTTTCCTTTGAAAGTGCCTTAAGCTACTTACAAGCATTCAACAGAAACTCACATGCATTTCTCTGAAAGAGAAGCAGTCTGTTCCAACACTTCAATTCACTGTGCGAAGTGAATGGAGTGTTGCTTCACTTTCTAAATGCTGTCCTTTCAGAGAAAATCACTTTCCTTTGAAAGTGCCTTAAGCTACTTACAAGCATTCACCAGAAACTCACATGCGTTTCTCTGAAAGAGAAACAGTCTGTTCCAACACTTCAATTCACTGTGCGAAGTGAATGGAGTGTTGCTTCACTTTCTAAATGCTGTCCTTTCAGAGAAAATCACTTTCCTTTGAAAGTGCCTTAAGCTACTTGCAAGCATCAGGAAGAAACGCACATGCGTTTCTCTGAAAGAGAAGCAGTCTGTTCCAACTCTTCAATTCACTGTGCGAAGTGAATGGAGTGTTGCTTCACTTTCTAAATGCTGTCCTTTCAGAGAAAATCACTTTCCTTTGAAAGTGCCTTAAGCAACTTGCAAGCATTCAAAAGAAACTCACATGCGTTTCTCTGAAAGAGAAGCAGTCTGTTCCAACACTTCAATTCACTGTGCGAAGTGAATGGAGTGTTACTTCACTTTCTAAATGCTGTCCTTTCAGAGAAAATCACTTTCCTTTGAAAGTGCCTTAAGCTATTTGCAAGCATTAGGAAGAAACTCACATGCATTTCTCTGAAAGAGAAGCAGTCTGTTCCAACACTTCAATTCACTGTACAAAGTGAATGGAGTGTTGTTTCACTTTCTAAATGCTGTCCTTTCAGAGAAAATCACTTTCCTTTGAAAGTGCCTTAAGCAACTTGCAAGCATTCACAAGAAACACTAATGCGTTTCTATGAATGAGAAGCACTCTGTTCCAAAACTTCAATTCACTGCACGAAGGGAATGGAGTGTTGCTTCACTTTCTAAATGCTGTCCTTTCAGAGAAAATCACTTTCCTTTGAAAGTGCCTTAAGCTACTTACAAGCATTCACCAGAAACTCACATGCGTTTCTCTGAAAGAGAAGCAGTCTGTTCCAACACTTCAATTCACTGTGCGAAGTGAATGGAGTGTTGCTTCACTTTCTAAATGCTGTCCTTTCAGAGAAAATCACTTTCCTTTGAAAGTGCCTTAAGCTACTTACAAGCATTCACCAGAAACTCACATGCGTTTCTCTTAAAGAGAAGCAGTCTGTTCCAACACTTCAATTCACTGTGCGAAGTGAATGGAGTGTTGCTTCACTTTCTAAATGCTGTCCTTTAAGAGAAAATCACTTTCCTTTGAAAGTGCCTTAAGCTACTTGCAAGCATCAGGAAGAAACTCACATGCGTTTCTGTGAAAGAGAAGCAGTCTGTTCCAACACTTCAATTCACTGTGCGAAGTGAATGGAGTGTTGCTTCACTTTCTAAATGCTGTCCTTTCAGAGAAAATCACTTTCCTTTGAATGTGCCTTAAGCTACTTGCAAGCATTCACAAGAAACACTAATGCGTTTCTATGAAAGAGAAGCAGTCTGTTCCAACACTTCAATTTATTGTGCGAAGGGAATGGAGTGTTGCTTCACTTTCTAAATGCTGTCCTTTCAGAGAAAATCACTTTCCTTTGAAAGTGCATTAAACTACTTTCAAGCATTCATAAAAAACTCACATGCGTTTCTCTGAAAGAGAAGCAGTCTGTTCCAACACTTCAATTCACTGTGCGAAGTGAATGGAGTGTTGCCTCACTTTCTAAATGCTGTCCTTTCAGAGAAAATCACTTTCCATTGAAAGTGCCTTAAACTACATTCAAGCATTCACAAAAAACTCACATGCGTTTCTCTGAAAGAGAAGCAGTCTGTTCCAACACTTCAATTCACTGTGCGAAGTGAATGGAGTGTTGCTTCAGTTTCTAAATGCTGTCCTTTCAGAGAAAATCACTTTCCTTTGAATGTGCCTTAAGCTACTTACAAGCATTCAACAGAAACTCACATGCATTTCTCTGAAAGAGAAGCAGTCTGTTCCAACACTTCAGTTCACTGTACAAAGTGAATGGAGTGTTGCTTCACTTTCTAAATGCTGTCCTTTCAGAGAAAATCACTTTCCTTTGAAAGTGCCTTAAGCTACTTACAAGCATTCACCAGAAACTCACATGCGTTTCTCTGAAAGAGAAGCAGTCTGTTCCAACACTTCAATTCACTGTGCGAAGTGAATGGCGTGTTGCTTCAGTTTCTAAATGCTGTCCTTTCAGAGAAAATCACTTTCCTTTGAAAGTGCCTTAAGCAACTTGCAAGCATTCAAAAGAAACTCACATGCGTTTCTCTGAAAGAGAAGCAGTCTGTTCCAACACTTCAATTCACTGTGCGAAGTGAATGGAGTGTTGCTTCACTTTCTAAATGCTGTCCTTTCAGAGAAAATCACTTTCATTTGAACGTGCCTTAAGCTACTTAGAAGCATTCACCAGAAACTCACATGCGTTTCTCTGAAAGAGAAGCAGTCTGTTCCAATACTTCAATTCACTCTGCGAAGTGAATGGAGTGTTGCTTCACTTTCTAAATGCTGTCCTTTCAGAGAAAATCACTTTCCTTTGAAAGTGCCTTAAGCTACTTACAAGCATTCAACAGAAACTCACATGCATTTCTCTGAAAGAGAAGCAGTCTGTTCCAACACTTCAATTCACTGTGCGAAGTGAATGGAGTGTTGCTTCACTTTCTAAATGCTGTCCTTTCAGAGAAAATCACTTTCCTTTGAAAGTGCCTTAAGCTACTTACAAGCATTCACCAGAAACTCACATGCGTTTCTCTGAAAGAGAAGCAGTCTGTTCCAACACTTCAATTCACTGTGCGAAGTGAATGGAGTGTTGTTTCACTTTCGAAATGCTGTCCTTTCAGAGAAAATCACTTTCCTTTGAAAGTGCCTTAAGCTACTTACAAGCATTCACCAGAAACTCACATGCGTTTCTCTGGAAGAGAAGCAGTCTGTTCCAATACTTCAATTCACTCTGCGAAGTGAATGGAGTGTTGCTTCACTTTCTAAATGCTGTCCTTTCAGAGAAAATCACTTTCTTTGGAAAGTGCCTTAAGCTACTTACAAGCATTCAACTTAAACTCACATGCATTTCTCTGAAAGAGAAGCAGTCTGTTCTAACACTTCAATTCACTGTGCGAAGTGAATGGAGTGTTGCTTCACTTTCTAAATGCTGTCCTTTCAGAGAAAATCACTTTCCTTTGAAAGTGCCTTAAGCTACCTGCAAGCATCAGGAAGAAACTCACATGCGTTTCTGTGAAAGAGAAGCAGTCTGTTCCAACACTTCAATTCACTGTGCGAAGTGAATGGAGTGTTGCTTCACTTTCTAAATGCTGTCCTTTCAGAGAAAATCACTTTCCTTTGAATGTGCCTTAAGCTACTTGCAAGCATTCACAAGAAACACTAATGCGTTTCTATGAAAGAGAGGCAGTTTGTTCCAACACTTCAATTTATTGTGCGAAGGGAATGGAGTGTTGCTCCACTTTCTAAATGCTGTCCTTTCAGAGAAAATCACTTTCCTTTGAAAGTGCATTAAACTACTTTCAAGCATTCATAAAAAACTCACATGCGTTTCTCTGAAAGAGAAGCAGTCTGTTCCAACACTTCAATTCACTGTGCGAAGTGAATGGAGTGTTGCCTCACTTTCTAAATGCTGTCCTTTCAGAGAAAATCACTTTACATTGAAAGTGCCTTAAACTACTTTCAAGCATTCACAAAAAACTCACATGCGTTTCTCTGAAAGAGAAGCAGTCTGTTCCAACACTTCAATTCACTGTGCGAAGTGAATGGAGTGTTGCTTCACTTTCTAAATGCTGTCCTTTCAGAGAAAATCCCTTTCCTTTGAATGTGCCTTAAGCTACTTACAAGCATTCAACAGAAACTCACATGCATTTCTCTGAAAGAGAAGCAGTCTGTTCCAACACTTCAATTCACTGTACAAAGTGAATGGAGTGTTGCTTCACTTTCTAAATGCTGTCCTTTCAGAGAAAATCACTTTCCTTTGAAAGTGCCTTAAACTACTTTCAAGCATTCACAAAAAACTCACATGCGTTTCTCTGAAAGACCAGCAGTGTGTTCCAACACTCCAATTCACTGTGCGAAGTGAATGGAGTGTTGCTTCAGTTTCTAAATGCTGTCCTTTCAGAGAAAATCACTTTCCTTTGAAAGTGCCTTAAGCGACTTGCAATAATTCACAAGAAACTCACATGCGTTTCTCTGAAAGAGAAGCAGTCTGTTCCAACACTTCAATTCACTGTGCGAAGTGAATGGAGTGTTGCTTCACTTTCTAAATGCTGTCCTTTCAGAGAAAATCACTTTCCTTTGAAAGTGCCTTAAGCTACTTACAAGCATTCACCAGAAACTCACATGCGTTTCTCTGAAAGAGAAGCAGTCTGTTCCAACACTTCAATTCACTGTGCGAAGTGAATGGAGTGTTGCTTCACTTTCTAAATGCTGTCCTTTCAGAGAAAATCACTTTCCTTTGAAAGTGCCTTAAGCTACTTACAAGCATTCACCAGAAACTCACATGCGTTTCTCTTAAAGAGAAGCAGTCTGTTACAACACTTCAATTCACTGTGCGAAGTGAATGGCGTGTTGCTTCAGTTTCTAAATGCTGTCCTTTCAGAGAAAATCACTTTCCTTTGAAAGTGCCTTAAGCAACTTGCAAGCATTCAAAAGAAACTCACATGCGTTTCTCTGAAAGAGAAGCAGTCTGTTCCAACACTTCAATTCACTGTGCGAAGTGAATGGAGTGTTGCTTCACTTTCTAAATGCTGTCCTTTCAGAGAAAATCACTTTCCTTTGAACGTGCCTTAAGCTACTTACAAGCATTCACCAGAAACTCACATGCGTTTCTCTGAAAGAGAAGCAGTCTGTTCCAATATTTCAATTCACTCTGCGAAGTGAATGGAGTGTTGCTTCACTTTCTAAATGCTGTCCTTTCAGAGAAAATCACTTTCCTTTGAAAGTGCCTTAAGCTACTTACAAGCATTCAACAGAAACTCACATGCATTTCTCTGAAAGAGAAGCAGTCTTTTCCAACACTTCAATTAACTGTGCGAAGTGAATGGAGTGTTGCTTCACTTTCTAAATGCTGTCCTTTCAGAGAAAATCACTTTCCTTTGAAAGTGCCTTAAGCTACTTACAAGCATTCACCAGAAACTCACATGCGTTTCTCTGAAAGAGAAACAGTCTGTTCCAACACTTCAATTCACTGTGCGAAGTGAATGGAGTGTTGCTTCACTTTCTAAATGCTGTCCTTTCAGAGAAAATCACTTTCCTTTGAAAGTGCCTTAAGCTACTTGCAAGCATCAGGAAGAAACTCACATGCGTTTCTCTGAAAGAGAAGCAGTCTGTTCCAACACTTCAATTCACTGTGCGAAGTGAATGGAGTGTTGCTTCACTTTCTAAATGCTGTCCTTTCAGAGAAAATCAATTTCCTTTGAAAGTGCCTTAAGCTATTTGCAAGCATTAGGAAGAAACACACATGCGTTTCTCTGAAAGAGAAGCAGTCTGTTCCAACACTTCAATTCACGGTGCGAAGTGAATGGAGTGTTGCCTCACTTTCTAAATGCTGTCCTTTCAGAGAAAATCACTTTCCTTTGAAAGTGCCTTAAACTACTTTCAAGCATTCACAAAAAACTCACATGCGCTTCTCTGAAAGAGAAGCAGTCTGTTCCAACACTTCAATTCACTGTGCGAAGTGAATGGAGTGTTGCTTCACTTTCTAAATGCTGTCCTTTCAGAGAAAATCCCTTTCCTTTGAATGTGCCTTAAGCTACTTACAAGCATTCAACAGAAACTCACATGCATTTCTCTGAAAGAGAAGCAGTCTGTTCCAACACTTCAATTCACTGTACAAAGTGAATGGAGTGTTGCTTCACTTTCTAAATGCTGTCCTTTCAGAGAAAATCACTTTCCTTTGAAAGTGCCTTAAGCAACTTGCAAGCATTCACAAGAAACACTAATGCGTTTCTATGAATGAGAAGCACTCTGTTCCAACACTTCAATTCACTGCACGAAGGGAATGGAGTGTTGCTTCACTTTCTAAATGCTGTCCTTTCAGAGAAAATCACTTTCCTTTGAAAGTGCCTTAAGCTACTTACAAGCATTCACCAGAAACTCACATGCGTTTCTCTGAAAGAGAAGCAGTCTGTTCCAACACTTCAATTCACTGTGCGAAGTGAATGGAGTGTTGCTTCACTTTCAAAATGCTGTCCTTTCAGAGAAAATCACTTTCCTTTGAAAGTGCCTTAAGCTACTTACAAGCATTCAACAGAAACTCACATGCGTTTCTCTTAAAGAGAAGCAGTCTGTTCCAACACTTCAATTCACTGTGCGAAGTGAATGGAGTGTTGCTTCACTTTCTAAATGCTGTCCTTTAAGAGAAAATCACTTTCCTTTGAAAGTGCCTTAAGCTACTTGCAAGCATCAGGAAGAAACTCACATGCGTTTCTCTGAAAGAGAAGCAGTCTGTTCCAACACTTCAATTCACTGTGCGAAGTGAATGGAGTGTTGCTTCACTTTCTAAATGCTGTCCTTTCAGAGAAAATCACTTTCCTTTGAATGTGCATTAAGCTACTTGCAAGCATTCACAAGAAACACTAATGCGTTTCTATGAAAGAGAAGCAGTCTGTTCCAACACTTCAATTTATTGTGCGAAGGGAATGGAGTGTTGCTTCACTTTCTAAATGCTGTCCTTTCAGAGAAAATCACTTTCCTTTGAAAGTGCATTAAACTACTTTCAAGCATTCATAAAAAACTCACATGCGTTTCTCTGAAAGGGAAGCAGTCTGTTCCAACACTTCAATTCACTGTGCGAAGTGAATGGAGTGTTGCCTCACATTCTAAATGCTGTCCTTTCAGAGAAAATCACTTTCCATTGAAAGTGCCTTAAACTACTTTCAAGCATTCACAAAAAACTCACATGCGTTTCTCTGAAAGAGAAGCAGTCTGTTCCAACACTTCAATTCACTGTGCGAAGTGAATGGAGTGTTGCTTCACTTTCTAAATGCTGTCCTTTCAGAGAAAATCACTTTCCTTTGAAAGTGCCTTAAGCTACTTACAAGCATTCACCAGAAACTCACATGCGTTTCTCTGAAAGAGAAGCAGTCTGTTCCAACACTTCAATTCACTGTGCGAAGTGAATGGAGTGTTGCTTCACTTTCTAAATGCTGTCCTTTCAGAGAAAATCACTTTCCTTTGAATGTGCCTTAAGCTACTTGCAAGCATTCACAAGAAACACTAATGCGTTTCTATGAAAGAGAAGCAGTCTGTTCCAACACTTCAATTTTTTGTGCGAAGGGAATGGAGTGTTGCTTCACTTTCTAAATGCTGTCCTTTCAGAGAAAATCACTTTCCTTTGAAAGTGCATTAAACTACTTTCAAGCATTCATAAAAAACTCACATGCGTTTCTCTGAAAGAGAAGCAGTCTGTTCCAACACTTCAATTCACTGTGCGAAGTGAATGGAGTGTTGCTTCACTTTCTAAATGCTGTCCTTTCAGAGAAAATCACTTTCCTTTGAAAGTGCCTTAAGCTACTTACAAGCATTCACCAGAAACTCACATGCGTTTCTCTGAAAGAGAAGCAGTCTGTTCCAACACTTCAATTCACTCTGCGAAGTGAATGGAGTGTTGCTTCACTTTCTAAATGCTGTCCTTTCAGAGAAAATCACTTTCCTTTGAAAGTGCCTTAAGCTACTTACAAGCATTCACCTGAAATTCACATGCGTTTCTCTTAAAGAGAAGCAGTCTGTTCCAACACTTCAATTCACTGTGCGAAGTGAATGGCGTGTTGCTTCAGTTTCTAAATGCTGTCCTTTCAGAGAAAATCACTTTCCTTTGAAAGTGCCTTAAGCAACTTGCAAGCATTCAAAAGAAACTCACATGCGTTTCTCTGAAAGAGAAGCAGTCTGTTCCAACACTTCAATTCACTGTGCGAAGTGAATGGAGTGTTGCTTCACTTTCTAAATGCTGTCCTTTCAGAGAAAATCACTTTCCTTTGAACGTTCCTTAAGCTACTTACAAGCATTCACCAGAAACTCACATGCGTTTCTCTGAAAGAGAAGCAGTCTGTTCCAATACTTCAATTCACTCTGCGAAGTGAATGGAGTGTTGCTTCACTTTCTAAATGCTGTCCTTTCAGAGAAAATCACTTTCCTTTGAAAGTGCCTTAAGCTACTTACAAGCATTCACCAGAAACTCACATGCATTTCTCTGAAAGAGAAGCAGTCTGTTCCAACACTTCAATTAACTGTGCGAAGTGAATGGAGTGTTGCTTCACTTTCTAAATGCTGTCCTTTCAGAGAAAATCACTTTCCTTTGAAAGTGCCTTAAGCTACTTACAAGCATTCACCAGAAACTCACATGCGTTTCTCTGAAAGAGAAACAGTCTGTTCCAACACTTCAATTCACTGTGCGAAGGGAATGGAGTGTTGCTTCACTTTCTAAATGCTGTCCTTTCAGAGAAAATCACTTTCCTTTGAAAGTGCCTTAAGCTACTTGCAAGCATCAGGAAGAAACTCACATGCGTTTCTCTGAAAGAGAAGCAGTCTGTTCCAACACTTCAATTCACTGTGCTAAGTGAATGGAGTGTTGCTTCACTTTCTAAATGCTGTCCTTTCAGAGAAAATCACTTTCCTTTGAAAGTGCCTTAAGCTATTTGCAAGCATTAGGAAGAAACTCACATGCGTTTCTCTGAAAGAGAAGCAGTCTGTTCCAACACTTCAATTCACTGTGCGAAGTGAATGGAGTGTTGCCTCACTTTCTAAATGCTGTCCTTTCAGAGAAAATCACTTTCCATTGAAAGTGCCTTAAACTACTTTCAAGCATTCACAAAAAACTCACATGCGTTTCTCTGAAAGAGAAGCAGTCTGTTCCAACACTTCAATTCACTGTGCGAAGTGAATGGAGTGTTGCTTCACTTTCTAAATGCTGTCCTTTCAGAGAAAATCCCTTTCCTTTGAATGTGCCTTAAGCTACTTACAAGCATTCAACAGAAACTCACATGCATTTCTCTGAAAGAGAAGCAGTCTGTTCCAACACTTCAATTCACTGTACAAAGTGAATGGAGTGTTGCTTCACTTTCTAAATGCTGTCCTTTCAGAGAAAATCACTTTCCTTTGAAAGTGCCTTAAGCAACTTGCAAGCATTCACAAGAAACACTAATGCGTTTCTATGAATGAGAAGCACTCTGTTCCAACACTTCAATTCACTGCACGAAGGGAATGGAGTGTTGCTTCACTTTCTAAATGCTGTCCTTTCAGAGAAAATCACTTTCCTTTGAAAGTGCCTTAAGCTACTTACAAGCATTCAACTTAAACTCACATGCATTTCTCTGAAAGAGAAGCAGTCTGTTCTAACACTTCAATTCACTGTGCGAAGTGAATGGAGTGTTGCTTCACTTTCTAAATGCTGTCCTTTCAGAGAAAATCACTTTCCTTTGAAAGTGCCTTAAGCTACTTACAAGCATTCACCAGAAACTCACATGCGTTTCTCTGATAGAGAAGCAGTCTGTTCCAACACTTCAATTCACTGTGCGAAGTGAATGGAGTGTTGCTTCACTTTCTAAATGCTGTCCTTTCAGAGAAAATCACTTTCCTTTGAATGTGCCTTAAGCTACTTGCAAGCATTCACAAGAAACACTAATGCGTTTCTATGAAAGAGAAGCAGTCTGTTCCAACACTTCAATTTATTGTGCGAAGGGAATGGAGTGTTGCTTCACTTTCTAAATGCTGTCCTTTCAGAGAAAATCACTTTCCTTTGAAAGTGCATTAAACTACTTTCAAGCATTCATAAAAAACTCACATGCGTTTCTCTGAAAGAGAAGCAGTCTGTTCCAACACTTCAATTCACTGTGCGAAGTGAATGGAGTGTTGCCTCACTTTCTAAATGCTGTCCTTTCAGAGAAAATCACTTTCCATTGAAAGTGCCTTAAACTACTTTCAAGCATTCACAAAAAACTCACATGCGTTTCTCTGAAAGAGAAGCAGTCTGTTCCAACACTTCAATTCACTGTGCGAAGTGAATGGAGTGTTGCTTCAGTTTCTAAATGCTGTCCTTTCAGAGAAAATCCCTTTCCTTTGAATGTGCCTTAAGCTACTTACAAGCATTCAACAGAAACTCACATGCATTTCTCTGAAAGAGAAGCAGTCTGTTCCAACACTTCAATTCACTGTACAAAGTGAATGGAGTGTTGCTTCACTTTCTAAATGCTGTCCTTTCAGAGAAAATCACTTTCCTTTGAAAGTGCCTTAAGCTACTTACAAGCATTCACCAGAAACTCACATGCGTTTCTCTGAAAGAGAAGCAGTCTGTTCCAACACTTCAATTCACTGTGCGAAGTGAATGGCGTGTTGCTTTAGTTTCTAAATGCTGTCCTTTCAGAGAAAATCACTTTCCTTTGAAAGTGCCTTAAGCAACTTGCAAGCATTCAAAAGAAACTCACATGCGTTTCTCTGAAAGAGAAGCAGTCTGTTCCAACACTTCAATTCACTGTGCGAAGTGAATGGAGTGTTGCTTCACTTTCTAAATGCTGTCCTTTCAGAGAAAATCACTTTCCTTTGAACGTGCCTTAAGCTACTTACAAGCATTCACCAGAAACTCACATGCGTTTCTCTGAAAGAGAAGCAGTCTGTTCCAATACTTCAATTCACTCTGCGAAGTGAATGGAGTGTTGCTTCACTTTCTAAATGCTGTCCTTTCAGAGAAAATCACTTTCCTTTGAAAGTGCCTTAAGCTACTTACAAGCATTCAACAGAAACTCACATGCATTTCTCTGAAAGAGAAGCAGTCTGTTCCAACACTTCAATTAACTGTGCGAAGTGAATGGAGTGTTGCTTCACTTTCTAAATGCTGTCCTTTCAGAGAAAATCACTTTCCTTTGAAAGTGCCTTAAGCTACTTACAAGCATTCACCAGAAACTCACATGCGTTTCTCTGAAAGAGAAGCAGTCTGTTCCAACACTTCAATTCACTGTGCGAAGTGAATGGAGTGTTGTTTCACTTTCTAAATGCTGTCCTTTCAGAGAAAATCACTTTCCTTTGAAAGTGCCTTAAGCTACTTACAAGCATTCACCAGAAACTCACATGCGTTTCTCTGAAAGAGAAGCAGTCTGTTCCAATACTTCAATTCACTCTGCGAAGTGAATGGAGTGTTGCTTCACTTTCTAAATGCTGTCCTTTCAGAGAAAATCACTTTCTTTGGAAAGTGCCTTAAGCTACTTACAAGCATTCAACTTAAACTCACATGCATTTCTCTGAAAGAGAAGCAGTCTGTTCTAACACTTCAATTCACTGTGCGAAGTGAATGGAGTGTTGCTTCACTTTCTAAATGCTGTCCTTTCAGAGAAAATCACTTTCCTTTGAAAGTGCCTTAAGCTACTTACAAGCATTCACCAGAAACTCACATGCTTTTCTCTGATAGAGAAGCAGTCTGTTCCAACACTTCAATTCACTGTGCGAAGTGAATGGAGTGTTGCTTCACTTTCTAAATGCTGTCCTTTCAGAGAAAATCACTTTCCTTTGAAAGTGCCTTAAGCTACCTGCAAGCATCAGGAAGAAATTCACATGCGTTTCTGTGAAAGAGAAGCAGTCTGTTCCAACACTTCAATTCACTGTGCGAAGTGAATGGAGTGTTGTTTCACTTTCTAAATGCTGTCCTTTCAGAGAAAATCACTTTCCTTTGAAAGTGCCTTAAGCTACTTGCAAGCATTCACAAGAAACACTAATGCGTTTCTATGAAAGAGAAGCAGTTTGTTCCAACACTTCAATTTATTGTGCGAAGGGAATGGAGTGTTGCTTCACTTTCCAAATGCTGTCCTTTCAGAGAAAATCACTTTCCTTTGAAAGTGCATTAAACTACTTTCAAGCATTCATAAAAAACTCACATGCGTTTCTCTGAAAGAGAAGCAGTCTGTTCCAACACTTCAATTCACTGTGCGAAGTGAATGGAGTGTTGCCTCACTTTCTTAATGCTGTCCTTTCAGAGAAAATCACTTTCCATTGAAAGTGCCTTAAACTACTTTCAAGCATTCACAAAATACTCACATGCGTTTCTCTGAAAGAGAAGCAGTCTGTTCCAACACTTCAATTCACTTTGCGAAGTGAATGGAGTGTTGCTTCACTTTCTAAATGCTGTCCTTTCAGAGAAAATCCCTTTCCTTTGAATGTGCCTTAAGCTACTTACAAGCATTCAACAGAAACTCACATGCATTTCTCTGAAAGAGAAGCAGTCTGTTCCAACACTTCAATTCACTGTACAAAGTGAATGGAGTGTTGCTTCACTTTCTAAATGCTGTCCTTTCAGAGAAAATCACTTTCCCTTGAAAGTGCCTTAAACTACTTTCAAGCATTCACAAAAAACTCACATGCGTTTCTCTGAAAGACCAGCAGTGTGTTCCAACACTCCAATTCACTGTGCGAAGTGAATGGAGTGTTGCTTCACTTTCTAAATGCTGTCCTTTCAGAGAAAATCACTTTCCTTTGAAAGTGCCTTAAGCTACTTACAAGCATTCACCAGAAACTCACATGCGTTTCTCTGAAAGAGAAGCAGTCTGTTCCAACACTTCAATTCACTGTGCGAAGTGAATGGAGTGTTGCTTCACTTTCTAAATGCTGTCCTTTCAGAGAAAATCACTTTCCTTTGAAAGTGCCTTAAGCTACTTACAAGCATTCACCAGAAACTCACATGCGTTTCTCTGAAAGAGAAGCAGTCTGTTACAACACTTCAATTCACTGTGCGAAGTGAATGGCGTGTTGCTTCAGTTTCTAAATGCTGTCCTTTCAGAGAAAATCACTTTCCTTTGAAAGTGCCTTAAGCAACTTGCAAGCATTCAAAAGAAACTCACATGCGTTTCTCTGAAAGAGAAGCAGTCTGTTCCAACACTTCAATTCACTGTGCGAAGTGAATGGAGTGTTGCTTCACTTTCTAAATGCTGTCCTTTCAGAGAAAATCACTTTCCTTTGAACGTGCCTTAAGCTACTTACAAGCATTCACCAGAAACTCACATGCGTTTCTCTGAAAGAGAAGCAGTCTGTTCCAATACTTCAATTCACTCTGCGAAGTGAATGGAGTGTTGCTTCACTTTCTAAATGCTGTCCTTTCAGAGAAAATCACTTTCCTTTGAAAGTGCCTTAAGCTACTTACAAGAATTCAACAGAAACTCACATGCATTTCTCTGAAAGAGAAGCAGTCTGTTCCAACACTTCAATTAACTGTGCGAAGTGAATGGAGTGTTGCTTCACTTTCTAAATGCTGTCCTTTCAGAGAAAATCACTTTCCTTTGAAAGTGCCTTAAGCTACTTACAAGCATTCACCAGAAACTCACATGCGTTTCTTTGAAAGAGAAACAGTCTGTTCCAACACTTCAATTCACTGTGCGAAGTGAATGGAGTGTTGCTTCACTTTCTAAATGCTGTCCTTTCAGAGAAAATCACTTTCCTTTGAAAGTGCCTTAAGCTACTTGCAAGTATCAGGAAGAAACTCACATGCGTTTCTCTGAAAGAGAAGCAGTCTGTTCCAACACTTCAATTCACTGTGCGAAGTGAATGGAGTGTTGCTTCACTTTCTAAATGCTGTCCTTTCAGAGAAAATCACTTTCCTTTGAAAGTGCCTTAAGCTATTTGCAAGCATTAGGAAGAAACACACATGCGTTTCTCTGAAAGAGAAGCAGTCTGTTCCAACACTTCAATTCACGGTGCGAAGTGAATGGAGTGTTGCCTCACTTTCTAAATGCTGTCCTTTCAGAGAAAATCACTTTCCTTTGAAAGTGCCTTAAACTACTTTCAAGCATTCACAAAAAACTCACATGCGTTTCTCTGAAAGAGAAGCAGTCTGTTCCAACACTTCAATTCACTGTGCGAAGTGAATGGAGTGTTGCTTCAGTTTCTAAATGCTGTCCTTTCAGAGAAAATCCCTTTCCTTTGAATGTGCCTTAAGCTACTTACAAGCATTCAACAGAAACTCACATGCATTTCTCTGAAAGAGAAGCAGTCTGTTCCAACACTTCAATTCACTGTACAAAGTGAATGGAGTGTTGCTTCACTTTCTAAATGCTGTCCTTTCAGAGAAAATCACTTTCCTTTGAAAGTGCCTTAAGCTACTTACAAGCATTCACCAGAAACTCACATGCGTTTCTCTGAAAGAGAAGCAGTCTGTTCCAACACTTCAATTCACTGTGCGAAGTGAATGGCGTGTTGCTTCAGTTTCTAAATGCTGTCCTTTCAGAGAAAATCACTTTCCTTTGAAAGTGCCTTAAGCAACTTGCAAGCATTCAAAAGAAACTCACATGCGTTTCTCTGAAAGAGAAGCAGTCTGTTCCAACACTTCAATTCACTGTGCGAAGTGAATGGAGTGTTGCTTCACTTTCTAAATGCTGTCCTTTCAGAGAAAATCACTTTCCTTTGAACGTGCCTTAAGCTACTTACAAGCATTCACCAGAAACTCACATGCGTTTCTCTGAAAGAGAAGCAGTCTGTTCCAATACTTCAATTCACTCTGCGAAGTGAATGGAGTGTTGCTTCACTTTCTAAATGCTGTCCTTTCAGAGAAAATCACTTTCCTTTGAAAGTGCCTTAAGCTACTTACAAGCATTCAACAGAAACTCACATGCATTTCTCTGAAAGAGAAGCAGTCTGTTCCAACACTTCAATTAACTGTGCGAAGTGAATGGAGTGTTGCTTCACTTTCTAAATGCTGTCCTTTCAGAGAAAATCACTTTCCTTTGAAAGTGCCTTAAGCTACTTACAAGCATTCACCAGAAACTCACATGCGTTTCTCTGAAAGAGAAGCAGTCTGTTCCAACACTTCAATTCACTGTGCGAAGTGAATGGAGTGTTGTTTCACTTTCTAAATGCTGTCCTTTCAGAGAAAATCACTTTCCTTTGAAAGTGCCTTAAGCTACTTACAAGCATTCACCAGAAACTCACATGCGTTTCTCTGAAAGAGAAGCAGTCTGTTCCAATACTTCAATTCACTCTGCGAAGTGAATGGAGTGTTGCTTCACTTTCTAAATGCTGTCCTTTCAGAGAAAATCACTTTCTTTGGAAAGTGCCTTAAGCTACTTACAAGCATTCAACTTAAACTCACATGCATTTCTCTGAAAGAGAAGCAGTCTGTTCTAACACTTCAATTCACTGTGCGAAGTGAATGGAGTGTTGCTTCACTTTCTAAATGCTGTCCTTTCAGAGAAAATCACTTTCCTTTGAAAGTGCCTTAAGCTACTTACAAGCATTCACCAGAAACTCACATGCTTTTCTCTGATAGAGAAGCAGTCTGTTCCAACACTTCAATTCACTGTGCGAAGTGAATGGAGTGTTGCTTCACTTTCTAAATGCTGTCCTTTCAGAGAAAATCACTTTCCTTTGAAAGTGCCTTAAGCTACCTGCAAGCATCAGGAAGAAATTCACATGCGTTTCTGTGAAAGAGAAGCAGTCTGTTCCAACACTTCAATTCACTGTGCGAAGTGAATGGAGTGTTGTTTCACTTTCTAAATGCTGTCCTTTCAGAGAAAATCACTTTCCTTTGAAAGTGCCTTAAGCTACTTGCAAGCATTCACAAGAAACACTAATGCGTTTCTATGAAAGAGAAGCAGTTTGTTCCAACACTTCAATTTATTGTGCGAAGGGAATGGAGTGTTGCTTCACTTTCCAAATGCTGTCCTTTCAGAGAAAATCACTTTCCTTTGAAAGTGCATTAAACTACTTTCAAGCATTCATAAAAAACTCACATGCGTTTCTCTGAAAGAGAAGCAGTCTGTTCCAACACTTCAATTCACTGTGCGAAGTGAATGGAGTGTTGCCTCACTTTCTTAATGCTGTCCTTTCAGAGAAAATCACTTTCCATTGAAAGTGCCTTAAACTACTTTCAAGCATTCACAAAATACTCACATGCGTTTCTCTGAAAGAGAAGCAGTCTGTTCCAACACTTCAATTCACTTTGCGAAGTGAATGGAGTGTTGCTTCACTTTCTAAATGCTGTCCTTTCAGAGAAAATCCCTTTCCTTTGAATGTGCCTTAAGCTACTTACAAGCATTCAACAGAAACTCACATGCATTTCTCTGAAAGAGAAGCAGTCTGTTCCAACACTTCAATTCACTGTACAAAGTGAATGGAGTGTTGCTTCACTTTCTAAATGCTGTCCTTTCAGAGAAAATCACTTTCCCTTGAAAGTGCCTTAAACTACTTTCAAGCATTCACAAAAAACTCACATGCGTTTCTCTGAAAGACCAGCAGTGTGTTCCAACACTCCAATTCACTGTGCGAAGTGAATGGAGTGTTGCTTCACTTTCTAAATGCTGTCCTTTCAGAGAAAATCACTTTCCTTTGAAAGTGCCTTAAGCTACTTACAAGCATTCACCAGAAACTCACATGCGTTTCTCTGAAAGAGAAGCAGTCTGTTCCAACACTTCAATTCACTGTGCGAAGTGAATGGAGTGTTGCTTCACTTTCTAAATGCTGTCCTTTCAGAGAAAATCACTTTCCTTTGAAAGTGCCTTAAGCTACTTACAAGCATTCACCAGAAACTCACATGCGTTTCTCTGAAAGAGAAGCAGTCTGTTACAACACTTCAATTCACTGTGCGAAGTGAATGGCGTGTTGCTTCAGTTTCTAAATGCTGTCCTTTCAGAGAAAATCACTTTCCTTTGAAAGTGCCTTAAGCAACTTGCAAGCATTCAAAAGAAACTCACATGCGTTTCTCTGAAAGAGAAGCAGTCTGTTCCAACACTTCAATTCACTGTGCGAAGTGAATGGAGTGTTGCTTCACTTTCTAAATGCTGTCCTTTCAGAGAAAATCACTTTCCTTTGAACGTGCCTTAAGCTACTTACAAGCATTCACCAGAAACTCACATGCGTTTCTCTGAAAGAGAAGCAGTCTGTTCCAATACTTCAATTCACTCTGCGAAGTGAATGGAGTGTTGCTTCACTTTCTAAATGCTGTCCTTTCAGAGAAAATCACTTTCCTTTGAAAGTGCCTTAAGCTACTTACAAGAATTCAACAGAAACTCACATGCATTTCTCTGAAAGAGAAGCAGTCTGTTCCAACACTTCAATTAACTGTGCGAAGTGAATGGAGTGTTGCTTCACTTTCTAAATGCTGTCCTTTCAGAGAAAATCACTTTCCTTTGAAAGTGCCTTAAGCTACTTACAAGCATTCACCAGAAACTCACATGCGTTTCTTTGAAAGAGAAACAGTCTGTTCCAACACTTCAATTCACTGTGCGAAGTGAATGGAGTGTTGCTTCACTTTCTAAATGCTGTCCTTTCAGAGAAAATCACTTTCCTTTGAAAGTGCCTTAAGCTACTTGCAAGTATCAGGAAGAAACTCACATGCGTTTCTCTGAAAGAGAAGCAGTCTGTTCCAACACTTCAATTCACTGTGCGAAGTGAATGGAGTGTTGCTTCACTTTCTAAATGCTGTCCTTTCAGAGAAAATCACTTTCCTTTGAAAGTGCCTTAAGCTATTTGCAAGCATTAGGAAGAAACACACATGCGTTTCTCTGAAAGAGAAGCAGTCTGTTCCAACACTTCAATTCACGGTGCGAAGTGAATGGAGTGTTGCTTCACTTTCTAAATGCTGTCCTTTCAGAGAAAATCACTTTCCTTTGAAAGTGCCTTAAACTACTTTCAAGCATTCACAAAAAACTCACATGCGTTTCTCTGAAAGAGAAGCAGTCTGTTCCAACACTTCAATTCACTGTGCGAAGTGAATGGAGTGTTGCTTCAGTTTCTAAATGCTGTCCTTTCAGAGAAAATCCCTTTCTTTGAAAGTGCCTTAAGCTACTTACAAGCATTCACCAGAAACTCACATGCGTTTCTCTTAAAGAGAAGCAGTCTGTTCCAACACTTCAATTCACTGTGCGAAGTGAATTGCGTGTTGCTTCAGTTTCTAAATGCTGTCCTTTCAGAGAAAATCACTTTCCTTTGAAAGTGCCTTAAGCAACTTGCAAGCATTCAAAAGAAACTCACATGGGTTTCTCTGAAAGAGAAGCAGTCTGTTCCAACACTTCAATTCACTCTGCGAAGTGAATGGAGTGTTGCTTCACTTTCTAAATGCTGTCCTTTCAGAGAAAATCACTTTCCTTTGAACGTGCCTTAAGCTACTTACAAGCATTCACTAGAAACTCACATGCGTTTCTCTGAAAGAGAAGCAGTCTGTTCCAATACTTCAATTCACTCTGCGAAGAGAATGGAGTGTTGCTTCACTTTCTAAATGCTGTCCTTTCAGAGAAAATCACTTTCCTTTGAAAGTGCCTTAAGCTACTTACAAGCATTCAACAGAAACTCACATGCATTTCTCTGAAAGAGAAGCAGTCTGTTCCAACACTTCAATTCACTCTGCGAAGTGAATGGAGTGTTGCTTCACTTTCTAAATGCTGTCCTTTCAGAGAAAATCACTTTCCTTTGAAAGTGCCTTAAGCTACTTACAAGCATTCACCAGAAACTCACATGCGTTTCTCTGAAAGAGAAGCAGTCTGTTCCAACACTTCAATTCACTGTGCGAAGTGAATGGAGTGTTGCTTCACTTTCTAAATGCTGTCCTTTCAGAGAAAATCACTTTCCTTTGAAAGTGCCTTAAGCTACTTACAAGCATTCACCAGAAACTCACATGCGTTTCTCTGAAAGAGAAGCAGTCTGTTCCAATACTTCAATTCACTCTGCGAAGTGAATGGAGTGTTGCTTCACTTTCTAAATGCTGTCCTTTCAGAGAAAATCACTTTCTTTGGAAAGTGCCTTAAGATACTTACAAGCATTCAACTTAAACTCACATGCATTTCTCTGAAAGAGAAGCAGTCTGTTCTAACACTTCAATTCACTGTGCGAAGTGAATGGAGTGTTGCTTCACTTTCTAAATGCTGTCCTTTCAGAGAAAATCACTTTCTTTTGAAAGTGCCTTAAGCTACTTACAAGCATTCACCAGAAACTCACATGCTTTTCTCTGATAGAGAAGCAGTCTGTTCCAACACTTCAATTCACTGTGCGAAGTGAATGGAGTGTTGCTTCACTTTCTAAATCCTGTCCTTTCAGAGAAAATCACTTTCCTTTGAAAGTGCCTTAAGCTACTTGCAAGCATCAGGACGAAACTCACATGCGTTTCTCTGAAAGAGAAGCAGTCTGTTCCAACACTTCAATTCACTGTGCGAAGTGAATGGAGTGTTGCTTCACTTTCTAAATGCTGTCCTTTCAGAGAAAATCACTTTCCTTTGAATGTGCCTTAAGCTACTTGCAAGCATTCACAAGAAACACTAATGCGTTTCTATGAAAGAGAAGCAGTCTGTTCCAACACTTCAATTTTTTGTGCGAAGGGAATGGAGTGTTGCTTCACTTTCTAAATGCTGTCCTTTCAGAGAAAATCACTTTCCTTTGAAAGTGCATTAAACTACTTTCAAGCATTCATAAAAAACTCACATGCGTTTCTCTGAAAGAGAAGCAGTCTGTTCCAACACTTCAATTCACTGTGCGAAGTGAATGGAGTGTTGCTTCACTTTCTAAATGCTGTCCTTTCAGAGAAAATCACTTTCCTTTGAAAGTGCCTTAAGCTACTTACAAGCATTCACCAGAAACTCACATGCGTTTCTCTGAAAGAGAAGCAGTCTGTTCCAACACTTCAATTCACTGTGCGAAGTGAATGGAGTGTTGCTTCACTTTCTAAATGCTGTCCTTTCAGAGAAAATCACTTTCCTTTGAAAGTGCCTTAAGCTACTTACAAGCATTCACCTGAAATTCACATGAGTTTCTCTTAAAGAGAAGCAGTCTGTTCCAACACTTCAATTCACTGTGCGAAGTGAATGGCGTGTTGCTTCAGTTTCTAAATGCTGTCCTTTCAGAGAAAATCACTTTCCTTTGAAAGTGCCTTAAGCAACTTGCAAGCATTCAAAAGAAACTCACATGCGTTTCTCTGAAAGAGAAGCAGTCTGTTCCAACACTTCAATTCACTGTGCGAAGTGAATGGAGTGTTGCTTCACTTTCTAAATGCTGTCCTTTCAGAGAAAATCACTTTCCTTTGAACGTTCCTTAAGCTACTTACAAGCATTCACCAGAAACTCACATGCGTTTCTCTGAAAGAGAAGCAGTCTGTTCCAATACTTCAATTCACTCTGCGAAGTGAATGGAGTGTTGCTTCACTTTCTAAATGCTGTCCTTTCAGAGAAAATCACTTTCCTTTGAAAGTGCCTTAAGCTACTTACAAGCATTCAACAGAAACTCACATGCATTTCTCTGAAAGAGAAGCAGTCTGTTCCAACACTTCAATTCACTGTGCGAAGTGAATGGAGTGTTGCTTCACTTTCAAAATGCTGTCCTTTCAGAGAAAATCACTTTCCTTTGAAAGTGCCTTAAGCTACTTACAAGCATTCACCAGAAACTCACATGCGTTTCTCTTAAAGAGAAGCAGTCTGTTCCAACACTTCAATTCACTGTGCGAAGTGAATTGCGTGTTGCTTCAGTTTCTAAATGCTGTCCTTTCAGAGAAAATCACTTTCCTTTGAAAGTGCCTTAAGCAACTTGCAAGCATTCAAAAGAAACTCACATGGGTTTCTCTGAAAGAGAAGCAGTCTGTTCCAACACTTCAATTCACTCTGCGAAGTGAATGGAGTGTTGCTTCACTTTCTAAATGCTGTCCTTTCAGAGAAAATCACTTTCCTTTGAACGTGCCTTAAGCTACTTACAAGCATTCACTAGAAACTCACATGCGTTTCTCTGAAAGAGAAGCAGTCTGTTCCAATACTTCAATTCACTCTGCGAAGAGAATGGAGTGTTGCTTCACTTTCTAAATGCTGTCCTTTCAGAGAAAATCACTTTCCTTTGAAAGTGCCTTAAGCTACTTACAAGCATTCAACAGAAACTCACATGCATTTCTCTGAAAGAGAAGCAGTCTGTTCCAACACTTCAATTCACTCTGCGAAGTGAATGGAGTGTTGCTTCACTTTCTAAATGCTGTCCTTTCAGAGAAAATCACTTTCCTTTGAAAGTGCCTTAAGCTACTTACAAGCATTCACCAGAAACTCACATGCGTTTCTCTGAAAGAGAAGCAGTCTGTTCCAACACTTCAATTCACTGTGCGAAGTGAATGGAGTGTTGCTTCACTTTCTAAATGCTGTCCTTTCAGAGAAAATCACTTTCCTTTGAAAGTGCCTTAAGCTACTTACAAGCATTCACCAGAAACTCACATGCGTTTCTCTGAAAGAGAAGCAGTCTGTTCCAATACTTCAATTCACTCTGCGAAGTGAATGGAGTGTTGCTTCACTTTCTAAATGCTGTCCTTTCAGAGAAAATCACTTTCTTTGGAAAGTGCCTTAAGCTACTTACAAGCATTCAACTTAAACTCACATGCATTTCTCTGAAAGAGAAGCAGTCTGTTCCAACACTTCAATTCACGGTGCGAAGTGAATGGAGTGTTGCTTCACTTTCTAAATGCTGTCCTTTCAGAGAAAATCACTTTCCTTTGAAAGTGCCTTAAGCTACTTGCAAGCATCAGGACGAAACTCACATGCGTTTCTCTGAAAGAGAAGCAGTCTGTTCCAACACTTCAATTCACTGTGCGAAGTGAATGGAGTGTTGCTTCACTTTCTAAATGCTGTCCTTTCAGAGAAAATCACTTTCCTTTGAATGTGCCTTAAGCTACTTGCAAGCATTCACAAGAAACACTAATGCGTTTCTATGAAAGAGAAGCAGTCTGTTCCAACACTTCAATTTTTTGTGCGAAGGGAATGGAGTGTTGCTTCACTTTCTAAATGCTGTCCTTTCAGAGAAAATCACTTTCCTTTGAAAGTGCATTAAACTACTTTCAAGCATTCATAAAAAACTCACATGCGTTTCTCTGAAAGAGAAGCAGTCTGTTCCAACACTTCAATTCACTGTGCGAAGTGAATGGAGTGTTGCTTCACTTTCTAAATGCTGTCCTTTCAGAGAAAATCACTTTCCTTTGAAAGTGCCTTAAGCTACTTACAAGCATTCACCAGAAACTCACATGCGTTTCTCTGAAAGAGAAGCAGTCTGTTCCAACACTTCAATTCACTGTGCGAAGTGAATGGAGTGTTGCTTCACTTTCTAAATGCTGTCCTTTCAGAGAAAATCACTTTCCTTTGAAAGTGCCTTAAGCTACTTACAAGCATTCACCTGAAATTCACATGCGTTTCTCTTAAAGAGAAGCAGTCTGTTCCAACACTTCAATTCACTGTGCGAAGTGAATGGCGTGTTGCTTCAGTTTCTAAATGCTGTCCTTTCAGAGAAAATCACTTTCCTTTGAAAGTGCCTTAAGCAACTTGCAAGCATTCAAAAGAAACTCACATGCGTTTCTCTGAAAGAGAAGCAGTCTGTTCCAACAATTCAATTCACTGTGCGAAGTGAATGGAGTGTTGCTTCACTTTCTAAATGCTGTCCTTTCAGAGAAAATCACTTTCCTTTGAACGTTCCTTAAGCTACTTACAAGCATTCACCAGAAACTCACATGCGTTTCTCTGAAAGAGAAGCAGTCTGTTCCAATACTTCAATTCACTCTGCGAAGTGAATGGAGTGTTGCTTCACTTTCTAAATGCTGTCCTTTCAGAGAAAATCACTTTCCTTTGAAAGTGCCTTAAGCTACTTACAAGCATTCAACAGAAACTCACATGCATTTCTCTGAAAGAGAAGCAGTCTGTTCCAACACTTCAATTCACTGTGCGAAGTGAATGGAGTGTTGCTTCACTTTCAAAATGCTGTCCTTTCAGAGAAAATCACTTTCCTTTGAAAGTGCCTTAAGCTACTTACAAGCATTCACCAGAAACTCACATGCGTTTCTCTTAAAGAGAAGCAGTCTGTTCCAACACTTCAATTCACTGTGCGAAGTGAATGGAGTGTTGCTTCACTTTCTAAATGCTGTCCTTTAAGAGAAAATCACTTTCCTTTGAAAGTGCCTTAAGCTACTTGCAAGCATCAGGAAGAAACTCACATGCGTTTCTCTGAAAGAGAAGCAGTCTGTTACAACACTTCAATTCACTGTGCGAAGTGAATGGAGTGTTGCTTCACTTTCTAAATGCTGTCCTTTCAGAGAAAATCACTTTCCTTTGAATGTGCATTAAGCTACTTGCAAGCATTCACAAGAAACACTAATGCGTTTCTATGAAAGAGAAGCAGTCTGTTCCAACACTTCAATTTATTGTGCGAAGGGAATGGAGTGTTGCTTCACTTTCTAAATGCTGTCCTTTCAGAGAAAATCACTTTCCTTTGAAAGTGCATTAAACTACTTTCAAGCATTCATAAAAAACTCACATGCGTTTCTCTGAAAGAGAAGCAGTCTGTTCCAACACTTCAATTCACTGTGCGAAGTGAATGGAGTGTTGCCTCACATTCTAAATGCTGTCCTTTCAGAGAAAATCACTTTCCATTGAAAGTGCCTTAAACTACTTTCAAGCATTCACAAAAAACTCACATGCGTTTCTCTGAAAGAGAAGCAGTCTGTTCCAACACTTCAATTCACTGTGCGAAGTGAATGGAGTGTTGCTTCACTTTCTAAATGCTGTCCTTTCAGAGAAAATCACTTTCCTTTGAAAGTGCCTTAAGCTACTTACAAGCATTCACCAGAAACTCACATGCGTTTCTCTGAAAGAGAAGCAGTCTGTTCCAACACTTCAATTCACTGTGCGAAGTGAATGGAGTGTTGCTTCACTTTCTAAATGCTGTCCTTTCAGAGAAAATCACTTTCCTTTGAAAGTGCCTTAAGCTACTTACAAGCATTCACCAGAAACTCACATGCGTTTCTCTTAAAGAGAAGCAGTCTGTTCCAACACTTCAATTCACTGTGCGAAGTGAATTGCGTGTTGCTTCAGTTTCTAAATGCTGTCCTTTCAGAGAAAATCACGTTCCTTTGAAAGTGCCTTAAGCAACTTGCAAGCATTCAAAAGAAACTCACATGGGTTTCTCTGAAAGAGAAGCAGTCTGTTCCAACACTTCAATTCACTGTGCGAAGTGAATGGAGTGTTGCTTCACTTTCTAAATGCTGTCCTTTCAGAGAAAATCACTTTCCTTTGAACGTGCCTTAAGCTACTTACAAGCATTCACTAGAAACTCACATGCGTTTCTCTGAAAGAGAAGCAGTCTGTTCCAATACTTCAATTCACTCTGCGAAGAGAATGGAGTGTTGCTTCACTTTCTAAATGCTGTCCTTTCAGAGAAAATCACTTTCCTTTGAAAGTGCCTTAAGCTACTTACAAGCATTCAACAGAAACTCACATGCATTTCTCTGAAAGAGAAGCAGTCTGTTCCAACACTTCAATTCACTCTGCGAAGTGAATGGAGTGTTGCTTCACTTTCTAAATGCTGTCCTTTCAGAGAAAATCACTTTCCTTTGAAAGTGCCTTAAGCTACTTACAAGCATTCACCAGAAACTCACATGCGTTTCTCTGAAAGAGAAGCAGTCTGTTCCAACACTTCAATTCACTGTGCGAAGTGAATGGAGTGTTGCTTCACTTTCTAAATGCTGTCCTTTCAGAGAAAATCACTTTCCTTTGAAAGTGCCTTAAGCTACTTACAAGCATTCACCAGAAACTCACATGCGTTTCTCTGAAAGAGAAGCAGTCTGTTCCAATACTTCAATTCACTCTGCGAAGTGAATGGAGTGTTGCTTCACTTTCTAAATGCTGTCCTTTCAGAGAAAATCACTTTCTTTGGAAAGTGCCTTAAGATACTTACAAGCATTCAACTTAAACTCACATGCATTTCTCTGAAAGAGAAGCAGTCTGTTCTAACACTTCAATTCACTGTGCGAAGTGAATGGAGTGTTGCTTCACTTTCTAAATGCTGTCCTTTCAGAGAAAATCACTTTCTTTTGAAAGTGCCTTAAGCTACTTACAAGCATTCACCAGAAACTCACATGCTTTTCTCTGATAGAGAAGCAGTCTGTTCCAACACTTCAATTCACTGTGCGAAGTGAATGGAGTGTTGCTTCACTTTCTAAATCCTGTCCTTTCAGAGAAAATCACTTTCCTTTGAAAGTGCCTTAAGCTACTTGCAAGCATCAGGACGAAACTCACATGCGTTTCTCTGAAAGAGAAGCAGTCTGTTCGAACACTTCAATTCACTGTGCGAAGTGAATGGAGTGTTGCTTCACTTTCTAAATGCTGTCCTTTCAGAGAAAATCACTTTCCTTTGAATGTGCCTTAAGCTACTTGCAGGCATTCACAAGAAACACTAATGCGTTTCTATGAAAGAGAAGCAGTCTGTTCCAACACTTCAATTTTTTGTGCGAAGGGAATGGAGTGTTGCTTCACTTTCTAAATGCTGTCCTTTCAGAGAAAATCACTTTCCTTTGAAAGTGCATTAAACTACTTTCAAGCATTCATAAAAAACTCACATGCGTTTCTCTGAAAGAGAAGCAGTCTGTTCCAACACTTCAATTCACTGTGCGAAGTGAATGGAGTGTTGCTTCACTTTCTAAATGCTGTCCTTTCAGAGAAAATCACTTTCCTTTGAAAGTGCCTTAAGCTACTTACAAGCATTCACCAGAAACTCACATGCGTTTCTCTGAAAGAGAAGCAGTCTGTTCCAACACTTCAATTCACTGTGCGAAGTGAATGGAGTGTTGCTTCACTTTCTAAATGCTGTCCTTTCAGAGAAAATCACTTTCCTTTGAAAGTGCCTTAAGCTACTTACAAGCATTCACCTGAAATTCACATGCGTTTCTCTTAAAGAGAAGCAGTCTGTTCCAACACTTCAATTCACTGTGCGAAGTGAATGGCGTGTTGCTTCAGTTTCTAAATGCTGTCCTTTCAGAGAAAATCACTTTCCTTTGAAAGTGCCTTAAGCAACTTGCAAGCATTCAAAAGAAACTCACATGCGTTTCTCTGAAAGAGAAGCAGTCTGTTCCAACACTTCAATTCACTGTGCGAAGTGAATGGAGTGTTGCTTCACTTTCTAAATGCTGTCCTTTCAGAGAAAATCACTTTCCTTTGAACGTTCCTTAAGCTACTTACAAGCATTCACCAGAAACTCACATGCGTTTCTCTGAAAGAGAAGCAGTCTGTTCCAATACTTCAATTCACTCTGCGAAGTGAATGGAGTGTTGCCTCACTTTCTAAATGCTGTCCTTTCAGAGAAAATCACTTTCCTTTGAAAGTGCCTTAAGCTACTTACAAGCATTCAACAGAAACTCACATGCATTTCTCTGAAAGTGAAGCAGTCTGTTCCAACACTTCAATTCACTGTGCGAAGTGAATGGAGTGTTGCTTCAGTTTCTAAATGCTGTCCTTTCAGAGAAAATCACTTTCCTTTGAAAGTGCCTTAAGCTACTTGCAAGTATCAGGAAGAAACTCACATGCGTTTCTCTGAAAGAGAAGCAGTCTGTTCCAACACTTCAATTCACTGTGCGAAGTGAATGGAGTGTTGCTTCACTTTCTAAATGCTGTCCTTTCAGAGAAAATCACTTTCCTTTGAAAGTGCCTTAAGCTATTTGCAAGCATTAGGAAGAAACACACATGCGTTTCTCTGAAAGAGAAGCAGTCTGTTCCAACACTTCAATTCACGGTGCGAAGTGAATGGAGTGTTGCCTCACTTTCTAAATGCTGTCCTTTCAGAGAAAATCACTTTCCTTTGAAAGTGCCTTAAACTACTTTCAAGCATTCACAAAAAACTCACATGCGTTTCTCTGAAAGAGAAGCAGTCTGTTCCAACACTTCAATTCACTGTGCGAAGTGAATGGAGTGTTGCTTCACTTTCTAAATGCTGTCCTTTCAGAGAAAATCCCTTTCCTTTGAATGTGCCTTAAGCTACTTACAAGCATTCAACAGAAACTCACATGCATTTCTCTGAAAGAGAAGCAGTCTGTTCCAACACTTCAATTCACTGTACAAAGTGAATGGAGTGTTGCTTCACTTTCTAAATGCTGTCCTTTCAGAGAAAATCACTTTCCTTTGAAAGTGCCTTAAGCAACTTGCAAGCATTCACAAGAAACACTAATGCGTTTCTATGAATGAGAAGCACTCTGTTCCAACACTTCAATTCACTGCACGAAGGGAATGGAGTGTTGCTTCACTTTCTAAATGCTGTCCTTTCAGAGAAAATCACTTTCCTTTGAACGTTCCTTAAGCTACTTACAAGCATTCACCAGAAACTCACATGCGTTTCTCTGAAAGAGAAGCAGTCTGTTCCAATACTTCAATTCACTCTGCGAAGTGAATGGAGTGTTGCTTCACTTTCTAAATGCTGTCCTTTCAGAGAAAATCACTTCCTTTGAAAGTGCCTTAAGCTACTTACAAGCATTCAACAGAAACTCACATGCATTTCTCTGAAAGAGAAGCAGTCTGTTCCAACACTTCAATTCACTGTGCGAAGTGAATGGAGTGTTGCTTCACTTTCTAAATGCTGTCCTTTCAGAGAAAATCACTTTCCTTTGAAAGTGCCTTAAGCTACTTGCAAGTATCAGGAAGAAACTCACATGCGTTTCTCTGAAAGAGAAGCAGTCTGTTCCAACACTTCAATTCACTGTGCGAAGTGAATGGAGTGTTGCTTCACTTTCTAAATGCTGTCCTTTCAGAGAAAATCACTTTCCTTTGAAAGTGCCTTAAGCTATTTGCAAGCATTAGGAAGAAACACACATGCGTTTCTCTGAAAGAGAAGCAGTCTGTTCCAACACTTCAATTCACGGTGCGAAGTGAATGGAGTGTTGCCTCACTTTCTAAATGCTGTCCTTTCAGAGAAAATCACTTTCCTTTGAAAGTGCCTTAAACTACTTTCAAGCATTCACAAAAAACTCACATGCGTTTCTCTGAAAGAGAAGCAGTCTGTTCCAACACTTCAATTCACTGTGCGAAGTGAATGGAGTGTTGCTTCACTTTCTAAATGCTGTCCTTTCAGAGAAAATCCCTTTCCTTTGAATGTGCCTTAAGCTACTTACAAGCATTCAACAGAAACTCACATGCATTTCTCTGAAAGAGAAGCAGTCTGTTCCAACACTTCAATTCACTGTACAAAGTGAATGGAGTGTTGCTTCACTTTCTAAATGCTGTCCTTTCAGAGAAAATCACTTTCCTTTGAAAGTGCCTTAAGCAACTTGCAAGCATTCACAAGAAACACTAATGCGTTTCTATGAATGAGAAGCACTCTGTTCCAACACTTCATTTCACTGCACGAAGGGAATGGAGTGTTGCTTCACTTTCTAAATGCTGTCCTTTCAGAGAAAATCACTTTCCTTTGAAAGTGCCTTAAGCTACTTACAAGCATTCAACAGAAACTCACATGCATTTCTCTGAAAGAGAAGCAGTCTGTTCCAACACTTCAATTCACTGTGCGAAGTGAATGGAGTGTTGCTTCACTTTCTAAATGCTGTCCTTTCAGAGAAAATCACTTTCCTTTGAAAGTGCCTTAAGCTACTTGCAAGTATCAGGAAGAAACTCACATGCGTTTCTCTGAAAGAGAAGCAGTCTGTTCCAACACTTCAATTCACTGTGCGAAGTGAATGGAGTGTTGCTTCACTTTCTAAATGCTGTCCTTTCAGAGAAAATCACTTTCCTTTGAAAGTGCCTTAAGCTATTTGCAAGCATTAGGAAGAAACACACATGCGTTTCTCTGAAAGAGAAGCAGTCTGTTCCAGCACTTCAATTCACGGTGCGAAGTGAATGGAGTGTTGCCTCACTTTCTAAATGCTGTCCTTTCAGAGAAAATCACTTTCCTTTGAAAGTGCCTTAAACTACTTTCAAGCATTCACAAAAAACTCACATGCGTTTCTCTGAAAGAGAAGCAGTCTGTTCCAACACTTCAATTCACTGTGCGAAGTGAATGGAGTGTTGCTTCACTTTCTAAATGCTGTCCTTTCAGAGAAAATCCCTTTCCTTTGAATGTGCCTTAAGCTACTTACAAGCATTCAACAGAAACTCACATGCATTTCTCTGAAAGAGAAGCAGTCTGTTCCAACACTTCAATTCACTGTACAAAGTGAATGGAGTGTTGCTTCACTTTCTAAATGCTGTCCTTTCAGAGAAAATCACTTTCCTTTGAAAGTGCCTTAAGCAACTTGCAAGCATTCACAAGAAACACTAATGCGTTTCTATGAATGAGAAGCACTCTGTTCCAACACTTCAATTCACTGCACGAAGGGAATGGAGTGTTGCTTCACTTTCTAAATGCTGTCCTTTCAGAGAAAATCACTTTCCTTTGAACGTGCCTTAAGCTACTTACAAGCATTCACCAGAAACTCACATGCGTTTCTCTGAAAGAGAAGCAGTCTGTTCCAATACTTCAATTCACTCTGCGAAGTGAATGGAGTGTTGCTTCACTTTCTAAATGCTGTCCTTTCAGAGAAAATCACTTTCCTTTGAAAGTGCCTTAAGCTACTTACAAGCATTCAACAGAAACTCACATGCATTTCTCTGAAAGAGAAGCAGTCTGTTCCAACACTTCAATTCACTGTGCGAAGTGAATGGAGTGTTGCTTCACTTTCTAAATGCTGTCCTTTCAGAGAAAATCACTTTCCTTTGAAAGTGCCTTAAGCTACTTGCAAGTATCAGGAAGAAACTCACATGCGTTTCTCTGAAAGAGAAGCAGTCTGTTCCAACACTTCAATTCACTGTGCGAAGTGAATGGAGTGTTGCTTCACTTTCTAAATGCTGTCCTTTCAGAGAAAATCACTTTCCTTTGAAAGTGCCTTAAGCTATTTGCAAGCATTAGGAAGAAACACACATGCGTTTCTCTGAAAGAGAAGCAGTCTGTTCCAACACTTCAATTCACGGTGCGAAGTGAATGGAGTGTTGCCTCACTTTCTAAATGCTGTCCTTTCAGAGAAAATCACTTTCCTTTGAAAGTGCCTTAAACTACTTTCAAGCATTCACAAAAAACTCACATGCGTTTCTCTGAAAGAGAAGCAGTCTGTTCCAACACTTCAATTCACTGTGCGAAGTGAATGGAGTGTTGCTTCACTTTCTAAATGCTGTCCTTTCAGAGAAAATCCCTTTCCTTTGAATGTGCCTTAAGCTACTTACAAGCATTCAACAGAAACTCACATGCATTTCTCTGAAAGAGAAGCAGTCTGTTCCAACACTTCAATTCACTGTACAAAGTGAATGGAGTGTTGCTTCACTTTCTAAATGCTGTCCTTTCAGAGAAAATCACTTTCCTTTGAAAGTGCCTTAAGCAACTTGCAAGCATTCACAAGAAACACTAATGCGTTTCTATGAATGAGAAGCACTCTGTTCCAACACTTCAATTCACTGCACGAAGGGAATGGAGTGTTGCTTCACTTTCTAAATGCTGTCCTTTCAGAGAAAATCACTTTCCTTTGAACGTTCCTTAAGCTACTTACAAGCATTCACCAGAAACTCACATGCGTTTCTCTGAAAGAGAAGCAGTCTGTTCCAATACTTCAATTCACTCTGCGAAGTGAATGGAGTGTTGCTTCACTTTCTAAATGCTGTCCTTTCAGAGAAAATCACTTCCTTTGAAAGTGCCTTAAGCTACTTACAAGCATTCAACAGAAACTCACATGCATTTCTCTGAAAGAGAAGCAGTCTGTTCCAACACTTCAATTCACTGTGCGAAGTGAATGGAGTGTTGCTTCACTTTCTAAATGCTGTCCTTTCAGAGAAAATCACTTTCCTTTGAAAGTGCCTTAAGCTACTTGCAAGTATCAGGAAGAAACTCACATGCGTTTCTCTGAAAGAGAAGCAGTCTGTTCCAACACTTCAATTCACTGTGCGAAGTGAATGGAGTGTTGCTTCACTTTCTAAATGCTGTCCTTTCAGAGAAAATCACTTTCCTTTGAAAGTGCCTTAAGCTATTTGCAAGCATTAGGAAGAAACACACATGCGTTTCTCTGAAAGAGAAGCAGTCTGTTCCAGCACTTCAATTCACGGTGCGAAGTGAATGGAGTGTTGCCTCACTTTCTAAATGCTGTCCTTTCAGAGAAAATCACTTTCCTTTGAAAGTGCCTTAAACTACTTTCAAGCATTCACAAAAAACTCACATGCGTTTCTCTGAAAGAGAAGCAGTCTGTTCCAACACTTCAATTCACTGTGCGAAGTGAATGGAGTGTTGCTTCACTTTCTAAATGCTGTCCTTTCAGAGAAAATCCCTTTCCTTTGAATGTGCCTTAAGCTACTTACAAGCATTCAACAGAAACTCACATGCATTTCTCTGAAAGAGAAGCAGTCTGTTCCAACACTTCAATTCACTGTACAAAGTGAATGGAGTGTTGCTTCACTTTCTAAATGCTGTCCTTTCAGAGAAAATCACTTTCCTTTGAAAGTGCCTTAAGCTACTTACAAGCATTCAACAGAAACTCACATGCATTTCTCTGAAAGAGAAGCAGTCTGTTCCAACACTTCAATTCACTGTGCGAAGTGAATGGAGTGTTGCTTCACTTTCTAAATGCTGTCCTTTCAGAGAAAATCACTTTCCTTTGAAAGTGCCTTAAGCTACTTGCAAGTATCAGGAAGAAACTCACATGCGTTTCTCTGAAAGAGAAGCAGTCTGTTCCAACACTTCAATTCACTGTGCGAAGTGAATGGAGTGTTGCTTCACTTTCTAAATGCTGTCCTTTCAGAGAAAATCACTTTCCTTTGAACGTGCCTTAAGCTACTTACAAGCATTCACTAGAAACTCACATGCGTTTCTCTGAAAGAGAAGCAGTCTGTTCCAATACTTCAATTCACTCTGCGAAGAGAATGGAGTGTTGCTTCACTTTCTAAATGCTGTCCTTTCAGAGAAAATCACTTTCCTTTGAAAGTGCCTTAAACTACTTTCAAGCATTCACAAAAAACTCACATGCGTTTCTCTGAAAGAGAAGCAGTCTGTTCCAACACTTCAATTCACTGTGCGAAGTGAATGGAGTGTTGCTTCACTTTCTAAATGCTGTCCTTTCAGAGAAAATCCCTTTCCTTTGAATGTGCCTTAAGCTACTTACAAGCATTCAACAGAAACTCACATGCATTTCTCTGAAAGAGAAGCAGTCTGTTCCAACACTTCAATTCACTGTACAAAGTGAATGGAGTGTTGCTTCACTTTCTAAATGCTGTCCTTTCAGAGAAAATCACTTTCCTTTGAAAGTGCCTTAAGCAACTTGCAAGCATTCACAAGAAACACTAATGCGTTTCTATGAATGAGAAGCACTCTGTTCCAACACTTCAATTCACTGCACGAAGGGAATGGAGTGTTGCTTCACTTTCTAAATGCTGTCCTTTCAGAGAAAATCACTTTCCTTTGAACGTTCCTTAAGCTACTTACAAGCATTCACCAGAAACTCACATGCGTTTCTCTGAAAGAGAAGCAGTCTGTTCCAATACTTCAATTCACTCTGCGAAGTGAATGGAGTGTTGCTTCACTTTCTAAATGCTGTCCTTTCAGAGAAAATCACTTCCTTTGAAAGTGCCTTAAGCTACTTACAAGCATTCAACAGAAACTCACATGCATTTCTCTGAAAGAGAAGCAGTCTGTTCCAACACTTCAATTCACTGTGCGAAGTGAATGGAGTGTTGCTTCACTTTCTAAATGCTGTCCTTTCAGAGAAAATCACTTTCCTTTGAAAGTGCCTTAAGCTACTTGCAAGTATCAGGAAGAAACTCACATGCGTTTCTCTGAAAGAGAAGCAGTCTGTTCCAACACTTCAATTCACTGTGCGAAGTGAATGGAGTGTTGCTTCACTTTCTAAATGCTGTCCTTTCAGAGAAAATCACTTTCCTTTGAAAGTGCCTTAAGCTATTTGCAAGCATTAGGAAGAAACACACATGCGTTTCTCTGAAAGAGAAGCAGTCTGTTCCAACACTTCAATTCACGGTGCGAAGTGAATGGAGTGTTGCCTCACTTTCTAAATGCTGTCCTTTCAGAGAAAATCACTTTCCTTTGAAAGTGCCTTAAACTACTTTCAAGCATTCACAAAAAACTCACATGCGTTTCTCTGAAAGAGAAGCAGTCTGTTCCAACACTTCAATTCACTGTGCGAAGTGAATGGAGTGTTGCTTCACTTTCTAAATGCTGTCCTTTCAGAGAAAATCCCTTTCCTTTGAATGTGCCTTAAGCTACTTACAAGCATTCAACAGAAACTCACATGCATTTCTCTGAAAGAGAAGCAGTCTGTTCCAACACTTCAATTCACTGTACAAAGTGAATGGAGTGTTGCTTCACTTTCTAAATGCTGTCCTTTCAGAGAAAATCACTTTCCTTTGAAAGTGCCTTAAGCAACTTGCAAGCATTCACAAGAAACACTAATGCGTTTCTATGAATGAGAAGCACTCTGTTCCAACACTTCAATTCACTGCACGAAGGGAATGGAGTGTTGCTTCACTTTCTAAATGCTGTCCTTTCAGAGAAAATCACTTTCCTTTGAAAGTGCCTTAAGCTACTTACAAGCATTCACCAGAAACTCACATGCGTTTCTCTGAAAGAGAAGAAGTCTGTTCCAACACTTCAATTCACTGTGCGAAGTGAATGGAGTGTTGCTTCACTTTCAAAATGCTGTCCTTTCAGAGAAAATCACTTTCCTTTGAAAGTGCCTTAAGCTACTTACAAGCATTCACCAGAAACTCACATGCGTTTCTCTTAAAGGGAAGCAGTCTGTTCCAACACTTCAATTCACTGTGCGAAGTGAATGGAGTGTTGCTTCACTTTCTAAATGCTGTCCTTTAAGAGAAAATCACTTTCCTTTGAAAGTGCCTTAAGCTACTTGCAAGCATCAGGAAGAAACTCACATGCGTTTCTCTGAAAGAGAAGCAGTCTGTTCCAACACTTCAATTCACTGTGCGAAGTGAATGGAGTGTTGCTTCACTTTCTAAATGCTGTCCTTTCAGAGAAAATCACTTTCCTTTGAATGTGCATTAAGCTACTTGCAAGCATTCACAAGAAACACTAATGCGTTTCTATGAAAGAGAAGCAGTCTGTTCCAACACTTCAATTTATTGTGCGAAGGGAATGGAGTGTTGCTTCACTTTCTAAATGCTGTCCTTTCAGAGAAAATCACTTTCCTTTGAAAGTGCATTAAACTACTTTCAAGCATTCATAAAAAACTCACATGCGTTTCTCTGAAAGAGAAGCAGTCTGTTCCAACACTTCAATTCACTGTGCGAAGTGAATGGAGTGTTGCCTCACATTCTAAATGCTGTCCTTTCAGAGAAAATCACTTTCCATTGAAAGTGCCTTAAACTACTTCCAAGCATTCACAAAAAACTCACATGCGTTTCTCTGAAAGAGAAGCAGTCTGTTCCAACACTTCAATTCACTGTGCGAAGTGAATGGAGTGTTGCTTCACTTTCTAAATGCTGTCCTTTCAGAGAAAATCACTTTCCTTTGAAAGTGCCTTAAGCTACTTACAAGCATTCACCAGAAACTCACATGCGTTTCTCTGAAAGAGAAGCAGTCTGTTCCAACACTTCAATTCACTGTGCGAAGTGAATGGAGTGTTGCTTCACTTTCTAAATGCTGTCCTTTCAGAGAAAATCACTTTCCTTTGAAAGTGCCTTAAGCTACTTACAAGCATTCACCAGAAACTCACATGCGTTTCTCTTAAAGAGAAGCAGTCTGTTCCAACACTTCAATTCACTGTGCGAAGTGAATTGCGTGTTGCTTCAGTTTCTAAATGCTGTCCTTTCAGAGAAAATCACTTTCCTTTGAAAGTGCCTTAAGCAACTTGCAAGCATTCAAAAGAAACTCACATGGGTTTCTCTGAAAGAGAAGCAGTCTGTTCCAACACTTCAATTCACTGTGCGAAGTGAATGGAGTGTTGCTTCACTTTCTAAATGCTGTCCTTTCAGAGAAAATCACTTTCCTTTGAACGTGCCTTAAGCTACTTACAAGCATTCACTAGAAACTCACATGCGTTTCTCTGAAAGAGAAGCAGTCTGTTCCAATACTTCAATTCACTCTGCGAAGAGAATGGAGTGTTGCTTCACTTTCTAAATGCTGTCCTTTCAGAGAAAATCACTTTCCTTTGAAAGTGCCTTAAGCTACTTACAAGCATTCAACAGAAACTCACATGCATTTCTCTGAAAGAGAAGCAGTCTGTTCCAACACTTCAATTCACTCTGCGAAGTGAATGGAGTGTTGCTTCACTTTCTAAATGCTGTCCTTTCAGAGAAAATCACTTTCCTTTGAAAGTGCCTTAAGCTACTTACAAGCATTCACCAGAAACTCACATGCGTTTCTCTGAAAGAGAAGCAGTCTGTTCCAACACTTCAATTCACTGTGCGAAGTGAATGGAGTGTTGCTTCACTTTCTAAATGCTGTCCTTTCAGAGAAAATCACTTTCCTTTGAAAGTGCCTTAAGCTACTTACAAGCATTCACCAGAAACTCACATGCGTTTCTCTGAAAGAGAAGCAGTCTGTTCCAATACTTCAATTCACTCTGTGAAGTGAATGGAGTGTTGCTTCACTTTCTAAATGCTGTCCTTTCAGAGAAAATCACTTTCTTTGGAAAGTGCCTTAAGCTACTTACAAGCATTCAACTTAAACTCACATGCATTTCTCTGAAAGAGAAGCAGTCTGTTCTAACACTTCAATTCACTGTGCGAAGTGAATGGAGTGTTGCTTCACTTTCTAAATGCTGTCCTTTCAGAGAAAATCACTTTCCTTTGAAAGTGCCTTAAGCTCCTTACAAGCATTCAACAGAAACTCACATGCATTTCTCTGAAAGAGAAGCAGTCTGTTCCAACACTTCAATTCACTGTGCGAAGTGAATGGAGTGTTGCTTCACTTTCTAAATGCTGTCCTTTCAGAGAAAATCACTTTCCTTTGAAAGTGCCTTAAGCTACTTGCAAGTATCAGGAAGAAACTCACATGCGTTTCTCTGAAAGAGAAGCAGTCTGTTCCAACACTTCAATTCACTGTGCGAAGTGAATGGAGTGTTGCTTCACTTTCTAAATGCTGTCCTTTCAGAGAAAATCACTTTCCTTTGAACGTGCCTTAAGCTACTTACAAGCATTCACTAGAAACTCACATGCGTTTCTCTGAAAGAGAAGCAGTCTGTTCCAATACTTCAATTCACTCTGCGAAGAGAATGGAGTGTTGCTTCACTTTCTAAATGCTGTCCTTTCAGAGAAAATCACTTTCCTTTGAAAGTGCCTTAAGCTACTTACAAGCATTCAACAGAAACTCACATGCATTTCTCTGAAAGAGAAGCAGTCTGTTCCAACACTTCAATTCACTCTGCGAAGTGAATGGAGTGTTGCTTCACTTTCTAAATGCTGTCCTTTCAGAGAAAATCACTTTCCTTTGAAAGTGCCTTAAGCTACTTACAAGCATTCACCAGAAACTCACATGCGTTTCTCTGAAAGAGAAGCAGTCTGTTCCAACACTTCAATTCACTGTGCGAAGTGAATGGAGTGTTGCTTCACTTTCTAAATGCTGTCCTTTCAGAGAAAATCACTTTCCTTTGAAAGTGCCTTAAGCTACTTACAAGCATTCACCAGAAACTCACATGCGTTTCTCTGAAAGAGAAGCAGTCTGTTCCAATACTTCAATTCACTCTGTGAAGTGAATGGAGTGTTGCTTCACTTTCTAAATGCTGTCCTTTCAGAGAAAATCACTTTCTTTGGAAAGTGCCTTAAGCTACTTACAAGCATTCAACTTAAACTCACATGCATTTCTCTGAAAGAGAAGCAGTCTGTTCTAACACTTCAATTCACTGTGCGAAGTGAATGGAGTGTTGCTTCACTTTCTAAATGCTGTCCTTTCAGAGAAAATCACTTTCCTTTGAAAGTGCCTTAAGCAACTTGCAAGCATTCAAAAGAAACTCACATGGGTTTCTCTGAAAGAGAAGCAGTCTGTTCCAACACTTCAATTCACTGTGCGAAGTGAATGGAGTGTTGCTTCACTTTCTAAATGCTGTCCTTTCAGAGAAAATCACTTTCCTTTGAACGTGCCTTAAGCTACTTACAAGCATTCACTAGAAACTCACATGCGTTTCTCTGAAAGAGAAGCAGTCTGTTCCAATACTTCAATTCACTCTGCGAAGAGAATGGAGTGTTGCTTCACTTTCTAAATGCTGTCCTTTCAGAGAAAATCACTTTCCTTTGAAAGTGCCTTAAGCTACTTACAAGCATTCAACAGAAACTCACATGCATTTCTCTGAAAGAGAAGCAGTCTGTTCCAACACTTCAATTCACTCTGCGAAGTGAATGGAGTGTTGCTTCACTTTCTAAATGCTGTCCTTTCAGAGAAAATCACTTTCCTTTGAAAGTGCCTTAAGCTACTTACAAGCATTCACCAGAAACTCACATGCGTTTCTCTGAAAGAGAAGCAGTCTGTTCCAACACTTCAATTCACTGTGCGAAGTGAATGGAGTGTTGCTTCACTTTCTAAATGCTGTCCTTTCAGAGAAAATCACTTTCCTTTGAAAGTGCCTTAAGCTACTTACAAGCATTCACCAGAAACTCACATGCGTTTCTCTGAAAGAGAAGCAGTCTGTTCCAATACTTCAATTCACTCTGTGAAGTGAATGGAGTGTTGCTTCACTTTCTAAATGCTGTCCTTTCAGAGAAAATCACTTTCTTTGGAAAGTGCCTTAAGCTACTTACAAGCATTCAACTTAAACTCACATGTATTTCTCTGAAAGAGAAGCAGTCTGTTCTAACACTTCAATTCACTGTGCGAAGTGAATGGAGTGTTGCTTCACTTTCTAAATGCTGTCCTTTCAGAGAAAATCACTTTCCTTTGAAAGTGCCTTAAGCTACTTACAAGCATTCAACAGAAACTCACATGCATTTCTCTGAAAGAGAAGCAGTCTGTTCCAACACTTCAATTCACTGTGCGAAGTGAATGGAGTGTTGCTTCACTTTCTAAATGCTGTCCTTTCAGAGAAAATCACTTTCCTTTGAAAGTGCCTTAAGCTACTTGCAAGTATCAGGAAGAAACTCACATGCGTTTCTCTGAAAGAGAAGCAGTCTGTTCCAACACTTCAATTCACTGTGCGAAGTGAATGGAGTGTTGCTTCACTTTCTAAATGCTGTCCTTTCAGAGAAAATCACTTTCCTTTGAAAGTGCCTTAAGCTATTTGCAAGCATTAGGAAGAAACACACATGCGTTTCTCTGAAAGAGAAGCAGTCTGTTCCAACACTTCAATTCACGGTGCGAAGTGAATGGAGTGTTGCCTCACTTTCTAAATGCTGTCCTTTCAGAGAAAATCACTTTCCTTTGAAAGTGCCTTAAACTACTTTCAAGCATTCACAAAAAACTCACATGCGTTTCTCTGAAAGAGAAGCAGTCTGTTCCAACACTTCAATTCACTGTGCGAAGTGAATGGAGTGTTGCTTCACTTTCTAAATGCTGTCCTTTCAGAGAAAATCCCTTTCCTTTGAATGTGCCTTAAGCTACTTACAAGCATTCAACAGAAACTCACATGCATTTCTCTGAAAGAGAAGCAGTCTGTTCCAACACTTCAATTCACTGTACAAAGTGAATGGAGTGTTGCTTCACTTTCTAAATGCTGTCCTTTCAGAGAAAATCACTTTCCTTTGAAAGTGCCTTAAGCAACTTGCAAGCATTCACAAGAAACACTAATGCGTTTCTATGAATGAGAAGCACTCTGTTCCAACACTTCAATTCACTGCACGAAGGGAATGGAGTGTTGCTTCACTTTCTAAATGCTGTCCTTTCAGAGAAAATCACTTTCCTTTGAAAGTGCCTTAAGCTACTTACAAGCATTCACCAGAAACTCACATGCGTTTCTCTGAAAGAGAAGAAGTCTGTTCCAACACTTCAATTCACTGTGCGAAGTGAATGGAGTGTTGCTTCACTTTCAAAATGCTGTCCTTTCAGAGAAAATCACTTTCCTTTGAAAGTGCCTTAAGCTACTTACAAGCATTCACCAGAAACTCACATGCGTTTCTCTTAAAGAGAAGCAGTCTGTTCCAACACTTCAATTCACTGTGCGAAGTGAATGGAGTGTTGCTTCACTTTCTAAATGCTGTCCTTTAAGAGAAAATCACTTTCCTTTGAAAGTGCCTTAAGCTACTTGCAAGCATCAGGAAGAAACTCACATGCGTTTCTCTGAAAGAGAAGCAGTCTGTTCCAACACTTCAATTCACTGTGCGAAGTGAATGGAGTGTTGCTTCACTTTCTAAATGCTGTCCTTTCAGAGAAAATCACTTTCCTTTGAATGTGCATTAAGCTACTTGCAAGCATTCACAAGAAACACTAATGCGTTTCTATGAAAGAGAAGCAGTCTGTTCCAACACTTCAATTTATTGTGCGAAGGGAATGGAGTGTTGCTTCACTTTCTAAATGCTGTCCTTTCAGAGAAAATCACTTTCCTTTGAAAGTGCATTAAACTACTTTCAAGCATTCATAAAAAACTCACATGCGTTTCTCTGAAAGAGAAGCAGTCTGTTCCAACACTTCAATTCACTGTGCGAAGTGAATGGAGTGTTGCCTCACATTCTAAATGCTGTCCTTTCAGAGAAAATCACTTACCATTGAAAGTGCCTTAAACTACTTCCAAGCATTCACAAAAAACTCACATGCGTTTCTCTGAAAGAGAAGCAGTCTGTTCCAACACTTCAATTCACTGTGCGAAGTGAATGGAGTGTTGCTTCACTTTCTAAATGCTGTCCTTTCAGAGAAAATCACTTTCCTTTGAAAGTGCCTTAAGCTACTTACAAGCATTCACCAGAAACTCACATGCGTTTCTCTGAAAGAGAAGCAGTCTGTTCCAACACTTCAATTCACTGTGCGAAGTGAATGGAGTGTTGCTTCACTTTCTAAATGCTGTCCTTTCAGAGAAAATCACTTTCCTTTGAAAGTGCCTTAAGCTACTTACAAGCATTCACCAGAAACTCACATGCGTTTCTCTTAAAGAGAAGCAGTCTGTTCCAACACTTCAATTCACTGTGCGAAGTGAATGGAGTGTTGCTTCACTTTCTAAATGCTGTCCTTTCAGAGAAAATCACTTTCCTTTGAACGTGCCTTAAGCTACTTACAAGCATTCACTAGAAACTCACATGCGTTTCTCTGAAAGAGAAGCAGTCTGTTCCAATACTTCAATTCACTCTGCGAAGAGAATGGAGTGTTGCTTCACTTTCTAAATGCTGTCCTTTCAGAGAAAATCACTTTCCTTTGAAAGTGCCTTAAGCTACTTACAAGCATTCAACAGAAACTCACATGCATTTCTCTGAAAGAGAAGCAGTCTGTTCCAACACTTCAATTCACTCTGCGAAGTGAATGGAGTGTTGCTTCACTTTCTAAATGCTGTCCTTTCAGAGAAAATCACTTTCCTTTGAAAGTGCCTTAAGCTACTTACAAGCATTCACCAGAAACTCACATGCGTTTCTCTGAAAGAGAAGCAGTCTGTTCCAACACTTCAATTCACTGTGCGAAGTGAATGGAGTGTTGCTTCACTTTCTAAATGCTGTCCTTTCAGAGAAAATCACTTTCCTTTGAAAGTGCCTTAAGCTACTTACAAGCATTCACCAGAAACTCACATGCGTTTCTCTGAAAGAGAAGCAGTCTGTTCCAATACTTCAATTCACTCTGTGAAGTGAATGGAGTGTTGCTTCACTTTCTAAATGCTGTCCTTTCAGAGAAAATCACTTTCTTTGGAAAGTGCCTTAAGCTACTTACAAGCATTCAACTTAAACTCACATGCATTTCTCTGAAAGAGAAGCAGTCTGTTCTAACACTTCAATTCACTGTGCGAAGTGAATGGAGTGTTGCTTCACTTTCTAAATGCTGTCCTTTCAGAGAAAATCACTTTCTTTTGAAAGTGCCTTAAGCTACTTACAAGCATTCACCAGAAACTCACATGCTTTTCTCTGATAGAGAAGCAGTCTGTTCCAACACTTCAATTCACTGTGCGAAGTGAATGGAGTGTTGCTTCACTTTCTAAATCCTGTCCTTTCAGAGAAAATCACTTTCCTTTGAAAGTGCCTTAAGCTACTTGCAAGCATCAGGAAGAAACTCACATGCGTTTCTCTGAAAGAGAAGCAGTCTGTTCCAACACTTCAATTCACTGTGCGAAGTGAATGGAGTGTTGCTTCACTTTCTAAATGCTGTCCTTTCAGAGAAAATCACTTTCCGTTGAATGTGCCTTAAGCTACTTGCAAGCATTCACAAGAAACACTAATGCGTTTCTATGAAAGAGAAGCAGTCTGTTCCAACACTTCAATTTTTTGTGCGAAGGGAATGGAGTGTTGCTTCACTTTCTAAATGCTGTCCTTTCAGAGAAAATCACTTTCCTTTGAAAGTGCATTAAACTACTTTCAAGCATTCATAAAAAACTCACATGCGTTTCTCTGAAAGAGAAGCAGTCTGTTCCAACACTTCAATTCACTGTGCGAAGTGAATGGAGTGTTGCTTCACTTTCTAAATGCTGTCCTTTCAGAGAAAATCACTTTCCTTTGAAAGTGCCTTAAGCTACTTACAAGCATTCACCAGAAACTCACATGCGTTTCTCTGAAAGAGAAGCAGTCTGTTCCAACACTTCAATTCACTGTGCGAAGTGAATGGAGTGTTGCTTCACTTTCTAAATGCTGTCCTTTCAGAGAAAATCACTTTCCTTTGAAAGTGCCTTAAGCTACTTACAAGCATTCACCTGAAATTCACATGCGTTTCTCTTAAAGAGAAGCAGTCTGTTCCAACACTTCAATTCACTGTGCGAAGTGAATGGCGTGTTGCTTCAGTTTCTAAATGCTGTCCTTTCAGAGAAAATCACTTTCCTTTGAAAGTGCCTTAAGCAACTTGCAAGCATTCAAAAGAAACTCACATGCGTTTCTCTGAAAGAGAAGCAGTCTGTTCCAACACTTCAATTCACTGTGCGAAGTGAATGGAGTGTTGCTTCACTTTCTAAATGCTGTCCTTTCAGAGAAAATCACTTTCCTTTGAACGTTCCTTAAGCTACTTACAAGCATTCACCAGAAACTCACATGCGTTTCTCTGAAAGAGAAGCAGTCTGTTCCAATACTTCAATTCACTCTGCGAAGTGAATGGAGTGTTGCTTCACTTTCTAAATGCTGTCCTTTCAGAGAAAATCACTTTCCTTTGAAAGTGCCTTAAGCTACTTACAAGCATTCAACAGAAACTCACATGCATTTCTCTGAAAGAGAAGCAGTCTGTTCCAACACTTCAATTAACTGTGCGAAGTGAATGGAGTGTTGCTTCACTTTCTAAATGCTGTCCTTTCAGAGAAAATCACTTTCCTTTGAAAGTGCCTTAAGCTACTTAGAAGCATTCACAAGAAATACTAATGCGTTTCTCTGAAAGAGAAACAGTCTGTTCCAACACTTCAATTCACTGTGCGAAGGGAATGGAGTGTTGCTTCACTTTCTAAATGCTGTCCTTTCAGTGAAAATCACTTTCCTTTGAAAGTGCCTTAAGCTACTTGCAAGCATCAGGAAGAAACTCACATGCGTTTCTCTGTAAGAGAAGCAGTCTGTTCCAACACTTCAATTCACTGTGCGAAGTGAATGGAGTGTTGCTTCACTTTCTAAATGCTGTCCTTTCAGAGAAAATCACTTTCCTTTGAAAGTGCCTTAAGCTATTTGCAAGCATTAGGAAGAAACTCACATGCGTTTCTCTGAAAGAGAAGCAGTCTGTTCCAACACTTCAATTCACTGTGCGAAGTGAATGGAGTGTTGCCTCACTTTCTAAATGCTGTCCTTTCAGAGAAAATCACTTTCCATTGAAAGTGCCTTAAGCTACTTACAAGCATTCACCAGAAACTCACATGCGTTTCTCTGAAAGAGAAGCAGTCTGTTCCAACACTTCAATTCACTGTGCGAAGTGAATGGAGTGTTGCTTCACTTTCTAAATGCTGTCCTTTCAGAGAAAATCACTTTCCTTTGAAAGTGCCTTAAGCTACTTACAAGCATTCACCAGAAACTCACATGCGTTTCTCTGAAAGAGAAGCAGTCTGTTCCAATACTTCAATTCACTCTGTGAAGTGAATGGAGTGTTGCTTCACTTTCTAAATGCTGTCCTTTCAGAGAAAATCACTTTCTTTGGAAAGTGCCTTAAGCTACTTACAAGCATTCAACTTAAACTCACATGCATTTCTCTGAAAGAGAAGCAGTCTGTTCTAACACTTCAATTCACTGTGCGAAGTGAATGGAGTGTTGCTTCACTTTCTAAATGCTGTCCTTTCAGAGAAAATCACTTTCTTTTGAAAGTGCCTTAAGCTACTTACAAGCATTCACCAGAAACTCACATGCTTTTCTCTGATAGAGAAGCAGTCTGTTCCAACACTTCAATTCACTGTGCGAAGTGAATGGAGTGTTGCTTCACTTTCTAAATCCTGTCCTTTCAGAGAAAATCACTTTCCTTTGAAAGTGCCTTAAGCTACTTGCAAGCATCAGGAAGAAACTCACATGCGTTTCTCTGAAAGAGAAGCAGTCTGTTCCAACACTTCAATTCACTGTGCGAAGTGAATGGAGTGTTGCTTCACTTTCTAAATGCTGTCCTTTCAGAGAAAATCACTTTCCGTTGAATGTGCCTTAAGCTACTTGCAAGCATTCACAAGAAACACTAATGCGTTTCTATGAAAGAGAAGCAGTCTGTTCCAACACTTCAATTTTTTGTGCGAAGGGAATGGAGTGTTGCTTCACTTTCTAAATGCTGTCCTTTCAGAGAAAATCACTTTCCTTTGAAAGTGCATTAAACTACTTTCAAGCATTCATAAAAAACTCACATGCGTTTCTCTGAAAGAGAAGCAGTCTGTTCCAACACTTCAATTCACTGTGCGAAGTGAATGGAGTGTTGCTTCACTTTCTAAATGCTGTCCTTTCAGAGAAAATCACTTTCCTTTGAAAGTGCCTTAAGCTACTTACAAGCATTCACCAGAAACTCACATGCGTTTCTCTGAAAGAGAAGCAGTCTGTTCCAACACTTCAATTCACTGTGCGAAGTGAATGGAGTGTTGCTTCACTTTCTAAATGCTGTCCTTTCAGAGAAAATCACTTTCCTTTGAAAGTGCCTTAAGCTACTTACAAGCATTCACCTGAAATTCACATGCGTTTCTCTTAAAGAGAAGCAGTCTGTTCCAACACTTCAATTCACTGTGCGAAGTGAATGGCGTGTTGCTTCAGTTTCTAAATGCTGTCCTTTCAGAGAAAATCACTTTCCTTTGAAAGTGCCTTAAGCAACTTGCAAGCATTCAAAAGAAACTCACATGCGTTTCTCTGAAAGAGAAGCAGTCTGTTCCAACACTTCAATTCACTGTGCGAAGTGAATGGAGTGTTGCTTCACTTTCTAAATGCTGTCCTTTCAGAGAAAATCACTTTCCTTTGAACGTTCCTTAAGCTACTTACAAGCATTCACCAGAAACTCACATGCGTTTCTCTGAAAGAGAAGCAGTCTGTTCCAATACTTCAATTCACTCTGCGAAGTGAATGGAGTGTTGCTTCACTTTCTAAATGCTGTCCTTTCAGAGAAAATCACTTTCCTTTGAAAGTGCCTTAAGCTACTTACAAGCATTCAACAGAAACTCACATGCATTTCTCTGAAAGAGAAGCAGTCTGTTCCAACACTTCAATTAACTGTGCGAAGTGAATGGAGTGTTGCTTCACTTTCTAAATGCTGTCCTTTCAGAGAAAATCACTTTCCTTTGAAAGTGCCTTAAGCTACTTAGAAGCATTCACAAGAAATACTAATGCGTTTCTCTGAAAGAGAAACAGTCTGTTCCAACACTTCAATTCACTGTGCGAAGGGAATGGAGTGTTGCTTCACTTTCTAAATGCTGTCCTTTCAGAGAAAATCACTTTCCTTTGAAAGTGCCTTAAGCTACTTGCAAGCATCAGGAAGAAACTCACATGCGTTTCTCTGAAAGAGAAGCAGTCTGTTCCAACACTTCAATTCACTGTGCGAAGTGAATGGAGTGTTGCTTCACTTTCTAAATGCTGTCCTTTCAGAGAAAATCACTTTCCTTTGAAAGTGCCTTAAGCTATTTGCAAGCATTAGGAAGAAACTCACATGCGTTTCTCTGAAAGAGAAGCAGTCTGTTCCAACACTTCAATTCACTGTGCGAAGTGAATGGAGTGTTGCCTCACTTTCTAAATGCTGTCCTTTCAGAGAAAATCACTTTCCATTGAAAGTGCCTTAAGCTACTTACAAGCATTCACCAGAAACTCACATGCGTTTCTCTGAAAGAGAAGCAGTCTGTTCCAACACTTCAATTCACTGTGCGAAGTGAAGGGAGTGTTGCTTCACTTTCTAAATGCTGTCCTTTCAGAGAAAATCACTTTCTTTGGAAAGTGCCTTAAGCTACTTACAAGCATTCAACTTAAACTCACATGCATTTCTCTGAAAGAGAAGCAGTCTGTTCTAACACTTCAATTCACTGTGCGAAGTGAATGGAGTGTTGCTTCACTTTCTAAATGCTGTCCTTTCAGAGAAAATCACTTTCTTTTGAAAGTGCCTTAAGCTACTTACAAGCATTCACCAGAAACTCACATGCTTTTCTCTGATAGAGAAGCAGTCTGTTCCAACACTTCAATTCACTGTGCGAAGTGAATGGAGTGTTGCTTCACTTTCTAAATCCTGTCCTTTCAGAGAAAATCACTTTCCTTTGAAAGTGCCTTAAGCTACTTGCAAGCATCAGGAAGAAACTCACATGCGTTTCTCTGAAAGAGAAGCAGTCTGTTCCAACACTTCAATTCACTGTGCGAAGTGAATGGAGTGTTGCTTCACTTTCTAAATGCTGTCCTTTCAGAGAAAATCACTTTCCGTTGAATGTGCCTTAAGCTACTTGCAAGCATTCACAAGAAACACTAATGCGTTTCTATGAAAGAGAAGCAGTCTGTTCCAACACTTCAATTTTTTGTGCGAAGGGAATGGAGTGTTGCTTCACTTTCTAAATGCTGTCCTTTCAGAGAAAATCACTTTCCTTTGAAAGTGCATTAAACTACTTTCAAGCATTCATAAAAAACTCACATGCGTTTCTCTGAAAGAGAAGCAGTCTGTTCCAACACTTCAATTCACTGTGCGAAGTGAATGGAGTGTTGCTTCACTTTCTAAATGCTGTCCTTTCAGAGAAAATCACTTTCCTTTGAAAGTGCCTTAAGCTACTTACAAGCATTCACCAGAAACTCACATGTGTTTCTCTGAAAGAGAAGCAGTCTGTTCCAACACTTCAATTCACTGTGCGAAGTGAATGGAGTGTTGCTTCACTTTCTAAATGCTGTCCTTTCAGAGAAAATCACTTTCCTTTGAAAGTGCCTTAAGCTACTTACAAGCATTCACCTGAAATTCACATGCGTTTCTCTTAAAGAGAAGCAGTCTGTTCCAACACTTCAATTCACTGTGCGAAGTGAATGGCGTGTTGCTTCAGTTTCTAAATGCTGTCCTTTCAGAGAAAATCACTTTCCTTTGAAAGTGCCTTAAGCAACTTGCAAGCATTCAAAAGAAACTCACATGCGTTTCTCTGAAAGAGAAGCAGTCTGTTCCAACACTTCAATTCACTGTGCGAAGTGAATGGAGTGTTGCTTCACTTTCTAAATGCTGTCCTTTCAGAGAAAATCACTTTCCTTTGAACGTTCCTTAAGCTACTTACAAGCATTCACCAGAAACTCACATGCGTTTCTCTGAAAGAGAAGCAGTCTGTTCCAATACTTCAATTCACTCTGCGAAGTGAATGGAGTGTTGCTTCACTTTCTAAATGCTGTCTTTTCAGAGAAAATCACTTTCCTTTGAAAGTGCCTTAAGCTACTTACAAGCATTCAACAGAAACTCACATGCATTTCTCTGAAAGAGAAGCAGTCTGTTCCAACACTTCAATTAACTGTGCGAAGTGAATGGAGTGTTGCTTCACTTTCTAAATGCTGTCCTTTCAGAGAAAATCACTTTCCTTTGAAAGTGCCTTAAGCTACTTAGAAGCATTCACAAGAAATACTAATGCGTTTCTCTGAAAGAGAAACAGTCTGTTCCAACACTTCAATTCACTGTGCGAAGGGAATGGAGTGTTGCTTCACTTTCTAAATGCTGTCCTTTCAGAGAAAATCACTTTCCTTTGAAAGTGCCTTAAGCTACTTGCAAGCATCAGGAAGAAACTCACATGCGTTTCTCTGAAAGAGAAGCAGTCTGTTCCAACACTTCAATTCACTGTGCGAAGTGAATGGAGTGTTGCTTCACTTTCTAAATGCTGTCCTTTCAGAGAAAATCACTTTCCTTTGAAAGTGCCTTAAGCTATTTGCAAGCATTAGGAAGAAACTCACATGCGTTTCTCTGAAAGAGAAGCAGTCTGTTCCAACACTTCAATTCACTGTGCGAAGTGAATGGAGTGTTGCCTCACTTTCTAAATGCTGTCCTTTCAGAGAAAATCACTTTCCATTGAAAGTGCCTTAAACTACTTTCAAGCATTCACAAAAAACTCACATGCGTTTCTCTGAAAGAGAAGCAGTCTGTTCCAACACTTCAATTCACTGTGCGAAGTGAATGGAGTGTTGCTTCACTTTCTAAATGCTGTCCTTTCAGAGAAAATCCCTTTCCTTTGAATGTGCCTTAAGCTACTTACAAGCATTCAACAGAAACTCACATGCATTTCTCTGAAAGAGAAGCAGTCTGTTCCAACACTTCAATTCACTGTACAAAGTGAATGGAGTGTTGCTTCACTTTCTAAATGCTGTCCTTTCAGAGAAAATCACTTTCCTTTGAAAGTGCCTTAAGCAACTTGCAAGCATTCACAAGAAACACTAATGCGTTTCTATGAATGAGAAGCACTCTGTTCCAACACTTCAATTCACTGCACGAAGGGAATGGAGTGTTGCTTCACTTTCTAAATGCTGTCCTTTCAGAGAAAATCACTTTCCTTTGAAAGTGCCTTAAGCTACTTACAAGCATTCACCAGAAACTCACATGCGTTTCTCTGAAAGAGAAGCAGTCTGTTCCAACACTTCAATTCACTGTGCGAAGTGAATGGAGTGTTGCTTCACTTTCTAAATGCTGTCCTTTCAGAGAAAATCACTTTCCTTTGAAAGTGCCTTAAGCTACTTACAAGCATTCACCAGAAACTCACATGCGTTTCTCTGAAAGAGAAGCAGTCTGTTCCAATACTTCAATTCACTCTGCGAAGTGAATGGAGTGTTGCTTCACTTTCTAAATGCTGTCCTTTCAGAGAAAATCACTTTCTTTGGAAAGTGCCTTAAGCTACTTACAAGCATTCAACTTAAACTCACATGCATTTCTCTGAAAGAGAAGCAGTCTGTTCTAACACTTCAATTCACTGTGCGAAGTGAATGGAGTGTTGCTTCACTTTCTAAATGCTGTCCTTTCAGAGAAAATCACTTTACTTTGAAAGTGCCTTAAGCTACTTACAAGCATTCACCAGAAACTCACATGCGTTTCTCTGATAGAGAAGCAGTCTGTTCCAACACTTCAATTCACTGTGCGAAGTGAATGGAGTGTTGCTTCACTTTCTAAATGCTGTCCTTTCAGAGAAAATCACTTTCCTTTGAAAGTGCCTTAAGCTATTTGCAAGCATCAGGAAGAAACTCACATGCGTTTCTCTGAAAGAGAAGCAGTCTGTTCCAGCACTTCAATTTATTGTGCGAAGTGAATGGAGTGTTGCTTCACTTTCTAAATGCTGTCCTTTCAGAGAAAATCACTTTCCTTTGAAAGTGCATTAAACTACTTTCAAGCATTCATAAAAAACTCACATGCGTTTCTCTGAAAGAGAAGCAGTCTGTTCCAACACTTCAATTCACTGTGCGAAGTGAATGGAGTGTTGCCTCACTTTCTAAATGCTGTCCTTTCAGAGAAAATCACTTTCCATTGAAAGTGCCTTAAACTACTTTCAAGCATTCACAAAAAACTCACAAGCGTTTCTCTGAAAGAGAAGCAGTCTGTTCCAACACTTCAATTCACTGTGCGAAGTGAATGGAGTGTTGCTTCACTTTCTAAATGCTGTCCTTTCAGAGAAAATCCCTTTCCTTTGAATGTGCCTTAAGCTACTTACAAGCATTCAACAGAAACTCACATGCATTTCTCTGAAAGAGAAGCAGTCTGTTCCAACACTTCAATTCACTGTACAAAGTGAATGGAGTGTTGCTTCACTTTCTAAATGCTGTCCTTTCAGAGAAAATCACTTTCCTTTGAAAGTGCCTTAAACTACTTTCAAGCATTCACAAAAAACTCACATGCGTTTCTCTGAAAGACAAGCAGTGTGTTCCAACATTTCAATTCACTGTGCGAAGTGAATGGAGTGTTGCTTCAGTTTCTAAATGCTGTCCTTTCAGAGAAAATCACTTTCCTTTGAAAGTGCCTTAAGCGACTTGCAATAATTCACAAGAAACTCACATGCGTTTCTCTGAAAGAGAAGCAGTCTGTTCCAACACTTCAATTCACTGTGCGAAGTGAATGGAGTGTTGCTTCACTTTCTAAATGCTGTCCTTTCAGAGAAAATCACTTTCCTTTGAAAGTGCCTTAAGCTACTTACAAGCATTCACCAGAAACTCACATGCGTTTCTCTGAAAGAGAAGCAGTCTGTTCCAACACTTCAATTCACTGTGCGAAGTGAATGGAGTGTTGCTTCACTTTCTAAATGCTGTCCTTTCAGAGAAAATCACTTTCCTTTGAAAGTGCCTTAAGCTACTTACAAGCATTCACCAGAAACTCACATGCGTTTCTCTGAAAGAGAAGCAGTCTGTTCCAACACTTCAATTCACTGTGCGAAGTGAATGGAGTGTTGCTTCACTTTCTAAATGCTGTCCTTTCAGAGAAAATCACTTTCCTTTGAAAGTGCCTTAAGCTACTTACAAGCATTCACCAGAAACTCCCATGCGTTTCCCTGAAAGAGAAGCAGTCTGTTCCAACACTTCAATTCACTGTGCGAAGTGAATGGAGTGTTGCTTCACTTTCTAAATGCTGTCCTTTCAGAGAAAATCACTTTCCTTTGAAAGTGCCTTAAGCTACTTTCAAGCATTCACAAGAAATACTAATGCGTTTCTATGAAAGAGAAGCAGTCTGTTCCAACACTTCAATTCTCTGTGCGACGTGAATGGAGTGTTGCTTCACTTTCTAAATGCTGTCCTTTCAGAGAAAATCACTTTCCTTTGAAAGTGCCTTAAGCTACTTGCAAGCATTCACCAGAAACTCACATGCGTTTCTCTGAAAGAGAAGCAGTCTGTTCCAACACTTCAATTCACTGTGCGAAGTGAATGGAGTGTTGCTTCACTTTCTAAATGCTGTCCTTTCAGAGAAAAACACTTTCCTTTGAAAGTGCCTTAAACTACTTTCAAGCATTCACAAAAAACTCACATGCGTTTCTCTTAAAGGGAAGCAGTGTGTTCCAACACTTCAATTCACTGCACGAAGGGAATGGAGTGTTGCTTCACTTTCTAAATGCTGTCCTTTCAGAGAAAATCACTTTCCTTTGAAAGTGCGTTAAGCTACTTACAAGCATTCACCAGAAACTCACATGCGTTTCTCTGAAAGAGAAGCAGTCTGTTCCAACACTTCAATTCACTGTGCGAAGTGAATGGAGTGTTGCTTCACTTTCTAAATGCTGTCCTTTCAGAGAAAATCACTTTCCTTTGAAAGTGCCTTAAGCTACTTGCAAGCATTAGGAAGAAACTCACATGCGTTTCTCTGAAAGAGAAGCAGACTGTTCCAACATTTCAATTCACTGTGCGAAGTGAATGGAGTGTTGCTTCACTTTCTAAATGCTGTCCTTTCAGAGAAAATCACTTTCCTTTGAAAGTGCCTTAAGCTACTTGCAAGCATTAGGAAGAAACTCACATGCGTTTCTCTGAAAGAGAAGCAGTCTGTTCCAACACTTCAATTCACTGTGTGAGGTGAATGGAGTGTTGCCTCACTTTCTAAATGCTGTCCTTTCAGAGAAAATCACTTTCCTTTGAAAGTGCCTTAAGCTACTTACAAGCATTCACCAGAAACTCACATGCGTTTCTCTGAAGGAGAAGCAGTCTGTTCCAACACTTCAATTCAATGTGCGAAGTGAATGGAGTGTGGCTTCACTTTCTAAATGCTGTCCTTTCAGAGAAAATCACTTTCCTTTGAAAGTGCCTTAAGCTACTTACAAGCATTCAACAGAAACTCACATGCATTTCTCTGAAAGAGAAGCAGTCTGTGCGAACACTTCAATTCACTGTGCGAAGTGAATGGAGTGTTGCTTCACTTTCTAAATTATGTCCTTTCAGAGAAAATCACTTTCCTTTGAAAGTGCCTTAAGCAACTTGCAAGCATTCACAAGAAACACTAATGCGTTTCTATGAAAGAGAAGCATTCTGTTCCAACACTTCAATTCTCTGTGCGAAGTGAATGGAGTGTTGCTTCACTTTCTAAATGCTGTCGTTTCAGAGAAAATCACTTTCCTTTGAAAGTGCCTTAAGCTACTTACAAGCATTCAGCAGAAACTCACATGTGTTTCTCTGAAAGAGAAGCAGTCTGTTCCAACAATTCAATTCACTGTGCGAAGTGAATAGAGTGTTGCCTCACTTTCTAAATGCTGTCCTTTCAGAGAAAATCACTTTCCTTTGAACGTGCCTTAAGCTACTTACAAGCATTCACCAGAAACTCACATGCGTTTCTCTGAAAGAGAAGCAGTCTGTTCCAACACTTCAATTCACCGTGCGAAGTGAATGGAGTGTTGCTTCACTTTCTAAATGCTGTCCTTTCAGACAAAATCACTTTCCTTTTAAAGTGCCTTAAACTACTTTCAAGCATTCATAAAAAACTCACATGCGTTTCTCTTAAAGAGAAGCAGTCTGTTCGAACACTTCAATTCACTGTGCGAAGTGAATGGAGTGTTGCTTCAGTTTCTAAATGCTGTCCTTTCAGAGAAAATCACTTTCCTTTGAATGTGCCTTAAGCAACTTGCAAGCATTCAAAAGAAACTCACATGCGTTTCTCTGAAAGAGAAGCAGTCTGTTCCAACACTTCAATTCACTGTGCGAAGTGAATGGAGTGTTGCTTCACTTTCTAAATGCTGTCCTTTCAGAGAAAATCACTTTCCTTTGAAAGTGCCTTAAGCTACTTACAAGCATTCACCAGAAACTCACATGCGTTTCTCTGAAAGAGAAACAGTCTGTTCCAACACTTCAATTCACTGTGCGAAGTGAATGGAGTGTGGCTTCACTTTCTAAATGCTGTCCTTTCAGAGAAAATCACTTTCCTTTGAAAGTGCCTTAAGCAACTTGCAAGCATTCACAAGAAACACTAATGCGTTTAAATGAATGAGAAGCACTCTGTTCCAACACTTCAATTCACTGCACGAAGGGAATGGAGTGTTGCTTCACTTTCTAAATGCTGTCCTTTCAGAGAAAATCACTTTCCTTTGAAAGTGCCTTAAGCTACTTACAAGCATTCACCAGAAACTCACATGCGTTTCTCTGAAAGAGAAGCAGTCTGTTCCAACACTTCAATTCACTGTGCGAAGTGAATGGAGTGTTGCTTCACTTTCTAAATGCTGTCCTTTCAGAGAAAATCACTTTCCTTTGAAAGTGCCTTAAGCTACTTACAAGCATTCACCAGAAACTCACATGCGTTTCTCTGAAAGAGAAGCAGTCTGTTCCAATACTTCAATTCACTCTGCGAAGTGAATGGAGTGTTGCTTCACTTTCTAAATGCTGTCCTTTCAGAGAAAATCACTTTCCTTTGAAAGTGCCTTAAGCTACTTGCAAGCATTCACAAGAAATACTAATGCGTTTCTCTGAAAGTGAAGCAGTGTGTTCCAACACCTCAATTCTCTGTGCGAAGTGAATGGAGTGTTGCTTCACTTTCTAAATGCTGTCCTTTCAGAGAAAATCACTTTCCTTTGAAAGTGCCTTAAGCTACTTGCAAGCATTAGGAAGAAACTCACATGCGTTTCTCTGAAAGAGAAGCAGTCTGTTCCAACACTTCAATTCAATGTGCGAAGTGAATGGAGTGTGGCTTCACTTTCTAAATGCTGTCCTTTCAGAGAAAATCACTTTCCTTTGAAAGTGCCTTAAGCTACTTACAAGCATTCAACAGAAACTCACATGCATTTCTCTGAAAGAGAAGCAGTCTGTTCGAACACTTCAATTCACTGTGCGAAGTGAATGGAGTGTTGCTTCACTTTCTAAATTATGTCCTTTCAGAGAAAATCACTTTCCTTTGAAAGTGCCTTAAGCAACTTGCAAGCATTCACAAGAAACACTAATGCGTTTCTATGAAAGAGAAGCATTCTGTTCCAACACTTCAATTCTCTGTGCGAAGTGAATGGAGTGTTGCTTCACTTTCTAAATGCTGTCGTTTCAGAGAAAATCACTTTCCTTTGAAAGTGCCTTAAGCTACTTACAAGCATTCACCAGAAACTCACATGTGTTTCTCTGAAAGAGAAGCAGTCTGTTCCAACAATTCAATTCACTGTGCGAAGTGAATAGAGTGTTGCCTCACTTTCTAAATGCTGTCCTTTCAGAGAAAATCACTTTCCTTTGAACGTGCCTTAAGCTACTTACAAGCATTCACCAGAAACTCACATGCGTTTCTCTGAAAGAGAAGCAGTCTGTTCCAACACTTCAATTCACCGTGCGAAGTGAATGGAGTGTTGCTTCACTTTCTAAATGCTGTCCTTTCAGACAAAATCACTTTCCTTTTAAAGTGCCTTAAACTACTTTCAAGCATTCATAAAAAACTCACATGCGTTTCTCTTAAAGAGAAGCAGTCTGTTCGAACATTTCAATTCACTGTGCGAAGTGAATGGAGTGTTGCTTCAGTTTCTAAATGCTGTCCTTTCAGAGAAAATCACTTTCTTTGAATGTGCCTTAAGCAACTTGCAAGCATTCAAAAGAAACTCACATGCGTTTCTCTGAAAGAGAAGCAGTCTGTTCCAACACTTCAATTAACTGTGCGAAGTGAATGGAGTGTTGCTTCACTTTCTAAATGCTGTCCTTTCAGAGAAAATCACTTTCCTTTGAAAGTGCCTTAAGCTACTTACAAGCATTCACCAGAAACTCACATGCGTTTCTCTGAAAGAGAAACAGTCTGTTCCAACACTTCAATTCACTGTGCGAAGTGAATGGAGTGTTGCTTCACTTTCTAAATGCTGTCCTTTCAGAGAAAATCACTTTCCTTTGAAAGTGCCTTAAGCTGCTTGCAAGCATCAGGAAGAAACTCACATGCGTTTCTCTGAAAGAGAAGCAGTCTGTTCCAACACTTCAATTCACTGTGCGAAGTGAATGGAGTGTTGCTTCACTTTCTAAATGCTGTCCTTTCAGAGAAAATCACTTTCCTTTGAAAGTGCCTTAAGCTACTTACAAGCATTCACCAGAAACTCACATGCGTTTCTCTGAAAGAGAAGCAGTCTGTTCCAACACTTCAATTCACTGTGCGAAGTGAATGGAGTGTTGCTTCACTTTCTAAATGCTGTCCTTTCAGAGAAAATCACTTTCCTTTGAAAGTGCCTTAAGCTACTTACAAGCATTCACCAGAAACTCACATGCGTTTCTCTGAAAGAGAAGCAGTCTGTTCCAACACTTCAATTCACTGTGCGAAGTGAATGGAGTGTTGCTTCACTTTCTAAATGCTGTCCTTTCAGAGAAAATCACTTTCCTTTGAAAGTGCCTTAAGCTACTTACAAGCATTCACCAGAAACTCCCATGCGTTTCCCTGAAAGAGAAGCAGTCTGTTCCAACACTTCAATTCACTGTGCGAAGTGAATGGAGTGTTGCTTCACTTTCTAAATGCTGTCCTTTCAGAGAAAATCACTTTCCTTTGAAAGTGCCTTAAGCTACTTGCAAGCATTCACAAGAAATACTAATGCGTTTCTATGAAAGAGAAGCAGTGTGTTCCAACACTTCAATTCTCTGTGCGACGTGAATGGAGTGTTGCTTCACTTTCTAAATGCTGTCCTTTCAGAGAAAATCACTTTCCTTTGAAAGTGCCTTAAGCTACTTGCAAGCATTCACCAGAAACTCACATGCGTTTCTCTGATAGAGAAGCAGTCTCTTCCAACACTTCAATTCACTGTGCGAAGTGAATGGAGTGTTGCTTCACTTTCTAAATGCTGTCCTTTCAGAGAAAAACACTTTCCTTTGAAAGTGCCTTAAACTACTTTCAAGCATTCACAAAAAACTCACATGCGTTTCTCTTAAAGGGAAGCAGTGTGTTCCAACACTTCAATTCACTGCACGAAGGGAATGGAGTGTTGCTTCACTTTCTAAATGCTGTCCTTTCAGAGAAAATCACTTTCCTTTGAAAGTGCGTTAAGCTACTTACAAGCATTCACCAGAAACTCACATGCGTTTCTCTGAAAGAGAAGCAGTCTGTTCCAACACTTCAATTCACTGTGCGAAGTGAATTGAGTGTTGCTTCACTTTCTAAATGCTGTCCTTTCAGAGAAAATCACTTTCCTTTGAAAGTGCCTTAAGCTACTTGCAAGCATTAGGAAGAAACTCACATGCGTTTCTCTGAAAGAGAAGCAGACTGTTCCAACATTTCAATTCACTGTGCGAAGTGAATGGAGTGTTGCTTCACTTTCTAAATGCTGTCCTTTCAGAGAAAATCACTTTCCTTTGAAAGTGCCTTAAGCTACTTGCAAGCATTAGGAAGAAACTCACATGCGTTTCTCTGAAAGAGAAGCAGTCTGTTCCAACACTTCAATTCACTGTGTGAGGTGAATGGAGTGTTGCCTCACTTTCTAAATGCTGTCCTTTCAGAGAAAATCACTTTCCTTTGAAAGTGCCTTAAGCTACTTACAAGCATTCACCAGAAACTCACATGCGTTTCTCTGAAGGAGAAGCAGTCTGTTCCAACACTTCAATTCAATGTGCGAAGTGAATGGAGTGTGGCTTCACTTTCTAAATGCTGTCCTTTCAGAGAAAATCACTTTCCTTTGAAAGTGCCTTAAGCTACTTACAAGCATTCAACAGAAACTCACATGCATTTCTCTGAAAGAGAAGCAGTCTGTGCGAACACTTCAATTCACTGTGCGAAGTGAATGGAGTGTTGCTTCACTTTCTAAATTATGTCCTTTCAGAGAAAATCACTTTCCTTTAAAGTGCCTTAAGCAACTTGCAAGCATTCACAAGAAACACTAATGCGTTTCTATGAAAGAGAAGCATTCTGTTCCAACACTTCAATTCTCTGTGCGAAGTGAATGGAGTGTTGCTTCACTTTCTAAATGCTGTCGTTTCAGAGAAAATCACTTTCCTTTGAAAGTGCCTTAAGCTACTTACAAGCATTCACCAGAAACTCACATGTGTTTCTCTGAAAGAGAAGCAGTCTGTTCCAACAATTCAATTCACTGTGCGAAGTGAATAGAGTGTTGCCTCACTTTCTAAATGCTGTCCTTTCAGAGAAAATCACTTTCCTTTGAACGTGCCTTAAGCTACTTACAAGCATTCACCAGAAACTCACATGCGTTTCTCTGAAAGAGAAGCAGTCTGTTCCAACACTTCAATTCACCGTGCGAAGTGAATGGAGTGTTGCTTCACTTTCTAAATGCTGTCCTTTCAGACAAAATCACTTTCCTTTTAAAGTGCCTTAAACTACTTTCAAGCATTCATAAAAAACTCACATGCGTTTCTCTTAAAGAGAAGCAGTCTGTTCGAACACTTCAATTCACTGTGCGAAGTGAATGGAGTGTTGCTTCAGTTTCTAAATGCTGTCCTTTCAGAGAAAATCACTTTCCTTTGAATGTGCCTTAAGCAACTTGCAAGCATTCAAAAGAAACTCACATGCGTTTCTCTGAAAGAGAAGCAGTCTGTTCCAACACTTCAATTCACTGTGCGAAGTGAATGGAGTGTTGCTTCACTTTCTAAATGCTGTCCTTTCAGAGAAAATCACTTTCCTTTGAAAGTGCCTTAAGCTACTTACAAGCATTCACCAGAAACTCACATGCGTTTCTCTGAAAGAGAAGCAGTCTGTTCCAACACTTCAATTCACTGTGCGAAGTGAATGGAGTGTTGCTTCACTTTCTAAATGCTGTCCTTTCAGAGAAAATCACTTTCCTTTGAAAGTGCCTTAAGCTACTTGCAAGCATCAGGAAGAAACTCACATGCGTTTCTCTGAAAGAGAAGCAGTCTGTTCCAACACTTCAATTCACTGTGCGAAGTGAATGGAGTGTTGCTTCACTTTCTAAATGCTGTCCTTTCAGAGAAAATCACTTTCCTTTGAAAGTGCCTTAAGCTACTTGCAAGCATTAGAAAGAAACTCACATGCGTTTCTCTGAAAGAGAAGCAGTCTGTTCCAACACTTCAATTCACTGTGCGAAGTGAATGGAGTGTTACCTCACTTTCTAAATGCTGTCCTTTCAGAGAAAATCACTTTCCATTGAAAGTGCCTTAAACTACTTTCAAGCATTCACAAAAAACTCACATGCGTTTCTCTGAAAGAGAAGCAGTCTGTTCCAACACTTCAATTCACTGTGCGAAGTGAATGGAGTGTTGCTTCACTTTCTAAATGCTGTCCTTTCAGAGAAAATCCCTTTCTTTGAATGTGCCTTAAGCTACTTACAAGCATTCAACAGAAACTCACATGCATTTCTCTGAAAGAGAAGCAGTCTGTTCCAACACTTCAATTCACAGTACAAAGTGAATGGAGTGTTGCTTCACTTTCTAAATGCTGTCCTTTCAGAGAAAATCACTTTCCTTTGAAAGTGCCTTAAGCAACTTGCAAGCATTCACAAGAAACACTAATGCGTTTCAATGAATGAGAAGCACTCTGTTCCAACACTTCAATTCACTGCACGAAGGGAATGGAGTGTTGCTTCACTTTCTAAATGCTGTCCTTTCAGAGAAAATCACTTTCCTTTGAAAGTGCCTTAAGCTACTTACAAGCATTCACCAGAAACTCACATGCGTTTCTCTGAAAGAGAAGCAGTCTGTTCCAACACTTCAATTAACTGTGCGAAGTGAATGGAGTGTTGCTTCACTTTCTAAATGCTGTCCTTTCAGAGAAAATCACTTTCCTTTGAAAGTGCCTTAAGCTACTTACAAGCATTCACCAGAAACTCACATGCGTTTCTCTGAAAGAGAAGCAGTCTGTTCCAATACTTCAATTCACTCTGCGAAGTGAATGGAGTGTTGCTTCACTTTCTAAATGCTGTCCTTTCAGAGAAAATCACTTTCCTTTGAAAGTGCCTTAAGCTACTTGCAAGCATTCACAACAAATACTAATGCGTTTCTCTGAAAGAGAAGCAGTGTGTTCCAACACCTCAATTCTCTGTGCGAAGTGAATGGAGTGTTGCTTCACTTTCTAAATGCTGTCCTTTCAGAGAAAATCACTTTCCTTTGAAAGTGCCTTAAGCTACTTGCAAGCATTAGGAAGAAACTCACATGCGTTTCTCTGAAAGAGAAGCAGTCTGTTCCAACACTTCAATTCAATGTGTGAGGTGAATGGAGTGTTGCCTCACTTTCTAAATGCTGTCCTTTCAGAGAAAATCACTTTCTTTTGAAAGTGCCTTAAGCTACTTACAAGCATTCACCAGAAACTCACATGCGTTTCTCTGAAGGAGAAGCAGTCTGTTCCAACACTTCAATTCAATGTGCGAAGTGAATGGAGTGTGGCTTCACTTTCTAAATGCTGTCCTTTCAGAGAAAATCACTTTCCTTTGAAATTGCCTTAAGCTACTTACAAGCATTCAACAGAAACTCACATGCATTTCTCTGAAAGAGAAGCAGTCTGTTCGAACACTTCAATTCACTATGCGAAGTGAATGGAGTGTTGCTTCACTTTCTAAATTATGTCCTTTCAGAGAAAATCACTTTCCTTTGAAAGTGCCTTAAGCAACTTGCAAGCATTCAAAAGAAACTCACATGCGTTTCTCTGAAAGAGAAGCAGTCTGTTCCAACACTTCAATTAACTGTGCGAAGTGAATGGAGTGTTGCTTCACTTTCTAAATGCTGTCCTTTCAGAGAAAATCACTTTCCTTTGAAAGTGCCTTAAGCTACTTACAAGCATTCACCAGAAACTCACATGCGTTTCTCTGAAAGAGAAACAGTCTGTTCCAACACTTCAATTCACTGTGCGAAGTGAATGGAGTGTTGCTTCACTTTCTAAATGCTGTCCTTTCAGAGAAAATCACTTTCCTTTGAAAGTGCCTTAAGCTACTTGCAAGCATCAGGAAGAAACTCACATGCGTTTCTCTGAAAGAGAAGCAGTCTGTTCCAACACTTCAATTCACTGTGCGAAGTGAATGGAGTGTTGCTTCACTTTCTAAATGCTGTCCTTTCAGAGAAAATCACTTTCCTTTGAAAGTGCCTTAAGCTACTTGCAAGCATTAGAAAGAAACTCACATGCGTTTCTCTGAAAGAGAAGCAGTCTGTTCCAACACTTCAATTCACTGTGCGAATGAATGGAGTGTTGCCTCACTTTCTAAATGCTGTCCTTTCAGAGAAAATCACTTTCCATTGAAAGTGCCTTAAACTACTTTCAAGCATTCACAAAAAACTCACATGCGTTTCTCTGAAAGAGAAGCAGTCTGTTCCAACACTTCAATTCACTGTGCGAAGTGAATGGAGTGTTGCTTCACTTTCTAAATGCTGTCCTTTCAGAGAAAATCACTTTCCTTTGAATGTGCCTTAAGCTACTTACAAGCATTCAACAGAAACTCACATGCATTTCTCTGAAAGAGAAGCAGTCTGTTCCAACACTTCAATTCACAATACAAAGTGAATGGAGTGTTGCTTCACTTTCTAAATGCTGTCCTTTCAGAGAAAATCACTTTCCTTTGAAAGTGCCTTAAGCAACTTGCAAGCATTCACAAGAAACACTAATGCGTTTCAATGAATGAGAAGCACTCTGTTCCAACACTTCAATTCACTGCACGAAGGGAATGGAGTGTTGCTTCACTTTCTAAATGCTGTCCTTTCAGAGAAAATCACTTTCCTTTGAAAGTGCCTTAAGCTACTTACAAGCATTCACCAGAAACTCACATGCGTTTCTCTGAAAGAGAAGCAGTCTGTTCCAACACTTCAATTAACTGTGCGAAGTGAATGGAGTGTTGCTTCACTTTCTAAATGCTGTCCTTTCAGAGAAAATCACTTTCCTTTGAAAGTGCCTTAAGCTACTTACAAGCATTCACCAGAAACTCACATGCGTTTCTCTGAAAGAGAAGCAGTCTGTTCCAATACTTCAATTCACTCTGCGAAGTGAATGGAGTGTTGCTTCACTTTCTAAATGCTGTCCTTTCAGAGAAAATCACTTTCCTTTGAAAGTGCCTTAAGCTACTTGCAAGCATTCACAACAAATACTAATGCGTTTCTCTGAAAGAGAAGCAGTGTGTTCCAACACCTCAATTCTCTGTGCGAAGTGAATGGAGTGTTGCTTCACTTTCTAAATGCTGTCCTTTCAGAGAAAATCACTTTCCTTTGAAAGTGCCTTAAGCTACTTGCAAGCATTAGGAAGAAACTCACATGCGTTTCTCTGAAAGAGAAGCAGTCTGTTCCAACACTTCAATTCAATGTGTGAGGTGAATGGAGTGTTGCCTCACTTTCTAAATGCTGTCCTTTCAGAGAAAATCACTTTCTTTTGAAAGTGCCTTAAGCTACTTACAAGCATTCACCAGAAACTCACATGCGTTTCTCTGAAGGAGAAGCAGTCTGTTCCAACACTTCAATTCAATGTGCGAAGTGAATGGAGTGTGGCTTCACTTTCTAAATGCTGTCCTTTCAGAGAAAATCACTTTCCTTTGAAATTGCCTTAAGCTACTTACAAGCATTCAACAGAAACTCACATGCATTTCTCTGAAAGAGAAGCAGTCTGTTCGAACACTTCAATTCACTATGCGAAGTGAATGGAGTGTTGCTTCACTTTCTAAATTATGTCCTTTCAGAGAAAATCACTTTCCTTTGAAAGTGCCTTAAGCAACTTGCAAGCATTCAAAAGAAACTCACATGCGTTTCTCTGAAAGAGAAGCAGTCTGTTCCAACACTTCAATTAACTGTGCGAAGTGAATGGAGTGTTGCTTCACTTTCTAAATGCTGTCCTTTCAGAGAAAATCACTTTCCTTTGAAAGTGCCTTAAGCTACTTACAAGCATTCACCAGAAACTCACATGCGTTTCTCTGAAAGAGAAACAGTCTGTTCCAACACTTCAATTCACTGTGCGAAGTGAATGGAGTGTTGCTTCACTTTCTAAATGCTGTCCTTTCAGAGAAAATCACTTTCCTTTGAAAGTGCCTTAAGCTACTTGCAAGCATCAGGAAGAAACTCACATGCGTTTCTCTGAAAGAGAAGCAGTCTGTTCCAACACTTCAATTCACTGTGCGAAGTGAATGGAGTGTTGCTTCACTTTCTAAATGCTGTCCTTTCAGAGAAAATCACTTTCCTTTGAAAGTGCCTTAAGCTACTTGCAAGCATTAGAAAGAAACTCACATGCGTTTCTCTGAAAGAGAAGCAGTCTGTTCCAACACTTCAATTCACTGTGCGAATGAATGGAGTGTTGCCTCACTTTCTAAATGCTGTCCTTTCAGAGAAAATCACTTTCCATTGAAAGTGCCTTAAACTACTTTCAAGCATTCACAAAAAACTCACATGCGTTTCTCTGAAAGAGAAGCAGTCTGTTCCAACACTTCAATTCACTGTGCGAAGTGAATGGAGTGTTGCTTCACTTTCTAAATGCTGTCCTTTCAGAGAAAATCCCTTTCCTTTGAATGTGCCTTAAGCTACTTACAAGCATTCAACAGAAACTCACATGCATTTCTCTGAAAGAGAAGCAGTCTGTTCCAACACTTCAATTCACAATACAAAGTGAATGGAGTGTTGCTTCACTTTCTAAATGCTGTCCTTTCAGAGAAAATCACTTTCCTTTGAAAGTGCCTTAAGCAACTTGCAAGCATTCACAAGAAACACTAATGCGTTTCAATGAATGAGAAGCACTCTGTTCCAACACTTCAATTCACTGCACGAAGGGAATGGAGTGTTGCTTCACTTTCTAAATGCTGTCCTTTCAGAGAAAATCACTTTCCTTTGAAAGTGCCTTAAGCTACTTACAAGCATTCACCAGAAACTCACATGCGTTTCTCTGAAAGAGAAGCAGTCTGTTCCAACACTTCAATTCACTGTGCGAAGTGAATGGAGTGTTGCTTCACTTTCTAAATGCTGTCCTTTCAGAGAAAATCACTTTTCTTGAAAGTGCCTTAAGCTACTTACAAGCATTCACCAGAAACTCACATGCGTTTCTCTGAAAGAGAAGCAGTCTGTTCCAATACTTCAATTCACTCTGCGAAGTGAATGGAGTGTTGCTTCACTTTCTAAATGCTGTCCTTTCAGAGAAAATCACTTTCCTTTGAAAGTGCCTTAAGCTACTTGCAAGCATTCACAAGAAATACTAATGCGTTTCTCTGAAAGAGAAGCAGTGTGTTCCAACACCTCAATTCTCTGTGCGAAGTGAATGGAGTGTTGCTTCACTTTCTAAATGCTGTCCTTTCAGAGAAAATCACTTTCCTTTGAAAGTGCCTTAAGCTACTTGCAAGCATTAGGAAGAAACTCACATGCGTTTCTCTGAAAGAGAAGCAGTCTGTTCCAACACTTCAATTCACTGTGTGAGGTGAATGGAGTGTTGCCTCACTTTCTAAATGCTGTCCTTTCCGAGAAAATCACTTTCCTTTGAAAGTGCCTTAAGCTACTTACAAGCATTCACCAGAAACTCACATGCGTTTCTCTGAAGGAGAAGCAGTCTGTTCCAACACTTCAATTCAATGTGCGAAGTGAATGGAGTGTGGCTTCACTTTCTAAATGCTGTCGTTTCAGAGAAAATCACTTTCCTTTGAAAGTGCCTTAAGCTACTTACAAGCATTCACCAGAAACTCACATGTGTTTCTCTGAAAGAGAAGCAGTCTGTTCCAACAATTCAATTCACTGTGCGAAGTGAATAGAGTGTTGCCTCACTTTCTAAATGCTGTCCTTTCAGAGAAAATCACTTTCCTTTGAACGTGCCTTAAGCTACTTACAAGCATTCACCAGAAACTCACATGCGTTTCTCTGAAAGAGAAGCAGTCTGTTCCAACACTTCAATTCACCGTGCGAAGTGAATGGAGTGTTGCTTCACTTTCTAAATGCTGTCCTTTCAGACAAAATCACTTTCCTTTGAAAGTGCCTTAAACTACTTTCAAGCATTCATAAAAAACTCACATGCGTTTCTCTTAAAGAGAAGCAGTCTGTTCGAACACTTCAATTCACTGTGCGAAGTGAATGGAGTGTTGCTTCAGTTTCTAAATGCTGTCCTTTCAGAGAAAATCACTTTCCTTTGAATGTGCCTTAAGCAACTTGCAAGCATTCAAAAGAAACTCACATGCGTTTCTCTGAAAGAGAAGCAGTCGGTTCCAACACTTCAATTCACTGTGCGAAGTGAATGGAGTGTTGCTTCACTTTCTAAATGCTGTCCTTTCAGAGAAAATCACTTTCCTTTGAAAGTGCCTTAAGCTACTTACAAGCATTCACCAGAAACTCACATGCGTTTCTCTGAAAGAGAAACAGTCTGTTCCAACACTTCAATTCACTGTGCGAAGTGAATGGAGTGTTGCTTCACTTTCTAAATGCTGTCCTTTCAGAGAAAATCACTTTCCTTTGAAAGTGCCTTAAGCTACTTGCAAGCATCAGGAAGAAACTCACATGCGTTTCTCTGAAAGAGAAGCAGTCTGTTCCAACACTTCAATTCACTGTGCGAAGTGAATGGAGTGTTGCTTCACCTTCTAAATGCTGTCCTTTCAGAGAAAATCATTTCCTTTGAAAGTGCCTTAAGCTATTTGCAAGCATTAGAAAGAAACTCACATGCGTTTCTCTGAAAGAGAAGCAGTCTGTTCCAACACTTCAATTCACTGTGCGAAGTGAATGGAGTGTTGCCTCACTTTCTAAATGCTGTCCTTTCAGAGAAAATCACTTTCCATTGAAAGTGCCTTAAACTACTTTCAAGCATTCACAAAAAACTCACATGCGTTTCTCTGAAAGAGAAGCAGTCTGTTCCAACACTTCAATTCACTGTGCGAAGTGAATGGAGTGTTGCTTCACTTTCTAAATGCTGTCCTTTCAGAGAAAATCCCTTTCCTTTGAATGTGCCTTAAGCTACTTACAAGCATTCAACAGAAACTCACATGCATTTCTCTGAAAGAGAAGCAGTCTGTTCCAACACTTCAATTCACAGTACTAAGTGAATGGAGTGTTGCTTCACTTTCTAAATGCTGTCCTTTCAGAGAAAATCACTTTCCTTTGAAAGTGCCTTAAGCAACTTGCAAGCATTCACAAGAAACACTAATGCGTTTCAATGAATGAGAAGCACTCTGTTCCAACACTTCAATTCACTGCACGAAGGGAATGGAGTGTTGCTTCACTTTCTAAATGCTGTCCTTTCAGAGAAAATCACTTTCCTTTGAAAGTGCCTTAAGCTACTTACAAGCATTCACCAGAAACTCACATGCGTTTCTCTGAAAGAGAAGCAGTCTGTTCCAACACTTCAATTCACTGTGCGAAGTGAATGGAGTGTTGCTTCACTTTCTAAATGCTGTCCTTTCAGAGAAAATCACTTTCCTTTGAAAGTGCCTTAAGCTACTTACAAGCATTCACCAGAAACTCACATGCGTTTCTCTGAAAGAGAAGCAGTCTGTTTCAATACTTCAATTCACTCTGCGAAGTGAATGGAGTGTTGCTTCACTTTCTAAATGCTGTCCTTTCAGAGAAAATCACTTTTCTTTGAAAGTGCCTTAAGCTACTTGCAAGCATTCACAAGAAATACTAATGCGTTTCTCTGAAAGAGAAGCAGTGTGTTCCAACACCTCAATTCTCTCTGCGAAGTGAATGGAGTGTTGCTTCACTTTCTAAATGCTGTCCTTTCAGAGAAAATCACTTTCCTTTGAAAGTGCCTTAAGCATCTTGCAAGCATGCACAAGAAACACTAATGCGTTTCTATGAATGAGAAGCACTCTGTTCCAACACTTCAATTCACTGCACGAAGGGAATGGAGTGTTGCTTCACTTTCTAAATGCTGTCCTTTCAGAGAAAATCACTTTCCTTTGAACGTGCCTTAAGCTACTTACAAGCATTCACCAGAAACTCACATGCGTTTCTCTGAAAGAGAAGCAGTCTGTTCCAACACTTCAATTCACCGTGCGAAGTGAATGGAGTGTTGCTTCACTTTCTAAATGCTGTCCTTTCAGACAAAATCACTTTCCTTTTAAAGTGCCTTAAACTACTTTCAAGCATTCATAAAAAACTCACATGCGTTTCTCTTAAAGAGAAGCAGTCTGTTCGAACACTTCAATTCACTGTGCGAAGTGAATGGAGTGTTGCTTCAGTTTCTAAATGCTGTCCTTTCAGAGAAAATCACTTTCCTTTGAATGTGCCTTAAGCAACTTGCAAGCATTCAAAAGAAACTCACATGCGTTTCTCTGAAAGAGAAGCAGTCTGTTCCAACACTTCAATTCACTGTGCGAAGTGAATGGAGTGTTGCTTCACTTTCTAAATGCTGTCCTTTCAGAGAAAATCACTTTCCTTTGAAAGTGCCTTAAGCTACTTACAAGCATTCACCAGAAACTCACATGCGTTTCTCTGAAAGAGAAACAGTCTGTTCCAACACTTCAATTCACTGTGCGAAGTGAATGGAGTGTTGCTTCACTTTCTAAATGCTGTCCTTTCAGAGAAAATCACTTTCCTTTGAAAGTGCCTTAAGCTACTTGCAAGCATCAGGAAGAAACTCACATGCGTTTCTCTGAAAGAGAAGCAGTCTGTTCCAACACTTCAATTCACTGCACGAAGGGAATGGAGTGTTGCTTCACTTTCTAAATGCTGTCCTTTCAGAGAAAATCACTTTCCTTTGAAAGTGCCTTAAGCTATTTGCAAGCATTAGAAAGAAACTCACATGCGTTTCTCTGAAAGAGAAGCAGTCTGTTCCAACACTTCAATTCACTGTGCGAAGTGAATGGAGTGTTGCCTCACTTTCTAAATGCTGTCCTTTCAGAGAAAATCACTTTCCATTGAAAGTGCCTTAAACTACTTTCAAGCATTCACAAAAAACTCACATGCGTTTCTCTGAAAGAGAAGCAGTCTGTTCCAACACTTCAATTCACTGTGCGAAGTGAATGGAGTGTTGCTTCACTTTCTAAATGCTGTCCTTTCAGAGAAAATCCCTTTCCTTTGAATGTGCCTTAAGCTACTTACAAGCATTCAACAGAAACTCACATGCATTTCTCTGAAAGAGAAGCAGTCTGTTCCAACACTTCAATTCACAGTACAAAGTGAATGGAGTGTTGCTTCACTTTCTAAATGCTGTCCTTTCAGAGAAAATCACTTTCCTTTGAAAGTGCCTTAAGCAACTTGCAAGCATTCACAAGAAACACTAATGTGTTTCAATGAATGAGAAGCACTCTGTTCCAACACTTCAATTCACTGCACGAAGGGAATGGAGTGTTGCTTCACTTTCTAAATGCTGTCCTTTCAGAGAAAATCACTTTCCTTTGAAAGTGCCTTAAGCTACTTACAAGCATTCACCAGAAACTCACATGCGTTTCTCTGAAAGAGAAGCAGTCTGTTCCAACAATTCAATTCACTGTGCGAAGTGAATGGAGTGTTGCTTCACTTTCTAAATGCTGTCCTTTCAGAGAAAATCACTTTCCTTTGAAAGTGCCTTAAGCTACTTACAAGCATTCACCAGAAACTCACATGCGTTTCTCTGAAAGAGAAGCAGTCTGTTCCAATACTTCAATTCACTCTGCGAAGTGAATGGAGTGTTGCTTCACTTTCTAAATGCTGTCCTTTCAGAGAAAATCACTTTTCTTTGAAAGTGCCTTAAGCTACTTGCAAGCATTCACAAGAAATACTAATGCGTTTCTCTGAAAGAGAAGCAGTGTGTTCCAACACCTCAATTCTCTCTGCGAAGTGAATGGAGTGTTGCTTCACTTTCTAAATGCTGTCCTTTCAGAGAAAATCACTTTCCTTTGAAAGTGCCTTAAGCATCTTGCAAGCATGCACAAGAAACACTAATGCGTTTCTATGAATGAGAAGCACTCTGTTCCAACACTTCAATTCACTGCACGAAGGGAATGGAGTGTTGCTTCACTTTCTAAATGCTGTCCTTTCAGAGAAAATCACTTTCCTTTGAAAGTGCCTTAAGCTACTTACAAGCATTCACCAGAAACTCACATGCGTTTCTCTGAAAGAGAAGCAGTCTGTTCCAACACTTCAATTCAGTGTGCGAAGTGAATGGAGTGTTGCTTCAGTTTCTAAATGCTGTCCTTTCAGAGAAAATCACTTTCCTTTGAAAGTGCCTTAAGCTACTTGCAAGCATTAGGAAGAAACTCACATGCGTTTCTCTGAAAGAGAAGCAGTCTGTTCCAACACTTCAATTCACTGTGCGAAGTGAATGGAGTGTTGCTTCACTTTCTAAATGCTGTCCTTTCAGAGAAAAACACTTTCCTTTGAAAGTGCCTTAAACTACTTTCAAGCATTCACAAAAAACTCACATGCGTTTCTCTGAAAGAGAAGCAGTCTGTTCCAACACTTCAATTCAGTGTGCGAAGTGAATGGAGTGTTGCTTCAGTTTCTAAATGCTGTCCTTTCAGAGAAAATCACTTTCCTTTGAAAGTGCCTTAAGCTACTTACAAGCATTCACCAGAAACTCACATGCGTTTCTCTGAAAGAGAAACAGTCTTTTCCAACACTTCAATTCACTGTGCGAAGTGAATGGAGTGTTGCTTCACTTTCTAAATGCTGTCCTTTCTGAGAAAATCACTTTCCTTTGAAAGTGCCTTAAGCTACTTGCAAGCATCAGGAAGAAACTCACATGCGTTTCTCTGAAAGAGAAGCAGTCTGTTCCAACACTTCAATTCACTGTGCGAAGTGAATGGAGTGTTGCTTCACTTTCTAAATGCTGTCCTTTCAGAGAAAATCACTTTCCTTTGAAAGTGCCTTAAACTACTTTCAAGCATTCACAAAAAACTCATATGCGTTTCTCTGAAAGAGAAGCAGTCTATTCCAACACTTCAATTCAATGTGCGAAGTGAATGGAGTGTTGCTTCACTTTCTAAATGCTGTCCTTTCAGAGAAAATCACTTTCCTTTGAAAGTGCCTTAAGCTACTTACAAGCATTCAACAGAAACTCACATGCATTTCTCTGAAAGAGAAGCAGTCTGTTCGAACACTTCAATTCACTGTGCGAAGTGAATGGAGTGTTGCTTCACTTTCTAAATTATGTCCTTTCAGAGAAAATCACTTTCCTTTGAAAGTGCCTTAAGCAACTTGCAAGCATTCACAAGAAACACTAATGCGTTTCTATGAAAGAGAAGCATTCTGTTCCAACACTTCAATTCACTGCACGAAGGAAATGGAGTGTTGCTTCACTTTCTAAATGCTGTCGTTTCAGAGAAAATCACTTTCCTTTGAAAGTGCCTTAAGCTACTTACAAGCATTCACCAGAAACTCACATGTGTTTCTCTGAAAGAGAAGCAGTCTGTTCCAACAATTCAATTCACTGTGTGAAGTGAATAGAGTGTTGCCTCACTTTCTAAATGCTGTCCTTTCAGAGAAAATCACTTTCCTTTGAACGTGCCTTAAGCTACTTACAAGCATTCACCAGAAACTCACATGCGTTTCTCTGAAAGAGAAGCAGTCTGTTCCAACACTTCAATTCACCGTGCAAAGTGAATGGAGTGTTGCTTCACTTTCTAAATGCTGTCCTTTCAGACAAAATCACTTTTCTTTTAAAGTGCCTTAAACTACTTTCAAGCATTCATAAAAAACTCACATGCGTTTCTCTTAAAGAGAAGCCGTCTGTTCGAACACTTCAATTCACTGTGCGAAGTGAATGGAGTGTTGCTTCAGTTTCTAAATGCTGTCCTTTCAGAGAAAATCACTTTCCTTTGAATGTGCCTTAAGCAACTTGCAAGCATTCAAAAGAAACTCACATGCGTTTCTCTGAAAGAGAAGCAGTCTGTTCCAACACTTCAATTCACTGTGCGAAGTGAATGGAGTGTTGCTTCACTTTCTAAATGCTGTCCTTTCAGAGAAAATCACTTTCCTTTGAAAGTGCCTTAAGCTACTTACAAGCATTCACCAGAAACTCACATGCGTTTCTCTGAAAGAGAAACAGTCTGTTCCAACACTTCAATTCACTGTGCGAAGTGAATGGAGTGTTGCTTCACTTTCTAAATGCTGTCCTTTCAGAGAAAATCACTTTCCTTTGAAAGTGCCTTAAGCTACTTGCAAGCATCAGGAAGAAACTCACATGCGTTTCTCTGAAAGAGAAGCAGTCTGTTCCAACACTTCAATTCACTGTGCGAAGTGAATGGAGTGTTGCTTCACTTTCTAAATGCTGTCCTTTCAGAGAAAATCACTTTCCTTTGAAAGTGCCTTAAGCTACTTGCAAGCATTAGGAAGAAACTCACATGCGTTTCTCTGAAAGAGAAGCAGTCTGTTCCAACACTTCAATTCACTGTGCGAAGTGAATGGAGTGTTGCCTCACTTTCTAAATGCTGTCCTTTCAGAGAAAATCACTTTCCATTGAAAGTGCCTTAAACTACTTTCAAGCATTCACAAAAAACTCACATGCGTTTCTCTGAAAGAGAAGCAGTCTGTTCCAACACTTCAATTCACTGTGCGAAGTGAATGGAGTGTTGCTTCACTTTCTAAATGCTGTCCTTTCAGAGAAAATCACTTTCCTTTGAAAGTGCCTTAAGCAACTTGCAAGCATTCACAAGAAACACTAATGCGTTTCTATGAAAGAGAAGCATTCTGTTCCAACACTTCAATTCACTGCACGAAGGGAATGGAGTGTTGCTTCACTTTCTAAATGCTGTCCTTTCAGAGAAAATCACTTTCCTTTGAAAGTGCCTTAAGCTACTTACAAGCATTCACCAGAAACTCACATGCGTTTTTCTGAAAGAGAAGCAGTCTGTTCCAACACTTCAATTCACTGTGCGAAGTGAATGGAGTGTTGCTTCACTTTCTAAATTCTGTCCAATCAGAGAAAATCACTTTCCTTTGAAAGTGCCTTAAGCTACTTGCAAGCATTAGGAAGAAACTCACATGCGTTTCTCTGAAAGAGAAGCAGTCTGTTCCACCACTTCAATTCACTGTGCGAAGTGAATGGAGTGTTGCTTCACTATCTAAATGCTGTCCTTTCAGAGAAAATCACTTTCCTTTGAAAGTGCCTTAAGCTACTTGCAAGCATTCCCAAGAAACACTAATGCGTTTCTATGAAAGAGAAGCAGTCTGTTCCAACACTTCAATTCTTTGTTCGAAGGGAATGGAGTGTTGCTTTACTTTCTAAATGCTGTCCTTTCATAGAAAATCACTTTCCTTTGAAAGTGCCTTAAGCTACTTACAAGCATTCAACAGAAACTCACATGCATTTCTCTGAAAGAGAAGCAGTCTGTTCCAACAGTTCAATTCACTGTACAAGGTGAATTGAGTGTTGCTTCACTTTCTAAATGCTGTCCTTTCAGAGAAAATCACTTTCCTTTGAAAGTGCCTTAAACTACTTTCAAGCATTCACAAAAAACACTAATGCGTTTCTCTTAAAGGGAAGCAGTGTGTTCCAACACTTCAATTCACTTTGCGAAGTGAATGGAGTGTTGCTTCACTTTCTAAATGCTGTCCTTTCAGAGAAAATGACTTTCCTTTGAAAGTGCCTTAAGCGACTTACAAGCATTCACCAGAAACTCACATGCGTTTCTCTGAAAGAGAAGCAGTCTGTTCCAACACTTCAATTCACTGTGCGAAGTGAATGGAGTGTTGCTTCACTTTCTAAATGCTGTCCTTTCAGAGAAAATCACTTTCCTTTGAAAGTGCCTTAAGCTACTTGCAAGCATTAGGAAGAAACTCACATGCGTTTCTCTGAAAGAGAAGCAGTCTGTTCCAACACTTCAATTCACTGTGCGAAGTGAATGGAGTGTTGCTTCACTTTCTAAATGCTGTCCTTTCAGAGAAAATCACTTTCCTTTGAAAGTGCCTTAAGCTACTTACAAGCATTCACCAGAAACTCACATGTGTTTCTCTGAAAGAGAAGCAGTCTGTTCCAATACTTCAATTCACTCTGCGAAGTGAATGGAGTGTTGCTTCACTTTCTAAATGCTGTCCTTTCAGAGAAAATCACTTTCCTTTGAAAGTGCCTTAAGCTACTTACAAGCATTCAACAGAAACTCACATGCATTTCTCTGAAAGAGAAGCAGTCTGTTCCAACACTTCAATTAACTGTGCGAAGTGAATGGAGTGTTGCTTCACTTTCTAAATGCTGTCCTTTCAGAGAAAATCACTTTCCTTTGAAAGTGCCTTAAGCTACTTACAAGCATTCACCAGAAACTCACATGCGTTTCTCTGAAAGAGAAACAGTCTTTTCCAACACTTCAATTCACTGTGCGAAGTGAATGGAGTGTTGCTTCACTTTCTAAATGCTGTCCTTTCTGAGAAAATCACTTTCCTTTGAAAGTGCCTTAAGCTACTTGCAAGCATCAGGAAGAAACTCACATGCGTTTCTCTGAAAGAGAAGCAGTCTGTTCCAACACTTCAATTCACAGTGCGAAGTGAATGGAGTGTTGCTTCACTTTCTAAATGCTGTCCTTTCAGAGAAAATCACTTTCCTTTGAAAGTGCCTTAAGCTACTTGCAAGCATTAGGAAGAAACTCACATGTGTTTCTCTGAAAGAGAAGCAGTCTGTTCCAACACTTCAATTCACTGTGCGAAGTGAATGGAGTGTTGCCTCACTTTCTAAATGCTGTCCTTTCAGAGAAAATCACTTTCCATTGAAAGTGCCTTAAACTACTTTCAAGCATTCACAAAAAACTCACATGCGTTTCTCTGAAAGAGAAGCAGTCTGTTCCAACACTTCAATTCAATGTGCGAAGTGAATGGAGTGTTGCTTCACTTTCTAAATGCTGTCCTTTCAGAGAAAATCACTTTCCTTTGAAAGTGCCTTAAGCTACTTACAAGCATTCAACAGAAACTCACATGCATTTCTCTGAAAGAGAAGCAGTCTGTTCGAACACTTCAATTCACTGTGCGAAGTGAATGGAGTGTTGCTTCACTTTCTAAATTATGTCCTTTCAGAGAAAATCACTTTCCTTTGAAAGTGCCTTAAGCAACTTGCAAGCATTCACAAGAAACACTAATGCGTTTCTATGAAAGAGAAGCATTCTGTTCCAACACTTCAATTCACTGCACGAAGGAAATGGAGTGTTGCTTCACTTTCTAAATGCTGTCGTTTCAGAGAAAATCACTTTCCTTTGAAAGTGCCTTAAGCTACTTACAAGCATTCACCAGAAACTCACATGTGTTTCTCTGAAAGAGAAGCAGTCTGTTCCAACAATTCAATTCACTGTGTGAAGTGAATAGAGTGTTGCCTCACTTTCTAAATGCTGTCCTTTCAGAGAAAATCACTTTCCTTTGAACGTGCCTTAAGCTACTTACAAGCATTCACCAGAAACTCACATGCGTTTCTCTGAAAGAGAAGCAGTCTGTTCCAACACTTCAATTCACCGTGCGAAGTGAATGGAGTGTTGCTTCACTTTCTAAATGCTGTCCTTTCAGACAAAATCACTTTCCTTTTAAAGTGCCTTAAACTACTTTCAAGCATTCATAAAAAACTCACATGTGTTTCTCTTAAAGAGAAGCAGTCTGTTCGAACACTTCAATTCACTGTGCGAAGTGAATGGAGTGTTGCTTCAGTTTCTAAATGCTGTCCTTTTAGAGAAAATCACTTTCCTTTGAATGTGCCTTAAGCAACTTGCAAGCATTCAAAAGAAACTCACATGCGTTTCTCTGAAAGAGAAGCAGTCTGTTCCAACACTTCAATTCACTGTGCGAAGTGAATGGAGTGTTGCTTCACTTTCTAAATGCTGTCCTTTCAGAGAAAATCACTTTCCTTTGAAAGTGCCTTAAGCTACTTACAAGCATTCACCAGAAACTCACATGCGTTTCTCTGAAAGAGAAACAGTCTGTTCCAACACTTCAATTCACTGTGCGAAGTGAATGGAGTGTTGCTTCACTTTCTAAATGCTGTCCTTTCAGAGAAAATCCCTTTCCTTTGAAAGTGCCTTAAGCTACTTGCAAGCATCAGGAAGAAACTCACATGCGTTTCTCTGAAAGAGAAGCAGTCTGTTCCAACACTTCAATTCACTGTGCGAAGTGAATGGAGTGTTGCTTCAATTTCTAAATGCTGTCCTTTCAGAGAAAATCAGTTTCCTTTGGAAGTGCCTTAAGCTACTTGCAAGCATTAGGAAGAAACTCACATGCGTTTCTCTGAAAGAGAAGCAGTCTGTTCCAACACTTCAATTCACTGTGCGAAGTGAATGGAGTGTTGCCTCACTTTCTAAATGCTGTCCTTTCAGAGAAAATCACTTTCAATTGAAAGTGCCTTAAACTACTTTCAAGCATTCACAAAAAACTCACATGCGTTTCTCTGAAAGAGAAGCAGTCTGTTCCAACACTTCAATTCACTGTGCGAAGTGAATGGAGTGTTGCTTCACTTTCTAAATGCTGTCCTTTCAGAGAAAATCCCTTTCCTTTGAATGTGCCTTAAGCTACTTACAAGCATTCAACAGAAACTCACATGCATTTCTCTGAAAGAGAAGCAGTCTGTTCCAACACTTCAATTCACAGTACAAAGTGAATGGAGTGTTGCTTCACGTTCTAAATGCTGTCCTTTCAGAGAAAATCACTTTCCTTTGAAAGTGCCTTAAGCAACTTGCAAGCATTCACAAGAAACACTAATGCGTTTGTATGAAAGAGAAGCATTCTGTTCCAACACTTCAATTCACTGCACGAAGGAAATGGAGTGTTGCTTCACTTTCTAAATGCTGTCGTTTCAGAGAAAATCACTTTCCTTTGAAAGTGCCTTAAGCTACTTACAAGCATTCACCAGAAACTCACATGTGTTTCTCTGAAAGAGAAGCAGTCTGTTCCAACAATTCAATTCACTGTGTGAAGTGAATAGAGTGTTGCCTCAGTTTCTAAATGCTGTCCTTTCAGAGAAAATCACTTTCCTTTGAATGTGCCTTAAGCTACTTTCAAGCATTCACCAGAAACTCACATGCGTTTCTCTGAAAGAGAAACAGTCTGTTCCAACACTTCAATTCACTGTGCGAAGGGAATGGAGTGTTGCTTCACTTTCTAAATGCTGTCCTTTCAGAGAAAATCACTTTCCTTTGAAAGTGCCTTAAGCTACTTGCAAGCATCAGGAAGAAACTCACATGCGTTTCTCTGAAAGAGAAGCAGTCTGTTCCAACACTTCAATTCACTGTGCGAAGTGAATGGAGTGTTGCCTCACCTTCTAAATGCTGTCCTTTCAGAGAAAATCACTTTCCATTGAAAGTGCCTTAAACTACTTTCAAGCATTCACAAAAAACTCACATGCGTTTCTCTGAAAGAGAAGCAGTCTGTTCCAACACTTCAATTCACTGTGCGAAGTGAATGGAGTGTTGCTTCACTTTCTAAATGCTGTCCTTTCAGAGAAAATCCCTTTCCTTTGAATGTGCCTTAAGCTACTTACAAGCATTCAACAGAAACTCACATGCATTTCTCTGAAAGAGAAGCAGTCTGTTCCAACACTTCAATTCACAGTACAAAGTGAATGGAGTGTTGCTTCACTTTCTAAATGCTGTCCTTTCAGAGAAAATCACTTTCCTTTGAAAGTGCCTTAAGCAACTTGCAAGCATTCACAAGAAACACTAATGCGTTTCTATGAATGAGAAGCACTCTGTTCCAACACTTCAATTCACTGCACGAAGGGAATGGAGTGTTGCTTCACTTTCTAAATGCTGTCCTTTCAGAGAAAATCACTTTCCTTTGAAAGGGCCTTAAGCTACTTACAAGCATTCACCAGAAACTCACATGCGTTTCTCTGAAAGAGAAGCAGTCTGTTCCAACACTTCAATTCACTGTGCGAAGTGAATGGAGTGTTGCTTCACTTTCTAAATGCTGTCCTTTCAGAGAAAATCACTTTCCTTTGAAAGTGCCTTAAGATACTTACAAGCATTCACCAGAAACTCACATGCGTTTCTCTGAAAGAGAAGCAGTCTGTTCCAATACTTCAATTCACTCTGCGAAGTGAATGGAGTGTTGCTTCACTTTCTAAATGCTGTCCTTTCAGAGAAAATCACTTTCCTTTGAAAGTGCCTTAAGCTACTTGCAAGCATTCACAAGAAATACTAATGCGTTTTTATGAAAGAGAAGCAGTGTGTTCCAACACTTCAATTCTCTGTGCGAAGTGAATGGAGTGTTGCTTCACTTTCTAAATGCTGTCCTTTCAGAGAAAATCACTTTCCTTTGAAAATGCCTTAAGCAACTTGCATGCATGCACAAGAAACACTAATGCGTTTCTATGAATGAGAAGCACTCTGTTCCAACACTTCAATTCACTGCACGAAGGGAATGGAGTGTTGCTTCACTTTCTAAATGCTGTCCTTTCAGAGAAAATCACTTTCCTTTGAAAGGGCCTTAAGCTACTTACAAGCATTCACCAGAAACTCACATGCGTTTCTCTGAAAGAGAAGCAGTCTGTTCCAACACTTCAATTCACTGTGCGAAGTGAATGGAGTGTTGCTTCACTTTCTAAATGCTGTCCAATCAGAGAAAATCACTTTCCTTTGAAAGTGCCTTAAGCTACTTGCAAGCATTAGGAAGAAACTCACATGCGTTTCTCTGAAAGAGAAGCAGTCTGTTCCAACACTTCAATTCACTGTGCGAAGTGAATGGAGTGTTGCGTCACTTTCTAAATGCTGTCCTTTCAGAGAAAAACACTTTCCTTTGAAAGTGCCTTAAACTACTTTCAAGCATTCACAAAAAACTCACATGCGTTTCTCTGAAAGAGAAGCAGTCTGTTCCAACACTTCAATTCACTGTGCGAAGTGAATGGAGTGTTGCTTCAGTTTCTAAATGCTGTCCTTTCAGAGATAATCACTTTCCTTTGAAAGTGCCTTAAGCAACTTGCAAGAATTCACCAGAAACTCACATGCGTTTCTCTGAAAGAGAAGCAGTCTGTTCCAACACTTCAATTCACTGTGCGAAGTGAATGGAGTGTTGCTTCACTATCTAAATGCTGTCCTTTCAGAGAAAATCACTTTCCTTTGAAAGTGCCTTAAGCTACTTGCAAGCATTCCCAAGAAACACTAATGCGTTTCTATGAAAGAGAAGCAGTCTGTTCCAACACTTCAATTCTTTGTTCGAAGGGAATGGAGTGTTGCTTTACTTTCTAAATGCTGTCCTTTCATAGAAAATCACTTTCCTTTGAAAGTGCCTTAAGCTACTTACAAGCATTCAACAGAAACTCACATGCATTTCTCTGAAAGAGAAGCAGTCTGTTCCAACAGTTCAATTCACTGTACAAGGTGAATTGAGTGTTGCTTCACTTTCTAAATGCTGTCCTTTCAGAGAAAATCACTTTCCTTTGAAAGTGCCTTAAACTACTTTCAAGCATTCACAAAAAACTCACATGCGTTTCTCTTAAAGGGAAGCAGTGTGTTCCAACACTTCAATTCACTGTGCGAAGTGAATGGAGTGTTGCTTCACTTTCTAAATGCTGTCATTTCAGAGAAAATCACTTTCCTTTGAAAGTGCCTTAAGCGACTTACAAGCATTCACCAGAAACTCACATGCGTTTCTCTGAAAGAGAAGCAGTCTGTTCCAACACTTCAATTCACTGTGCGAAGTGAATGGAGTGTTGCTTCACTTTCTAAATGCTGTCCTTTCAGAGAAAATCACTTTCCTTTGAAAGTGCCTTAAGCTACTTGCAAGCATTAGGAAGAAACTCACATGTGTTTCTCTGAAAGAGAAGCAGTCTGTTCCAACACTTCAATTCACTGTGCGAAGTGAATGGAGTGTTGCCTCACTTTCTAAATGCTGTCCTTTCAGAGAAAATCACTTTCCATTGAAAGTGCCTTAAACTACTTTCAAGCATTCACAAAAAACTCACATGCGTTTCTCTGAAAGAGAAGCAGTCTGTTCCAACACTTCAATTCACTGTGCGAAGTGAATGGAGTGTTGCTTCACTTTCTAAATGCTGTCCTTTCAGAGAAAATCATTTTCCTTTGAATGTGCCTTAAGCTACTTACAAGCATTCAACAGAAACTCACATGCGTTTCTCTGAAAGAGAAGCAGTCTGGTCCAACACTTCAATTCACGGTGCGAAGTGAATGGAGTGTTGCTTCACTTTCTAAATGCTGTCCTTTCAGACAAAATCACTTTCCTTTTAAAGTGCCTTAAACTACTTTCAAGCATTCACAAAAAACTCACATGCGTTTCTCTTAAAGAGAAGCAGTCTGTTCGAACACTTCAATTCACTGTGCGAAGTGAATGGAGTGTTGCTTCAGTCTCTAAATGCTGTCCTTTCAGAGAAAATCACTTTCCTTTGAATGTTCCTTAAGCAACTTGCAAGCATTCAAAAGAAACTCACATGCGTTTCTCTGAAAGAGAAGCAGTCTGTTCCAAAACTTCAATTCACTGTGCGAAGTGAATGGAGTGTTGCTTCACTTTCTAAATGCTGTCCTTTCAGAGAAAATCACTTTCCTTTGAAAGTGCCTTAAGCTACTTACAAGCATTCACCAGAAACTCACATGTGTTTCTCTGAAAGAGAAGCAGTCTGTTCCAATACTTCAATTCACTCTGCGAAGTGAATGGAGTGTTGCTTCACTTTCTAAATGCTGTCCTTTCAGAGAAAATCACTTTCCTTTGAAAGTGCCTTAAGCTACTTACAAGCATTCAACAAAACTCACATGCATTTCTCTGAAAGAGAAGCAGTCTGTTCCAACACTTCAATTCACTGTGCGAAGTGAATGGAGTGTTGCTTCACTTTCTAAATGCTGTCCTTTCAGAGAAAATCACTTTACTTGAAAGTTCCTTAAGCTACTTACAAGCATTCAACAGAAACTCACATGCGTTTCTCTGAAAGAGAAACAGTCTTTTCCAACACTTCAGTTCACTGTGCGAAGTGAATGGAGTGTTGCTTCACTTTCTAAATGCTGTCCTTTCTGAGAAAATCACTTTCCTTTGAAAGTGCCTTAAGCTACTTGCAAGCATCAGGAAGAAACTCACATGCGTTTCTCTGAAAGAGAAGCAGTCTGTTCCAACACTTCAATTCACTGTGCGAAGTGAATGGAGTGTTGCTTCACTTTCTAAATGCTGTCCTTTCAGAGAAAATCACTTTCCTTTGAAAGTGCCTTAAGCTACTTGCAAGCATTAGGAAGAAACTCACATGCGTTTCTCTAAAGAGAAGCAGTCTGTTCCAACACTTCAATTCACTGTGCGAAGTGAATGGAGTGTTGCCTCACTTTCTAAATGCTGTCCTTTCAGAGAAAATCACTTTCCATTGAAAGTGCCTTAAACTACTTTCAAGCATTCACAAAAAACTCACATGCGTTTCTCTGAAAGAGAAGCAGTCTGTTCCAACACTTCAATTCACTGTGCGAAGTGAATGGAGTGTTGCTTCACTTTCTAAATGCTGTCCTTTCAGAGAAAATCATTTTCCTTTGAATGTGCCTTAAGCTACTTACAAGCATTCAACAGAAACTCACATGCATTTCTCTAAAAGAGAAGTAATCTGTTCCAACACTTCAATTCTCTGTGCGAAGTGAATGGAGTGTTGCTTCACTTTCTAAATGCTGTCCTTTCAGAGAAAATCACTTTCCTTTGAATGTGCCTTAAGCTACTTGCAAGCATTCACAAGAAACACTATTGCGTTTCTATGAAAGAGAAGCAGTCTGTTCCAACACTTCAATTTATTGTGCGAAGGGAATGGAGTGTTGCTTTACTTTCTAAATGCTGTCCTTTGAGAGAAAATCACTTTCCTTTGAAAGAGCCTTAAGCTACTTACAAGCATTCAACAGAAACTCACATGCATTTCTCTGAAAGAGAAGCAGTCTGTTCCAACACTTCAATTCACTGTCCAAAGTGAATGGAGTGTTGCTTCACTTTCTAAATGCTGTCCTTTCAGAGAAAATCACTTTCCTTTGAAAGTGCCTTAAGCAACTTGCAAGCATTCACAAGAAACACTAATGCGTTTCTATGAATGAGAAGCACTCTGTTCCAACACTTCAATTCACTGCTCGAAGGGAATGGAGTGTTGCTTCACGTTCTAAATGCTCTTCTTTCAGAGAAAATCACTTTCCTTTGAAAGTGCCTTAAGCTACTTACAAGCATTCACCAGAAACTCACATGCGTTTCTTTGAAAGAGAAGCAGTCTGTTCCAACACTTCAATTCACTGTGCGAAGTGAATGGAGTGTTGCTTCACTTTCTAAATGCTGTCCAATCAGAGAAAATCACTTTCCTTTGAAAGTGCCTTAAGCTAATTGCAAGCATTAGAAAGAAACTCACATGCGTTTCTCTGAAAGAGGAGCAGTCTGTTCCAACACTTCAATTCACTGTGCGAAGTGAATGGAGTGTTGCTTCACTTTCTAAATTCTGTCCTTTCAGAGAAAAACACTTTCCTTTGAAAGTGCCTTAAACTACTTTCAAGCATTCACAAAAAACTCACATGCGTTTCTCTGAAAGAGAAGCAGTCTGTTCCAACACTTCAATTCACAGTGCGAAGTGAATGGAGTGTTGCTTCACTTTCTAAATGCTGTCCTTTCAGAGAAAATCACTTTCCTTTGAAAGTGCCTTAAACTAGTTTCAAGCATTCACAAAAAACTCACATGCGTTTCGCTGAAAGAGAAGCAGTCTGTTCCAACACTTCAACTCACTGTGCGAAGTGAATGGAGTGTTGCTTCACTTTCTAAATGCTGTCCTTTCAGAGAAAATCACTTTCCTTTGAATGTGCCTTAAGCAACTTGCAAGCATTCAAAAGAAACTCACATGCGTTTCTCTGAAAGAGAAGCAGTCTGTTCCAACACTTCAATTCACTGTGCGAAGTGAATGGAGTGTTGCTTCACTTTCTAAATGCTGTCCTTTCAGAGAAAATTACTTTCCTTTGAAAGTGCCTTAAGCTACTTACAAGCATTCACCAGAAACTCACATGCGTTTCTCTGAAAGAGAAGCAGTCTGTTACAACACTTCAATTCACTGTGCGAAGTGAATGGAGTGTTGCTTCACTTTCTAAATGTTGTCCTTTCAGAGAAAATCACTTTCCGTTGAAAGTGCCTTAAGCTACTTACAAGCATTCACCAGAAACTCATATGCGTTTCTCTGAAAGAGAAGCAGTCTGGTCCAACACTTCAATTCACGGTGCGAAGTGAATGGAGTGTTGCTTCACTTTCTAAATGCTGTCCTTTCAGAGAAAATCACTTTCCATTGAAAGTGCCTTAAACTACTTTCAAGCATTCACAAAAAACTCACATGCGTTTCTCTGAAAGAGAAGCAGTCTGTTCCAACACTTCAATTCACTGTGCGAAGTGAATGGAGTGTTGCTTCACTTTCTAAATGCTGTCCTTTCAGAGAAAATCATTTTCCTTTGAATGTGCCTTAAGCTACTTACTAGCATTCACCAGAAACTCACATGCGTTTCTTTGAAAGAGAAGCAGTCTGGTCCAACACTTCAATTCACTGTGCGAAGTGAATGGAGTGTTGCTTCACTTTCTAAATGCTGTCCTTTCAGAGAAAATCAATTTCCTTTGAAAGTGCCTTAAGCTACTTGCAAGCATTAGGAAGAAACTCACATGTGTTTCTCTGAAAGAGAAGCAGTCTGTTCCAACACTTCAATTCACTGTGCGAAGTGAATGGAGTGTTGCCTCACTTTCTAAATGCTGTCCTTTCAGAGAAAATCACTTTCCATTGAAAGTGCCTTAAACTACTTTCAAGCATTCACAAAAACTCACATGCGTTTCTCTGAAAGAGAAGCAGTCTGTTCCAACACTTCAATTCACTGTGCGAAGTGAATGGAGTGTTGCTTCACTTTCTAAATGCTGTCCTTTCAGAGAAAATCATTTTCCTTTGAATGTGCCTTAAGCTACTTACAAGCATTCAACAGAAACTCACATGCGTTTCTCTGAAAGAGAAGCAGTCTGGTCCAACACTTCAATTCACGGGGCGAAGTGAATGGAGTGTTGCTTCACTTTCTAAATGCTGTCCTTTCAGACAAAATCACTTTCCTTTTAAAGTGCCTTAAACTACTTTCAAGCATTCACAAAAAACTCACATGCGTTTTCTTAAAGAGAAGCAGTCTGTTCGAACACTTCAATTCACTGTGCGAAGTGAATGGAGTGTTGCTTCAGTCTCTAAATGCTGTCCTTTCAGAGAAAATCACTTTCCTTTGAATGTGCCTTAAGCAACTTGCAAGCATTCAAAAGAAACTCACATGCGTTTCTCTGAAAGAGAAGCAGTCTGTTCCAACACTTCAATTCACTGTGCGAAGTGAATGGAGTGTTGCTTCACTTTCTAAATGCTGTCCTTTCAGAGAAAATCACTTTCCTTTGAAAGTGCCTTAAGCTACTTACAAGCATTCACCAGAAACTCACATGTGTTTCTCTGAAAGAGAAGCAGTCTGTTCCAATACTTCAATTCACTCTGCGAAGTGAATGGAGTGTTGCTTCACTTTCTAAATGCTGTCCTTTCAGAGAAAATCACTTTCCTTTGAAAGTGCCTTAAGCTACTTACAAGCATTCAACAGAAACTCACATGCATTTCTCTGAAAGAGAAGCAGTCTGTTCCAACACTTCAATTCACTGTGCGAAGTGAATGGAGTGTTGCTTCACTTTCTAAATGCTGTCCTTTCAGAGAAAATCACTTTCCTTTGAAAGTTCCTTAAGCTACTTACAAGCATTCAACAGAAACTCACATGCGTTTCTCTGAAAGAGAAACAGTCTTTTCCAACACTTCAGTTCACTGTGCGAAGTGAATGGAGTGTTGCTTCACTTTCTAAATGCTGTCCTTTCTGAGAAAATCACTTTCCTTTGAAAGTGCCTTAAGCTACTTGCAAGCATCAGGAAGAAACTCACATGCGTTTCTCTGAAAGAGAAGCAGTCTGTTCCAACACTTCAATTCACTGTGCGAAGTGAATGGAGTGTTGCTTCACTTTCTAAATGCTGTCCTTTCAGAGAAAATCACTTTCCTTTGAAAGTGCCTTAAGCTACTTGCAAGCATTAGGAAGAAACTCACATGCGTTTCTCTAAAGAGAAGCAGTCTGTTCCAACACTTCAATTCACTGTGCGAAGTGAATGGAGTGTTGCCTCACTTTCTAAATGCTGTCCTTTCAGAGAAAATCACTTTCCATTGAAAGTGCCTTAAACTACTTTCAAGCATTCACAAAAAACTCACATGCGTTTCTCTGAAAGAGAAGCAGTCTGTTCCAACACTTCAATTCACTGTGCGAAGTGAATGGAGTGTTGCTTCACTTTCTAAATGCTGTCCTTTCAGAGAAAATCATTTTCCTTTGAATGTGCCTTAAGCTACTTACAAGCATTCAACAGAAACTCACATGCATTTCTCTAAAAGAGAAGTAATCTGTTCCAACACTTCAATTCTCTGTGCGAAGTGAATGGAGTGTTGCTTCACTTTCTAAATGCTGTCCTTTCAGAGAAAATCACTTTCCTTTGAATGTGCCTTAAGCTACTTGCAAGCATTCACAAGAAACACTATTGCGTTTCTATGAAAGAGAAGCAGTCTGTTCCAACACTTCAATTTATTGTGCGAAGGGAATGGAGTGTTGCTTTACTTTCTAAATGCTGTCCTTTGAGAGAAAATCACTTTCCTTTGAAAGAGCCTTAAGCTACTTACAAGCATTCACCAGAAACTCACATGCGTTTCTCTGAAAGAGAAGCAGTCTGTTCCAACACTTCAATTCACTGTCCAAAGTGAATGGAGTGTTGCTTCACTTTCTAAATGCTGTCCTTTCAGAGAAAATCACTTTCCTTTGAAAGTGCCTTAAGCAACTTGCAAGCATTCACAAGAAACACTAATGCGTTTCTATGAATGAGAAGCACTCTGTTCCAACACTTCAATTCACTGCTCGAAGGGAATGGAGTGTTGCTTCACGTTCTAAATGCTCTTCTTTCAGAGAAAATCACTTTCCTTTGAAAGTGCCTTAAGCTACTTACAAGCATTCACCAGAAACTCACATGCGTTTCTTTGAAAGAGAAGCAGTCTGTTCCAACACTTCAATTCACTGTGCGAAGTGAATGGAGTGTTGCTTCACTTTCTAAATGCTGTCCAATCAGAGAAAATCACTTTCCTTTGAAAGTGCCTTAAGCTACTTGCAAGCATTAGGAAGAAACTCACATGCGTTTCTCTGAAAGAGGAGCAGTCTGTTCCAACACTTCAATTCACTGTGCGAAGTGAATGGAGTGTTGCTTCACTTTCTAAATTCTGTCCTTTCAGAGAAAAACACTTTCCTTTGAAAGTGCCTTAAACTACTTTCAAGCATTCACAAAAAACTCACATGCGTTTCTCTGAAAGAGAAGCAGTCTGGTCCAACACTTCAATTCACAGTGCGAAGTGAATGGAGTGTTGCTTCACTTTCTAAATGCTGTCCTTTCAGAGAAAATCACTTTCCTTTGAAAGTGCCTTAAACTAGTTTCAAGCATTCACAAAAAACTCACATGCGTTTCGCTGAAAGAGAAGCAGTCTGTTCCAACACTTCAATTCACTGTGCGAAGTGAATGGTGTGTTGCTTCACTTTCTAAATGCTGTCCTTTCAGAGAAAATCATTTTCCTTTGAATGTGCCTTAAGCTACTTACAAGCATTCACCAGAAACTCACATGCGTTTCTTTGAAAGAGAAGCAGTCTGTTCCAACACTTCAATTCACTGTGCGAAGTGAATGGAGTGTTGCTTCACTTTCTAAATTCTGTCCTTTCAGAGAAAAACACTTTCCTTTGAATGTGCCTTAAGCAACTTGCAAGCATTCAAAAGAAACTCACATGCGTTTCTCTGAAAGAGAAGCAGTCTGTTCCAACACTTCAATTCACTGTGCGAAGTGAATGGAGTGTTGCTTCACTTTCTAAATGCTGTCCTTTCAGAGAAAATTACTTTCCTTTGAAAGTGCCTTAAGCTACTTACAAGCATTCACCAGAAACTCACATGCGTTTCTCTGAAAGAGAAGCAGTCTGTTCCAACACTTCAATTCACTGTGCGAAGTGAATGGAGTGTTGCTTCACTTTCTAAATATTGTCCTTTCAGAGAAAATCACTTTCCTTTGAAAGTGCCTTAAGCTACTTACAAGCATTCACCAGAAACTCACATGCGTTTCTCTGAAAGAGAAGCAGTCTGGTCCAACACTTCAATTCACGGTGCCAAGTGAATGGAGTGTTGCTTCACTTTCTAAATGCTGTCCTTTCAGAGAAAATCACTTTCCATTGAAAGTGCCTTAAACTACTTTCAAGCATTCACAAAAAACTCACATGCGTTTCTCTGAAAGAGAAGCAGTCTGTTCCAACACTTCAATTCACTGTGCGAAGTGAATGGAGTGTTGCTTCACTTTCTAAATGCTGTCCTTTCAGAGAAAATCATTTTCCTTTGAATGTGCCTTAAGCTACTTACAAGCATTCACCAGAAACTCACATGCGTTTCTTTGAAAGAGAAGCAGTCTGTTCCAACACTTCAATTCACTGTGCGAAGTGAATGGAGTGTTGCTTCACTTTCTAAATGCTGTCCTTTCAGAGAAAATCACTATCCTTTGAAAGTGCCTTAAGCTACTTGCAAGCATTAGGAAGAAACTCACATGTGTTTCTCTGAAAGAGAAGCAGTCTGTTCCAACACTTCAATTCACTGTGCGAAGTGAATGGAGTGTTGCCTCACTTTCTAAATGCTGTCCTTTCAGAGAAAATCACTTTCCATTGAAAGTGCCTTAAACTACTTTCAAGCATTCACAAAAAACTCACATGCGTTTCTCTGAAAGAGAAGCAGTCTGTTCCAACACTTCAATTCACTGTGCGAAGTGAATGGAGTGTTGCTTCACTTTCTAAATGCTGTCCTTTCAGAGAAAATCATTTTCCTTTGAATGTGCCTTAAGCTACTTACAAGCATTCAACAGAAACTCACATGCGTTTCTCTGAAAGAGAAGCAGTCTGGTCCAACACTTCAATTCACGGGGCGAAGTGAATGGAGTGTTGCTTCACTTTCTAAATGCTGTCCTTTCAGAGAAAATCACTTTCCTTTGAAAGTGCCTTAAGCAACTTGCAAGCATTCACAAGAAACACTAATGCGTTTCTATGAATGAGAAGCACTCTGTTCCAACACTTCAATTCACTGCTCGAAGGGAATGGAGTGTTGCTTCACGTTCTAAATGCTCTTCTTTCAGAGAAAATCACTTTCCTTTGAAAGTGCCTTAAGCTACTTACAAGCATTCACCAGAAACTCACATGCGTTTCTTTGAAAGAGAAGCAGTCTGTTCCAACACTTCAAGTCACTGTGTGAAGTGAATGTAGTGTTGCCTCACTTTCTAAATGCTGTCCTTTCAGAGAAAATCACTTTCCTTTGAAAGTGCCTTTAACTACTTTCAAGCATTCATAAAAAACTCACTTGCGTTTCTCTGAAAGAGAAGCAGTCTGTTCCAACACTTCAATTCACTGTGCGAAGTGAATTTAGTGTTGCTTCACTTTCTAAATGCTGTCCTTTCAGAGAAAATCACTTTCCTTTTAAAGTGCCTTAAACTACTTTCAAGCATTCACAAAAAACTCACATGCGTTTTCTTAAAGAGAAGCAGTCTGTTCGAACACTTCAATTCACTGTGCGAAGTGAATGGAGTGTTGCTTCAGTCTCTAAATGCTGTCCTTTCAGAGAAAATCACTTTCCTTTGAATGTGCCTTAAGCAACTTGCAAGCATTCAAAAGAAACTCACATGCGTTTCTCTGAAAGAGAAGCAGTCTGTTCCAACACTTCAATTCACTGTGCGAAGTGAATGGAGTGTTGCTTCACTTTCTAAATGCTGTCCTTTCAGAGAAAATCACTTTCCTTTGAAAGTGCCTTAAGCTACTTACAAGCATTCACCAGAAACTCACATGTGTTTCTCTGAAAGAGAAGCAGTCTGTTCCAATACTTCAATTCACTCTGCGAAGTGAATGGAGTGTTGCTTCACTTTCTAAATGCTGTCCTTTCAGAGAAAATCACTTTCCTTTGAAAGTGCCTTAAGCTACTTACAAGCATTCAACAGAAACTCACATGCATTTCTCTGAAAGAGAAGCAGTCTGTTCCAACACTTCAATTCACTGTGCGAAGTGAATGGAGTGTTGCTTCACTTTCTAAATGCTGTCCTTTCAGAGAAAATCACTTTCCTTTGAAAGTTCCTTAAGCTACTTACAAGCATTCAACAGAAACTCACATGCGTTTCTCTGAAAGAGAAACAGTCTTTTCCAACACTTCAGTTCACTGTGCGAAGTGAATGGAGTGTTGCTTCACTTTCTAAATGCTGTCCTTTCTGAGAAAATCACTTTCCTTTGAAAGTGCCTTAAGCTACTTGCAAGCATCAGGAAGAAACTCACATGCGTTTCTCTGAAAGAGAAGCAGTCTGTTCCAACACTTCAATTCACTGTGCGAAGTGAATGGAGTGTTGCTTCACTTTCTAAATGCTGTCCTTTCAGAGAAAATCACTTTCCTTTGAAAGTGCCTTAAGCTACTTGCAAGCATTAGGAAGAAACTCACATGCGTTTCTCTAAAGAGAAGCAGTCTGTTCCAACACTTCAATTCACTGTGCGAAGTGAATGGAGTGTTGCCTCACTTTCTAAATGCTGTCCTTTCAGAGAAAATCACTTTCCATTGAAAGTGCCTTAAACTACTTTCAAGCATTCACAAAAAACTCACATGCGTTTCTCTGAAAGAGAAGCAGTCTGTTCCAACACTTCAATTCACTGTGCGAAGTGAATGGAGTGTTGCTTCACTTTCTAAATGCTGTCCTTTCAGAGAAAATCATTTTCCTTTGAATGTGCCTTAAGCTACTTACAAGCATTCAACAGAAACTCACATGCATTTCTCTAAAAGAGAAGTAATCTGTTCCAACACTTCAATTCTCTGTGCGAAGTGAATGGAGTGTTGCTTCACTTTCTAAATGCTGTCCTTTCAGAGAAAATCACTTTCCTTTGAATGTGCCTTAAGCTACTTGCAAGCATTCACAAGAAACACTATTGCGTTTCTATGAAAGAGAAGCAGTCTGTTCCAACACTTCAATTTATTGTGCGAAGGGAATGGAGTGTTGCTTTACTTTCTAAATGCTGTCCTTTGAGAGAAAATCACTTTCCTTTGAAAGAGCCTTAAGCTACTTACAAGCATTCACCAGAAACTCACATGCGTTTCTCTGAAAGAGAAGCAGTCTGTTCCAACACTTCAATTCACTGTCCAAAGTGAATGGAGTGTTGCTTCACTTTCTAAATGCTGTCCTTTCAGAGAAAATCACTTTCCTTTGAAAGTGCCTTAAGCAACTTGCAAGCATTCACAAGAAACACTAATGCGTTTCTATGAATGAGAAGCACTCTGTTCCAACACTTCAATTCACTGCTCGAAGGGAATGGAGTGTTGCTTCACGTTCTAAATGCTCTTCTTTCAGAGAAAATCACTTTCCTTTGAAAGTGCCTTAAGCTACTTACAAGCATTCACCAGAAACTCACATGCGTTTCTTTGAAAGAGAAGCAGTCTGTTCCAACACTTCAATTCACTGTGCGAAGTGAATGGAGTGTTGCTTCACTTTCTAAATGCTGTCCAATCAGAGAAAATCACTTTCCTTTGAAAGTGCCTTAAGCTACTTGCAAGCATTAGGAAGAAACTCACATGCGTTTCTCTGAAAGAGGAGCAGTCTGTTCCAACACTTCAATTCACTGTGCGAAGTGAATGGAGTGTTGCTTCACTTTCTAAATTCTGTCCTTTCAGAGAAAAACACTTTCCTTTGAAAGTGCCTTAAACTACTTTCAAGCATTCACAAAAAACTCACATGCGTTTCTCTGAAAGAGAAGCAGTCTGGTCCAACACTTCAATTCACAGTGCGAAGTGAATGGAGTGTTGCTTCACTTTCTAAATGCTGTCCTTTCAGAGAAAATCACTTTCCTTTGAAAGTGCCTTAAACTAGTTTCAAGCATTCACAAAAAACTCACATGCGTTTCGCTGAAAGAGAAGCAGTCTGTTCCAACACTTCAATTCACTGTGCGAAGTGAATGGTGTGTTGCTTCACTTTCTAAATGCTGTCCTTTCAGAGAAAATCATTTTCCTTTGAATGTGCCTTAAGCTACTTACAAGCATTCACCAGAAACTCACATGCGTTTCTTTGAAAGAGAAGCAGTCTGTTCCAACACTTCAATTCACTGTGCGAAGTGAATGGAGTGTTGCTTCACTTTCTAAATTCTGTCCTTTCAGAGAAAAACACTTTCCTTTGAATGTGCCTTAAGCAACTTGCAAGCATTCAAAAGAAACTCACATGCGTTTCTCTGAAAGAGAAGCAGTCTGTTCCAACACTTCAATTCACTGTGCGAAGTGAATGGAGTGTTGCTTCACTTTCTAAATGCTGTCCTTTCAGAGAAAATTACTTTCCTTTGAAAGTGCCTTAAGCTACTTACAAGCATTCACCAGAAACTCACATGCGTTTCTCTGAAAGAGAAGCAGTCTGTTCCAACACTTCAATTCACTGTGCGAAGTGAATGGAGTGTTGCTTCACTTTCTAAATATTGTCCTTTCAGAGAAAATCACTTTCCTTTGAAAGTGCCTTAAGCTACTTACAAGCATTCACCAGAAACTCACATGCGTTTCTCTGAAAGAGAAGCAGTCTGGTCCAACACTTCAATTCACGGTGCCAAGTGAATGGAGTGTTGCTTCACTTTCTAAATGCTGTCCTTTCAGAGAAAATCACTTTCCATTGAAAGTGCCTTAAACTACTTTCAAGCATTCACAAAAAACTCACATGCGTTTCTCTGAAAGAGAAGCAGTCTGTTCCAACACTTCAATTCACTGTGCGAAGTGAATGGAGTGTTGCTTCACTTTCTAAATGCTGTCCTTTCAGAGAAAATCATTTTCCTTTGAATGTGCCTTAAGCTACTTACAAGCATTCACCAGAAACTCACATGCGTTTCTTTGAAAGAGAAGCAGTCTGTTCCAACACTTCAATTCACTGTGCGAAGTGAATGGAGTGTTGCTTCACTTTCTAAATGCTGTCCTTTCAGAGAAAATCACTATCCTTTGAAAGTGCCTTAAGCTACTTGCAAGCATTAGGAAGAAACTCACATGTGTTTCTCTGAAAGAGAAGCAGTCTGTTCCAACACTTCAATTCACTGTGCGAAGTGAATGGAGTGTTGCCTCACTTTCTAAATGCTGTCCTTTCAGAGAAAATCACTTTCCATTGAAAGTGCCTTAAACTACTTTCAAGCATTCACAAAAAACTCACATGCGTTTCTCTGAAAGAGAAGCAGTCTGTTCCAACACTTCAATTCACTGTGCGAAGTGAATGGAGTGTTGCTTCACTTTCTAAATGCTGTCCTTTCAGAGAAAATCATTTTCCTTTGAATGTGCCTTAAGCTACTTACAAGCATTCAACAGAAACTCACATGCGTTTCTCTGAAAGAGAAGCAGTCTGGTCCAACACTTCAATTCACGGGGCGAAGTGAATGGAGTGTTGCTTCACTTTCTAAATGCTGTCCTTTCAGAGAAAATCACTTTCCTTTGAAAGTGCCTTAAGCAACTTGCAAGCATTCACAAGAAACACTAATGCGTTTCTATGAATGAGAAGCACTCTGTTCCAACACTTCAATTCACTGCTCGAAGGGAATGGAGTGTTGCTTCACGTTCTAAATGCTCTTCTTTCAGAGAAAATCACTTTCCTTTGAAAGTGCCTTAAGCTACTTACAAGCATTCACCAGAAACTCACATGCGTTTCTTTGAAAGAGAAGCAGTCTGTTCCAACACTTCAAGTCACTGTGTGAAGTGAATGTAGTGTTGCCTCACTTTCTAAATGCTGTCCTTTCAGAGAAAATCACTTTCCTTTGAAAGTGCCTTTAACTACTTTCAAGCATTCATAAAAAACTCACTTGCGTTTCTCTGAAAGAGAAGCAGTCTGTTCCAACACTTCAATTCACTGTGCGAAGTGAATTTAGTGTTGCTTCACTTTCTAAATGCTGTCCTTTCAGAGAAAATCACTTTCCTTTTAAAGTGCCTTAAACTACTTTCAAGCATTCACAAAAAACTCACATGCGTTTTCTTAAAGAGAAGCAGTCTGTTCGAACACTTCAATTCACTGTGCGAAGTGAATGGAGTGTTGCTTCAGTCTCTAAATGCTGTCCTTTCAGAGAAAATCACTTTCCTTTGAATGTGCCTTAAGCAACTTGCAAGCATTCAAAAGAAACTCACATGCGTTTCTCTGAAAGAGAAGCAGTCTGTTCCAACACTTCAATTCACTGTGCGAAGTGAATGGAGTGTTGCTTCACTTTCTAAATGCTGTCCTTTCAGAGAAAATCACTTTCCTTTGAAAGTGCCTTAAGCTACTTACAAGCATTCACCAGAAACTCACATGTGTTTCTCTGAAAGAGAAGCAGTCTGTTCCAATACTTCAATTCACTCTGCGAAGTGAATGGAGTGTTGCTTCACTTTCTAAATGCTGTCCTTTCAGAGAAAATCACTTTCCTTTGAAAGTGCCTTAAGCTACTTACAAGCATTCAACAGAAACTCACATGCATTTCTCTGAAAGAGAAGCAGTCTGTTCCAACACTTCAATTCACTGTGCGAAGTGAATGGAGTGTTGCTTCACTTTCTAAATGCTGTCCTTTCAGAGAAAATCACTTTCCTTTGAAAGTTCCTTAAGCTACTTACAAGCATTCAACAGAAACTCACATGCGTTTCTCTGAAAGAGAAACAGTCTTTTCCAACACTTCAGTTCACTGTGCGAAGTGAATGGAGTGTTGCTTCACTTTCTAAATGCTGTCCTTTCTGAGAAAATCACTTTCCTTTGAAAGTGCCTTAAGCTACTTGCAAGCATCAGGAAGAAACTCACATGCGTTTCTCTGAAAGAGAAGCAGTCTGTTCCAACACTTCAATTCACTGTGCGAAGTGAATGGAGTGTTGCTTCACTTTCTAAATGCTGTCCTTTCAGAGAAAATCACTTTCCTTTGAAAGTGCCTTAAGCTACTTGCAAGCATTAGGAAGAAACTCACATGCGTTTCTCTAAAGAGAAGCAGTCTGTTCCAACACTTCAATTCACTGTGCGAAGTGAATGGAGTGTTGCCTCACTTTCTAAATGCTGTCCTTTCAGAGAAAATCACTTTCCATTGAAAGTGCCTTAAACTACTTTCAAGCATTCACAAAAAACTCACATGCGTTTCTCTGAAAGAGAAGCAGTCTGTTCCAACACTTCAATTCACTGTGCGAAGTGAATGGAGTGTTGCTTCACTTTCTAAATGCTGTCCTTTCAGAGAAAATCATTTTCCTTTGAATGTGCCTTAAGCTACTTACAAGCATTCAACAGAAACTCACATGCATTTCTCTAAAAGAGAAGTAATCTGTTCCAACACTTCAATTCTCTGTGCGAAGTGAATGGAGTGTTGCTTCACTTTCTAAATGCTGTCCTTTCAGAGAAAATCACTTTCCTTTGAATGTGCCTTAAGCTACTTGCAAGCATTCACAAGAAACACTATTGCGTTTCTATGAAAGAGAAGCAGTCTGTTCCAACACTTCAATTTATTGTGCGAAGGGAATGGAGTGTTGCTTTACTTTCTAAATGCTGTCCTTTGAGAGAAAATCACTTTCCTTTGAAAGAGCCTTAAGCTACTTACAAGCATTCACCAGAAACTCACATGCGTTTCTCTGAAAGAGAAGCAGTCTGTTCCAACACTTCAATTCACTGTCCAAAGTGAATGGAGTGTTGCTTCACTTTCTAAATGCTGTCCTTTCAGAAAAATCACTTTCCTTTGAAAGTGCCTTAAGCAACTTGCAAGCATTCACAAGAAACACTAATGCGTTTCTATGAATGAGAAGCACTCTGTTCCAACACTTCAATTCACTGCTCGAAGGGAATGGAGTGTTGCTTCACGTTCTAAATGCTCTTCTTTCAGAGAAAATCACTTTCCTTTGAAAGTGCCTTAAGCTACTTACAAGCATTCACCAGAAACTCACATGCGTTTCTTTGAAAGAGAAGCAGTCTGTTCCAACACTTCAATTCACTGTGCGAAGTGAATGGAGTGTTGCTTCACTTTCTAAATGCTGTCCAATCAGAGAAAATCACTTTCCTTTGAAAGTGCCTTAAGCTACTTGCAAGCATTAGGAAGAAACTCACATGCGTTTCTCTGAAAGAGGAGCAGTCTGTTCCAACACTTCAATTCACTGTGCGAAGTGAATGGAGTGTTGCTTCACTTTCTAAATTCTGTCCTTTCAGAGAAAAACACTTTCCTTTGAAAGTGCCTTAAACTACTTTCAAGCATTCACAAAAAACTCACATGCGTTTCTCTGAAAGAGAAGCAGTCTGGTCCAACACTTCAATTCACAGTGCGAAGTGAATGGAGTGTTGCTTCACTTTCTAAATGCTGTCCTTTCAGAGAAAATCACTTTCCTTTGAAAGTGCCTTAAACTAGTTTCAAGCATTCACAAAAAACTCACATGCGTTTCGCTGAAAGAGAAGCAGTCTGTTCCAACACTTCAATTCACTGTGCGAAGTGAATGGAGTGTTGCTTCACTTTCTAAATGCTGTCCTTTCAGAGAAAATCATTTTCCTTTGAATGTGCCTTAAGCTACTTACAAGCATTCACCAGAAACTCACATGCGTTTCTTTGAAAGAGAAGCAGTCTGTTCCAACACTTCAATTCACTGTGCGAAGTGAATGGAGTGTTGCTTCACTTTCTAAATTCTGTCCTTTCAGAGAAAAACACTTTCCTTTGAATGTGCCTTAAGCAACTTGCAAGCATTCAAAAGAAACTCACATGCGTTTCTCTGAAAGAGAAGCAGTCTGTTCCAACACTTCAATTCACTGTGCGAAGTGAATGGAGTGTTGCTTCACTTTCTAAATGCTGTCCTTTCAGAGAAAATTACTTTCCTTTGAAAGTGCCTTAAGCTACTTACAAGCATTCACCAGAAACTCACATGCGTTTCTCTGAAAGAGAAGCAGTCTGTTCCAACACTTCAATTCACTGTGCGAAGTGAATGGAGTGTTGCTTCACTTTCTAAATGTTGTCCTTTCAGAGAAAATCACTTTCCGTTGAAAGTGCCTTAAGCTACTTACAAGCATTCACCAGAAACTCACATGCGTTTCTCTGAAAGAGAAGCAGTCTGGTCCAACACTTCAATTCACGGTGCGAAGTGAATGGAGTGTTGCTTCACTTTCTAAATGCTGTCTTTTCAGAGAAAATCACTTTCCATTGAAAGTGCCTTAAACTACTTTCAAGCAGTCACAAAAAACTCACATGCGTTTCTCTGAAAGAGAAGCAGTCTGTTCCAACACTTCAATTCACTGTGCGAAGTGAATGGAGTGTTGCTTCACTTTCTAAATGCTGTCCTTTCAGAGAAAATCATTTTCCTTTGAATGTGCCTTAAGCTACTTACAAGCATTCACCAGAAACTCACATGCGTTTCTTTGAAAGAGAAGCAGTCTGTTCCAACACTTCAATACACTGTGCGAAGTGAATGGAGTGTTGCTTCACTTTCTAAATGCTGTCCTTTCAGAGAAAATCACTATCCTTTGAAAGTGCCTTAAGCTACTTGCAAGCATTAGGAAGAAACTCACATGTGTTTCTCTGAAAGAGAAGCAGACTGTTCCAACACTTCAATTCACTGTGCGAAGTGAATGGAGTGTTGCCTCACTTTCTAAATGCTGTCCTTTCAGAGAAAATCACTTTCCATTGAAAGTGCCTTAAACTACTTTCAAGCATTCACAAAAAACTCACATGCGTTTCTCTGAAAGAGAAGCAGTCTGTTCCAACACTTCAATTCACTGTGCGAAGTGAATGGAGTGTTGCTTCACTTTCTAAATGCTGTCCTTTCAGAGAAAATCATTTTCCTTTGAATGTGCCTTAAGCTACTTACAAGCATTCAACAGAAACTCACATGCGTTTCTCTGAAAGAGAAGCAGTCTGGTCCAACACTTCAATTCACGGGGCGAAGTGAATGGAGTGTTGCTTCACTTTCTAAATGCTGTCCTTTCAGACAAAATCACTTTCCTTTTAAAGTGCCTTAAACTACTTTCAAGCATTCACAAAAAACTCACATGCGTTTTCTTAAAGAGAAGCAGTCTGTTCGAACACTTCAATTCACTGTGCGAAGTGAATGGAGTGTTGCTTCAGTCTCTAAATGCTGTCCTTTCAGAGAAAATCACTTTCCTTTGAATGTGCCTTAAGCAACTTGCAAGCATTCAAAAGAAACTCACATGCGTTTCTCTGAAAGAGAAGCAGTCTGTTCCAACACTTCAATTCACTGTGGGAAGTGAATGGAGTGTTGCTTCACTTTCTAAATGCTGTCCTTTCAGAGAAAATCACTTTCCTTTGAAAGTGCCTTAAGCTACTTACAAGCATTCACCAGAAACTCACATGTGTTTCTCTGAAAGAGAAGCAGTCTGTTCCAATACTTCAATTCACTCTGCGAAGTGAATGGAGTGTTGCTTCACTTTCTAAATGCTGTCCTTTCAGAGAAAATCACTTTCCTTTGAAAGTGCCTTAAGCTACTTACAAGCATTCAACAGAAACTCACATGCATTTCTCTGAAAGAGAAGCAGTCTGTTCCAACACTTCAATTCACTGTGCGAAGTGAATGGAGTGTTGCTTCACTTTCTAAATGCTGTCCTTTCAGAGAAAATCACTTTCCTTTGAAAGTTCCTTAAGCTACTTACAAGCATTCAACAGAAACTCACATGCGTTTCTCTGAAAGAGAAACAGTCTCTTCCAACACTTCAGTTCACTGTGCGAAGTGAATGGAGTGTTGCTTCACTTTCTAAATTCTGTCCTTTCTGAGAAAATCACTTTCCTTTGAAAGTGCCTTAAGCTACTTGCAAGCATCAGGAAGAAACTCACATGCGTTTCTCTGAAAGAGAAGCAGTCTGTTCCAACACTTCAATTCACTGTGCGAAGTGAATGGAGTATTGCTTCACTTTCTAAATGCTGTCCTTTCAGAGAAAATCACTTTCCTTGAAAGTGCCTTAAGCTACTTGCAAGCATTAGGAAGAAACTCACATGCGTTTCTCTGAAACAGAAGCAGTCTGTTCCAACACTTCAATTCACTGTGCGAAGTGAATGGAGTGTTGCCTCACTTTCTAAATGCTGTCCTTTCAGAGAAAATCACTTTCCATTGAAAGTGCCTTAAACTACTTTCAAGCATTCACAAAAAACTCACATGCGTTTCTCTGAAAGAGAAGCAGTCTGTTCCAACACTTCAATTCACTGTGCGAAGTGAATGGAGTATTGCTTCACTTTCTAAATGCTGTCCTTTCAGAGAAAATCATTTTCCTTTGAATGTGCCTTAAGCTACTTACAAGCATTCAACAGAAACTCACATGCATTTCTCTAAAAGAGAAGTAATCTGTTCCAACACTTCAATTCTCTGTGCGAAGTGAATGGAGTGTTGCTTCACTTTCTAAATGCTGTCCTTTCAGAGAAAATCACTTTCCTTTGAAAGTGCCTTAAGCAACTTGCAAGCATTCACAAGAAACACTAATGCGTTTCTATGAATGAGAAGCACTCTGTTCCAACACTTCAATTCACTGCTCGAAGGGAATGGAGTGTTGCTTCACGTTCTAAATGCTCTTCTTTCAGAGAAAATCACTTTCCTTTGAAAGTGCCTTAAGATACTTACAAGCATTCACCAGAAACTCACATGCGTTTCTTTGAAAGAGAAGCAGTCTGTTCCAACACTTCAAGTCACTGTGTGAAGTGAATGTAGTGTTGCCTCACTTTCTAAATGCTGTCCTTTCAGAGAAAATCACTTTCCTTTGAAAGTGCCTTTAACTAATTTCAAGCATTCATAAAAAACTCACTTGCGTTTCTCTGAAAGAGAAGCAGTCTGTTCCAACACTTCAATTCACTGTGCGAAGTGAATTTAGTGTTGCTTCACTTTCTAAATGCTGTCCTTTCAGAGAAAATCACTTTCCTTTGAAAGTGTCTTAAGCTACTTGCAAGCATTAGGAAGAAACTCACATGCGTTTCTCTGAAAGAGAAGCAGTCTGTTCCAACACTTCAATTCACTGTGCGAAGTGAATGGAGTGTTGCTTCACTTTCTAAATGCTGTCCTTTCAGAGAAAATCACTTTCCTTTGAAAGTGCCTTAAGCTACTTGCAAGCATTAGGAAGAAACTCACATGCGTTTCTCTGAAAGAGAAGCAGTCTGTTCCAACACTTCAATTCACTGTGCGAAGTGAATGGAGTGTTGCCTCACTTTCTAAATGCTGTCCTTTCAGAGAAAATCACTTTCCATTGAAAGTGCCTTAAACTACTTTCAAGCATTCACAAAAAACTCACATGCGTTTCTCTGAAAGAGAAGCAGTCTGTTCCAACACTTCAATTCACTGTGTGAAGTGAATGGAGTGTTGCCTCTCTTTCTAAATGCTGTCCTTTCAGAGAAAATCACTTTCCTTTGAAAGTGCCTTAAGCTACTTACAAGCATTCACCAGATACTCACATGCGTTTCTCTGAAAGAGAAGCAGTCTGTTCCAACACTTCAATTCAATGTGCGAAGTGAATGGAGTGTTGCTTCACTTTCTAAATGCTGTCCTTTCAGAGAAAATCACTTTCCTTTGAAAGTGCCTTAAGCTACTTACAAGCATTCAACAGAAACTCACATGCATTTCTCTGAAAGAGAAGCAGTCTGTTCCAACACTTCAATTCACTGTGTGAAGTGAATGGAGTGTTGCCTCACTTTCTAAATGCTGTCCTTTCAGAGAAAATCACTTTCCTTTCAAAGAGCCTTAAGCTACTTACAAGCATTCAACAGAAACTCACATGCGTTTCTCTGAAAGAGAAGCAGTCTGTTCCAACACTTCAATTCAATGTGCGAAGTGAATGGAGTGTTGCTTCACTTTCTAAATGCTGTCCTTTCAGAGAAAATCACTTTCCTTTGAAAGTGCCTTAAGCTACTTACAAGCATTCAACAGACACTCACATGCATTTCTCTGAAAGAGAAGCAGTCTGTTCCAACACTTCAATTCACTGTGCGAAGTGAATGGAGTGTTGCTTCACTTTCTAAATGCTGTCCTTTCAGAGAAAATCACTTTCCTTTGAAAGTGCCTTAAGCAACTTGCAAGCATTCACAAGAAACACTAATGCGTTTATATGAAAGAGAAGCAGTCTGTTCCAACACTTCAATTCACTGTGCGAAGTGAATGGAGTGTTGCTTCACTTTCTAAATGCTGTCCTTTCAGAGAAAATCACTTTCCTTTGAAAGTGCCTTAAGCTACTTGCAAGCATTAGGAAGAAACTCACATGCGTTTCTCTGAAAGAGGACCAGACTGTTCCAACACTTCAATTCACTGTGCGAAGTGAATGGAGTGTTGCTTCACTTTCTAAATGCTGTCCTTTCAGAGAAAATCACTTTCCTTTGAAAGTGCCTTAAGCTACTTGCAAGCATTAGGAAGAAACTCACATGCGTTTCTCTGAAAGAGAAGCAGTCTGTTCCAACACTTCAAGTCACTGTGTGAAGTGAATGGAGTGTTGCCTCACTTTCTAAATGCTGTCCTTTCAGAGAAAATCACTTTCCTTTGAAAGTTCCTTTAACTACTTTCAAGCATTCATAAAAAACTCACATGCGTTTCTCTGAAAGAGAAGCAGTCTGTTCCAACACTTCAATTCACTGTGCGAAGTGAATGGAGTGTTGCTTCACTTTCTAAATGCTGTCCTTTCAGAGAAAATTACTTTCCTTTGAAAGTGCCTTAAGCTACTTACAAGCATTCACCAGAAACTCACATGCGTTTCTCTGAAAGAGAAGCAGTCTGTTACAACACTTCAATTCACTGTGCGAAGTGAATGGAGTGTTGCTTCACTTTCTAAATGTTGTCCTTTCAGAGAAAATCACTTTCCGTTGAAAGTGCCTTAAGCTACTTACAAGCATTCACCAGAAACTCATATGCGTTTCTCTGAAAGAGAAGCAGTCTGGTCCAACACTTCAATTCACGGTGCGAAGTGAATGGAGTGTTGCTTCACTTTCTAAATGCTGTCCTTTCAGAGAAAATCACTTTCCATTGAAAGTGCCTTAAACTACTTTCAAGCATTCACAAAAAACTCACATGCGTTTCTCTGAAAGAGAAGCAGTCTGTTCCAACACTTCAATTCACTGTGCGAAGTGAATGGAGTGTTGCTTCACTTTCTAAATGCTGTCCTTTCAGAGAAAATCATTTTCCTTTGAATGTGCCTTAAGCTACTTACAAGCATTCACCAGAAACTCACATGCGTTTCTTTGAAAGAGAAGCAGTCTGTTCCAACACTTCAATTCACTGTGCGAAGTGAATGGAGTGTTGCTTCACTTTCTAAATGCTGTCCTTTCAGAGAAAATCAATTTCCTTTGAAAGTGCCTTAAGCTACTTGCAAGCATTAGGAAGAAACTCACATGTGTTTCTCTGAAAGAGAAGCAGTCTGTTCCAACACTTCAATTCACTGTGCGAAGTGAATGGAGTGTTGCCTCACTTTCTAAATGCTGTCCTTTCAGAGAAAATCACTTTCCTTTGAAAGTGCCTTAAGCTACTTACAAGCATTCACCAGAAACTCACATGTGTTTCTCTGAAAGAGAAGCAGTCTGTTCCAATACTTCAATTCACTCTGCGAAGTGAATGGAGTGTTGCTTCACTTTCTAAATGCTGTCCTTTCAGAGAAAATCACTTTCCTTTGAAAGTGCCTTAAGCTACTTACAAGCATTCAACAGAAACTCACATGCATTTCTCTGAAAGAGAAGCAGTCTGTTCCAACACTTCAATTCACTGTGCGAAGTGAATGGAGTGTTGCTTCACTTTCTAAATGCTGTCCTTTCAGAGAAAATCACTTTCCTTTGAAAGTTCCTTAAGCTACTTACAAGCATTCAACAGAAACTCACATGCGTTTCTCTGAAAGAGAAACAGTCTTTTCCAACACTTCAGTTCACTGTGCGAAGTGAATGGAGTGTTGCTTCACTTTCTAAATGCTGTCCTTTCTGAGAAAATCACTTTCCTTTGAAAGTGCCTTAAGCTACTTGCAAGCATCAGGAAGAAACTCACATGCGTTTCTCTGAAAGAGAAGCAGTCTGTTCCAACACTTCAATTCACTGTGCGAAGTGAATGGAGTGTTGCTTCACTTTCTAAATGCTGTCCTTTCAGAGAAAATCACTTTCCTTTGAAAGTGCCTTAAGCTACTTCCAAGCATTAGGAAGAAACTCACATGCGTTTCTCTAAAGAGAAGCAGTCTGTTCCAACACTTCAATTCACTGTGCGAAGTGAATGGAGTGTTGCCTCACTTTCTAAATGCTGTCCTTTCAGAGAAAATCACTTTCCATTGAAAGTGCCTTAAACTACTTTCAAGCATTCACAAAAAACTCACATGCGTTTCTCTGAAAGAGAAGCAGTCTGTTCCAACACTTCAATTCACTGTGCGAAGTGAATGGAGTGTTGCTTCACTTTCTAAATGCTGTCCTTTCAGAGAAAATCATTTTCCTTTGAATGTGCCTTAAGCTACTTACAAGCATTCAACAGAAACTCACATGCATTTCTCTAAAAGAGAAGTAATCTGTTCCAACACTTCAATTCTCTGTGCGAAGTGAATGGAGTGTTGCTTCACTTTCTAAATGCTGTCCTTTCAGAGAAAATCACTTTCCTTTGAATGTGCCTTAAGCTACTTGCAAGCATTCACAAGAAACACTATTGCGTTTCTATGAAAGAGAAGCAGTCTGTTCCAACACTTCAATTTATTGTGCGAAGGGAATGGAGTGTTGCTTTACTTTCTAAATGCTGTCCTTTGAGAGAAAATCACTTTGCTTTGAAAGAGCCTTAAGCTACTTACAAGCATTCACCAGAAACTCACATGCGTTTCTCTGAAAGAGAAGCAGTCTGTTCCAACACTTCAATTCACTGTCCAAAGTGAATGGAGTGTTGCTTCACTTTCTAAATGCTGTCCTTTCAGAGAAAATCACTTTCCTTTGAAAGTGCCTTAAGCAACTTGCAAGCATTCACAAGAAACACTAATGCGTTTCTATGAATGAGAAGCACTCTGTTCCAACACTTCAATTCACTGCTCGAAGGGAATGGAGTGTTGCTTCACGTTCTAAATGCTCTTCTTTCAGAGAAAATCACTTTCCTTTGAAAGTGCCTTAAGCTACTTACAAGCATTCACCAGAAACTCACATGCGTTTCTTTGAAAGAGAAGCAGTCTGTTCCAACACTTCAATTCACTGTGCGAAGTGAATGGAGTGTTGCTTCACTTTCTAAATGCTGTCCAATCAGAGAAAATCACTTTCCTTTGAAAGTGCCTTAAGCTACTTGCAAGCATTAGGAAGAAACTCACATGCGTTTCTCTGAAAGAGGAGCAGTCTGTTCCAACACTTCAATTCACAGTGCGAAGTGAATGGAGTGTTGCTTCACTTTCTAAATGCTGTCCTTTCAGAGAAAATCACTTTCCTTTGAAAGTGCCTTAAACTAGTTTCAAGCATTCACAAAAAACTCACATGCGTTTCGCTGAAAGAGAAGCAGTCTGTTCCAACACTTCAATTCACTGTGCGAAGTGAATGGTGTGTTGCTTCACTTTCTAAATGCTGTCCTTTCAGAGAAAATCATTTTCCTTTGAATGTGCCTTAAGCTACTTACAAGCATTCACCAGAAACTCACATGCGTTTCTTTGAAAGAGAAGCAGTCTGTTCCAACACTTCAATTCACTGTGCGAAGTGAATGGAGTGTTGCTTCACTTTCTAAATTCTGTCCTTTCAGAGAAAAACACTTTCCTTTGAATGTGCCTTAAGCAACTTGCAAGCATTCAAAAGAAACTCACATGCGTTTCTCTGAAAGAGAAGCAGTCTTTTCCAACACTTCAATTCACTGTGCGAAGTGAATGGAGTGTTGCTTCACTTTCTAAATGCTGTCCTTTCAGAGAAAATTACTTTCCTTTGAAAGTGCCTTAAGCTACTTACAAGCATTCACCAGAAACTCACATGCGTTTCTCTGAAAGAGAAGCAGTCTGTTCCAACACTTCAATTCACTGTGCGAAGTGAATGGAGTGTTGCTTCACTTTCTAAATATTGTCCTTTCAGAGAAAATCACTTTCCTTTGAAAGTGCCTTAAGCTACTTACAAGCATTCACCAGAAACTCACATGCGTTTCTCTGAAAGAGAAGCAGTCTGGTCCAACACTTCAATTCACGGTGCCAAGTGAATGGAGTGTTGCTTCACTTTCTAAATGCTGTCCTTTCAGAGAAAATCACTTTCCATTGAAAGTGCCTTAAACTACTTTCAAGCATTCACAAAAAACTCACATGCGTTTCTCTGAAAGAGAAGCAGTCTGTTCCAACACTTCAATTCACTGTGCGAAGTGAATGGAGTGTTGCTTCACTTTCTAAATGCTGTCCTTTCAGAGAAAATCATTTTCCTTTGAATGTGCCTTAAGCTACTTACAAGCATTCACCAGAAACTCACATGCGTTTTTTGAAAGAGAAGCAGTCTGTTCCAACACTTCAATTCACTGTGCGAAGTGAATGGAGTGTTGCTTCACTTTCTAAATGCTGTCCTTTCAGAGAAAATCACTATCCTTTGAAAGTGCCTTAAGCTACTTGCAAGCATTAGGAAGAAACTCACATGTGTTTCTCTGAAAGAGAAGCAGTCTGTTCCAACACTTCAATTCACTGTGCGAAGTGAATGGAGTGTTGCCTCACTTTCTAAATGCTGTCCTTTCAGAGAAAATCACTTTCCATTGAAAGTGCCTTAAACTACTTTCAAGCATTCACAAAAAACTCACATGCGTTTCTCTGAAAGAGAAGCAGTCTGTTCCAACACTTCAATTCACTGTGCGAAGTGAATGGAGTGTTGCTTCACTTTCTAAATGCTGTCCTTTCAGAGAAAATCATTTTCCTTTGAATGTGCCTTAAGCTACTTACAAGCATTCAACAGAAACTCACATGCGTTTCTCTGAAAGAGAAGCAGTCTGGTCCAACACTTCAATTCACGGGGCGAAGTGAATGGAGTGTTGCTTCACTTTCTAAATGCTGTCCTTTCAGACAAAATCACTTTCCTTTTAAAGTGCCTTAAACTACTTTCAAGCATTCACAAAAAACTCACATGTGTTTTCTTAAAGAGAAGCAGTCTGTTCGAACACTTCAATTCACTGTGCGAAGTGAATGGAGTGTTGCTTCAGTCTCTAAATGCTGTCCTTTCAGAGAAAATCACTTTCCTTTGAATGTGCCTTAAGCAACTTGCAAGCATTCAAAAGAAACTCACATGCGTTTCTCTGAAAGAGAAGCAGTCTGTTCCAACACTTCAATTCACTGTGCGAAGTGAATGGAGTGTTGCTTCACTTTCTAAATGCTGTCCTTTCAGAGAAAATCACTTTCCTTTGAAAGTGCCTTAAGCTACTTACAAGCATTCACCAGAAACTCACATGTGTTTCTCTGAAAGAGAAGCAGTCTGTTCCAATACTTCAATTCACTCTGCGAAGTGAATGGAGTGTTGCTTCACTTTCTAAATGCTGTCCTTTCAGAGAAAATCACTTTCCGTTGAAAGTTCCTTAAGCTACTTACAAGCATTCAATAGAAACTCACATGCGTTTCTCTGAAAGAGAAACAGTCTCTTCCAACACTTCAGTTCACTGTGCGAAGTGAATGGAGTGTTGCTTCACTTTCTAAATGCTGTCCTTTCTGAGAAAATCACTTTCCTTTGAAAGTGCCTTAAGCTACTTGCAAGCATCAGGAAGAAACTCACATGCGTTTCTCTGAAAGAGAAGCAGTCTGTTCCAACACTTCAATTCACTGTGCGAAGTGAATGGAGTATTGCTTCACTTTCTAAATGCTGTCCTTTCAGAGAAAATCACTTTCCTTGAAAGTGCCTTAAGCTACTTGCAAGCATTAGGAAGAAACTCACATGCGTTTCTCTAAAAGAGAAGCAGTCTGTTCCAACACTTCAATTCACTGTGCGAAGTGAATGGAGTGTTGCCTCACTTTCTAAATGCTGTCCTTTCAGAGAAAATCACTTTCCATTGAAAGTGCCTTAAACTACTTTCAAGCATTCACAAAAAACTCACATGCGTTTCTCTGAAAGAGAAGCAGTCTGTTCCAACACTTCAATTCACTGTGCGAAGTGAATGGAGTGTTGCTTCACTTTCTAAATGCTGTCCTTTCAGAGAAAATCATTTTCCTTTGAATGTGCCTTAAGCTACTTACAAGCATTCAACAGAAACTCACATGCATTTCTCTAAAAGAGAAGTAATCTGTTCCAACACTTCAATTCTCTGTGCGAAGTGAATGGAGTGTTGCTTCACTTTCTAAATGCTGTCCTTTCAGAGAAAATCACTTTCCTTTGAAAGTGCCTTAAGCAACTTGCAAGCATTCACAAGAAACACTAATGCGTTTCTATGAATGAGAAGCACTCTGTTCCAACACTTCAATTCACTGCTCGAAGGGAATGGAGTGTTGCTTCACGTTCTAAATGCTCTTCTTTCAGAGAAAATCACTTTCCTTTGAAAGTGCCTTAAGCTACTTACAAGCATTCACCAGAAACTCACATGCGTTTCTTTGAAAGAGAAGCAGTCTGTTCCAACACTTCAAGTCACTGTGTGAAGTGAATGTAGTGTTGTCTCACTTTCTAAATGCTGTCCTTTCAGAGAAAATCACTTTCCTTTGAAAGTGCCTTTAACTACTTTCAAGCATTCATAAAAAACTCACTTGCGTTTCTCTGAAAGAGAAGCAGTCTGTTCCAACACTTCAATTCACTGTGCGAAGTGAATTTAGTGTTGCTTCACTTTCTAAATGCTGTCCTTTCAGAGAAAATCACTTTCCTTTTAAAGTGCCTTAAACTACTTTCAAGCATTCACAAAAAACTCACATGCGTTTTCTTAAAGAGAAGCAGTCTGTTCGAACACTTCAATTCACTGTGCGAAGTGAATGGAGTGTTGCTTCAGTCTCTAAATGCTGTCCTTTCAGAGAAAATCACTTTCCTTTGAATGTGCCTTAAGCAACTTGCAAGCATTCAAAAGAAACTCACATGCGTTTCTCTGAAAGAGAAGCAGTCTGTTCCAACACTTCAATTCACTGTGCGAAGTGAATGGAGTGTTGCTTCACTTTCTAAATGCTGTCCTTTCAGAGAAAATCACTTTCCTTTGAAAGTGCCTTAAGCTACTTACAAGCATTCACCAGAAACTCACATGTGTTTCTCTGAAAGAGAAGCAGTCTGTTCCAATACTTCAATTCACTCTGCGAAGTGAATGGAGTGTTGCTTCACTTTCTAAATGCTGTCCTTTCAGAGAAAATCACTTTCCTTTGAAAGTGCCTTAAGCTACTTACAAGCATTCAACAGAAACTCACATGCATTTCTCTGAAAGAGAAGCAGTCTGTTCCAACACTTCAATTCACTGTGCGAAGTGAATGGAGTGTTGCTTCACTTTCTAAATGCTGTCCTTTCAGAGAAAATCACTTTCCTTTGAAAGTTCCTTAAGCTACTTACAAGCATTCAACAGAAACTCACATGCGTTTCTCTGAAAGAGAAACAGTCTTTTCCAACACTTCAGTTCACTGTGCGAAGTGAATGGAGTGTTGCTTCACTTTCTAAATGCTGTCCTTTCTGAGAAAATCACTTTCCTTGAAAGTGCCTTAAGCTACTTGCAAGCATCAGGAAGAAACTCACATGCGTTTCTCTGAAAGAGAAGCAGTCTGTTCCAACACTTCAATTCACTGTGCGAAGTGAATGGAGTGTTGCTTCACTTTCTAAATGCTGTCCTTTCAGAGAAAATCACTTTCCTTTGAAAGTGCCTTAAGCTACTTGCAAGCATTAGGAAGAAACTCACATGCGTTTCTCTAAAGAGAAGCAGTCTGTTCCAACACTTCAATTCACTGTGCGAAGTGAATGGAGTGTTGCCTCACTTTCTAAATGCTGTCCTTTCAGAGAAAATCACTTTCCATTGAAAGTGCCTTAAACTACTTTCAAGCATTCACAAAAAACTCACATGCGTTTCTCTGAAAGAGAAGCAGTCTGTTCCAACACTTCAATTCACTGTGCGAAGTGAATGGAGTGTTGCTTCACTTTCTAAATGCTGTCCTTTCAGAGAAAATCATTTTCCTTTGAATGTGCCTTAAGCTACTTACAAGCATTCAACAGAAACTCACATGCATTTCTCTAAAAGAGAAGTAATCTGTTCCAACACTTCAATTCTCTGTGCGAAGTGAATGGAGTGTTGCTTCACTTTCTAAATGCTGTCCTTTCAGAGAAAATCACTTTCCTTTGAATGTGCCTTAAGCTACTTGCAAGCATTCACAAGAAACACTATTGCGTTTCTATGAAAGAGAAGCAGTCTGTTCCAACACTTCAATTTATTGTGCGAAGGGAATGGAGTGTTGCTTTACTTTCTAAATGCTGTCCTTTGAGAGAAAATCACTTTCCTTTGAAAGAGCCTTAAGCTACTTACAAGCATTCACCAGAAACTCACATGCGTTTCTCTGAAAGAGAAGCAGTCTGTTCCAACACTTCAATTCACTGTCCAAAGTGAATGGAGTGTTGCTTCACTTTCTAAATGCTGTCCTTTCAGAGAAAATCACTTTCCTTTGAAAGTGCCTTAAGCAACTTGCAAGCATTCACAAGAAACACTAATGCGTTTCTATGAATGAGAAGCACTCTGTTCCAACACTTCAATTCACTGCTCGAAGGGAATGGAGTGTTGCTTCACGTTCTAAATGCTCTTCTTTCAGAGAAAATCACTTTCCTTTGAAAGTGCCTTAAGCTACTTACAAGCATTCACCAGAAACTCACATGCGTTTCTTTGAAAGAGAAGCAGTCTGTTCCAACACTTCAATTCACTGTGCGAAGTGAATGGAGTGTTGCTTCACTTTCTAAATGCTGTCCAATCAGAGAAAATCACTTTCCTTTGAAAGTGCCTTAAGCTACTTGCAAGCATTAGGAAGAAACTCACATGCGTTTCTCTGAAAGAGGAGCAGTCTGTTCCAACACTTCAATTCACTGTGCGAAGTGAATGGAGTGTTGCTTCACTTTCTAAATTCTGTCCTTTCAGAGAAAAACACTTTCCTTTGAAAGTGCCTTAAACTACTTTCAAGCATTCACAAAAAACTCACATGCGTTTCTCTGAAAGAGAAGCAGTCTGGTCCAACACTTCAATTCACAGTGCGAAGTGAATGGAGTGTTGCTTCACTTTCTAAATGCTGTCCTTTCAGAGAAAATCACTTTCCTTTGAAAGTGCCTTAAACTAGTTTCAAGCATTCACAAAAAACTCACATGCGTTTCGCTGAAAGAGAAGCAGTCTGTTCCAACACTTCAATTCACTGTGCGAAGTGAATGGAGTGTTGCTTCACTTTCTAAATGCTGTCCTTTCAGAGAAAATCATTTTCCTTTGAATGTGCCTTAAGCTACTTACAAGCATTCACCAGAAACTCACATGCGTTTATTTGAAAGAGAAGCAGTCTGTTCCAACACTTCAATTCACTGTGCGAAGTGAATGGAGTGTTGCTTCACTTTCTAAATTCTGTCCTTTCAGAGAAAAACACTTTCCTTTGAATGTGCCTTAAGCAACTTGCAAGCATTCAAAAGAAACTCACATGCGTTTCACTGAAAGAGAAGCAGTCTGTTCCAACACTTCAATTCACTGTGCGAAGTGAATGGAGTGTTGCTTCACTTTCTAAATGCTGTCCTTTCAGAGAAAATTACTTTCCTTTGAAAGTGCCTTAAGCTACTTACAAGCATTCACCAGAAACTCACATGCGTTTCTCTGAAAGAGAAGCAGTCTGTTCCAACACTTCAATTCACTGTGCGAAGTGAATGGAGTGTTGCTTCACTTTCTAAATGTTGTCCTTTCAGAGAAAATCACTTTCCGTTGAAAGTGCCTTAAGCTACTTACAAGCATTCACCAGAAACTCACATGCGTTTCTCTGAAAGAGAAGCAGTCTGGTCCAACACTTCAATTCACGGTGCGAAGTGAATGGAGTGTTGCTTCACTTTCTAAATGCTGTCTTTTCAGAGAAAATCACTTTCCATTGAAAGTGCCTTAAACTACTTTCAAGCATTCACAAAAAACTCACATGCGTTTCTCTGAAAGAGAAGCAGTCTGTTCCAACACTTCAATTCACTGTGCGAAGTGAATGGAGTGTTGCTTCACTTTCTAAATGCTGTCCTTTCAGAGAAAATCATTTTCCTTTGAATGTGCCTTAAGCTACTTACAACCATTCACCAGAAACTCACATGCGTTTCTTTGAAAGAGAAGCAGTCTGTTCCAACACTTCAATTCACTGTGCGAAGTGAATGGAGTGTTGCTTCACTTTCTAAATGCTGTCCTTTCAGAGAAAATCACTATCCTTTGAAAGTGCCTTAAGCTACTTGCAAGCATTAGGAAGAAACTCACATGTGTTTCTCTGAAAGAGAAGCAGACTGTTCCAACACTTCAATTCACTGTGCGAAGTGAATGGAGTGTTGCCTCACTTTCTAAATGCTGTCCTTTCAGAGAAAATCACTTTCCATTGAAAGTGCCTTAAACTACTTTCAAGCATTCACAAAAAACTCACATGCGTTTCTCTGAAAGAGAAGCAGTCTGTTCCAACACTTCAATTCACTGTGCGAAGTGAATGGAGTGTTGCTTCACTTTCTAAATGCTGTCCTTTCAGAGAAAATCATTTTCCTTTGAATGTGCCTTAAGCTACTTACAAGCATTCAACAGAAACTCACATGCGTTTCTCTGAAAGAGAAGCAGTCTGGTCCAACACTTCAATTCACGGGGCGAAGTGAATGGAGTGTTGCTTCACTTTCTAAATGCTGTCCTTTCAGACAAAATCACTTTCCTTTTAAAGTGCCTTAAACTACTTTCAAGCATTCACAAAAAACTCACATGCGTTTTCTTAAAGAGAAGCAGTCTGTTCGAACACTTCAATTCACTGTGCGAAGTGAATGGAGTGTTGCTTCACTTTCTAAATGCTGTCCTTTCAGAGAAAATCACTTTCCTTTGAAAGTGCCTTAAGCTACTTACAAGCATTCAACAGAAACTCACATGCGTTTCTCTGAAAGAGAAACAGTCTCTTCCAACACTTCAGTTCACTGTGCGAAGTGAATGGAGTGTTGCTTCACTTTCTAAATGCTGTCCTTTCAGAGAAAATCACTTTCCTTTGAAAGTTCCTTAAGCTACTTACAAGCATTCAACAGAAACTCACATGCGTTTCTCTGAAAGAGAAACAGTCTCTTCCAACACTTCAGTTCACTGTGCGAAGTGAATGGAGTGTTGCTTCACTTTCTAAATGCTGTCCTTTCAGAGAAAATCACTTTCCTTTGAAAGTGCCTTAAGCTACTTGCAAGCATTATGAAGAAACTCACATGCGTTTCTCTGAAAGAGAAGCAGTCTGTTCCAACACTTCAAGTCACTGTGTGAAGTGAATGGAGTGTTGCCTCACTTTCTAAATGCTGTCCTTTCAGAGAAAATCACTTTCCTTTGAAAGTTCCTTTAACTACTTTCAAGCATTCATAAAAAACTCACATGCGTTTCTCTGAAAGAGAAGCAGTCTGTTCCAACACTTCAATTCACTGTGCGAAGTGAATTTAGTGTTGCTTCACTTTCTAAATGCTGTCCTTTCAGAGAAAATCACTTTCCTTTGAAAGTGCCTTAAGCTACTTGCAAGCATCAGGAAGAAACTCACATGCGTTTCTCTGAAAGAGAAGCAGTCTGTTCCAACACTTCAATTCACTGTGTGAAGTGAATGGAGTGTTGCCTCACTTTCTAAATGCTGTCCTTTCAGAGAAAATCACTTTCCTTTCAAAGTGCCTTATGCTACTTACAAGCATTCAACAGAAACTCACATGCGTTTCTCTGAAAGAGAAGCAGTCTGTTCCAACACTACAATTCAATGTGCGAAGTGAATGGAGTGTTGCTTCACTTTCTAAATGCTGTCCTTTCAGAGAAAATCACTTTCCTTTGAAAGTGCCTTAAGCTACTTACAAGCATTCAACAGACACTCACATGCATTTCTCTGAAAGAGAAGCAGTCTGTTCCAACACTTCAATTCACTGTGCGAAGTGAATGGAGTGTTGCTTCACTTTCTAAATGCTGTCGTTTCAGAGAAAATCACTTTCCTTTGAAAGTGCCTTAAGCAACTTGCAAGCATTCACAAGAAACACTAATGCGTTTATATGAAAGAGAAGCAGTCTGTTCCAACACTTCAATTCACTGTGCGAAGTGAATGGAGTGTTGCTTCACTTTCTAAATGCTGTCCTTTCAGAGAAAATCACTTTCCTTTGAAAGTGCCTTAAGCTACTTGCAAGCATTAGGAAGAAACTCACATGCGTTTCTCTGAAAGAGGAGCAGACTGTTCCAACACTTCAATTCACTGTGCGAAGTGAATGGAGTGTTGCTTCACTTTCTAAATGCTGTCCTTTCAGAGAAAATCACTTTCCTTTGAAAGTGCCTTAAGCTACTTGCAAGCATTAGGAAGAAACTCACATGCGTTTCTCTGAAAGAGAAGCAGTCTGTTCCAACACTTCAAGTCACTGTGTGAAGTGAATGGAGTGTTGCCTCACTTTCTAAATGCTGTCCTTTCAGAGAAAATCACTTTCCTTTGAAAGTTCCTTTAACTACTTTCAAGCATTCATAAAAAACTCACATGCGTTTCTCTGAAAGAGAAGCAGTCTGTTCCAACACTTCAATTCACTGTGCGAAGTGAATTTAGTGTTGCTTCACTTTCTAAATGCTGTCCTTTCAGAGAAAATCACTTTCCTTTGAAAGTGCCTTAAGCTACTTGCAAGCGTCAGGAAGAAACTCACATGCGTTTCTCTGAAAGAGAAGCAGTCTGTTCCAACACTTCAATTCACTGTGCGAAGTGAATGGAGTGTTGCTTCACTTTCTAAATGCTGTCCTTTCAGAGAAAATCACTTTCCTTTGAAAGTGCCTTAAGCTACTTGCAAGCATTAGGAAGAAACTCACATGCGTTTCTCTGAAAGAGAAGCAGTCTGTTCCAACACTTCAATTCACGGTGCGAAGTGAATGGAGTGTTGCCTCACTTTCTAAATGCTGTCCTTTCAGATAGTATCACTTTCCATTGAAAGTGCCTTAAACTACTTTCAAGCATTCACAAAAAACTCACATGCGTTTCTCTGAAAGAGAAGCAGTCTGTTCCAACACTTCAATTCACTGTGCGAAGTGATCTGAGTGTTGCTTCACTTTCTAAATGCTGTCCTTTCAGAGAAAATCATTTTCCTTTGAATGTGCCTTAAGCTACTTACAAGCATTCACCAGAAACTCACATGCGTTTCTCTGAAAGAGAAGCAGTCTGGTCCAACACTTCAATTCACCGTGCGAAGTGAATGGAGTGTTGCTTCACTTTCTAATGCTGTCCTTTCAGACAAAATCACTTTCCTTTTAAAGTGCCTTAAACTACTTTCAAGCATTCACAAAAAACTCACATGCGTTTCTCTTAAAGAGAAGCAGTCTGTTCGAACACTTCAATTCACTGTGCGAAGTGAATGGAGTGTTGCTTCAGTTTCTAAATGCTGTCCTTTCAGAGAAAATCACTTTCCTTTGAATGTGCCTTAAGCAACTTGCAAGCATTCAAAAGAAACTCACATGCGTTTCTCTGAAAGAGAAGCAGTCTGTTCCAACACTTCAATTCACTGTGCGAAGTGAATGGAGTGTTGCTTCACTTTCTAAATGCTGTCCTTTCAGAGAAAATCACTTTCCTTTGAAAGTGCCTTAAGCTACTTACAAGCATTCACCAGAAACTCACATGTGTTTCTCTGAAAGAGAAGCAGTCTGTTCCAATACTTCAATTCACTGTGCGAAGTGAATGGAGTGTTGCTTCACTTTCTAAATGCTGTCCTTTCAGAGAAAATCACTTTCCTTTGAAAGTGCCTTAAGCTACTTGCAAGCATTAGGAAGAAACTCACATGCGTTTCTCTGAAAGAGAAGCAGACTGTTCCAACATTTCAATTCACTGTGCGAAGTGAATGGAGTGTTGCTTCACTTTCTAAATGCTGTCCTTTCAGAGAAAATCACTTTCCTTTGAAAGTGCCTTAAGCTACTTGCAAGCATTAGGAAGAAACTCACATGCGTTTCTCTGAAAGAGAAGCAGTCTGTTACAACACTTCAATTCACTGTGTGAAGTGAATGGAGTGTTGCCTCACTTTCTAAATGCTGTCCTTTCAGAGAAAATCACTTTCCTTTAAAAGTGCCTTAAGCTACTTACAAGCATTCACCAGAAACTCACATGCGTTTCTCTGAAAGAGAAGCAGTCTGTTCCAACACTTCAATTCAATGTGCGAAGTGAATGGAGTGTTGCTGCACTTTCTAAATGCTGTCCTTTCAGAGAAAATCACTTTCCTTTGAAAGTGCCTTAAGCTACTTGCAAGCATTCAACAGAAACTCACATGCATTTCTCTGAAAGAGAAGCAGTCTGTTCCAACACTTCAATTCACTGTGTGAAGTGAATGGAGTGTTGCTTCACTTTCTAAATTATGTCCTTTCAGAGAAAATCACTTTCCTTTGAAAGTGCCTTAAGCAACTTGCAAGCATTCACAAGAAACACTAATGCGTTAATATGAAAGAGAAGCAGTCTGTTCCAACACTTCAATTCACTGCTCGAAGGGAATGGAGTGTTGCTTCACTTTCTAAATGCTGTCTTTTCAGAGAAAATCACTGTCCTTTGAAAGTGCCTTAAGCTACTAACAAGCATTCACCAGAAACTCACATGCGTTTCTCTGAAAGAGAAGCAGTCGGTTCCAACACTTCAATTCACTGTGCCAAGTGAATGGAGTGTTGCCTCACTTTCTAAACACTGTCCTTTCAGAGAAAATCACTTTCCTTTGAAAGTGCCTTAAACTACTTTCAAGCATCCATAAAAAACTCACATGCGTTTCTCTGAAAGAGAAGCAGTCTGTTCCAACACTTCAATTCACTGTGCGAAGTGAACGGAGTGTTGCTTCACTTTCTAAATGCTGTCCTTTCAGAGAAAATCACTTTCCTTTGAAAGTGCCTTAAGCTACTTACAAGCATTCAACTTAAAGTCACATGCATTTCTCTGAAATAGAATCAGTCTGTTCCAACACTTCAATTCACTGTGCGAAGTGAATGGAGTGTTGCTTCACTTTCTAAATGCTGTCCTTTCAGAGAAAATCACTTTCCTTTGAAAGTGCCTTAAGCTACTTACAAGCATTCACCGGAAACTCACATGCGTTTCTCTGAAAGAGAAGCAGTCTGTTCCAACACTTCAATTCACTGTGCGAAGTGAATGGAGTGTTGCTTCACTTTCTAAATGCTGTCCTTTCAGAGAAAATCACTTTCCTTTAAAAGTGCCTTAAGCTACTTGCAAGCATTAGGAAGAAACTCACATGCGTTTCTCTGAAAGAGAAGCAGACTGTTCCAACACTTCAATTCACTGTGCGAAGTGAATGGAGTGTTGCTTCACTTTCTAAATGCTGTCCTTTCAGAGAAAATCACTTTCCTTTGAAAGTGCCTCAAGCTACTTGCAAGCATTAGGAAGAAACTCACATGCGTTTCTCTGAAAGAGAAGCAGTCTGTTCCAACACTTCAATTCACTGTGTGAAGTGAATGCAGTGTTGCCTCACTTTCTAAATGCTGTCCTTTCAGAGAAAATCACTTTCCTTTGAAAGTGCCTTAAGCTACTTACAAGCATTCACCAGAAACTCACATGCGTTTCTCTGAAAGAGAAGCAGTCTGTTCCAACACTTCAATTCAATGTGCGAAGTGAATGGAGTGTTGCTTCACTTTCTAAATGCTGTCCTTTCAGAGAAAATCACTTTCCTTTGAAAGTGCCTTAAGCTACTTACAAGCATTCAACAGAAACTCACATGCGTTTCTCTGAAAGAGAAGCAGTCTGGTCCAACACTTCAATTCACCGTGCGAAGTGAATGGAGTGTTGCTTCACTTTCTAATGCTGTCCTTTCAGACAAAATCACTTTCCTTTTAAAGTGCCTTAAACTACTTTCAAGCATTCACAAAAAACTCACATGCGTTTCTCTTAAAGAGAAGCAGTCTGTTCGAACACTTCAATTCACTGTGCGAAGTGAATGGAGTGTTGCTTCAGTTTCTAAATGCTGTCCTTTCAGAGAAAATCACTTTCCTTTGAATGTGCCTTAAGCAACTTGCAAGCATTCAAAAGAAACTCACATGCGTTTCTCTGAAAGAGAAGCAGTCTGTTCCAACACTTCAATTCACTGTGCGAAGTGAATGGAGTGTTGCTTCACTTTCTAAATGCTGTCCTTTCAGAGAAAATCACTTTCCTTTGAAAGTGCCTTAAGCTACTTACAAGCATTCACCAGAAACTCACATGTGTTTCTCTGAAAGAGAAGCAGTCTGTTCCAATACTTCAATTCACTGTGCGAAGTGAATAGAGTGTTGCTTCACTTTCTAAATGCTGTCCTTTCAGAGAAAATCACTTTCCTTTGAAAGTGCCTTAAGCTACTTGCAAGCATTAGGAAGAAACTCACATGCGTTTCTCTGAAAGAGAAGCAGACTGTTCCAACATTTCAATTCACTGTGCGAAGTGAATGGAGTGTTGCTTCACTTTCTAAATGCTGTCCTTTCAGAGAAAATCACTTTCCTTTGAAAGTGCCTTAAGCTACTTGCAAGCATTAGGAAGAAACTCACATGCGTTTCTCTGAAAGAGAAGCAGTCTGTTCCAACACTTCAATTCACTGTGTGAAGTGAATGGAGTGTTGCCTCACTTTCTAAATGCTGTCCTTTCAGAGAAAATCACTTTCCTTTAAAAGTGCCTTAAGCTACTTACAAGCATTCACCAGAAACTCACATGCGTTTCTCTGAAAGAGAAGCAGTCTGTTCCAACACTTCAATTCAATGTGCGAAGTGAATGGAGTGTTGCTGCACTTTCTAAATGCTGTCCTTTCAGAGAAAATCACTTTCCTTTGAAAGTGCCTTAAGCTACTTACAAGCATTCAACTTAAAGTCACATGCATTTCTCTGAAATAGAATCAGTCTGTTCCAACACTTCAATTACTGTGCGAAGTGAATGGAGTGTTGCTTCACTTTCTAAATGCTGTCCTTTCAGAGAAAATCACTTTCCTTTGAAAGTGCCTTAAGCTACTTACAAGCATTCACCGGAAACTCACATGCGTTTCTCTGAAAGAGAAGCAGTCTGTTCCAACACTTCAATTCACTGTGCGAAGTGAATGGAGTGTTGCTTCACTTTCTAAATGCTGTCCTTTCAGAGAAAATCACTTTCCTTTAAAAGTGCCTTAAGCTACTTGCAAGCATTAGGAAGAAACTCACATGCGTTTCTCTGAAAGAGAAGCAGACTGTTCCAACACTTCAATTCACTGTGCGAAGTGAATGGAGTGTTACTTCACTTTCTAAATGCTGTCCTTTCAGAGAAAATCACTTTCCTTTGAAAGTGCCTCAAGCTACTTGCAAGCATTAGGAAGAAACTCACATGCGTTTCTCTGAAAGAGAAGCAGTCTGTTCCAACACTTCAATTCACTGTGTGAAGTGAATGCAGTGTTGCCTCACTTTCTAAATGCTGTCCTTTCAGAGAAAATCACTTTCCTTTGAAAGTGCCTTAAGCTACTTACAAGCATTCACCAGAAACTCACATGCGTTTCTCTGAAAGAGAAGCAGTCTGCTCCAACACTTCAATTCAATGTGCGAAGTGAATGGAGTGTTGCTTCACTTTCTAAATGCTGTCCTTTCAGAGAAAATCACTTTCCTTTGAAAGTGCCTTAAGCTACTTACAAGCATTCAACAGAAACTCACATGCATTTCTCTGAAAGAGAAGCAGTCTGTTCCAACACTTCAATTCACTGTGTGAAGTGAATGGAGTGTTGCCTCACTTTCTAAATGCTGTCCTTTCAGAGAAAATCACTTTCCTTTTAAAGTGCCTTAAACTACTTTCAAGCATTCACAAAAAACTCACATGCGTTTCTCTTAAAGAGAAGCAGTCTGTTCGAACACTTCAATTCACTGTGCGAAGTGAATGGAGTGTTGCTTCAGTTTCTAAATGCTGTCCTTTCAGAGAAAATCACTTTCCTTTGAATGTGCCTTAAGCAACTTGCAAGCATTCAAAAGAAACTCACATGCGTTTCTCTGAAAGAGAAGCAGTCTGTTCCAACACTTCAATTCACTGTGCGAAGTGAATGGAGTGTTGCTTCACTTTCTAAATGCTGTCCTTTCAGAGAAAATCACTTTCCTTTGAAAGTGCCTTAAGCTACTTACAAGCATTCACCAGAAACTCACATGTGTTTCTCTGAAAGAGAAGCAGTCTGTTCCAATACTTCAATTCACTGTGCGAAGTGAATAGAGTGTTGCTTCACTTTCTAAATGCTGTCCTTTCAGAGAAAATCACTTTCCTTTGAAAGTGCCTTAAGCTACTTGCAAGCATTAGGAAGAAACTCACATGCGTTTCTCTGAAAGAGAAGCAGACTGTTCCAACATTTCAATTCACTGTGCGAAGTGAATGGAGTGTTGCTTCACTTTCTAAATGCTGTCCTTTCAGAGAAAATCACTTTCCTTTGAAAGTGCCTTAAGCTACTTGCAAGCATTAGGAAGAAACTCACATGCGTTTCTCTGAAAGAGAAGCAGTCTGTTCCAACACTTCAATTCACTGTGTGAAGTGAATGGAGTGTTGCCTCACTTTCTAAATGCTGTCCTTTCAGAGAAAATCACTTTCCTTTAAAAGTGCCTTAAGCTACTTACAAGCATTCACCAGAAACTCACATGCGTTTCTCTGAAAGAGAAGCAGTCTGTTCCAACACTTCAATTCAATGTGCGAAGTGAATGGAGTGTTGCTTCACTTTCTAAATGCTGTCCTTTCAGAGAAAATCACTTTCCTTTGAAAGTGCCTTAAGCTACTTACAAGCATTCAACTTAAAGTCACATGCATTTCTCTGAAATAGAATCAGTCTGTTCCAACACTTCAATTACTGTGCGAAGTGAATGGAGTGTTGCTTCACTTTCTAAATGCTGTCCTTTCAGAGAAAATCACTTTCCTTTGAAAGTGCCTTAAGCTACTTACAAGCATTCACCGGAAACTCACATGCGTTTCTCTGAAAGAGAAGCAGTCTGTTCCAACACTTCAATTCACTGTGCGAAGTGAATGGAGTGTTGCTTCACTTTCTAAATGCTGTCCTTTCAGAGAAAATCACTTTCCTTTAAAAGTGCCTTAAGCTACTTGCAAGCATTAGGAAGAAACTCACATGTGTTTCTCTGAAAGAGAAGCAGACTGTTCCAACACTTCAATTCACTGTGCGAAGTGAATGGAGTGTTACTTCACTTTCTAAATGCTGTCCTTTCAGAGAAAATCACTTTCCTTTGAAAGTGCCTCAAGCTACTTGCAAGCATTAGGAAGAAACTCACATGCGTTTCTCTGAAAGAGAAGCAGTCTGTTCCAACACTTCAATTCACTGTGTGAAGTGAATGCAGTGTTGCCTCACTTTCTAAATGCTGTCCTTTCAGAGAAAATCACTTTCCTTTGAAAGTGCCTTAAGCTACTTACAAGCATTCACCAGAAACTCACATGCGTTTCTCTGAAAGAGAAGCAGTCTGTTCCAACACTTCAATTCAATGTGCGAAGTGAATGGAGTGTTGCTTCACTTTCTAAATGCTGTCCTTTCAGAGAAAATCACTTTCCTTTGAAAGTGCCTTAAGCTACTTACAAGCATTCAACAGAAACTCACATGCATTTCTCTGAAAGAGAAGCAGTCTGTTCCAACACTTCAATTCACTGTGTGAAGTGAATGGAGTGTTGCCTCACTTTCTAAATGCTGTCCTTTCAGAGAAAATCACTTTCCTTTCAAAGTGCCTTAAGCTACTTACAAGCATTCAACAGAAACTCACATGCGTTTCTCTGAAAGAGAAGCAGTCTGTTCCAACACTTCAATTCAATGTGCGAAGTGAATGGAGTGTTGCTTCACTTTCTAAATGCTGTCCTTTCAGAGAAAATCACTTTCCTTTGAAAGTGCCTTAAGCTACTTACAAGCATTCAACAGACACTCACATGCATTTCTCTGAAAGAGAAGCAGTCTGTTCCAACACTTCAATTCACTGTGCGAAGTGAATGGAGTGTTGCTTCACTTTCTAAATTATGTCCTTTCAGAGAAAATCACTTTCCTTTGAAAGTGCCTTAAGCAACTTGCAAGCATTCACAAGAAACACTAATGCGTTTATATGAAAGAGAAGCAGTCTGTTCCAACACTTCAATTCACTGTGCGAAGTGAATGGAGTGTTGCTTCACTTTCTAAATGTTGTCCTTTCAGAGAAAATCACTTTCCTTTGAAAGTGCCTTAAGCTACTTACAAGCATTCACCAGAAACTCACATCCGTTTCTCTGAAAGAGAAGCAGTCTGTTCCAATACTTCAATTCACTGTGCGAAGTGAATGGAGTGTTGCTTCACTTTCTAAATGCTGTCCTTTCAGAGAAAATCACTTTCCTTTGAAAGTGCCTTAAGCTACTTACAAGCATTCAACTTAAACTCACATGCATTTCTCTGAAAGAGAAGCAGTCTGTTCCAACACTTCAATTCACTGTGCGAAGTGAATGGAGTGTTGCTTCACTTTCTAAATGCTGTCCTTTCAGAGAAAATCACTTTCCTTTGAAAGTGCCTTAAGCTACTTACAAGCATTCACCAGAAACTCACATGCGTTTCTCTGAAAGAGAAGCAGTCTGTTCCAACACTTCAATTCACTGTGCGAAGTGAATGGAGTGTTGCTTCACTTTCTAAATGCTGTCCTTTCAGAGAAAATCACTTTCCTTTGAAAGTGCCTTAAGCTACTTGCAAGCATTAGGAAGAAACTCACATACGTTTCTCTGAAAGAGGAGCAGACTGTTCCAACACTTCAATTCACTGTGCGAAGTGAATGGAGTGTTGCTTCACTTTCTAAATGCTGTCCTTTCAGAGAAAATCACTTTCCTTTGAAAGTGCCTTAAGCTACTTGCAAGCATTAGGAAGAAACTCACATGCGTTTCTCTGAAAGAGAAGCAGTCTGTTCCAAGACTTCAAGTCACTGTGTGAAGTGAATGGAGTGTTGCCTCACTTTCTAAATGCTGTCCTTTCAGAGAAAATCACTTTCCTTTGAAAGTGCCTTTAACTACTTTCAAGCATTCATAAAAAACTCACATGCGTTTCTCTGAAAGAGAAGCAGTCTGTTCCAACACTTCAATTCACTGTGCGAAGTGAATTTAGTGTTGCTTCACTTTCTAAATGCTGTCCTTTCAGAGAAAATCACTTTCCTTTGAAAGTGCCTTAAGCTACTTGCAAGCATCAGGAAGAAACTCACATGCGTTTCTCTGAAAGAGAAGCAGTCTGTTCCAACACTTCAATTCACTGTGCGAAGTGAATGGAGTGTTGCTTCACTTTCTAAATGCTGTCCTTTCAGAGAAAATCACTTTCCTTTGAAAGTGCCTTAAGCTACTTGCAAGCATTAGGAAGAAACTCACATGCGTTTCTCTGAAAGAGAAGCAGTCTGTTCCAACACTTCAATTCACTGTGCGAAGTGAATGGAGTGTTGCCTCACTTTCTAAATGCTGTCCTTTGAGAAAATCACTTTCCATTGAAAGTGCCTTAAACTACTTTCAAGCATTCACAAAAAACTCACATGCGTTTCTCTGAAAGAGAAGCAGTCTGTTCCAACACTTCAATTCACTGTGCGAAATGAATGGAGTGTTGCTTCACTTTCTAAATGCTGTCCTTTCAGAGAAAATCATTTTCCTTTGAATGTGCCTTAAGCTACTTACAAGCATTCACCAGAAACTCACATGCGTTTCTCTGAAAGAGAAGCAGTCTGGTCCAACACTTCAATTCACCGTGCGAAGTGAATGGAGTGTTGCTTCACTTTCTAAATGCTGTCCTTTCAGACAAAATCACTTTCCTTTGAAAGTGCCTTAAACTACTTTCAAGCATTCACAAAAAACTCACATGCGTTTCTCTTAAAGAGAAGCAGTCTGTTCGAACACTTCAATTCACTGTGCGAAGTGAATGGAGTGTTGCTTCAGTTTCTAAATGCTGTCCTTTCAGAGAAAATCACTTTCCTTTGAATGTGCCTTAAGCAACTTGCAAGCATTCAAAAGAAACTCACATGCGTTTCTCTGAAAGAGAAGCAGTCTGTTCCAACACTTCAATTCACTGTGCGAAGTGAATGGAGTGTTGCTTCACTTTCTAAATGCTGTCCTTTCAGAGAAAATCACTTTCCTTTGAAAGTGCCTTAAGCTACTTACAAGCATTCACCAGAAACTCACATGTGTTTCTCTGAAAGAGAAGCAGTCTGTTCCAATACTTCAATTAACTCTGCGAAGTGAATGGAGTGTTGCTTCACTTTCTAAATGCTGTCCTTTCAGAGAAAATCACTTTCCTTTGAAAGTGCCTTAAGCTACTTGCAAGCATTCACAAGAAATACTAATGCGTTTCTATGAAAGAGAAGCAGTGTGTTCCAACACTTCATTTCTCTGTGCGAAGTGAATGGAGTGTTGCTTCACTTTCTAAATGCTGTCCTTTCAGAGAAAATCACTTTCCTTTGAAAGTGCCTTAAGCAACTTGCAAGCATGCACAAGAAACACTAATGCGTTTCTATGAATGAGAAGCACTCTGTTCCAACACTTCAATTCACTGCACGAAGGGAATGGAGTGTTGCTTCACTTTCTAAATGCTGTCCTTTCAGAGAAAATCACTTTCCTTTGAAAGTGCCTTAAGCTACTTACAAGCATTCACCAGAAACTCACATGCGTTTCTCTGAAAGAGAAGCAGACTGTTCCAACACTTCAATTCACTGTGCGAAGTGAATGGAGTGTTGCTTCACTTTCTAAATGCTGTCCAATCAGAGAAAATCACTTTCCTTTGAAAGTGCCTTAAGCTACTTGCAAGCATTAGGAAGAAACTCACATGCGTTTCTCTGAAAGAGAAGCAGTCTGTTCCAATACTTCAATTCACTGTGCGAAGTGAATGGAGTGTTGCTTCACTTTCTAAATGCTGTCCTTTCAGAGAAAAACACTTTCCTTTGAAAGTGCCTTAAACTACTTTCAAGCATTCACAAAAAACTCACATGCGTTTCTCTGAAAGAGAAGCAGTCTGTTCCAACACTTCAATTCACTGTGCGAAGTGAATGGAGTGTTGCTTCAGTTTCTAAATGCTGTCCTTTCAGAGAAAATCACTTTCCTTTGAAAGTGCCTTAAGCTACTTGCAAGCATTAGGAAGAAACTCACATGCGTTTCTCTGAAAGAGGAGCAGACTGTTCCAACACTTCAATTCACTGTGCGAAGTGAATGGAGTGTTGCTTCACTTTCTAAATGCTGTCCTTTCAGAGAAAATCACTTTCCTTTGAAAGTGCCTTAAGCTACTTGCAAGCATTAGGAAGAAACTCACATGCGTTTCTCTGAAAGAGAAGCAGTCTGTTCCAAGACTTCAAGTCACTGTGTGAAGTGAATGGAGTGTTGCCTCACTTTCTAAATGCTGTCCTTTCAGAGAAAATCACTTTCCTTTGAAAGTGCCTTTAACTACTTTCAAGCATTCATAAAAAACTCACATGCGTTTCTCTGAAAGAGAAGCAGTCTGTTCCAACACTTCAATTCACTGTGCGAAGTGAATTTAGTGTTGCTTCACTTTCTAAATGCTGTCCTTTCAGAGAAAATCACTTTCCTTTGAAAGTGCCTTAAGCTACTTGCAAGCATCAGGAAGAAACTCACATGCGTTTCTCTGAAAGAGAAGCAGTCTGTTCCAACACTTCAATTCACTGTGCGAAGTGAATGGAGTGTTGCTTCACTTTCTAAATGCTGTCCTTTCAGAGAAAATCACTTTCCTTTGAAAGTGCCTTAAGCTACTTGCAAGCATTAGGAAGAAACTCACATGCGTTTCTCTGAAAGAGAAGCAGTCTGTTCCAACACTTCAATTCACTGTGCGAAGTGAATGGAGTGTTGCCTCACTTTCTAAATGCTGTCCTTTGAGAAAATCACTTTCCATTGAAAGTGCCTTAAACTACTTTCAAGCATTCACAAAAAACTCACATGCGTTTCTCTGAAAGAGAAGCAGTCTGTTCCAACACTTCAATTCACTGTGCGAAATGAATGGAGTGTTGCTTCACTTTCTAAATGCTGTCCTTTCAGAGAAAATCATTTTCCTTTGAATGTGCCTTAAGCTACTTACAAGCATTCACCAGAAACTCACATGCGTTTCTCTGAAAGAGAAGCAGTCTGGTCCAACACTTCAATTCACCGTGCGAAGTGAATGGAGTGTTGCTTCACTTTCTAAATGCTGTCCTTTCAGACAAAATCACTTTCCTTTGAAAGTGCCTTAAACTACTTTCAAGCATTCACAAAAAACTCACATGCGTTTCTCTTAAAGAGAAGCAGTCTGTTCGAACACTTCAATTCACTGTGCGAAGTGAATGGAGTGTTGCTTCAGTTTCTAAATGCTGTCCTTTCAGAGAAAATCACTTTCCTTTGAATGTGCCTTAAGCAACTTGCAAGCATTCAAAAGAAACTCACATGCGTTTCTCTGAAAGAGAAGCAGTCTGTTCCAACACTTCAATTCACTGTGCGAAGTGAATGGAGTGTTGCTTCACTTTCTAAATGCTGTCCTTTCAGAGAAAATCACTTTCCTTTGAAAGTGCCTTAAGCTACTTACAAGCATTCACCAGAAACTCACATGTGTTTCTCTGAAAGAGAAGCAGTCTGTTCCAATACTTCAATTAACTCTGCGAAGTGAATGGAGTGTTGCTTCACTTTCTAAATGCTGTCCTTTCAGAGAAAATCACTTTCCTTTGAAAGTGCCTTAAGCTACTTGCAAGCATTCACAAGAAATACTAATGCGTTTCTATGAAAGAGAAGCAGTGTGTTCCAACACTTCATTTCTCTGTGCGAAGTGAATGGAGTGTTGCTTCACTTTCTAAATGCTGTCCTTTCAGAGAAAATCACTTTCCTTTGAAAGTGCCTTAAGCAACTTGCAAGCATGCACAAGAAACACTAATGCGTTTCTATGAATGAGAAGCACTCTGTTCCAACACTTCAATTCACTGCACGAAGGGAATGGAGTGTTGCTTCACTTTCTAAATGCTGTCCTTTCAGAGAAAATCACTTTCCTTTGAAAGTGCCTTAAGCTACTTACAAGCATTCACCAGAAACTCACATGCGTTTCTCTGAAAGAGAAGCAGACTGTTCCAACACTTCAATTCACTGTGCGAAGTGAATGGAGTGTTGCTTCACTTTCTAAATGCTGTCCAATCAGAGAAAATCACTTTCCTTTGAAAGTGCCTTAAGCTACTTGCAAGCATTAGGAAGAAACTCACATGCGTTTCTCTGAAAGAGAAGCAGTCTGTTCCAATACTTCAATTCACTGTGCGAAGTGAATGGAGTGTTGCTTCACTTTCTAAATGCTGTCCTTTCAGAGAAAAACACTTTCCTTTGAAAGTGCCTTAAACTACTTTCAAGCATTCACAAAAAACTCACATGCGTTTCTCTGAAAGAGAAGCAGTCTGTTCCAACACTTCAATTCACTGTGCGAAGTGAATGGAGTGTTGCTTCAGTTTCTAAATGCTGTCCTTTCAGAGAAAATCACTTTCCTTTGAAAGTGCCTTAAGCAACTTGCAAGAATTCACAAGAAACTCACATGCGTTTCTCTGAAAGAGAAGCAGTCTGTTCCAACACTTCAATTCACTGTGCGAAGTGAATGGAGTGTTGCTTCACTATCTAAATGCTGTCCTTTTAGAGAAAATCACTTTCCTTTGAAAGTGCCTTAAGCTACTTGCAAGCATTCCCAAGAAACACTAATGCGTTTCTCTGAAAGAGAAGCAGTCTGTTCCAACACTTCAATTCTTTGTTCGACGTGAATGGAGTGTTGCTTTACTTTCTAAATGCTGTCCTTTCATAGAAAATCACTTTCCTTTGAATGTGCCTTAAGCTACTTACAAGCATTCAACAGAAACTCACATGCATTTCTCTGAAAGAGAAGCAGTCTGTTCCAACAGTTCAATTCACTGTACAAAGTGAATTGAGTGTTGCTTCACTTTCTAAATGCTGTCCTTTCAGAGAAAATCACTTTCCTTTGAAAGTGCCTTAAACTACTTTCAAGCATTCACAAAAAACTCACATGCGTTTCTCTTAAAGGGAAGCAGTGTGTTCCAACACTTCAATTCACTGTGCGAAGTGAATGGAGTGTTGCTTCACTTTCTAAATGCTGTCCTTTCAGAGAAAATCACTTTCCTTTGAAAGTGCCTTAAGCGACTTACAAGCATTCACCAGAAACTCACATGCGTTTCTCTGAAAGAGAAGCAGTCTGTTCCAACACTTCAATTCACTGTGTGAAGTGAATGGAGTGTTGCTTCACTTTCTAAATGCTGTCCTTTCAGAGAAAATCACTTTCCTTTGAAAGTGCCTTAAGCTACTTGCAAGCATTAGGAAGAAACTCACATGCGTTTCTCTGAAAGAGAAGCAGACTGTTCCAACACTTCAATTCACTGTGCGAAGTGAATGGAGTGTTGCTTCACTTTCTAAATGCTGTCCTTTCAGAGAAAATCACTTTCCTTTGAAAGTGCCTTAAGCTACTTACAAGCATTCACCAGAAACTCACATGCGTTTCTCTGAAAGAGAAGCAGTCTGTTCCAACACTTCAATTCACTGTGTGAGGTGAATGGAGTGTTGCCTCACTTTCTAAATTCTGTCCTTTCAGAGAAAATCACTTTCCTTTGAAAGTGCCTTAAGCTAATTACAAGCATTCACCAGAAACTCACATGCGTTTCTCTGAAAGAGAAGCAGTCTGTTCCAACACTTCAATTCAATGTGCGAAGTGAATGGAGTGTTGCTTCACTTTCTAAATGCTGTCCTTTCAGAGAAAATCACTTTCCTTTGAAAGTGCCTTAAGCTACTTGCAAGCATCAGGAAGAAACTCACATGCGTTTCTCTGAAAGAGAAGCAGTCTGTTCCAACACTTCAATTCACTGTGCGAAGTGAATGGAGTGTTGCTTCACTTTCTAAATGCTGTCCTTTCAGAGAAAATCACTTTCCTTTGAAAGTGCCTTAAGCTACTTGCAAGCATTAGGAAGAAACTCACATGCGTTTCTCTGAAATAGAAGCAGTCTGTTCCAACACTTCAATTCACTGTGCGAAGTGAATGGAGTGTTGCCTCACTTTCTAAATGCTGTCCTTTGAGAAAATCACTTTCCATTGAAAGTGCCTTAAACTACTTTCAAGCATTCACAAAAAACTCACATGCGTTTCTCTGAAAGAGAAGCAGTCTGTTCCAACACTTCAATTCACTGTGCGAAGTGAATGGAGTGTTGCTTCACTTTCTAAATGCTGTCCTTTCAGAGAAAATCATTTTCCTTTGAATGTGCCTTAAGCTACTTACAAGCATTCACCAGAAACTCACATGCGTTTCTCTGAAAGAGAAGCCGTCTGGTCCAACACTTCAATTCACCGTGCGAAGTGAATGGAGTGTTGCTTCACTTTCTAAATGCTGTCCTTTCAGACAAAATCACTTTCCATTTAAAGTGCCTTAAACTACTTTCAAGCATTCACAAAAAACTCACATGCGTTTCTCTTAAAGAGAAGCAGTCTGTTCGAACACTTCAATTCACTGTGCGAAGTGAATGGAGTGTTGCTTCAGTTTCTAAATGCTGTCCTTTCAGAGAAAATCACTTTCCTTTGAATGTGCCTTAAGCAACTTGCAAGCATTCAAAAGAAACTCACATGCGTTTCTCTGAAAGAGAAGCAGTCTGTTCCAACACTTCAATTCACTGTGCGAAGTGAATGGAGTGTTGCTTCACTTTCTAAATGCTGTCCTTTCAGAGAAAATCACTTTCCTTTGAAAGTGCCTTAAGCTACTTACAAGCATTCACCAGAAACTCACATGTGTTTCTCTGAAAGAGAAGCAGTCTGTTCCAATACTTCAATTCACTCTGCGAAGTGAATGGAGTGTTGCTTCACTTTCTAAATGCTGTCCTTTCAGAGAAAATCACTTTCCTTTGAAAGTGCCTTAAGCTACTTGCAAGCATTCACAAGAAATACTAATGCGTTTCTATGAAAGAGAAGCAGTGTGTTCCAACACTTCATTTCTCTGTGCGAAGTGAATGGAGTGTTGCTTCACTTTCTAAATGCTGTCCTTTCAGAGAAAATCACTTTCCTTTGAAAGTGCCTTAAGCAACTTGCAAGCATGCACAAGAAACACTAATGCGTTTCTATGAATGAGAAGCACTCTGTTCCAACACTTCAATTCACTGCACGAAGGGAATGGAGTGTTGCTTCACTTTCTAAATGCTGTCCTTTCAGAGAAAATCACTTTCCTTTGAAAGTGCCTTAAGCTACTTACAAGCATTCACCAGAAACTCACATGCGTTTCTCTGAAAGAGAAGCAGTCTGTTCCAACACTTCAATTCACTGTGCGAAGTGAATGGAGTGTTGCTTCACTTTCTAAATGCTGTCCAATCAGAGAAAATCACTTTCCTTTGAAAGTGCCTTAAGCTACTTGCAAGCATTGGGAAGAAACTCACATGCGTTTCTCTGAAAGAGAAGCAGTCTGTTCCAATACTTCAATTCACTGTGCGAAGTGAATGGAGTGTTGCTTCACTTTCTAAATGCTGTCCTTTCAGAGAAAAACACTTTCCTTTGAAAGTGCCTTAAACTACTTTCAAGCATTCACAAAAAACTCACATGCGTTTCTCTGAAAGAGAAGCAGTCTGTTCCAACGCTTCAATTCACTGTGCGAAGTGAATGGAGTGTTGCTTCAGTTTCTAAATGCTGTCCTTTCAGAGAAAATCACTTTCCTTTGAAAGTGCCTTAAGCAACTTGCAAGCATTCAAAAGAAACTCACATGCGTTTCTCTGAAAGAGAAGCAGTCTGTTCCAACACTTCAATTCACTGTGCGACGTGAATGGAGTGTTGCTTCACTTTCTAAATGCTGTCCTTTCAGAGAAAATCACTTTCCTTTGAAAGTGCCTTAAGCTACTTACAAGCATTCACCAGAAACTCACATGTGTTTCTCTGAAAGCGAAGCAGTCTGTTCCAATACTTCAATTCACTCTGCGAAGTGAATGGAGTGTTGCTTCACTTTCTAAATGCTGTCCTTTCAGAGAAAATCACTTTCCTTTGAAAGTGCCTTAAGCTACTTGCAAGCATTCACAAGAAATACTAATGCGTTTCTATGAAAGAGAAGCAGTGTGTTCCAACACTTCATTTCTCTGTGCGAAGTGAATGGAGTGTTGCTTCACTTTCTAAATGCTGTCCTTTCAGAGAAAATCACTTTCCTTTGAAAGTGCCTTAAGCAACTTGCAAGCATGCACAAGAAACACTAATGCGTTTCTATGAATGAGAAGCACTCTGTTCCAACACTTCAATTCACTGCACGAAGGGAATGGAGTGTTGCTTCACTTTCTAAATGCTGTCCTTTCAGAGAAAATCACTTTCCTTTGAAAGTGCCTTAAGCTACTTACAAGCATTCACCAGAAACTCACATGCGTTTCTCTGAAAGAGAAGCAGTCTGTTCCAACACTTCAATTCACTGTGCGAAGTGAATGGAGTGTTGCTTCACTTTCTAAATGCTGTCCAATCAGAGAAAATCACTTTCCTTTGAAAGTGCCTTAAGCTACTTGCAAGCATTAGGAAGAAACTCACATGCGTTTCTCTGAAAGAGAAGCAGTCTGTTCCAATACTTCAATTCACTGTGCGAAGTGAATGGAGTGTTGCTTCACTTTCTAAATGCTGTCCTTTCAGAGAAAAACACTTTCCTTTGAAAGTGCCTTAAACTACTTTCAAACATTCACAAAAAACTCACATGCGTTTCTCTGAAAGAGAAGCAGTCTGTTCCAACACTTCAATTCACTGTGCGAAGTGAATGGAGTGTTGCCTCACTTTCTAAATGCTGTCCTTTGAGAAAATCACTTTCCATTGAAAGTGCCTTAAACTACTTTCAAGCATTCACAAAAAACTCACATGCGTTTCTCTGAAAGAGAAGCAGTCTGTTCCAACACTTCAATTCACTGTGCGAAGTGAATGGAGTGTTGCTTCACTTTCTAAATGCTGTCCTTTCAGAGAAAATCATTTTCCTTTGAATGTGCCTTAAGCTACTTACAAGCATTCACCAGAAACTCACATGCGTTTCTCTGAAAGAGAAGCCGTCTGGTCCAACACTTCAATTCACCGTGCGAAGTGAATGGAGTGTTGCTTCACTTTCTAAATGCTGTCCTTTCAGACAAAATCACTTTCCATTTAAAGTGCCTTAAACTACTTTCAAGCATTCACAAAAAACTCACATGCGTTTCTCTTAAAGAGAAGCAGTCTGTTCGAACACTTCAATTCACTGTGCGAAGTGAATGGAGTGTTGCTTCAGTTTCTAAATGCTGTCCTTTCAGAGAAAATCACTTTCCTTTGAATGTGCCTTAAGCAACTTGCAAGCATTCAAAAGAAACTCACATGCGTTTCTCTGAAAGAGAAGCAGTCTGTTCCAACACTTCAATTCACTGTGCGAAGTGAATGGAGTGTTGCTTCACTTTCTAAATGCTGTCCTTTCAGAGAAAATCACTTTCCTTTGAAAGTGCCTTAAGCTACTTACAAGCATTCACCAGAAACTCACATGCGTTTCTCTGAAAGAGAAGCAGTCTGTTCCAATACTTCAATTCACTCTGCGAAGTGAATGGAGTGTTGCTTCACTTTCTAAATGCTGTCCTTTCAGAGAAAATCACTTTCCTTTGAAAGTGCCTTAAGCTACTTGCAAGCATTCACAAGAAATACTAATGCGTTTCTATGAAAGAGAAGCAGTGTGTTCCAACACTTCATTTCTCTGTGCGAAGTGAATGGAGTGTTGCTTCACTTTCTAAATGCTGTCCTTTCAGAGAAAATCACTTTCCTTTGAAAGTGCCTTAAGCAACTTGCAAGCATGCACAAGAAACACTAATGCGTTTCTATGAATGAGAAGCACTCTGTTCCAACACTTCAATTCACTGCACGAAGGGAATGGAGTGTTGCTTCACTTTCTAAATGCTGTCCTTTCAGAGAAAATCACTTTCCTTTGAAAGTGCCTTAAGCTACTTACAAGCATTCACCAGAAACTCACATGCGTTTCTCTGAAAGAGAAGCAGTCTGTTCCAACACTTCAATTCACTGTGCGAAGTGAATGGAGTGTTGCTTCACTTTCTAAATGCTGTCCAATCAGAGAAAATCACTTTCCTTTGAAAGTGCCTTAAGCTACTTGCAAGCATTGGGAAGAAACTCACATGCGTTTCTCTGAAAGAGAAGCAGTCTGTTCCAATACTTCAATTCACTGTGCGAAGTGAATGGAGTGTTGCTTCACTTTCTAAATGCTGTCCTTTCAGAGAAAAACACTTTCCTTTGAAAGTGCCTTAAACTACTTTCAAGCATTAACAAAAAACTCACATGCGTTTCTCTGAAAGAGAAGCAGTCTGTTCCAACGCTTCAATTCACTGTGCGAAGTGAATGGAGTGTTGCTTCAGTTTCTAAATGCTGTCCTTTCAGAGAAAATCACTTTCCTTTGAAAGTGCCTTAAGCAACTTGTAAGCATTCAAAAGAAACTCACATGCGTTTCTCTGAAAGAGAAGCAGTCTGTTCCAACACTTCAATTCACTGTGCGAAGTGAATGGAGTGTTGCTTCACTTTCTAAATGCTGTCCTTTCAGAGAAAATCATTTTCCTTTGAATGTGCCTTAAGCTACTTACAAGCATTCACCAGAAACTCACATGCGTTTCTCTGAAAGAGAAGCCGTCTGGTCCAACACTTCAATTCACCGTGCGAAGTGAATGGAGTGTTGCTTCACTTTCTAAATGCTGTCCTTTCAGACAAAATCACTTTCCATTTAAAGTGCCTTAAACTACTTTCAAGCATTCACAAAAAACTCACATGCGTTTCTCTTAAAGAGAAGCAGTCTGTTCGAACACTTCAATTCACTGTGCGAAGTGAATGGAGTGTTGCTTCAGTTTCTAAATGCTGTCCTTTCAGAGAAAATCACTTTCCTTTGAATGTGCCTTAAGCAACTTGCAAGCATTCAAAAGAAACTCACATGCGTTTCTCTGAAAGAGAAGCAGTCTGTTCCAACACTTCAATTCACTGTGCGAAGTGAATGGAGTGTTGCTTCACTTTCTAAATGCTGTCCTTTCAGAGAAAATCACTTTCCTTTGAAAGTGCCTTAAGCTACTTACAAGCATTCACCAGAAACTCACATGTGTTTCTCTGAAAGAGAAGCAGTCTGTTCCAATACTTCAATTCACTCTGCGAAGTGAATGGAGTGTTGCTTCACTTTCTAAATGCTGTCCTTTCAGAGAAAATCACTTTCCTTTGAAAGTGCCTTAAGCTACTTGCAAGCATTCACAAGAAATACTAATGCGTTTCTATGAAAGAGAAGCAGTGTGTTCCAACACTTCATTTCTCTGTGCGAAGTGAATGGAGTGTTGCTTCACTTTCTAAATGCTGTCCTTTCAGAGAAAATCACTTTCCTTTGAAAGTGCCTTAAGCAACTTGCAAGCATGCACAAGAAACACTAATGCGTTTCTATGAATGAGAAGCACTCTGTTCCAACACTTCAATTCACTGCACGAAGGGAATGGAGTGTTGCTTCACTTTCTAAATGCTGTCCTTTCAGAGAAAATCACTTTCCTTTGAAAGTGCCTTAAGCTACTTACAAGCATTCACCAGAAACTCACATGCGTTTCTCTGAAAGAGAAGCAGTCTGTTCCAACACTTCAATTCACTGTGCGAAGTGAATGGAGTGTTGCTTCACTTTCTAAATGCTGTCCTTTCAGAGAAAATCACTTTCCTTTGAAAGTGCCTTAAGCTACTTGCAAGCATTGGGAAGAAACTCACATGCGTTTCTCTGAAAGAGAAGCAGTCTGTTCCAATACTTCAATTCACTGTGCGAAGTGAATGGAGTGTTGCTTCACTTTCTAAATGCTGTCCTTTCAGAGAAAAACACTTTCCTTTGAACGTGCCTTAAGCTACTTACAAGCATTCACCAGAAACTCACATGCGTTTCTCTGAAAGAGAAGCAGTCTGTTCCAACAATTCAATTCACTGTGTGAAGTGAATAGAGTGTTGCCTCACTTTCTAAATGCTGTCCTTTCAGAGAAAATCACTTTCCTTTGAACGTGCCTTAAGCTACTTACAAGCATTCACCAGAAACTCACATGTGTTTCTCTGAAAGAGAAGCAGTCTGTTCCAACAATTCAATTCACTGTGTGAAGTGAATAGAGTGTTGCCTCACTTTCTAAATGCTGTCCTTTCAGAGAAAATCACTTTCCTTTGAACGTGCCTTAAGCTACTTACAAGCATTCACCAGAAACTCACATGCGTTTCTCTGAAAGAGAAGCAGTCTGTTCCAACACTTCAATTCACTGTGCGAAGTGAATGGAGTGTTGCTTCACTTTCTAAATGCTGTCCTTTCAGAGAAAATCACTTTCCTTTGAAAGTGCCTTAAGCTACTTACAAGCATTCACCAGAAACTCACATGTGTTTCTCTGAAAGAGAAGCAGTCTGTTCCAATACTTCAATTCACTCTGCGAAGTGAATGGAGTGTTGCTTCACTTTCTAAATGCTGTCCTTTCAGAGAAAATCACTTTCCTTTGAAAGTGCCTTAAGCTACTTGCAAGCATTCACAAGAAATACTAATGCGTTTCTATGAAAGAGAAGCAGTGTGTTCCAACACTTCATTTCTCTGTGCGAAGTGAATGGAGTGTTGCTTCACTTTCTAAATGCTGTCCTTTCAGAGAAAATCACTTTCCTTTGAAAGTGCCTTAAGCAACTTGCAAGCATGCACAAGAAACACTAATGCGTTTCTATGAATGAGAAGCACTCTGTTCCAACACTTCAATTCACTGCACGAAGGGAATGGAGTGTTGCTTCACTTTCTAAATGCTGTCCTTTCAGAGAAAATCACTTTCCTTTGAAAGTGCCTTAAGCTACTTACAAGCATTCACCAGAAACTCACATGCGTTTCTCTGAAAGAGAAGCAGTCTGTTCCAACACTTCAATTCACTGTGCGAAGTGAATGGAGTGTTGCTTCACTTTCTAAATGCTGTCCAATCAGAGAAAATCACTTTCCTTTGAAAGTGCCTTAAGCTACTTGCAAGCATTGGGAAGAAACTCACATGCGTTTCTCTGAAAGAGAAGCAGTCTGTTCCAATACTTCAATTCACTGTGCGAAGTGAATGGAGTGTTGCTTCACTTTCTAAATGCTGTCCTTTCAGAGAAAAACACTTTCCATTGAAAGTGCCTTAAACTACTTTCAAGCATTCACAAAAAAATCACATGCGTTTCTCTGAAAGAGAAGCAGTCTGTTCCAACGCTTCAATTCACTGTGCGAAGTGAATGGAGTGTTGCTTCAGTTTCTAAATGCTGTCCTTTCAGAGAAAATCACTTTCCTTTGAAAGTGCCTTAAGCAACTTGCAAGCATTCAAAAGAAACTCACATGCGTTTCTCTGAAAGAGAAGCAGTCTGTTCCAACACTTCAATTCACTGTGCGACATGAATGGAGTGTTGCTTCACTTTCTAAATGCTGTCCTTTCAGAGAAAATCACTTTCCTTTGAAAGTGCCTTAAGCTACTTACAAGCATTCACCAGAAACTCACATGTGTTTCTCTGAAAGAGAAGCAGTCTGTTCCAATACTTCAATTCACTCTGCGAAGTGAATGGAGTGTTGCTTCACTTTCTAAATGCTGTCCTTTCAGAGAAAATCACTTTCCTTTGAAAGTGCCTTAAGCTACTTGCAAGCATTCACAAGAAATACTAATGCGTTTCTATGAAAGAGAAGCAGTGTGTTCCAACACTTCATTTCTCTGTGCGAAGTGAATGGAGTGTTGCTTCACTTTCTAAATGCTGTCCTTTCAGAGAAAATCACTTTCCTTTGAAAGTGCCTTAAGCAACTTGCAAGCATGCACAAGAAACACTAATGCGTTTCTATGAATGAGAAGCACTCTGTTCCAACACTTCAATTCACTGCACGAAGGGAATGGAGTGTTGCTTCACTTTCTAAATGCTGTCCTTTCAGAGAAAATCACTTTCCTTTGAAAGTGCCTTAAGCTACTTACAAGCATTCACCAGAAACTCACATGCGTTTCTCTGAAAGAGAAGCAGTCTGTTCCAACACTTCAGTTCACTGTGCGAAGTGAATGGAGTGTTGCTTCACTTTCTAAATGCTGTCCAATCAGAGAAAATCACTTTCCTTTGAAAGTGCCTTAAGCTACTTGCAAGCATTAGGAAGAAACTCACATGCGTTTCTCTGAAAGAGAAGCAGTCTGTTCCAATACTTCAATTCACTGTGCGAAGTGAATGGAGTGTTGCTTCACTTTCTAAATGCTGTCCTTTCAGAGAAAAACACTTTCCTTTGAAAGTGCCTTAAACTACTTTCAAACATTCACAAAAAACTCACATGCGTTTCTCTGAAAGAGAAGCAGTCTGTTCCAACACTTCAATTCACTGTGCGAAGTGAATGGAGTGTTGCCTCACTTTCTAAATGCTGTCCTTTGAGAAAATCACTTTCCATTGAAAGTGCCTTAAACTACTTTCAAGCATTCACAAAAAACTCACATGCGTTTCTCTGAAAGAGAAGCAGTCTGTTCCAACACTTCAATTCACTGTGCGAAGTGAATGGAGTGTTGCTTCACTTTCTAAATGCTGTCCTTTCAGAGAAAATCATTTTCCTTTGAATGTGCCTTAAGCTACTTACAAGCATTCACCAGAAACTCACATGCGTTTCTCTGAAAGAGAAGCCGTCTGGTCCAACACTTCAATTCACCGTGCGAAGTGAATGGAGTGTTGCTTCACTTTCTAAATGCTGTCCTTTCAGACAAAATCACTTTCCATTTAAAGTGCCTTAAACTACTTTCAAGCATTCACAAAAAACTCACATGCGTTTCTCTTAAAGAGAAGCAGTCTGTTCGAACACTTCAATTCACTGTGCGAAGTGAATGGAGTGTTGCTTCAGTTTCTAAATGCTGTCCTTTCAGAGAAAATCACTTTCCTTTGAATGTGCCTTAAGCAACTTGCAAGCATTCAAAAGAAACTCACATGCGTTTCTCTGAAAGAGAAGCAGTCTGTTCCAACACTTCAATTCACTGTGCGAAGTGAATGGAGTGTTGCTTCACTTTCTAAATGCTGTCCTTTCAGAGAAAATCACTTTCCTTTGAAAGTGCCTTAAGCTACTTACAAGCATTCACCAGAAACTCACATGTGTTTCTCTGAAAGAGAAGCAGTCTGTTCCAATACTTCAATTCACTCTGCGAAGTGAATGGAGTGTTGCTTCACTTTCTAAATGCTGTCCTTTCAGAGAAAATCACTTTCCTTTGAAAGTGCCTTAAGCTACTTGCAAGCATTCACAAGAAATACTAATGCGTTTCTATGAAAGAGAAGCAGTGTGTTCCAACACTTCATTTCTCTGTGCGAAGTGAATGGAGTGTTGCTTCACTTTCTAAATGCTGTCCTTTCAGAGAAAATCACTTTCCTTTGAAAGTGCCTTAAGCAACTTGCAAGCATGCACAAGAAACACTAATGCGTTTCTATGAATGAGAAGCACTCTGTTCCAACACTTCAATTCACTGCACGAAGGGAATGGAGTGTTGCTTCACTTTCTAAATGCTGTCCTTTCAGAGAAAATCACTTTCCTTTGAAAGTGCCTTAAGCTACTTACAAGCATTCACCAGAAACTCACATGCGTTTCTCTGAAAGAGAAGCAGTCTGTTCCAACACTTCAATTCACTGTGCGAAGTGAATGGAGTGTTGCTTCACTTTCTAAATGCTGTCCAATCAGAGAAAATCACTTTCCTTTGAAAGTGCCTTAAGCTACTTGCAAGCATTAGGAAGAAACTCACATGCGTTTCTCTGAAAGAGAAGCAGTCTGTTCCAATACTTCAATTCACTGTGCGAAGTGAATGGAGTGTTGCTTCACTTTCTAAATGCTGTCCTTTCAGAGAAAAACACTTTCCTTTGAAAGTGCCTTAAACTACTTTCAAGCATTCACAAAAAACTCACATGCGTTTCTCTGAAAGAGAAGCAGTCTGTTCCAACACTTCAATTCACTGTGCGAAGTGAATGGAGTGTTGCTTCAGTTTCTAAATGCTGTCCTTTCAGAGAAAATCACTTTCCTTTGAAAGTGCCTTAAGCAACTTGCAAGCATTCAAAAGAAACTCACATGCGTTTCTCTGAAAGAGAAGCAGTCTGTTCCAACACTTCAATTCACTGTGCGACGTGAATGGAGTGTTGCTTCACTTTCTAAATGCTGTCCTTTCAGAGAAAATCACTTTCCTTTGAAAGTGCCTTAAGCTACTTACAAGCATTCACCAGAAACTCACATGTGTTTCTCTGAAAGAGAAGCAGTCTGTTCCAATACTTCAATTCACTCTGCGAAGTGAATGGAGTGTTGCTTCACTTTCTAAATGCTGTCCTTTCAGAGAAAATCACTTTCCTTTGAAAGTGCCTTAAGCTACTTGCAAGCATTCACAAGAAATACTAATGCGTTTCTATGAAAGAGAAGCAGTGTGTTCCAACACTTCATTTCTCTGTGCGAAGTGAATGGAGTGTTGCTTCACTTTCTAAATGCTGTCCTTTCAGAGAAAATCACTTTCCTTTGAAAGTGCCTTAAGCAACTTGCAAGCATGCACAAGAAACACTAATGCGTTTCTATGAATGAGAAGCACTCTGTTCCAACACTTCAATTCACTGCACGAAGGGAATGGAGTGTTGCTTCACTTTCTAAATGCTGTCCTTTCAGAGAAAATCACTTTCCTTTGAAAGTGCCTTAAGCTACTTACAAGCATTCACCAGAAACTCACATGCGTTTCTCTGAAAGAGAAGCAGTCTGTTCCAACACTTCAATTCACTGTGCGAAGTGAATGGAGTGTTGCTTCACTTTCTAAATGCTGTCCAATCAGAGAAAATCACTTTCCTTTGAAAGTGCCTTAAGCTACTTGCAAGCATTAGGAAGAAACTCACATGCGTTTCTCTGAAAGAGAAGCAGTCTGTTCCAATACTTAAATTCACTGTGCGAAGTGAATGGAGTGTTGCTTCACTTTCTAAATGCTGTCCTTTCAGAGAAAAACACTTTCCTTTGAAAGTGCCTTAAACTACTTTCAAACATTCACAAAAAACTCACATGCGTTTCTCTGAAAGAGAAGCAGTCTGTTCCAACACTTCAATTCACTGTGCGAAGTGAATGGAGTGTTGCCTCACTTTCTAAATGCTGTCCTTTGAGAAAATCACTTTCCATTGAAAGTGCCTTAAACTACTTTCAAGCATTCACAAAAAACTCACATGCGTTTCTCTGAAAGAGAAGCAGTCTGTTCCAACACTTCAATTCACTGTGCGAAGTGAATGGAGTGTTGCTTCACTTTCTAAATGCTGTCCTTTCAGAGAAAATCATTTTCCTTTGAATGTGCCTTAAGCTACTTACAAGCATTCACCAGAAACTCACATGCGTTTCTCTGAAAGAGAAGCCGTCTGGTCCAACACTTCAATTCACCGTGCGAAGTGAATGGAGTGTTGCTTCACTTTCTAAATGCTGTCCTTTCAGACAAAATCACTTTCCATTTAAAGTGCCTTAAACTACTTTCAAGCATTCACAAAAAACTCACATGCGTTTCTCTTAAAGAGAAGCAGTCTGTTCGAACACTTCAATTCACTGTGCGAAGTGAATGGAGTGTTGCTTCAGTTTCTAAATGCTGTCCTTTCAGAGAAAATCACTTTCCTTTGAATGTGCCTTAAGCAACTTGCAAGCATTCAAAAGAAACTCACATGCGTTTCTCTGAAAGAGAAGCAGTCTGTTCCAACACTTCAATTCACTGTGCGAAGTGAATGGAGTGTTGCTTCACTTTCTAAATGCTGTCCTTTCAGAGAAAATCACTTTCCTTTGAAAGTGCCTTAAGCTACTTACAAGCATTCACCAGAAACTCACATGTGTTTCTCTGAAAGAGAAGCAGTCTGTTCCAATACTTCAATTCACTCTGCGAAGTGAATGGAGTGTTGCTTCACTTTCTAAATGCTGTCCTTTCAGAGAAAATCACTTTCCTTTGAAAGTGCCTTAAGCTACTTGCAAGCATTCACAAGAAATACTAATGCGTTTCTATGAAAGAGAAGCAGTGTGTTCCAACACTTCATTTCTCTGTGCGAAGTGAATGGAGTGTTGCTTCACTTTCTAAATGCTGTCCTTTCAGAGAAAATCACTTTCCTTTGAAAGTGCCTTAAGCAACTTGCAAGCATGCACAAGAAACACTAATGCGTTTCTATGAATGAGAAGCACTCTGTTCCAACACTTCAATTCACTGCACGAAGGGAATGGAGTGTTGCTTCACTTTCTAAATGCTGTCCTTTCAGAGAAAATCACTTTCCTTTGAAAGTGCCTTAAGCTACTTACAAGCATTCACCAGAAACTCACATGCGTTTCTCTGAAAGAGAAGCAGTCTGTTCCAACACTTCAATTCACTGTGCGAAGTGAATGGAGTGTTGCTTCACTTTCTAAATGCTGTCCAATCAGAGAAAATCACTTTCCTTTGAAAGTGCCTTAAGCTACTTGCAAGCATTGGGAAGAAACTCACATGCGTTTCTCTGAAAGAGAAGCAGTCTGTTCCAATACTTCAATTCACTGTGCGAAGTGAATGGAGTGTTGCTTCACTTTCTAAATGCTGTCCTTTCAGAGAAAAACACTTTCCTTTGAAAGTGCCTTAAACTACTTTCAAGCATTCACAAAAAACTCACATGCGTTTCTCTGAAAGAGAAGCAGTCTGTTCCAACGCTTCAATTCACTGTGCGAAGTGAATGGAGTGTTGCTTCAGTTTCTAAATGCTGTCCTTTCAGAGAAAATCACTTTCCTTTGAAAGTGCCTTAAGCAACTTGCAAGCATTCAAAAGAAACTCACATGCGTTTCTCTGAAAGAGAAGCAGTCTGTTCCAACACTTCAATTCACTGTGCGACGTGAATGGAGTGTTGCTTCACTTTCTAAATGCTGTCCTTTCAGAGAAAATCACTTTCCTTTGAAAGTGCCTTAAGCTACTTACAAGCATTCACCAGAAACTCACATGTGTTTCTCTGAAAGAGAAGCAGTCTGTTCCAATACTTCAATTCACTCTGCGAAGTGAATGGAGTGTTGCTTCACTTTCTAAATGCTGTCCTTTCAGAGAAAATCACTTTCCTTTGAAAGTGCCTTAAGCTACTTGCAAGCATTCACAAGAAATACTAATGCGTTTCTATGAAAGAGAAGCAGTGTGTTCCAACACTTCATTTCTCTGTGCGAAGTGAATGGAGTGTTGCTTCACTTTCTAAATGCTGTCCTTTCAGAGAAAATCACTTTCCTTTGAAAGTGCCTTAAGCAACTTGCAAGCATGCACAAGAAACACTAATGCGTTTCTATGAATGAGAAGCACTCTGTTCCAACACTTCAATTCACTGCACGAAGGGAATGGAGTGTTGCTTCACTTTCTAAATGCTGTCCTTTCAGAGAAAATCACTTTCCTTTGAAAGTGCCTTAAGCTACTTACAAGCATTCACCAGAAACTCACATGTGTTTCTCTGAAAGAGAAGCAGTCTGTTCCAATACTTCAATTCACTCTGCGAAGTGAATGGAGTGTTGCTTCACTTTCTAAATGCTGTCCTTTCAGAGAAAATCACTTTCCTTTGAAAGTGCCTTAAGCTACTTGCAAGCATTCACAAGAAATACTAATGCGTTTCTATGAAAGAGAAGCAGTGTGTTCCAACACTTCATTTCTCTGTGCGAAGTGAATGGATTGTTGCTTCACTTTCTAAATGCTGTCCTTTCAGAGAAAATCACTTTCCTTTGAAAGTGCCTTAAGCAACTTGCAAGCATGCACAAGAAACACTAATGCGTTTCTATGAATGAGAAGCACTCTGTTCCAACACTTCAATTCACTGCACGAAGGGAATGGAGTGTTGCTTCACTTTCTAAATGCTGTCCTTTCAGAGAAAATCACTTTCCTTTGAAAGTGCCTTAAGCTACTTACAAGCATTCACCAGAAACTCACATGCGTTTCTCTGAAAGAGAAGCAGTCTGTTCCAACACTTCAATTCACTGTGCGAAGTGAATGGAGTGTTGCTTCACTTTCTAAATGCTGTCCAATCAGAGAAAATCACTTTCCTTTGAAAGTGCCTTAAGCTACTTGCAAGCATTAGGAAGAAACTCACATGCGTTTCTCTGAAAGAGAAGCAGTCTGTTCCAATACTTCAATTCACTGTGCGAAGTGAATGGAGTGTTGCTTCACTTTCTAAATGCTGTCCTTTCAGAGAAAAACACTTTCCTTTGAAAGTGCCTTAAACTACTTTCAAACATTCACAAAAAACTCACATGCGTTTCTCTGAAAGAGAAGCAGTCTGTTCCAACACTTCAATTCACTGTGCGAAGTGAATGGAGTGTTGCTTCAGTTTCTAAATGCTGTCCTTTCAGAGAAAATCACTTTCCTTTGAAAGTGCCTTAAGCAACTTGCAAGAATTCACAAGAAACTCACATGCGTTTCTCTGAAAGAGAAGCAGTCTGTTCCAACACTTCAATTCACTGTGCGAAGTGAATGGAGTATTGCTTCACTATCTAAATGCTGTCCTTTCAGAGAAAATCACTTTCCTTTGAAAGTGCCTTAAGCTACTTGCAAGCATTCCCAAGAAACACTAATGCGTTTCTATGAAAGAGAAGCAGTCTGTTCCAACACTTCAATTCTTTGTTCGAAGGGAATGGAGTGTTGCTTTACTTTCTAAATGCTGTCCTTTCATAGAAAATCACTTTCCTTTGAATGTGCCTTAAGCTACTTACAAGCATTCAACAGAAACTCACATGCATTTCTCTGAAAGAGAAGCAGTCTGTTCCAATACTTCAATTCACTGTACAAAGTGAATTGAGTGTTGCTTCACTTTCTAAATGCTGTCCTTTCAGAGAAAATCACTTTCCTTTGAAAGTGCCTTAAACTACTTTCAAGCATTCACAAAAAACTCACATGCGTTTCTCTTAAAGGGAAGCAGTGTGTTCCAACACTTCAATTCACTGTGCGAAGTGAATGGAGTGTTGCTTCACTTTCTAAATGCTGTCCTTTCAGAGAAAATCACTTTCCTTTGAAAGTGCCTTAAGCGACTTACAAGCATTCACCAGAAACTCACATGCGTTTCTCTGAAAGAGAAGCAGTCTGTTCCAACACTTCAATTCACTGTGTGAAGTGAATGGAGTGTTGCTTCACTTTCTAAATGCTGTCCTTTCAGAGAAAATCACTTTCCTTTGAAAGTGCCTTAAGCTACTTGCAAGCAATAGGAAGAAACTCACATGCGTTTCTCTGAAAGAGAAGCAGACTGTTCCAACACTTCAATTCACTGTGCGAAGTGAATGGAGTGTTGCTTCACTTTCTAAATGCTGTCCTTTCAGAGAAAATCACTTTCCTTTGAAAGTGCCTTAAGCTACTTGCAAGCATTAGGAAGAAACTCACATGCGTTTCTCTGAAAGAGAAGCAGTCTGTTCCAACACTTCAATTCACTGTGTGAGGTGAATGGAGTGTTGCCTCACTTTCTAAATGCTGTCCTTTCAGAGAAAATCACTTTCCTTTGAAAGTGCCTTAAGCTACTTACAAGCATTCACCAGAATCTCACATGCGTTTCTCTGAAAGAGAAGCAGTCTGTTCCAACACTTCAATTCAATGTGCGAAGTGAATGGAGTGTTGCTTCACTTTCTAAATGCTGTCCTTTCAGAGAAAATCACTTTCCTTTGAAAGTGCCTTAAGCTACTTACAAGCAATCAACAGAAACTCACATGCATTTCTCTGAAAGAGAAGCAGTCTGTTCGAACACTTCAATTCACTGTGCGAAGTGAATGGAGTGTTGCTTCACTTTCTAAATTATGTCCTTTCAGAGAAAATCACTTTCCTTTGAAAGTGCCTTAAGCAACTTGCAAGCATTCACAAGAAACACTAATGCGTTTCTATGAAAGAGAAGCATTCTGTTCCAACACTTCAATTCACTGCACGAAGGAAATGGAGTGTTGCTTCACTTTCTAAATGCTGTCCTTTCAGAGAAAATCACTTTCCTTTGAAAGTGCCTTAAGCTACTTACAAGCATTCACCAGAAACTCACATGTGTTTCTCTGAAAGAGAAGCAGTCTGTTCCAACAATTCAATTCACTGTGTGAAGTGAATAGAGTGTTGCCTCACTTTCTAAATGCTGTCCTTTCAGAGAAAATCACTTTCCTTTGAACGTGCCTTAAGCTACTTACAAGCATTCACCAGAAACTCACATGCGTTTCTCTGAAAGAGAAGCAGTCTGTTCCAACACTTCAATTCACCGTGCGAAGTGAATGGAGTGTTGCTTCACTTTCTAAATGCTGTCCTTTCAGACAAAATCACTTTCCTTTAAAAGTGCCTTAAACTACTTTCAAGCATTCATAAAAAACTCACATGCGTTTCTCTTAAAGAGAAGCAGTCTGTTCGAACACTTCAATTCACTGTGCGAAGTGAATGAAGTGTTGGTTCAGTTTCTAAATACTGTCCTTTCAGAGAAAATCACTTTCCTTTGAATGTGCCTTAAGCAACTTGCAAGCATTCAAAAGAAACTCACATGCGTTTCTCTGAAAGAGAAGCAGTCTGTTCCAACACTTCAATTCACTGTGCGAAGTGAATGGAGTGTTGCTTCACTTTCTAAATGCTGTCCTTTCAGAGAAAATCACTTTCCTTTGAAAGTGCCTTAAGCTACTTACAAGCATTCACCAGAAACTCACATGTGTTTCTCTGAAAGAGATGCAGTCTGTTCCAATACTTCAATTAACTGTGCGAAGTGAATGGAGTGTTGCTTCACTTTCTAAATGCTGTCCTTTCAGAGAAAATCACTTTCCTTTGAAAGTGCCTTAAGCTACTTACAAGCATTCAACAGAAACTCACATGCATTTCTCTGAAAGAGAAGCAGTCTGTTCCAACACTTCAATTCACTGTGCGAAGTGAATGGAGTGTTGCTTCACTTTCTAAATGCTGTCCTTTCATAGAAAATCACTTTCCTTTGAAAGTGCCTTAAGCTACTTACAAGCATTCAACAGAAACTCACATGCATTTCTCTGAAAGAGAAGCAGTCTGTTCCAACACTTCAATTCACTGTGTGAAGTGAATGGAGTGTTGCCTCACTTTCTAAATGCTGTCCTTTCAGAGAAAATCACTTTCCTTTCAAAGTGTCTTAAGCTACTTACAAGCATTCAACAGAAACTCACATGCGTTTCTCTGAAAGAGAAGCAGTCTGTTCCAACACTTCAATTCAATGTGCGAAGTGAATGGAGTGTTGCTTCACTTTCTAAATGCTGTCCTTTCAGAGAAAATCACTTTCCTTTGAAAGTGCCTTAAGCTACTTACAAGCATTCAACAGACACTCACATGCATTTCTCTGAAAGAGAAGCAGTCTGTTCCAACACTTCAATTCACTGTGCGAAGTGAATGGAGTGTTGCTTCACTTTCTAAATTATGTCCTTTCAGAGAAAATCACTTTCCTTTGAAAGTGCCTTAAGCAACTTGCAAGCATTCACAAGAAACACTAATGCGTTTCTATGAAAGAGTAGCAGTCTGTTCCAACACTTCAATTCACTGTGCGAAGTGAATGGAGTGTTGCTTCACTTTCTAAATGCTGTCCTTTCAGAGAAAATCACTTTCCTTTGAAAGTGCCTTAAGCTACTTACAAGCATTCACCAGAAACTCACATCCGTTTCTCTGAAAGAGAAGCAGTCTGTTCCAATACTTCAATTCACTGTGCGAAGTGAATGGAGTGTTGCTTCACTTTCTAAATGCTGTCCTTTCAGAGAAAATCACTTTCCTTTGAAAGTGCCTTAAGCTACTTACAAGCATTCAACTTAAACTCACATGCATTTCTCTGAAAGAGAAGCAGTCTGTTCCAACACTTCAATTCACTGTGCGAAGTGAATGGAGTGTTGCTTCACTTTCTAAATGCTGTCCTTTCAGAGAAAATCACTTTCCTTTGAAAGTGCCTTAAGCTACTTACAAGCATTCACCGGAAACTCACATGCGTTTCTCTGAAAGAGAAGCAGTCTGTTCCAACACTTCAATTCACTGTGCGAAGTGAATGGAGTGTTGCTTCACTTTCTAAATGCTGTCCTTTCAGAGAAAATCACTTTCCTTTGAAAGTGCCTTAAGCTACTTGCAAGCATTAGGAAGAAACTCACATGCGTTTCTCTGAAAGAGGAGCAGACTGTTCCAACACTTCAATTCACTGTGCGAAGTGAATGGAGTGTTGCTTCACTTTCTAAATGCTGTCCTTTCAGAGAAAATCACTTTCCTTTGAAAGTGCCTTAAGCTACTTGCAAGCATTAGGAAGAAACTCACATGCGTTTCTCTGAAAGAGAAGCAGTCTGTTCCAACACTTCAAGTCACTGTGTGAAGTGAATGGAGTGTTGCCTCACTTTCTAAATGCTGTCCTTTCAGAGAAAATCACTTTCCTTTGAAAGTGCCTTTAACTACTTTCAAGCATTCATAAAAAACTCACATGCGTTTCTCTGAAAGAGAAGCAGTCTGTTCCAACACTTCAATTCACTGTGCGAAGTGAATTTAGTGTTGCTTCACTTTCTAAATGCTGTCCTTTCAGAGAAAATCACTTTCCTTTGAAAGTGCCTTAAGCTACTTGCAAGCATCAGGAAGAAACTCACATGCGTTTCTCTGAAAGAGAAGCAGTCTGTTCCAACACTTCAATTCACTGTGCGAAGTGAATGGAGTGTTGCTTCACTTTCTAAATGCTGTCCTTTCAGAGAAAATCACTTTCCTTTGAAAGTGCCTTAAGCTACTTGCAAGCATTAGGAAGAAACTCACATGCGTTTCTCTGAAAGAGAAGCAGTCTGTTCCAACAATTCAATTCACTGTGCGAAGTGAATGGAGTGTTGCCTCACTTTCTAAATGCTGTCCTTTGAGAAAATCACTTTCCATTGAAAGTGCCTTAAACTACTTTCAAGCATTCACAAAAAACTCACATGCGTTTCTCTGAAAGAGAAGCAGTCTGTTCCAACACTTCAATTCACTGTGCGAAGTGAATGGAGTGTTGCTTCACTTTCTAAATGCTGTCCTTTCAGAGAAAATCACTTTCCTTTGAAAGTGCCTTAAGCTACTTACAAGCATTCAACAGAAACTCACATGCATTTCTCTGAAAGAGAAGCAGTCTGTTCCAACACTTCAATTCACTGTGCGAAGTGAATGGAGTGTTGCTTCACTTTCTAAATGCTGTCCTTTCAGAGAAAATCACTTTCCTTTGAAAGTGCCTTAAGCTACTTACAAGCATTCAACAGAAACTCACATGCATTTCTCTGAAAGAGAAGCAGTCTGTTCCAACACTTCAATTCACTGTGTGAAGTGAATGGAGTGTTGCCTCACTTTCTAAATTCTGTCCTTTCAGAGAAAATCACTTTCCTTTCAAAGTGTCTTAAGCTACTTACAAGCATTCAACAGAAACTCACATGCGTTTCTCTGAAAGAGAAGCAGTCTGTTCCAACACTTCAATTCAATGTGCGAAGTGAATGGAGTGTTGCTTCACTTTCTAAATGCTGTCCTTTCAGAGAAAATCACTTTCCTTTGAAAGTGCCTTAAGCTACTTACAAGCATTCAACAGACACTCACATGCATTTCTCTGAAAGAGAAGCAGTCTGTTCCAACACTTCAATTCACTGTGCGAAGTGAATGGAGTGTTGCTTCACTTTCTAAATTATGTCCTTTCAGAGAAAATCACTTTCCTTTGAAAGTGCCTTAAGCAACTTGCAAGCATTCACAAGAAACACTAATGCGTTTCTATGAAAGAGTAGCAGTCTGTTCCAACACTTCAATTCACTGTGCGAAGTGAATGGAGTGTTGCTTCACTTTCTAAATTCTGTCCTTTCAGAGAAAATCACTTTCCTTTGAAAGTGCCTTAAGCTACTTACAAGCATTCACCAGAAACTCACATCCGTTTCTCTGAAAGAGAAGCAGTCTGTTCCAATACTTCAATTCACTGTGCGAAGTGAATGGAGTGTTGCTTCACTTTCTAAATGCTGTCCTTTCAGAGAAAATCACTTTCCTTTGAAAGTGCCTTAAGCTACTTACAAGCATTCAACTTAAACTCACATGCATTTCTCTGAAAGAGAAGCAGTCTGTTCCAACACTTCAATTCACTGTGCGAAGTGAATGGAGTGTTGCTTCACTTTCTAAATGCTGTCCTTTCAGAGAAAATCACTTTCCTTTGAAAGTGCCTTAAGCTACTTACAAGCATTCACCGGAAACTCACATGCGTTTCTCTGAAAGAGAAGCAGTCTGTTCCAACACTTCAATTCACTGTGCGAAGTGAATGGAGTGTTGCTTCACTTTCTAAATGCTGTCCTTTCAGAGAAAATCACTTTCCTTTGAAAGTGCCTTAAGCTACTTGCAAGCATTAGGAAGAAACTCACATGCGTTTCTCTGAAAGAGGAGCAGACTGTTCCAACACTTCAATTCACTGTGCGAAGTGAATGGAGTGTTGCTTCACTTTCTAAATGCTGTCCTTTCAGAGAAAATCACTTTCCTTTGAAAGTGCCTTAAGCTACTTGCAAGCATTAGGAAGAAACTCACATGCGTTTCTCTGAAAGAGAAGCAGTCTGTTCCAACACTTCAAGTCACTGTGTGAAGTGAATGGAGTGTTGCCTCACTTTCTAAATGCTGTCCTTTCAGAGAAAATCACTTTCCTTTGAAAGTGCCTTTAACTACTTTCAAGCATTCATAAAAAACTCACATGCGTTTCTCTGAAAGAGAAGCAGTCTGTTCCAACACTTCAATTCACTGTGCGAAGTGAATTTAGTGTTGCTTCACTTTCTAAATGCTGTCCTTTCAGAGAAAATCACTTTCCTTTGAAAGTGCCTTAAGCTACTTGCAAGCATCAGGAAGAAACTCACATGCGTTTCTCTGAAAGAGAAGCAGTCTGTTCCAACACTTCAATTCACTGTGCGAAGTGAATGGAGTGTTGCTTCACTTTCTAAATGCTGTCCTTTCAGAGAAAATCACTTTCCTTTGAAAGTGCCTTAAGCTACTTGCAAGCATTAGGAAGAAACTCACATGCGTTTCTCTGAAAGAGAAGCAGTCTGTTCCAACAATTCAATTCACTGTGCGAAGTGAATGGAGTGTTGCCTCACTTTCTAAATGCTGTCCTTTGAGAAAATCACTTTCCATTGAAAGTGCCTTAAACTACTTTCAAGCATTCACAAAAAACTCACATGCGTTTCTCTGAAAGAGAAGCAGTCTGTTCCAACACTTCAATTCACTGTGCGAAGTGAATGGAGTGTTGCTTCACTTTCTAAATGCTGTCCTTTCAGAGAAAATCATTTTCCTTTGAATGTGCCTTAAGCTACTTACAAGCATTCACCAGAAACTCACATGCGTTTCTCTGAAAGAGAAGCAGTCTGGTCCAACACTTCAATTCACCGTGCGAAGTGAATGGAGTGTTGCTTCACTTTCTAAATGCTGTCCTTTCAGAGAAAATCACTTTCCTTTTAAAGTGCCTTAAACTACTTTCAAGCATTCACAAAGAACTCACATGCGTTTCTCTTAAAGAGAAGCAGTCTGTTCGAACACTTCAATTCACTGTGCGAAGTGAATGGAGTGTTGCTTCAGTTTCTAAATGCTGTCCTTTCAGAGAAAATCACTTTCCTTTGAATGTGCCTTAAGCAACTTGCAAGCATTCAAAAGAAACTCACATGCGTTTCTCTGAAAGAGAAGCAGTCTGTTCCAACACTTCAATTCACTGTGCGAAGTGAATGGAGTGTTGCTTCACTTTCTAAATGCTGTCCTTTCAGAGAAAATCACTTTCCTTTGAATGTGCCTTAAGCTACTTACAAGCATTCACCAGAAACTCACATGTGTTTCTCTGAAAGAGAAGCAGTCTGTTCCAATACTTCAATTGACTCTGCGAAGAGAATGGAGTGTTGCTTCACTTTCTAAATGCTGTCCTTTCAGAGAAAATCACTTTCCTTTGAAAGTGCCTTAAGCTACTTGCAAGCATTCACAAGAAATACTAATGCGTTTCTATGAAAGAGAAGCAGTGTGTTTCAAAACTTCAATTCTCTGTGCGAAGTGAATGGAGTGTTGCTTCACTTTCTAAATGCTGTCCTTTCAGAGAAAATCACTTTCCTTTGAAAGTGCCTTAAGCAACTTGCAAGCATGCACAAGAAACACTAATGCGTTTCTATGAATGAGAAGCACTCTGTTCCAACACTTCAATTCACTGCACGAAGGGAATGGAGTGTTGCTTCACTTTCTAAATGCTGTCCTTTCAGAGAAAATCACTTTCCTTTGAAAGTGCCTTAAGCTACTTACAAGCATTCACCAGAAACTCACATGCGTTTCTCTGAAAGAGAAGGAGTCTGTTCCAACAATTCAATTCACTGTGCGAAGTGAATGGAGTGTTGCTTCACTTTCTAAATGCTGTCCAATCAGAGAAAATCACTTTCCTTTGAAAGTGCCTTAAGCTACTTGCAAGCATTAGGAAGAAACTCACATGCGTTTCTCTGAAAGAGAAGCAGTCTGTTCCAACACTTCAATTCACTGTGCGAAGTGAATGGAGTGTTGCTTCAGTTTCTAAATGCTGTCCTTTCAGAGAAAATCACTTTCCTTTGAAAGTGCCTTAAGCAACTTGCAAGAATTCACAAGAAACTCACATGCGTTTCTCTGAAAGAGAAGCAGTCTGTTCCAATACTTCAATTCACTGTGCGAAGTGAATGGAGTGTTGCTTCACTATCTAAATGCTGTCCTTTCAGAGAAAATCACTTTCCTTTGAAAGTGCCTTAAGCTACTTGCAAGCATTCCCAAGAAACACTAATGCGTTTCTATGAAAGAGAAGCAGTCTGTTCCAACACTTCAATTCTTTGTTCGAAGGGAATGGAGTGTTGCTTTACTTTCTAAATGCTGTCCTTTCATAGAAAATCACTTTCCTTTGAATGTGCCTTAAGCTACTTACAAGCATTCAACAGAAACTCACATGCATTTCTCTGAAAGAGAAGCAGTCTGTTCCAACAGTTCAATTCACTGTACAAAGTGAATTGAGTGTTGCTTCACTTTCTAAATGCTGTCCTTTCAGAGAAAATCACTTTCCTTTGAAAGTGCCTTAAACTACTTTCAAGCATTCACAAAAAACTCACATGCGTTTCTCTTAAAGGGAAGCAGTGTGTTCCAACACTTCAATTCACTGTGCGAAGTGAATGGAGTGTTGCTTCACTTTCTAAATGCTGTCCTTTCAGAGAAAATCACTTTCTTTGAAAGTGCCTTAAGCGACTTACAAGCATTCACCAGAAACTCACATGCGTTTCTCTGAAAGAGAAGCAGTCTGTTCCAATAATTCAATTGACTCTGCGAAGTGAATGGAGTGTTGCTTCACTTTCTAAATGCTGTCCTTTCAGAGAAAATCATTTTCCTTTGAATGTGCCTTAAGCTACTTACAAGCATTCACCAGAAACTCACATGCGTTTCTCTGAAAGAGAAGCCGTCTGGTCCAACACTTCAATTCACCGTGCGAAGTGAATGGAGTGTTGCTTCACTTTCTAAATGCTGTCCTTTCAGACAAAATCACTTTCCATTTAAAGTACCTTAAACTACTTTCAAGCATTCACAAACAACTCACATGCGTTTCTCTTAAAGAGAAGCAGTCTGTTCGAACACTTCAATTCACTGTGCGAAGTGAATGGAGTGTTGCTTCAGTTTCTAAATGCTGTCCTTTCAGAGAAAATCACTTTCCTTTGAATGTGCCTTAAGCAACTTGCAAGCATTCAAAAGAAACTCACATGCGTTTCTCTGAAAGAGAAGCAGTCTGTTCCAACACTTCAATTCACTGTGCGAAGTGAATGGAGTGTTGCTTCACTTTCTAAATGCTGTCCTTTCAGAGAAAATCACTTTCCTTTGAAAGTGCCTTAAGCTACTTACAAGCATTCACCAGAAACTCACATGTGTTTCTCTGAAAGAGAAGCAGTCTGTTCCAATACTTCAATTCACTCTGCGAAGTGAATGGAGTGTTGCTTCACTTTCTAAATGCTGTCCTTTCAGAGAAAATCACTTTCCTTTGAAAGTGCCTTAAGCTACTTGCAAGCATTCACAAGAAATACTAATGCGTTTCTATGAAAGAGAAGCAGTGTGTTCCAACACTTCATTTCTCTGTGCGAAGTGAATGGAGTGTTGCTTCACTTTCTAAATGCTGTCCTTTCAGAGAAAATCACTTTCCTTTGAAAGTGCCTTAAGCAACTTGCAAGCATGCACAAGAAACACTAATGCGTTTCTATGAATGAGAAGCACTCTGTTCCAACACTTCAATTCACTGCACGAAGGGAATGGAGTGTTGCTTCACTTTCTAAATGCTGTCCTTTCAGAGAAAATCACTTTCCTTTGAAAGTGCCTTAAGCTACTTACAAGCATTCACCAGAAACTCACATGCGTTTCTCTGAAAGAGAAGCAGTCTGTTCCAACACTTCAATTCACTGTGCGAAGTGAATGGAGTGTTGCTTCACTTTCTAAATGCTGTCCAATCAGAGAAAATCACTTTCCTTTGAAAGTGCCTTAAGCTACTTGCAAGCATTGGGAAGAAACTCACATGCGTTTCTCTGAAAGAGAAGCAGTCTGTTCCAATACTTCAATTCACTGTGCGAAGTGAATGGAGTGTTGCTTCACTTTCTAAATGCTGTCCTTTCAGAGAAAAACACTTTCCTTTGAAAGTGCCTTAAACTACTTTCAAGCATTCACAAAAAACTGACATGCGTTTCTCTGAAAGAGAAGCAGTCTGTTCCAACGCTTCAATTCACTGTGCGAAGTGAATGGAGTGTTGCTTCAGTTTCTAAATGCTGTCCTTTCAGAGAAAATCAATTTCCTTTGAAAGTGCCTTAAGCAACTTGCAAGCATTCAAAAGAAAATCACATGCGTTTCTCTGAAAGAGAAGCAGTCTGTTCCAACACTTCAATTCACTGTGCGACGTGAATGGAGTGTTGCTTCACTTTCTAAATGCTGTCCTTTCAGAGAAAATCACTTTCCTTTGAAAGTGCCTTAAGCTACTTACAAGCATTCACCAGAAACTCACATGTGTTTCTCTGAAAGAGAAGCAGTCTGTTCCAATACTTCAATTCACTCTGCGAAGTGAATGGAGTGTTGCTTCACTTTCTAAATGCTGTCCTTTCAGAGAAAATCACTTTCCTTTGAAAGTGCCTTAAGCTACTTGCAAGCATTCACAAGAAATACTAATGCGTTTCTATGAAAGAGAAGCAGTGTGTTCCAACACTTCATTTCTCTGTGCGAAGTGAATGGAGTGTTGCTTCACTTTCTAAATGCTGTCCTTTCAGAGAAAATCACTTTCCTTTGAAAGTGCCTTAAGCAACTTGCAAGCATGCACAAGAAACACTAATGCGTTTCTATGAATGAGAAGCACTCTGTTCCAACACTTCAATTCACTGCACGAAGGGAATGGAGTGTTGCTTCACTTTCTAAATGCTGTCCTTTCAGAGAAAATCACTTTCCTTTGAAAGTGCCTTAAGCTACTTACAAGTATTCACCAGAAACTCACATGCGTTTCTCTGAAAGAGAAGCAGTCTGTTCCAACACTTCAATTCACTGTGCGAAGTGAATGGAGTGTTGCTTCACTTTCTAAATGCTGTCCAATCAGAGAAAATCACTTTCCTTTGAAAGTGCCTTAAGCTACTTGCAAGCATTAGGAAGAAACTCACATGCGTTTATCTGAAAGAGAAGCAGTCTGTTCCAATACTTCAATTCACTGTGCGAAGTGAATGGAGTGTTGCTTCACTTTCTAAATGCTGTCCTTTCAGAGAAAAACACTTTCCTTTGAAAGTGCCTTAAACTACTTTCAAACATTCACAAAAAACTCACATGCGTTTCTCTGAAAGAGAAGCAGTCTGTTCCAACAATTCAATTCACTGTGCGAAGTGAATGGAGTGTTGCTTCAGTTTCTAAATGCTGTCCTTTCAGAGAAATCACTTTCCTTTGAAAGTGCCTTAAGCAACTTGCAAGAATTCACAAGAAACTCACATGCGTTTCTCTGAAAGAGAAGCAGTCTGTTCCAACACTTCAATTCACTGTGCGAAGTGAATGGAGTATTGCTTCACTATCTAAATGCTGTCCTTTCAGAGAAAATCACTTTCCTTTGAAAGTGCCTTAAGCTACTTGCAAGCATTCCCAAGAAACACTAATGCGTTTCTATGAAAGAGAAGCAGTCTGTTCCAACACTTCAATTCTTTGTTCGAAGGGAATGGAGTGTTGCTTTACTTTCTAAATGCTGTCCTTTCATAGAAAATCACTTTCCTTTGAATGTGCCTTAAGCTACTTACAAGCATTCAACAGAAACTCACATGCATTTCTCTGAAAGAGAAGCAGTCTGTTCCAATACTTCAATTCACTGTACAAAGTGAATTGAGTGTTGCTTCACTTTCTAAATGCTGTCCTTTCAGAGAAAATCACTTTCCTTTGAAAGTGCCTTAAACTACTTTCAAGCATTCACAAAAAACTCACATGCGTTTCTCTTAAAGAGAAGCAGTCTGTTCCAACACTTCAATTCACTGTGCGAAGTGAATGGAGTGTTGCTTCACTTTCTAAATGCTGTCCTTTCAGAGAAAATCACTTTCCTTTGAAAGTGCCTTAAGCGACTTACAAGCATTCACCAGAAACTCACATGCGTTTCTCTGAAAGAGAAGCAGTCTGTTCCAACACTTCAATTCACTGTGTGAAGTGAATGGAGTGTTGCTTCACTTTCTAAATGCTGTCCTTTCAGAGAAAATCACTTTCCTTTGAAAGTGCCTTAAGCTACTTGCAAGCAATAGGAAGAAACTCACATGCGTTTCTCTGAAAGAGAAGCAGACTGTTCCAACACTTCAATTCACTGTGCGAAGTGAATGGAGTGTTGCTTCACTTTCTAAATGCTGTCCTTTCAGAGAAAATCACTTTCCTTTGAAAGTGCCTTAAGCTACTTGCAAGCATTAGGAAGAAACTCACATGCGTTTCTCTGAAAGAGAAGCAGTCTGTTCCAACACTTCAATTCACTGTGTGAGGTGAATGGAGTGTTGCCTCACTTTCTAAATGCTGTCCTTTCAGAGAAAATCACTTTCCTTTGAAAGTGCCTTAAGCTACTTACAAGCATTCACCAGAAACTCACATGCGTTTCTCTGAAAGAGAAGCAGTCTGTTCCAACACTTCAATTCAATGTGCGAAGTGAATGGAGTGTTGCTTCACTTTCTAAATGCTGTCCTTTCAGAGAAAATCACTTTCCTTTGAAAGTGCCTTAAGCTACTTACAAGCAATCAACAGAAACTCACATGCATTTCTCTGAAAGAGAAGCACTCTGTTCGAACACTTCAATTCACTGTGCGAAGTGAATGGAGTGTTGCTTCACTTTCTAAATTATGTCCTCTCAGAGAAAATCACTTTCCTTTGAAAGTGCCTTAAGCAACTTGCAAGCATTCACAAGAAACACTAATGCGTTTCTATGAAAGAGAAGCATTCTGTTCCAACACTTCAATTCACTGCACGAAGGAAATGGAGTGTTGCTTCACTTTCTAAATGCTGTCCTTTCAGAGAAAATCACTTTCCTTTGAAAGTGCCTTAAGCTACTTACAAGCATTCACCAGAAACTCACATGTGTTTCTCTGAAAGAGAAGCAGTCTGTTCCAACAATTCAATTCACTGTGTGAAGTGAATAGAGTGTTGCCTCACTTTCTAAATGCTGTCCTTTCAGAGAAAATCACTTTCCTTTGAACGTGCCTTAAGCTACTTACAAGCATTCACCAGAAACTCACATGCGTTTCTCTGAAAGAGAAGCAGTCTGTTCCAACACTTCAATTCACCGTGCGAAGTGAATGGAGTGTTGCTTCACTTTCTAAATGCTGTCCTTTCAGACAAAATCACTTTCCTTTTAAAGTGCCTTAAACTACTTTCAAGCATTCATAAAAAACTCACATGCGTTTCTCTTAAAGAGAAGCAGTCTGTTCGAACACTTCAATTCACTGTGCGAAGTGAATGAAGTGTTGCTTCAGTTTCTAAATACTGTCCTTTCAGAGAAAATCACTTTCCTTTGAATGTGCCTTAAGCAACTTGCAAGCATTCAAAAGAAACTCACATGCGTTTCTCTGAAAGAGAAGCAGTCTGTTCCAACACTTCAATTCACTGTGCGAAGTGAATGGAGTGTTGCTTCACTTTCTAAATGCTGTCCTTTCAGAGAAAATCACTTTCCTTTGAAAGTGCCTTAAGCTACTTACAAGCATTCACCAGAAACTCACATGTGTTTCTCTGAAAGAGATGCAGTCTGTTCCAATACTTCAATTAACTGTGCGAAGTGAATGGAGTGTTGCTTCACTTTCTAAATGCTGTCCTTTCAGAGAAAATCACTTTCCTTTGAAAGTGCCTTAAGCTACTTACAAGCATTCAACAGAAACTCACATGCATTTCTCTGAAAGAGAAGCAGTCTGTTCCAACACTTCAATTCACTGTGCGAAGTGAATGGAGTGTTGCTTCACTTTCTAAATGCTGTCCTTTCAGAGAAAATCACTTTCCTTTGAAAGTGCCTTAAGCTACTTACAAGCATTCAACAGAAACTCACATGCATTTCTCTGAAAGAGAAGCAGTCTGTTCCAACACTTCAATTCACTGTGTGAAGTGAATGGAGTGTTGCCTCACTTTCTAAATGCTGTCCTTTCAGAGAAAATCACTTTCCTTTCAAAGTGTCTTAAGCTACTTACAAGCATTCAACAGAAACTCACATGCGTTTCTCTGAAAGAGAAGCAGTCTGTTCCAACACTTCAATTCAATGTGCGAAGTGAATGGAGTGTTGCTTCACTTTCTAAATGCTGTCCTTTCAGAGAAAATCACTTTCCTTTGAAAGTGCCTTAAGCTACTTACAAGCATTCAACAGACACTCACATGCATTTCTCTGAAAGAGAAGCAGTCTGTTCCAACACTTCAATTCACTGTGCGAAGTGAATGGAGTGTTGCTTCACTTTCTAAATTATGTCCTTTCAGAGAAAATCACTTTCCTTTGAAAGTGCCTTAAGCAACTTGCAAGCATTCACAAGAAACACTAATGCGTTTCTATGAAAGAGTAGCAGTCTGTTCCAACACTTCAATTCACTGTGCGAAGTGAATGGAGTGTTGCTTCACTTTCTAAATGCTGTCCTTTCAGAGAAAATCACTTTCCTTTGAAAGTGCCTTAAGCTACTTACAAGCATTCACCAGAAACTCACATCCGTTTCTCTGAAAGAGAAGCAGTCTGTTCCAATACTTCAATTCACTGTGCGAAGTGAATGGAGTGTTGCTTCACTTTCTAAATGCTGTCCTTTCAGAGAAAATCACTTTCCTTTGAAAGTGCCTTAAGCTACTTACAAGCATTCAACTTAAACTCACATGCATTTCTCTGAAAGAGAAGCAGTCTGTTCCAACACTTCAATTCACTGTGCGAAGTGAATGGAGTGTTGCTTCACTTTCTAAATGCTGTCCTTTCAGAGAAAATCACTTTCCTTTGAAAGTGCCTTAAGCTACTTACAAGCATTCACCGGAAACTCACATGCGTTTCTCTGAAAGAGAAGCAGTCTGTTCCAACACTTCAATTCACTGTGCGAAGTGAATGGAGTGTTGCTTCACTTTCTAAATGCTGTCCTTTCAGAGAAAATCACTTTCCTTTGAAAGTGCCTTAAGCTACTTGCAAGCATTAGGAAGAAACTCACATGCGTTTCTCTGAAAGAGAAGCAGTCTGTTCCAACACTTCAAGTCACTGTGTGAAGTGAATGGAGTGTTGCCTCACTTTCTAAATGCTGTCCTTTCAGAGAAAATCACTTTCCTTTGAAAGTGCCTTTAACTACTTTCAAACATTCATAAAAAACTCACATGCGTTTCTCTGAAAGAGAAGCAGTCTGTTCCAACACTTCAATTCACTGTGCGAAGTGAATTTAGTGTTGCTTCACTTTCTAAATGCTGTCCTTTCAGAGAAAATCACTTTCCTTTGAAAGTGCCTTAAGCTACTTGCAAGCATCAGGAAGAAACTCACATGCGTTTCTCTGAAAGAGAAGCAGTCTGTTCCAACACTTCAATTCACTGTGCGAAGTGAATGGAGTGTTGCTTCACTTTCTAAATGCTGTCCTTTCAGAGAAAATCACTTTCCTTTGAAAGTGCCTTAAGCTACTTGCAAGCATTAGGAAGAAACTCACATGCGTTTCTCTGAAAGAGAAGCAGTCTGTTCCAACAATTCAATTCACTGTGCGAAGTGAATGGAGTGTTGCCTCACTTTCTAAATGCTGTCCTTTGAGAAAATCACTTTCCATTGAAAGTGCCTTAAACTACTTTCAAGCATTCACAAAAAACTCACATGCGTTTCTCTGAAAGAGAAGCAGTCTGTTCCAACACTTCAATTCACTGTGCGAAGTGAATGGACTGTTGCTTCACTTTCTAAATGCTGTCCTTTCAGAGAAAATCATTTTCCTTTGAATGTGCCTTAAGCTACTTACAAGCATTCACCAGAAACTCACATGCGTTTCTCTGAAAGAGAAGCAGTCTGGTCCAACACTTCAATTCACCGTGCGAAGTGAATGGAGTGTTGCTTCACTTTCTAAATGCTGTCCTTTCAGACAAAATCACTTTCCTTTTAAAGTGCCTTAAACTACTTTCAAGCATTCACAAAGAACTCACATGCGTTTCTCTTAAAGAGAAGCAGTCTGTTCGAACACTTCAATTCACTGTGCGAAGTGAATGGAGTGTTGCTTCAGTTTCTAAATGCTGTCCTTTCAGAGAAAATCACTTTCCTTTGAATGTGCCTTAAGCAACTTGCAAGCATTCAAAAGAAACTCACATGCGTTTCTCTGAAAGAGAAGCAGTCTGTTCCAACACTTCAATTCACTGTGCGAAGTGAATGGAGTGTTGCTTCACTTTCTAAATGCTGTCCTTTCAGAGAAAATCACTTTCCTTTGAAAGTGCCTTAAGCTACTTACAAGCATTCACCAGAAACTCACATGCGTTTCTCTGAAAGAGAAGCAGTCTGGTCCAACACTTCAATTCACCGTGCGAAGTGAATGGAGTGTTGCTTCACTTTCTAAATGCTGTCCTTTCAGACAAAATCACTTTCCTTTTAAAGTGCCTTAAACTACTTTCAAGCATTCACAAAGAACTCACATGCGTTTCTCTTAAAGAGAAGCAGTCTGTTCGAACACTTCAATTCACTGTGCGAAGTGAATGGAGTGTTCCTTCAGTTTCTAAATGCTGTCCTTTCAGAGAAAATCACTTTCCTTTGAATGTGCCTTAAGCAACTTGCAAGCATTCAAAAGAAACTCACATGCGTTTCTCTGAAAGAGAAGCAGTCTGTTCCAACACTTCAATTCACTGTGCGAAGTGAATGGAGTGTTGCTTCACTTTCTAAATGCTGTCCTTTCAGAGAAAATCACTTTCCTTTGAAAGTGCCTTAAGCTACTTACAAGCATTCACCAGAAACTCACATGTGTTTCTCTGAAAGAGAAGCAGTCTGTTCCAATACTTCAATTGACTCTGCGAAGTGAATGGAGTGTTGCTTCACTTTCTAAATGCTGTCCTTTCAGAGAAAATCACTTTCCTTTGAAAGTGCCTTAAGCTACTTGCAAGCATTCACAAGAAATACTAATGCGTTTCTATGAAAGAGAAGCAGTGTGTTTCAACACTTCAATTCTCTGTGCGAAGTGAATGGAGTGTTGCTTCACTTTCTAAATGCTGTCCTTTCAGAGAAAATCACTTTCCTTTGAAAGTGCCTTAAGCAACTTGCAAGCATGCACAAAAAACACTAATGCGTTTCTATGAATGAGAAGCACTCTGTTCCAACACTTCAATTCACTGCACGAAGGGAATGGAGTGTTGCTTCACTTTCTAAATGCTGTCCTTTCAGAGAAAATCACTTTCCTTTGAAAGTGCCTTAAGCTACTTACAAGCATTCACCAGAAACTCACATGCGTTTCTCTGAAAGAGAAGCAGTCTGTTCCAACAATTCAATTCACTGTGCGAAGTGAATGGAGTGTTGCTTCACTTTCTAAATGCTGTCCAATCAGAGAAAATCACTTTCCTTTGAAAGTGCCTTAAGCTACTTGCAAGCATTAGGAAGAAACTCACATGCGTTTCTCTGAAAGAGAAGCAGTCTGTTCCAATACTTCAATTCACTGTGCGAAGTGAATGGAGTGTTGCTTCACTTTCTAAATGCTGTCCTTTCAGAGAAAAACACTTTCCTTTGAAAGTGCCTTAAACTACTTTCAAGCATTCACAAAAAACTCACATGCGTTTCTCTGAAAGAGAAGCAGTCTGTTCCAACACTTCAATTCACTGTGCGAAGTGAATGGAGTGTTGCTTCAGTTTCTAAATGCTGTCCTTTCAGAGAAAATCACTTTCCTTTGAAAGTGCCTTAAGCAACTTGCAAGAATTCACAAGAAACTCACATGCGTTTCTCTGAAAGAGAAGCAGTCTGTTCCAATACTTCAATTCACTGTGCGAAGTGAATGGAGTGTTGCTTCACTATCTAAATGCTGTCCTTTCAGAGAAAATCACTTTCCTTTGAAAGTGCCTTAAGCTACTTGCAAGCATTCCCAAGAAACACTAATGCGTTTCTATGAAAGAGAAGCAGTCTGTTCCAACACTTCAATTCTTTGTTCGAAGGGAATGGAGTGTTGCTTTACTTTCTAAATGCTGTCCTTTCATAGAAAATCACTTTCCTTTGAATGTGCCTTAAGCTACTTACAAGCATTCAACAGAAACTCACATGCATTTCTCTGAAAGAGAAGCAGTCTGTTCCAACAGTTCAATTCACTGTACAAAGTGAATTGAGTGTTGCTTCACTTTCTAAATGCTGTCCTTTCAGAGAAAATCACTTTCCTTTGAAAGTGCCTTAAGCGACTTACAAGCATTCACCAGAAACTCACATGCGTTTCTCTGAAAGAGAAGCAGTCTGTTCCAACACTTCAATTCACTGTGCGAAGTGAATGGAGTGTTGCTTAACTTTCTAAATGCTGTCCTTTCAGAGAAAATCACTTTCCTTTGAAATTGCCTTAAGCTACTTGCAAGCATTAGGAAGAAACTCACATGCGTTTCTCTGAAAGAGAAGCAGACTGTTCCAACACTTCAATTCACTGTGCGAAGTGAATGGAGTGTTGCTTCACTTTCTAAATGCTGTCCTTTCAGAGAAAATCACTTTCCTTTGAAAGTGCCTTAAGCTACTTGCAAGCATTAGGAAGAAACTCACATGCGTTTCTCTGAAAGAGAAGCAGTCTGTTCCAACACTTCAATTCACTGTGTGAGGTGAATGGAGTGTTGCCTCACTTTCTAAATGCTGTCCTTTCAGAGAAAATCACTTTCCTTTGAAAGTGCCTTAAGCTACTTACAAGCATTCACCAGAAACTCACATGCGTTTCTCTGAAAGAGAAGCAGTCTGTTCCAACACTTCAATTCAATGTGCGAAGTGAATGGAGTGTTGCTTCACTTTCTAAATGCTGTCCTTTCAGAGAAAATCACTTTCCTTTGAAAGTGCCTTAAGCTACTTACAAGCATTCAACAGAAACTCACATGCATTTCTCTGAAAGAGAAGCAGTCTGTTCGAACACTTCAATTCACTATGCGAAGTGAATGGAGTGTTGCTTCACTTTCTAAATGCTGTCCTTTCAGAGAAAATCATTTTCCTTTGAATGTGCCTTAAACTACTTACAAGCATTCACCAGAAACTCACATGCGTTTCTCTGAAAGAGAAGTAGTCTGGTCCAACACTTCAATTCACCGTGCGAAGTGAATGGAGTGTTGCTTCACTTTCTAAATGCTGTCCTTTCAGACAAAATCACTTTCCTTTTAAAGTGCCTTAAACTACTTTCAAGCATTCACAAAGAACTCACATGCGTTTCTCTTAAAGAGAAGCAGTCTGTTCGAACACTTCAATTCACTGTGCGAAGTGAATGGAGTGTTGCTTCAGTTTCTAAATGCTGTCCTTTCAGAGAAAATCACTTTCCTTTGAATGTGCCTTAAGCAACTTGCAAGCATTCAAAAGAAACTCACATGCGTTTCTCTGAAAGAGAAGCAGTCTGTTCCAACACTTCAATTCACTGTGCGAAGTGAATGGAGTGTTGCTTCACTTTCTAAATGCTGTCCTTTCAGAGAAAATCACTTTCCTTTGAAAGTGCCTTAAGCTACTTACAAGCATTCACCAGAAACTCACATGTGTTTCTCTGAAAGAGAAGCAGTCTCTTCCAATACTTCAATTCACTCTGCGAAGTGAATGGAGTGTTGCTTCACTTTCTAAATGCTGTCCTTTCAGAGAAAATCACTTTCCTTTGAAAGTGCCTTAAGCTACTTGCAAGCATTCACAAGAAATACTAATGCGTTTCTATGAAAGAGAAGCAGTGTGTTCCAACACTTCAATTCTCTGTGCGAAGTGAATGGAGTGTTGCTTCACTTTCTAAATGCTGTCCTTTCAGAGAAAATCACTTTCCTTTGAAAGTGCCTTAAGCAACTTGCAAGCATGCACAAGAAACACTAATGCGTTTCTATGAATGAGAAGCACTCTGTTCCAACACTTCAATTCACTGCACGAAGGGAATGGAGTGTTGCTTCACTTTCTAAATGCTGTCCTTTCAGAGAAAATCACTTTCCTTTGAAAGTGCCTTAAGCTACTTACAAGCATTCACCAGAAACTCACATGCGTTTCTCTGAAAGAGAAGCAGTCTGTTCCAACACTTCAATTCACTGTGTGAGGTGAATGGAGTGTTGCCTCACTTTCTAAATGCTGTCCTTTCAGAGAAAATCACTTTCCTTTGAAAGTGCCTTAAGCTACTTACAAGCATTCACCAGAATCTCACATGCGTTTCTCTGAAAGAGAAGCAGTCTGTTCCAACACTTCAATTCAATGTGCGAAGTGAATGGAGTGTTGCTTCACTTTCTAAATGCTGTCCTTTCAGAGAAAATCACTTTCCTTTGAAAGTGCCTTAAGCTACTTACAAGCAATCAACAGAAACTCACATGCATTTCTCTGAAAGAGAAGCACTCTGTTCGAACACTTCAATTCACTGTGCGAAGTGAATGGAGTGTTGCTTCACTTTCTAAATTATGTCCTCTCAGAGAAAATCACTTTCCTTTGAAAGTGCCTTAAGCAACTTGCAAGCATTCACAAGAAACACTAATGCGTTTCTATGAAAGAGAAGCATTCTGTTCCAACACTTCAATTCACTGCACGAAGTAAATGGAGTGTTGCTTCACTTTCTAAATGCTGTCCTTTCAGAGAAAATCACTTTCCTTTGAAAGTGCCTTAAGCTACTTACAAGCATTCACCAGAAACTCACATGTGTTTCTCTGAAAGAGAAGCAGTCTGTTCCAACAATTCAATTCACTGTGTGAAGTGAATAGAGTGTTGCCTCACTTTCTAAATGCTGTCCTTTCAGAGAAAATCACTTTCCTTTGAACGTGCCTTAAGCTACTTACAAGCATTCACCAGAAACTCACATGCGTTTCTCTGAAAGAGAAGCAGTCTGTTCCAACACTTCAATTCACCGTGCGAAGTGAATGGAGTGTTGCTTCACTTTCTAAATGCTGTCCTTTCAGACAAAATCACTTTCCTTTTAAAGTGCCTTAAACTACTTTCAAGCATTCATAAAAAACTCACATGCGTTTCTCTTAAAGAGAAGCAGTCTGTTCGAACACTTCAATTCACTGTGCGAAGTGAATGAAGTGTTGCTTCAGTTTCTAAATACTGTCCTTTCAGAGAAAATCACTTTCCTTTGAAAGTGCCTTAAGCTACTTACAAGCATTCAACAGAAACTCACATGCATTTCTCTGAAAGAGAAGCAGTCTGTTCCAACACTTCAATTCACTGTGCGAAGTGAATGGAGTGTTGCTTCACTTTCTAAATGCTGTCCTTTCAGAGAAAATCACTTTCCTTTGAAAGTGCCTTAAGCTACTTACAAGCATTCAACAGAAACTCACATGCATTTCTCTGAAAGAGAAGCAGTCTGTTCCAACACTTCAATTCACTGTGTGAAGTGAATGGAGTGTTGCCTCACTTTCTAAATGCTGTCCTTTCAGAGAAAATCACTTTCCTTTCAAAGTGTCTTAAGCTACTTACAAGCATTCAACAGAAACTCACATGCGTTTCTCTGAAAGAGAAGCAGTCTGTTCCAACACTTCAATTCAATGTGCGAAGTGAATGGAGTGTTGCTTCACTTTCTAAATGCTGTCCTTTCAGAGAAAATCACTTTCCTTTGAAAGTGCCTTAAGCTACTTACAAGCATTCAACAGACACTCACATGCATTTCTCTGAAAGAGAAGCAGTCTGTTCCAACACTTCAATTCACTGTGCGAAGTGAATGGAGTGTTGCTTCACTTTCTAAATTATGTCCTTTCAGAGAAAATCACTTTCCTTTGAAAGTGCCTTAAGCAACTTGCAAGCATTCACAAGAAACACTAATGCGTTTCTATGAAAGAGTAGCAGTCTGTTCCAACACTTCAATTCACTGTGCGAAGTGAATGGAGTGTTGCTTCACTTTCTAAATGCTGTCCTTTCAGAGAAAATCACTTTCCTTTGAAAGTGCCTTAAGCTACTTACAAGCATTCACCAGAAACTCACATCCGTTTCTCTGAAAGAGAAGCAGTCTGTTCCAATACTTCAATTCACTGTGCGAAGTGAATGGAGTGTTGCTTCACTTTCTAAATGCTGTCCTTTCAGAGAAAATCACTTTCCTTTGAAAGTGCCTTAAGCTACTTACAAGCATTCAACTTAAACTCACATGCATTTCTCTGAAAGAGAAGCAGTCTGTTCCAACACTTCAATTCACTGTGCGAAGTGAATGGAGTGTTGCTTCACTTTCTAAATGCTGTCCTTTCAGAGAAAATCACTTTCCTTTGAAAGTGCCTTAAGCTACTTACAAGCATTCACCGGAAACTCACATGCGTTTCTCTGAAAGAGAAGCAGTCTGTTCCAACACTTCAATTCACTGTGCGAAGTGAATGGAGTGTTGCTTCACTTTCTAAATGCTGTCCTTTCAGAGAAAATCACTTTCCTTTGAAAGTGCCTTAAGCTACTTGCAAGCATTAGGAAGAAACTCACATGCGTTTCTCTGAAAGAGAAGCAGTCTGTTCCAACACTTCAAGTCACTGTGTGAAGTGAATGGAGTGTTGCCTCACTTTCTAAATGCTGTCCTTTCAGAGAAAATCACTTTCCTTTGAAAGTGCCTTTAACTACTTTCAAACATTCATAAAAAACTCACATGCGTTTCTCTGAAAGAGAAGCAGTCTGTTCCAACACTTCAATTCACTGTGCGAAGTGAATTTAGTGTTGCTTCACTTTCTAAATGCTGTCCTTTCAGAGAAAATCACTTTCCTTTGAAAGTGCCTTAAGCTACTTGCAAGCATCAGGAAGAAACTCACATGCGTTTCTCTGAAAGAGAAGCAGTCTGTTCCAACACTTCAATTCACTGTTCGAAGTGAATGGAGTGTTGCTTCACTTTCTAAATACTGTCCTTTCAGAGAAAATCACTTTCCTTTGAAAGTGCCTTAAGCTACTTGCAAGCATTAGGAAGAAACTCACATGCGTTTCTCTGAAAGAGAAGCAGTCTGTTCCAACAATTCAATTCACTGTGCGAAGTGAATGGAGTGTTGCCTCACTTTCTAAATGCTGTCCTTTGAGAAAATCACTTTCCATTGAAAGTGCCTTAAACTACTTTCAAGCATTCACAAAAAACTCACATGCGTTTCTCTGAAAGAGAAGCAGTCTGTTCCAACACTTCAATTCACTGTGCGAAGTGAATGGAGTGTTGCTTCACTTTCTAAATGCTGTCCTTTCAGAGAAAATCATTTTCCTTTGAATGTGCCTTAAGCTACTTACAAGCATTCACCAGAAACTCACATGCGTTTCTCTGAAAGAGAAGCAGTCTGGTCCAACACTTCAATTCACCGTGCGAAGTGAATGGAGTGTTGCTTCACTTTCTAAATGCTGTCCTTTCAGACAAAATCACTTTCCTTTTAAAGTGCCTTAAACTACTTTCAAGCATTCACAAAGAACTCACATGCGTTTCTCTTAAAGAGAAGCAGTCTGTTCGAACACTTCAATTCACTGTGCGAAGTGAATGGAGTGTTGCTTCAGTTTCTAAATGCTGTCCTTTCAGAGAAAATCACTTTCCTTTGAATGTGCCTTAAGCAACTTGCAAGCATTCAAAAGAAACTCACATGCGTTTCTCTGAAAGAGAAGCAGTCTGTTCCAACACTTCAATTCACTGTGCGAAGTGAATGGAGTGTTGCTTCACTTTCTAAATGCTGTCCTTTCAGAGAAAATCACTTTCCTTTGAAAGTGCCTTAAGCTACTTACAAGCATTCACCAGAAACTCACATGCGTTTCTCTGAAAGAGAAGCAGTCTGGTCCAACACTTCAATTCACCGTGCGAAGTGAATGGAGTGTTGCTTCACTTTCTAAATGCTGTCCTTTCAGACAAAATCACTTTCCTTTTAAAGTGCCTTAAACTACTTTCAAGCATTCACAAAGAACTCACATGCGTTTCTCTTAAAGAGAAGCAGTCTGTTCGAACACTTCAATTCACTGTGCGAAGTGAATGGAGTGTTCCTTCAGTTTCTAAATGCTGTCCTTTCAGAGAAAATCACTTTCCTTTGAATGTGCCTTAAGCAACTTGCAAGCATTCAAAAGAAACTCACATGCGTTTCTCTGAAAGAGAAGCAGTCTGTTCCAACACTTCAATTCACTGTGCGAAGTGAATGGAGTGTTGCTTCACTTTCTAAATGCTGTCCTTTCAGAGAAAATCACTTTCCTTTGAAAGTGCCTTAAGCTACTTACAAGCATTCACCGGAAACTCACATGCGTTTCTCTGAAAGAGAAGCAGTCTGTTCCAACACTTCAATTCACTGTGCGAAGTGAATGGAGTGTTGCTTCACTTTCTAAATGCTGTCCTTTCAGAGAAAATCACTTTCCTTTGAAAGTGCCTTAAGCTACTTGCAAGCATTAGGAAGAAACTCACATGCGTTTCTCTGAAAGAGAAGCAGTCTGTTCCAACACTTCAAGTCACTGTGTGAAGTGAATGGAGTGTTGCCTCACTTTCTAAATGCTGTCCTTTCAGAGAAAATCACTTTCCTTTGAAAGTGCCTTTAACTACTTTCAAACATTCATAAAAAACTCACATGCGTTTCTCTGAAAGAGAAGCAGTCTGTTCCAACACTTCAATTCACTGTGCGAAGTGAATGGAGTGTTGCTTCACTTTCTAAATGCTGTCCTTTCAGAGAAAATCACTTTCCTTTGAAAGTGCCTTAAGCTACTTGCAAGCATCAGGAAGAAACTCACATGCGTTTCTCTGAAAGAGAAGCAGTCTGTTCCAACACTTCAATTCACTGTGCGAAGTGAATGGAGTGTTGCTTCACTTTCTAAATGCTGTCCTTTCAGAGAAAATCACTTTCCTTTGAAAGTGCCTTAAGCTACTTGCAAGCATTAGGAAGAAACTCACATGCGTTTCTCTGAAAGAGAAGCAGTCTGTTCCAACAATTCAATTCACTGTGCGAAGTGAATGGAGTGTTGCCTCACTTTCTAAATGCTGTCCTTTGAGAAAATCACTTTCCATTGAAAGTGCCTTAAACTACTTTCAAGCATTCACAAAAAACTCACATGCGTTTCTCTGAAAGAGAAGCAGTCTGTTCCAACACTTCAATTCACTGTGCGAAGTGAATGGAGTGTTGCTTCACTTTCTAAATGCTGTCCTTTCAGAGAAAATCATTTTCCTTTGAATGTGCCTTAAGCTACTTACAAGCATTCACCAGAAACTCACATGCGTTTCTCTGAAAGAGAAGCAGTCTGGTCCAACACTTCAATTCACCGTGCGAAGTGAATGGAGTGTTGCTTCACTTTCTAAATGCTGTCCTTTCAGACAAAATCACTTTCCTTTTAAAGTGCCTTAAACTACTTTCAAGCATTCACAAAGAACTCACATGCGTTTCTCTTAAAGAGAAGCAGTCTGTTCGAACACTTCAATTCACTGTGCGAAGTGAATGGAGTGTTGCTTCAGTTTCTAAATGCTGTCCTTTCAGAGAAAATCACTTTCCTTTGAATGTGCCTTAAGCAACTTGCAAGCATTCAAAAGAAACTCACATGCGTTTCTCTGAAAGAGAAGCAGTCTGTTCCAACACTTCAATTCACTGTGCGAAGTGAATGGAGTGTTGCTTCACTTTCTAAATGCTGTCCTTTCAGAGAAAATCACTTTCCTTTGAAAGTGCCTTAAGCTACTTACAAGCATTCACCAGAAACTCACATGCGTTTCTCTGAAAGAGAAGCAGTCTGGTCCAACACTTCAATTCACCGTGCGAAGTGAATGGAGTGTTGCTTCACTTTCTAAATGCTGTCCTTTCAGACAAAATCACTTTCCTTTTAAAGTGCCTTAAACTACTTTCAAGCATTCACAAAGAACTCACATGCGTTTCTCTTAAAGAGAAGCAGTCTGTTCGAACACTTCAATTCACTGTGCGAAGTGAATGGAGTGTTGCTTCAGTTTCTAAATGCTGTCCTTTCAGAGAAAATCACTTTCCTTTGAATGTGCCTTAAGCAACTTGCAAGCATTCAAAAGAAACTCACATGCGTTTCTCTGAAAGAGAAGCAGTCTGTTCCAACACTTCAATTCACTGTGCGAAGTGAATGGAGTGTTGCTTCACTTTCTAAATGCTGTCCTTTCAGAGAAAATCACTTTCCTTTGAAAGTGCCTTAAGCTACTTACAAGCATTCACCAGAAACTCACATGCGTTTCTCTGAAAGAGAAGCAGTCTGGTCCAACACTTCAATTCACCGTGCGAAGTGAATGGAGTGTTGCTTCACTTTCTAAATGCTGTCCTTTCAGACAAAATCACTTTCCTTTTAAAGTGCCTTAAACTACTTTCAAGCATTCACAAAGAACTCACATGCGTTTCTCTTAAAGAGAAGCAGTCTGTTCGAACACTTCAATTCACTGTGCGAAGTGAATGGAGTGTTCCTTCAGTTTCTAAATGCTGTCCTTTCAGAGAAAATCACTTTCCTTTGAATGTGCCTTAAGCAACTTGCAAGCATTCAAAAGAAACTCACATGCGTTTCTCTGAAAGAGAAGCAGTCTGTTCCAACACTTCAATTCACTGTGCGAAGTGAATGGAGTGTTGCTTCACTTTCTAAATGCTGTCCTTTCAGAGAAAATCACTTTCCTTTGAAAGTGCCTTAAGCTACTTACAAGCATTCACCAGAAACTCACATGTGTTTCTCTGAAAGAGAAGCAGTCTGTTCCAATACTTCAATTGACTCTGCGAAGTGAATGGAGTGTTGCTTCACTTTCTAAATGCTGTCCTTTCAGAGAAAATCACTTTCCTTTGAAAGTGCCTTAAGCTACTTGCAAGCATTCACAAGAAATACTAATGCGTTTCTATGAAAGAGAAGCAGTGTGTTTCAACACTTCAATTCTCTGTGCGAAGTGAATGGAGTGTTGCTTCACTTTCTAAATGCTGTCCTTTCAGAGAAAATCACTTTCCTTTGAAAGTGCCTTAAGCAACTTGCAAGCATGCACAAGAAACACTAATGCGTTTCTATGAATGAGAAGCACTCTGTTCCAACACTTCAATTCACTGCACGAAGGGAATGGAGTGTTGCTTCACTTTCTAAATGCTGTCCTTTCAGAGAAAATCACTTTCCTTTGAAAGTGCCTTAAGCTACTTACAAGCATTAGGAAGAAACTCACATGCGTTTCTCTGAAAGAGAAGCAGTCTGTTCCAACAATTCAATTCACTGTGCGAAGTGAATGGAGTGTTGCCTCACTTTCTAAATGCTGTCCTTTGAGAAAATCACTTTCCATTGAAAGTGCCTTAAACTACTTTCAAGCATTCACAAAAAACTCACATGCGTTTCTCTGAAAGAGAAGCAGTCTGTTCCAACACTTCAATTCACTGTGCGAAGTGAATGGAGTGTTGCTTCACTTTCTAAATGCTGTCCTTTCAGAGAAAATCATTTTCCTTTGAATGTGCCTTAAGCTACTTACAAGCATTCACCAGAAACTCACATGCGTTTCTCTGAAAGAGAAGCAGTCTGGTCCAACACTTCAATTCACCGTGCGAAGTGAATGGAGTGTTGCTTCACTTTCTAAATGCTGTCCTTTCAGACAAAATCACTTTCCTTTTAAAGTGCCTTAAACTACTTTCAAGCATTCACAAAGAACTCACATGCGTTTCTCTTAAAGAGAAGCAGTCTGTTCGAACACTTCAATTCACTGTGCGAAGTGAATGGAGTGTTGCTTCAGTTTCTAAATGCTGTCCTTTCAGAGAAAATCACTTTCCTTTGAATGTGCCTTAAGCAACTTGCAAGCATTCAAAAGAAACTCACATGCGTTTCTCTGAAAGAGAAGCAGTCTGTTCCAACACTTCAATTCACTGTGCGAAGTGAATGGAGTGTTGCTTCACTTTCTAAATGCTGTCCTTTCAGAGAAAATCACTTTCCTTTGAAAGTGCCTTAAGCTACTTACAAGCATTCACCAGAAACTCACATGCGTTTCTCTGAAAGAGAAGCAGTCTGGTCCAACACTTCAATTCACCGTGCGAAGTGAATGGAGTGTTGCTTCACTTTCTAAATGCTGTCCTTTCAGACAAAATCACTTTCCTTTTAAAGTGCCTTAAACTACTTTCAAGCATTCACAAAGAACTCACATGCGTTTCTCTTAAAGAGAAGCAGTCTGTTCGAACACTTCAATTCACTGTGCGAAGTGAATGGAGTGTTCCTTCAGTTTCTAAATGCTGTCCTTTCAGAGAAAATCACTTTCCTTTGAATGTGCCTTAAGCAACTTGCAAGCATTCAAAAGAAACTCACATGCGTTTCTCTGAAAGAGAAGCAGTCTGTTCCAACACTTCAATTCACTGTGCGAAGTGAATGGAGTGTTGCTTCACTTTCTAAATGCTGTCCTTTCAGAGAAAATCACTTTCCTTTGAAAGTGCCTTAAGCTACTTACAAGCATTCACCAGAAACTCACATGTGTTTCTCTGAAAGAGAAGCAGTCTGTTCCAATACTTCAATTGACTCTGCGAAGTGAATGGAGTGTTGCTTCACTTTCTAAATGCTGTCCTTTCAGAGAAAATCACTTTCCTTTGAAAGTGCCTTAAGCTACTTGCAAGCATTCACAAGAAATACTAATGCGTTTCTATGAAAGAGAAGCAGTGTGTTTCAACACTTCAATTCTCTGTGCGAAGTGAATGGAGTGTTGCTTCACTTTCTAAATGCTGTCCTTTCAGAGAAAATCACTTTCCTTTGAAAGTGCCTTAAGCAACTTGCAAGCATGCACAAGAAACACTAATGCGTTTCTATGAATGAGAAGCACTCTGTTCCAACACTTCAATTCACTGCAAGAAGGGAATGGAGTGTTGCTTCACTTTCTAAATGCTGTCCTTTCAGAGAAAATCACTTTCCTTTGAAAGTGCCTTAAGCTACTTACAAGCATTCACCAGAAACTCACATGCGTTTCTCTGAAAGAGAAGCAGTCTGTTCCAACAATTCAATTCACTGTGCGAAGTGAATGGAGTGTTGCTTCACTTTCTAAATGCTGTCCAATCAGAGAAAATCACTTTCCTTTGAAAGTGCCTTAAGCTACTTGCAAGCATTAGGAAGAAACTCACATGCGTTTCTCTGAAAGAGAAGCAGTCTGTTCCAATACTTCAATTCACTGTGCGAAGTGAATGGAGTGTTGCTTCACTTTCTAAATGCTGTCCTTTCAGAGAAAAACACTTTCCTTTGAAAGTGCCTTAAACTACTTTCAAGCATTCACAAAAAACTCACATGCGTTTCTCTGAAAGAGAAGCAGTCTGTTCCAACACTTCAATTCACTGTGCGAAGTGAATGGAGTGTTGCTTCAGTTTCTAAATGCTGTCCTTTCAGAGAAAATCACTTTCCTTTGAAAGTGCCTTAAGCAACTTGCAAGAATTCACAAGAAACTCACATGCGTTTCTCTGAAAGAGAAGCAGTCTGTTCCAATACTTCAATTCACTGTGCGAAGTGAATGGAGTGTTGCTTCACTATCTAAATGCTGTCCTTTCAGAGAAAATCACTTTCCTTTGAAAGTGCCTTAAGCTACTTGCAAGCATTCCCAAGAAACACTAATGCGTTTCTATGAAAGAGAAGCAGTCTGTTCCAACACTTCAATTCTTTGTTCGAAGGGAATGGAGTGTTGCTTTACTTTCTAAATGCTGTCCTTTCATAGAAAATCACTTTCCTTTGAATGTGCCTTAAGCTACTTACAAGCATTCAACAGAAACTCACATGCATTTCTCTGAAAGAGAAGCAGTCTGTTCCAACAGTTCAATTCACTGTACAAAGTGAATTGAGTGTTGCTTCACTTTCTAAATGCTGTCCTTTCAGAGAAAATCACTTTCCTTTGAAAGTGCCTTAAGCGACTTACAAGCATTCACCAGAAACTCACATGCGTTTCTCTGAAAGAGAAGCAGTCTGTTCCAACACTTCAATTCACTGTGCGAAGTGAATGGAGTGTTGCTTCACTTTCTAAATGCTGTCCTTTCAGAGAAAATCACTTTCCTTTGAAAGTGCCTTAAGCTACTTGCAAGCATTAGGAAGAAACTCACATGCGTTTCTCTGAAAGAGAAGCAGACTGTTCCAACACTTCAATTCACTGTGCGAAGTGAATGGAGTGTTGCTTCACTTTCTAAATGCTGTCCTTTCAGAGAAAATCACTTTCCTTTGAAAGTGCCTTAAGCTACTTGCAAGCATTCAACAGAAACTCACATGCGTTTCTCTGAAAGAGAAGCAGTCTGTTCCAACACTTCAATTCACTGTGTGAGGTGAATGGAGTGTTGCCTCACTTTCTAAATGCTGTCCTTTCAGAGAAAATCACTTTCCTTTGAAAGTGCCTTAAGCTACTTACAAGCATTCACCAGAAACTCACATGCGTTTCTCTGAAAGAGAAGCAGTCTGTTCCAACACTTCAATTCAATGTGCGAAGTGAATGGAGTGTTGCTTCACTTTCTAAATGCTGTCCTTTCAGAGAAAATCACTTTCCTTTGAAAGTGCCTTAAGCTACTTACAAGCATTCACCAGAAACTCACATGCCTTTCTCTGAAAGAGAAGCAGTCTGTTCCAACAATTCAATTCACTGTGCGAAGTGAATGGAGTGTTGCTTCACTTTCTAAATGCTGTCCAATCAGAGAAAATCACTTTCCTTTGAAAGTGCCTTAAGCTACTTGCAAGCATTAGGAAGAAACTCACATGCGTTTCTCTGAAAGAGAAGCAGTCTGTTCCAATACTTCAATTCACTGTGCGAAGTGAATGGAGTGTTGCTTCACTTTCTAAATCCTGTCCTTTCAGAGAAAAACACTTTCCTTTGAAAGTGCCTTAAACTACTTTCAAGCATTCACAAAAAACTCACATGCGTTTCTCTGAAAGAGAAGCAGTCTGTTCCAACACTTCAATTCACTGTGCGAAGTGAATGGAGTGTTGCTTCAGTTTCTAAATGCTGTCCTTTCAGAGAAAATCACTTTCCTTTGAAAGTGCCTTAAGCAACTTGCAAGAATTCACAAGAAACTCACATGCGTTTCTCTGAAAGAGAATCAGTCTGTTCCAATACTTCAATTCACTGTGCGAAGTGAATGGAGTGTTGCTTCACTATCTAAATGCTGTCCTTTCAGAGAAAATCACTTTCCTTTGAAAGTGCCTTAAGCTACTTGCAAGCATTCCCAAGAAACACTAATGCGTTTCTATGAAAGAGAAGCAGTCTGTTCCAACACTTCAATTCTTTGTTCGAAGGGAATGGAGTGTTGCTTTACTTTCTAAATGCTGTCCTTTCATAGAAAATCACTTTCCTTTGAATGTGCCTTAAGCTACTTACAAGCATTCAACAGAAACTCACATGCATTTCTCTGAAAGAGAAGCAGTCTGTTCCAACAGTTCAACTCACTGTACAAAGTGAATTGAGTGTTGCTTCACTTTCTAAATGCTGTCCTTTCAGAGAAAATCACTTTCCTTTGAAAGTGCCTTAAGCGACTTACAAGCATTCACCAGAAACTCACATGCGTTTCTCTGAAAGAGAAGCAGTCTGTTCCAACACTTCAATTCACTGTGCGAAGTGAATGGAGTGTTGCTTCACTTTCTAAATGCTGTCCTTTCAGAGAAAATCACTTTCCTTTGAAAGTGCCTTAAGCTACTTGCAAGCATTAGGAAGAAACTCACATGCGTTTCTCTGAAAGAGAAGCAGACTGTTCCAACACTTCAATTCACTGTGCGAAGTGAATGGAGTGTTGCTTCACTTTCTAAATGCTGTCCTTTCAGAGAAAATCACTTTCCTTTGAAAGTGCCTTAAGCTACTTGCAAGCATTAGGAAGAAACTCACATGCGTTTCTCTGAAAGAGAAGCAGTCTGTTCCAACACTTCAATTCACTGTGTGAGGTGAATGGAGTGTTGCCTCACTTTCTAAATGCTGTCCTTTCAGAGAAAATCACTTTCCTTTGAAAGTGCCTTAAGCTACTTACAAGCATTCACCAGAAACTCACATGCGTTTCTCTGAAAGAGAAGCAGTCTGTTCCAACACTTCAATTCAATGTGCGAAGTGAATGGAGTGTTGCTTCACTTTCTAAATGCTGTCCTTTCAGAGAAAATCACTTTCCTTTGAAAGTGCCTTAAGCTACTTACAAGCATTCAACAGAAACTCACATGCATTTCTCTGAAAGAGAAGCAGTCTGTTCGAACACTTCAATTCACTGTGCGAAGTGAATGGAGTGTTGCTTCACTTTCTAAATGCTGTCCTTTCAGAGAAAATCATTTTCCTTTGAATGTGCCTTAAGCTACTTACAAGCATTCACCAGAAACTCACATGCGTTTCTCTGAAAGAGAATTAGTCTGGTCCAACACTTCAATTCACCGTGCGAAGTGAATGGAGTGTTGCTTCACTTTCTAAATGCTGTCCTTTCAGACAAAATCACTTTCCTTTTAAAGTGCCTTAAACTACTTTCAAGCATTCACAAAGAACTCACATGCGTTTCTCTTAAAGAGAAGCAGTCTGTTCGAACACTTCAATTCACTGTGCGAAGTGAATGGAGTGTTGCTTCAGTTTCTAAATGCTGTCCTTTCAGAGAAAATCACTTTCCTTTGAATGTGCCTTAAGCAACTTGCAAGCATTCAAAAGAAACTCACATGCGTTTCTCTGAAAGAGAAGCAGTCTGTTCCAACACTTCAATTCACTGTGCGAAGTGAATGGAGTGTTGCTTCACTTTCTAAATGCTGTCCTTTCAGAGAAAATCACTTTCCTTTGAAAGTGCCTTAAGCTACTTACAAGCATTCACCAGAAACTCACATGTGTTTCTCTGAAAGAGAAGCAGTCTGTTCCAATACTTCAATTCACTCTGCGAAGTGAATGGAGTGTTGCTTCACTTTCTAAATGCTGTCCTTTCAGAGAAAATCACTTTCCTTTGAAAGTGCCTTAAGCTACTTGCAAGCATTCACAAGAAATATTAATGCGTTTCTATGAAAGAGAAGCAGTGTGTTCCAACACTTCAATTCTCTGTGCGAAGTGTATGGAGTGTTGCTTCACTTTCTAAATGCTGTCCTTTCAGAGAAAATCACTTTCCTTTGAAAGTGCCTTAAGCAACTTGCAAGCATGCACAAGAAACACTAATGCGTTTCTATGAATGAGAAGCACTCTATTCCAACACTTCAATTCACTGCACGAAGGGAATGGAGTGTTGCTTCACTTTCTAAATGCTGTCCTTTCAGAGAAAATCACTTTCCTTTGAAAGTGCCTTAAGCTACTTACAAGCATTCACCAGAAACTCACATGCGTTTCTCTGAAAGAGAAGCAGTCTGTTCCAACACTTCAATTCACTGTGCGAAGTGAATGGAGTGTTGCTTCACTTTCTAAATGCTGTCCAATCAGAGAAAATCACTTTCCTTTGAAAGTGCCTTAAGCTACTTGCAAGCATTAGGAAGAAACTCACATGCGTTTCTCTGAAAGAGAAGCAGTCTGTTCCAATACTTCAATTCACTGTGCGAAGTGAATGGAGTGTTGCTTCACTTTCTAAATGCTGTCCTTTCAGAGAAAAACACTTTCCTTTGAAAGTGCCTTAAACTACTTTCAAGCATTCACAAAAAACTCACATGCGTTTCTCTGAAAGAGAAGCAGTCTGTTCCAACACTTCAATTAACTGTGCGAAGTGAATGGAGTGTTGCTTCAGTTTCTAAATGCTGTCCTTTCAGAGAAAATCACTTTCCTTTGAAAGTGCCTTAAGCAACTTGCAAGAATTCACAAGAAACTCACATGCGTTTCTCTGAAAGAGAAGCAGTCTGTTCCAATACTTCAATTCACTGTGCGAAGTGAATGGAGTGTTGCTTCACTATCTAAATGCTGTCCTTTCAGAGAAAATCACTTTCCTTTGAAAGTGCCTTAAGCTACTTGCAAGCATTCCCAAGAAACACTAATGCGTTTCTATGAAAGAGAAGCAGTCTGTTCCAACACTTCAATTCTTTGTTCGAAGGGAATGGAGTGTTGCTTTACTTTCTAAATGCTGTCCTTTCATAGAAAATCACTTTCCTTTGAATGTGCCTTAAGCTACTTACAAGCATTCAACAGAAACTCACATGCATTTCTCTGAAAGAGAAGCAGTCTGTTCCAACAGTTCAATTCACTGTACAAAGTGAATTGAGTGTTGCTTCACTTTCTAAATGCTGTCCTTTCAGAGAAAATCACTTTCCTTTGAAAGTGCCTTAAGCGACTTACAAGCATTCACCAGAAACTCACATGCGTTTCTCTGAAAGAGAAGCAGTCTGTTCCAACACTTCAATTCACTGTGCGAAGTGAATGGAGTGTTGCTTCACTTTCTAAATGCTGTCCTTTCAGAGAAAATCACTTTCCTTTGAAAGTGCCTTAAGCTACTTGCAAGCATTAGGAAGAAACTCACATGCGTTTCTCTGAAAGAGAAGCAGACTGTTCCAACACTTCAATTCACTGTGCGAAGTGAATGGAGTGTTGCTTCACTTTCTAAATGCTGTCCTTTCAGAGAAAATCACTTTCCTTTGAAAGTGCCTTAAGCTACTTGCAAGCATTAGAAAGAAACTCACATGCGTTTCTCTGAAAGAGAAGCAGTCTGTTCCAACACTTCAATTCACTGTGTGAGGTGAATGGAGTGTTGCCTCACTTTCTAAATGCTGTCCTTTCAGAGAAAATCACTTTCCTTTGAAAGTGCCTTAAGCTACTTACAAGCATTCACCAGAAACTCACATGCGTTTCTCTGAAAGAGAAGCAGTCTGTTCCAACACTTCAATTCAATGTGCGAAGTGAATGGAGTGTTGCTTCACTTTCTAAATGCTGTCCTTTCAGAGAAAATCACTTTCCTTTGAAAGTGCCTTAAGCTACTTACGAGCATTCAACAGAAACTCACATGCATTTCTCTGAAAGAGAAGCAGTCTGTTCGAACACTTCAATTCACTGTGCGAAGTGAATGGAGTGTTGCTTCACTTTCTAAATGCTGTCCTTTCAGAGAAAATCATTTTCCTTTGAATGTGCCTTAAGCTACTTACAAGCATTCACCAGAAACTCACATGCGTTTCTCTGAAAGAGAAGTAGTCTGGTCCAACACTTCAATTCACCGTGCGAAGTGAATGGAGTGTTGCTTCACTTTCTAAATGCTGTCCTTTCAGACAAAATCACTTTCCTTTTAAAGTGCCTTAAACTACTTTCAAGCATTCACAAAGAACTCACATGCGTTTCTCTTAAAGAGAAGCAGTCTGTTCGAACACTTCAATTCACTGTGCGAAGTGAATGGAGTGTTGCTTCAGTTTCTAAATGCTGTCCTTTCAGAGAAAATCACTTTCCTTTGAATGTGCCTTAAGCAACTTGCAAGCATTCAAAAGAAACTCACATGCGTTTCTCTGAAAGAGAAGCAGTCTGTTCCAACACTTCAATTCACTGTGCGAAGTGAATGGAGTGTTGCTTCACTTTCTAAATGCTGTCCTTTCAGAGAAAATCACTTTCCTTTGAAAGTGCCTTAAGCTACTTACAAGCATTCACCAGAAACTCACATGTGTTTCTCTGAAAGAGAAGCAGTCTGTTCCAATACTTCAATTCACTCTGCGAAGTGAATGGAGTGTTGCTTCACTTTCTAAATGCTGTCCTTTCAGAGAAAATCACTTTCCTTTGAAAGTGCCTTAAGCTACTTGCAAGCATTCACAAGAAATACTAATGCGTTTCTATGAAAGAGAAGCAGTGTGTTCCAACACTTCAATTCTCTGTGCGAAGTGAATGGAGTGTTGCTTCACTTTCTAAATGCTGTCCTTTCAGAGAAAATCACTTTCCTTTGAAAGTGCCTTAAGCAACTTGCAAGCATGCACAAGAAACACTAATGCGTTTCTATGAATGAGAAGCACTCTGTTCCAACACTTCAATTCACTGCACGAAGGGAATGGAGTGTTGCTTCACTTTCTAAATGCTGTCCTTTCAGAGAAAATCACTTTCCTTTGAAAGTGCCTTAAGCTACTTACAAGCATTCACCAGAAACTCACATGCGTTTCTCTGAAAGAGAAGCAGTCTGTTCCAACACTTCAATTCACTGTGCGAAGTGAATGGAGTGTTGCTTCACTTTCTAAATGCTGTCCAATCAGAGAAAATCACTTTCCTTTGAAAGTGCCTTAAGCTACTTGCAAGCATTAGGAAGAAACTCACATGCGTTTCTCTGAAAGAGAAGCAGTCTGTTCCAATACTTCAATTCACTGTGCGAAGTGAATGGAGTGTTGCTTCACTTTCTAAATGCTGTCCTTTCAGAGATAAACACTTTCCTTTGAAAGTGCCTTAAACTACTTTCAAGCATTCACAAAAAACTCACATGCGTTTCTCTGAAAGAGAAGCAGTCTGTTCCAACACTTCAATTCACTGTGCGAAGTGAATGGAGTGTTGCTTCAGTTTCTAAATGCTGTCCTTTCAGAGAAAATCACTTTCCTTTGAAAGTGCCTTAAGCAACTTGCAAGAATTCACAAGAAACTCACATGCGTTTCTCTGAAAGAGAAGCAGTCTGTTCCAACACTTCAATTCACTGTGCGAAGTGAATGGAGTGTTGCTTCACTATCTAAATGCTGTCCTTTCAGAGAAAATCACTTTCCTTTGAAAGTGCCTTAAGCTACTTGCAAGCATTCCCAAGAAACACTAATGCGTTTCTATGAAAGAGAAGCAGTTTGTTCCAACACTTCAATTCTTTGTTCGAAGGGAATGGAGTGTTGCTTTAATTTCTAAATGCTGTCGTTTCATAGAAAATCACTTTCCTTTGAATGTGCCTTAAGCTACTTGCAAGCATTAGGAAGAAACTCACATGCGTTTCTCTGAAAGAGAAGCAGTCTGTTCCAACACTTCAATTCACTGTGTGAGGTGAATGGAGTGTTGCCTCACTTTCTAAATGCTGTCCTTTCAGAGAAAATCACTTTCCTTTGAAAGTGCCTTAAGCTACTTACAAGCATTCACCAGAAACTCACATGCGTTTCTCTGAAAGAGAAGCAGTCTGTTCCAACACTTCAATTCAATGTGCGAAGTGAATGGAGTGTTGCTTCACTTTCTAAATGCTGTCCTTTCAGAGAAAATCACTTTCCTTTGAAAGTGCGTTAAGCTACTTACAAGCATTCAACAGAAACTCACATGCATTTCTCTGAAAGAGAAGCAGTCTGTTCCAACACTTCAATTCACTGTGCGAAGTGAATGGAGTGTTGCTTCACTTTCTAAATTATGTCCTTTCAGAGAAAATCACTTTCCTTTGAAAGTGCCTTAAGCAACTTGCAAGCATTCACAAGAAACACTAATGCGTTTCTATGAAAGAGAAGCATTCTGTTCCAACACTTCAATTCACTGCACGAAGGAAATGGAGTGTTGCTTCACTTTCTAAATGCTGTCCTTTCAGAGAAAATCACTTTCCTTTGAACGTGCCTTAAGCTACTTACAAGCATTCACCAGAAACTCACATGTGTTTCTCTGAAAGAGAAGCAGTCTGTTCCAACAATTCAATTCACTGTGTGAAGTGAATAGAGTGTTGCCTCACTTTCTAAATGCTGTCCTTTCAGAGAAAATCACTTTCCTTTGAACGTGCCTTAAGCTACTTACAAGCATTCACCAGAAACTCACATGCGTTTCTCTGAAAGAGAAGCAGTCTGTTCCAACACTTCAATTCACCGTGCGAAGTGAATGGAGTGTTGCTTCACTTTCTAAATGCTGTCCTTTCAGACAAAATCACTTTCCTTTTAAAGTGCCTTAAACTACTTTCAAGCATTCATAAAAAACTCACATGCGTTTCTCTTAAAGAGAAGCAGTCTGTTCGAACACTTCAATTCACTGTGTGAAGTGAATGGAGTGTTGCCTCACTTTCTAAATGCTGTCCTTTCAGAGAAAATCACTTTCCTTTGAAAGTGCCTTTAACTACTTTCAAGCATTCATAAAAAACTCACATGCGTTTCTCTGAAAGAGAAGCAGTCTGTTCCAACACTTCAATTCACTGTGCGAAGTGAATTTAGTGTTGCTTCACTTTCTAAATGCTGTCCTTTCAGAGAAAATCACTTTCCTTTGAAAGTGCCTTAAGCTACTTGCAAGCATCAGGAAGAAACTCACATGCGTTTCTCTGAAAGAGAAGCAGTCTGTTCCAACACTTCAATTCACTGTGCGAAGTGAATGGAGTGTTGCTTCACTTTCTAAATGCTGTCCTTTCAGAGAAAATCACTTTCCTTTGAAAGTGCCTTAAGCTACTTGCAAGCATTAGGAAGAAACTCACATGCGTTTCTCTGAAAGAGAAGCAGTCTGGTCCAACACTTCAATTCACTGTGCGAAGTGAATGGAGTGTTGCCTCACTTTCTAAATGCTGTCCTTTGAGAAAATCACTTTCCATTGAAAGTGCCTTAAACTACTTTCAAGCATTCACAAAAAACTCACATGCGTTTCTCTGAAAGAGAAGCAGTCTGTTCCAACACTTCAATTCACTGTGCGAAGTGAATGGAGTGTTGCTTCACTTTCTAAATGCTGTCCTTTCAGAGAAAATCATTTTCCTTTGAATGTGCCTTAAGCTACTTACAAGCATTCACCAGAAACTCACATGGGTTTCTCTGAAAGAGAAGCAGTCTGGTCCAACACTTCAATTCACCGTACGAAGTGAATGGAGTGTTGCTTCACTTTCTAAATGCTGTCCTTTCAGAGAAAATCACTTTCCTTTGAAAGTGCCTTAAACTACTTTCAAGCATTCACAAAGAACTCACATGCGTTTCTCTTAAAGAGAAGCAGTCTGTTCGAACACTTCAATTCACTGTGCGAAGTGAATGGAGTGTTGCTTCAGTTTCTAAATGCTGTCCTTTCAGAGAAAATCACTTTCCTTTGAAAGTGCCTTAAGCAACTAGCAAGCATTCAAAAGAAACTCACATGCGTTTCTCTGAAAGAGAAGCAGTCTGTTCCAACACTTCAATTCACTGCTCGAAGGGAATGGAGTGTTGCTTCACTTTCTAAATGCTGTCCTTTCAGAGAAAATCACTGTCCTTTGAAAGTGCCTTAAGCTACTAACAAGCATTCACCAGAAACTCACATGCGTTTCTCTGAAAGAGAAGCAGTCGGTTCCAACACTTCAATTCACTGTGCGAAGTGAATGGAGTGTTGCCTCACTTTCTAAACACTGTCCTTTCAGAGAAAATCACTTTCCTTTGAAAGTGCCTTAAACTACTTTCAAGCATTCATAAAAAACTCACATGCATTTCTCTGAAAGAGAAGCAGTCTGTTCCAACACGTCAATTCACTGTGCGAAGTGAACGGAGTGTTGCTTCACTTTCTAAATGCTGTCCTTTCAGAGAAAATCACTTTCCTTTGAAAGTGCCTTAAGCAACTTGCAAGCATTCACAAGAAACTCACATACGTTTCTCTGAAAGAGAAGCAGTCTGTTCCAACACTTCAATTCACTGTGCGAAGTGAATGGAGTGTTGCTTCACTTTCTAAATGCTGTCCTTTCAGAGAAAATCACTTTCCTTTGAAAGTGCCTTAAGCTACTTACAAGCATTCAACTTAAACTAACATGCATTTCTCTGAAAGAGAATCAGTCTGTTCCAACACTTCAATTCACTGTGCGAAGTGAATGGAGTGTTGCTTCACTTTCTAAATGCTGTCCTTTCAGAGAAAATCACTTTCCTTTGAAAGTGCCTTAAGCTACTTACAAGCATTCACCAGAAACTCACATGCGTTTCTCTGAAAGAGAAGCAGTCTGTTCCAACACTTCAATTCACTGTGCGAAGTGAATGGAGTGTTGCTTCACTTTCTAAATGCTGTCCTTTCAGAGAAAATCACTTTCCTTTGAAAGTGCGTTAAGCTACTTGCAAGCATTAGGAAGAAACTCACATGCGTTTCTCTGAAAGAGAAGCAGACTGTTCCAACACTTCAATTCACTGGGCAAAGTGAATGGAGTGTTACTTCACTTTCTAAATGCTGTCCTTTCAGAGAAAATCACTTTCCTTTGAAAGTGCCTTAAGCTACTTGCAAGCATTAGGAAGAAACTCACATGCGTTTCTCTGAAAGAGAAGCAGTCTGTTCCAACACTTCAATTCACTGTGTGAAGTGAATGGAGTGTTGCCTCACTTTCTAAATGCTGTCCTTTCAGAGAAAATCACTTTCATTTCAAGGTGCCTTAAGCTACTTACAAGCATTCAACAGAAACTCACATGCGTTTCTCTGAAAGAGAAGCAGTCTGCTCCAACACTTCAATTCAATGTGCGAAGTGAATGGAGTGTTGCTTCACTTTCTAAATGCTGTCCTTTCAGAGAAAATCACTTTCCTTTGAAAGTGCCTTAAGCTACTTACAAGCATTCAACAGACACTCACATGCATTTCTCTGAAAGATAAGCAGTCTGTTCCAACACTTCAATTCACTGTGCGAAGTGAATGGAGTGTTGCTTCACTTTCTAAATTATGTCCTTTCAGAGAAAATCACTTTCCTTTGAAAGTGCCTTAAGCTACTTACAAGCATTCAACTTAAACTCACATGCATTTCTCTGAAAGAGAAGCAGTCTGTTCTAACACTTCAATTCACTGTGCGAAGTGAATGGAGTGTTGCTTCACTTTCTAAATGCTGTCCTTTCAGAGAAAATCACTTTCCTTTGAAAGTGCCTTAAGCTACTTACAAGCATTCACCAGAAACTCACATGCATTTCTCTGAAAGAGAAGCAGTGTGGTCCAACACTTCAATTCACCGTGCGAAGTGAATGGAGTGTTGCTTCACTTTCTAAATGCTGTCCTTTCAGACAAAATCACTTTCCTTTTAAAGTGCCTTAAACTACTTTCAAGCATTCACAAAAAACTCACATGCGTTTCTCTTAAAGAGAAGCAGTCTGTTCGAACACTTCAATTCACTGTGCGAAGTGAATGGAGTGTTGCTTCAGTTTCTAAATGCTGTCCTTTCAGAGAAAATCACTTTCCTTTGAATGTGCCTTAAGCAACTAGCAAGCATTCAAAAGAAACTCACATGCGTTTCTCTGAAAGAGAAGCAGTCTGTTCCAACACTTCAATTCACTGCTCGAAGGGAATGGAGTGTTGCTTCACTTTCTAAATGCTGTCCTTTCAGAGAAAATCACTGTCCTTTGAAAGTGCCTTAAGCTACTAACAAGCATTCACCAGAAACTCACATGCGTTTCTCTGAAAGAGAAGCAGTCGGTTCCAACACTTCAATTCACTGTGCGAAGTGAATGGAGTGTTGCCTCACTTTCTAAACACTGTCCTTTCAGAGAAAATCACTTTCCATTGAAAGTGCCTTAAACTACTTTCAAGCATTCATAAAAAACTCACATGCATTTCTCTGAAAGAGAAGCAGTCTGTTCCAACACGTCAATTCACTGTGCGAAGTGAATGGAGTGTTGCTTCACTTTCTAAATGCTGTCCTTTCAGAGAAAATCACTTTCCTTTGAAAGTGCCTTAAGCTACTTACAAGCATTCAACTTAAACTCACATGCATTTCTCTGAAAGAGAATCAGTCTGTTCCAACACTTCAATTCACTGTGCGAAGTGAATGGAGTGTTGCTTCACTTTCTAAATGCTGTCCTTTCAGAGAAAATCACTTTCCTTTGAAAGTGCCTTAAGCTACTTACAAGCATTCACCAGAAACTCACATGCGTTTCTCTGAAAGAGAAGCAGTCTGTTCCAACACTTCAATTCACTGTGCGAAGTGAATGGAGTGTTGCTTCACTTTCTAAATGCTGTCCTTTCAGAGAAAATCACTTTCCTTTGAAAGTGCGTTAAGCTACTTGCAAGCATTAGGAAGAAACTCACATGCGTTTCTCTGAAAGAGAAGCAGACTGTTCCAACACTTCAATTCACTGGGCGAAGTGAATGGAGTGTTACTTCACTTTCTAAATGCTGTCCTTTCAGAGAAAATCACTTTCCTTTGAAAGTGCCTTAAGCTACTTGCAAGCATTAGGCAGAAACTCACATGCGTTTCTCTGAAAGAGAAGCAGTCTGTTCCAACACTTCAATTCACTGTGTGAAGTGAATGGAGTGTTGCCTCACTTTCTAAATGCTGTCCTTTCAGAGAAAATCACTTTCCTTTGAAAGTGCCTTAAGCTACTAACAAGCATTCACCAGAAACTCACATGTGTTTCTCTGAAAGAGAAGCAGTCTGTTCCAACACTTCAATTCAATGTGCGAAGTGAATGGAGTGTTGCTTCACTTTCTAAATGCTGTCCTTTCAGAGAAAATCACTTTCCTTTGAAAGTGCCTTAAGCTACTTACAAGCATTCAACAGAAACTCACATGTATTTCTCTGAAAGAGAAGCAGTCTGTTCCAACACTTCAATTCACTGTGTGAAGTGAATGGAGTGTTGCCTCACTTTCTAAATGCTGTCCTTTCAGAGAAAATCACTTTCCTTTCAAGGTGCCTTAAGCTACTTACAAGCATTCAACAGAAACTCACATGCGTTTCTCTGAAAGAGAAGCAGTCTGCTCCAACACTTCAATTCAATGTGCAAAGTGAATGGAGTGTTGCTTCACTTTCTAAATGCTGTCCTTTCAGAGAAAATCACTTTCCTTTGAAAGTGCCTTAAGCTACTTACAAGCATTCAACAGACACTCACATGCATTTCTCTGAAAGATAAGCAGTCTGTTCCAACACTTCAATTCACTGTGCGAAGTGAATGGAGTGTTGCTTCACTTTCTAAATTATGTCCTTTCAGAGAAAATCACTTTCCTTTGAAAGTGCCTTAAGCTACTTACAAGCATTCAACTTAAACTCACATGCATTTCTCTGAAAGAGAAGCAGTCTGTTCTAACACTTCAATTCACTGTGCGAAGTGAATGGAGTGTTGCTTCACTTTCTAAATGCTGTCCTTTCAGAGAAAATCACTTTCCTTTGAAAGTGCCTTAAGCTACTTACAAGCATTCACCGGAAACTCACATGCGTTTCTCTGAAAGAGAAGCAGTCTGTTCCAACACTTCAATTCACTGTGCGAAGTGAATGGAGTGTTGCTTCACTTTCTAAATGCTGTCCTTTCAGAGAAAATCACTTTCCTTTGAAAGTGCCTTAAGCTACTTGCAAGCATTAGGAAGAAACTCACATGCGTTTCTCTGAAAGAGGAGCAGACTGTTCCAACACTTCAATTCACTGTGCGAAGTGAATGGAGTGTTGCTTCACTTTCTAAATGCTGTCCTTTCAGAGAAAATCACTTTCCTTTGAAAGTGCCTTAAGCTACTTGCAAGCATTAGGAAGAAACTCACATGCGTTTCTCTGAAAGAGAAGCAGACTGTACCAACACTTCAAGTCACTGTGTGAAGTGAATGGAGTGTTGCCTCACTTTCTAAATGCTGTCCTTTCAGAGAAAATCACTTTCCTTTGAAAGTGCCTTTAACTACTTTCAAGCATTCATGAAAAACTCACATGCGTTTCTCTGAAAGAGAAGCAGTCTGTTCGAACACTTCAATTCACTGTGCGAAGTGAATTTAGTGTTGCTTCACTTTCTAAATGCTGTCCTTTCAGAGAAAATCACTTTCCTTTGAAAGTGCCTTAAGCTACTTGCAAGCATCAGGAAGAAACTCACATGCGTTTCTCTGAAAGAGAAGCAGTCTGTTCCAACACTTCAATTCACTGTGCGAAGTGAATGGAGTGTTGCTTCACTTTCTAAATGCTGTCCTTTCAGAGAAAATCACTTTCCTTTGAAAGTGCCTTAAGCTACTTGCAAGCATTAGGAAGAAACTCACATGCGTTTCTCTGAAAGGGAAGCAGTCTGTTCCAACACTTCAATTCACTGTGCGAAGTGAATGGAGTGTTGCCTCGCTTTCTAAATGCTGTCCTTTCAGAGAAAATCACTTTCCATTGAAAGTGCCTTAAACTACTTTCAAGCATTCACAAAAAACTCACATATGTTTCTCTGAAAGAGAAGCAGTCTGTTCCAACACTTCAATTCACTGTGCGAAGTGAATGGAGTGTTGCTTCACTTTCTAAATGCTGTCCTTTCAGAGAAAATCATTTTCCTTTGAATGTGCCTTAAGCTACTTACAAGCATTCACCAGAAACTCACATGCGTTTCTCTGAAAGAGAAGCAGTCTGGTCCAACACTTCAATTCACCGTGCGAAGTGAATGGAGTGTTGCTTCACTTTCTAAATGCTGTCCTTTCAGACAAAATCACTTTCCTTTTAAAGTGCCTTAAACTACTTTCAAGCATTCACAAAAAACTCACATGCGTTTCTCTTAAAGAGAAGCAGTCTGTTCGAACACTTCAATTCACTGTGCGAAGTGAATGGAGTGTTGCTTCAGTTTCTAAATGCTGTCCTTTCAGAGAAAATCACTTTCCTTTGAATGTGCCTTAAGCAACTTGCAAGCATTCAAAAGAAACTCACATGCGTTTCTCTGAAAGAGAAGCAGTCTGTTCTAACACTTCAATTCACTGTGCGAAGTGAATGGAGTGTTGCTTCACTTTCTAAATGCTGTCCTTTCAGAGAAAATCACTTTCCTTTGAAAGTGCCTTAAGCTACTTACAAGCATTCACCAGAAACTCACATGTGTTTCTCTGAAAGAGAAGCAGTCTGTTCCAATACTTCAATTCACTGTGCGAAGTGAATGGAGTGTTGCTTCACTTTCTAAATGCTGTCCTTTCAGAGAAAATCACTTTCCTTTGAAAGTGCCTTAAGCTACTTACAAGCATTCAACAGAAACTCACATGCATTTCTCTGAAAGAGAAGCAGTCTGTTCCAACACTTCAATTCACTGTGCGAAGTGAATGGAGTGTTGCTTCACTTTCTAAATGCTGTCCTTTCAGAGAAAATCACTTTCCTTTGAAAGTGCCTTAAGCTACTTACAAGCATTCACCAGAAACTCACATGCGTTTCTCTGAAAGAGAAACAGTCTTTTCCAACACTTCAGTTCACTGTGCGAAGTGAATGGAGTGTTGCTTCACTTTCTAAATGCTGTCCTTTCTGAGAAAATCACTTTCCTTTGAAAGTGCCTTAAGCTACTTGCAAGCATCAGGAAGAAACTCACATGCGTTTCTCTGAAAGAGAAGCAGTCTGTTCCAACACTTCAATTCACTGTGCGAAGTGAATGGAGTGTTGCTTCACTTTCTAAATGCTGTCCTTTCAGAGAAAATCACTTTCCTTTGAAAGTGCCTTAAGCTACTTGCAAGCATTAGGAAGAAACTCACATGCGTTTCTCTGAAAGAGAAGCAGTCTGTTCCAACACTTCATTTCACTGTGCAAAGTGAATGGAGTGTTGCCTCACTTTCTAAATGCTGTCCTTTCAGAGAAAATCACTTTCCATTGAAAGTGACTTAAACTACTTTCAAGCATTCAAAAAAACTCACATGCGTTTCTCTGAAAGAGAAGCAGTCTGTTCCAACACTTCAATTCACTGTGCGAAGTGAATGGAGTGTTGCTTCACTTTCTAAATGCTGTCCTTTCAGAGAAAATCATTTTCCTTTAAATGTGCCTTAAGCTACTTACAAGCATTCAACAGAAACTCACATGCATTTCTCTGAAAGAGAAGTAATCTGTTCCAACACTTCAATTCTCTGTGCGAAGTGAATGGAGTGTTGCTTCACTTTCTAAATGCTGTCCTTTCAGAGAAAATCACTTTCCTTTGAATGTGCCTTAAGCTACTTGCAAGCATTCACAAGAAACACTATTGCGTTTCTATGAAAGAGAAGCAGTCTGTTCCAACACTTCAATTTATTGTGCGAAAGGAATGGAGTGTTGTTTTACTTTCTAAATGCTGTCCTTTGAGAGAAAATCACTTTCCTTTGAAAGAGCCTTAAGCTACTTACAAGCATTTAACAGAAACTCACATGCATTTCTCTGAAAGAGAAGCAGTCTGTTCCAACACTTCAATTCACTGTACAAAGTGAATGGAGTGTTGCTTCACTTTCTAAATGCTGTCCTTTCAGAGAAAATCACTTTCCTTTGAAAGTGCCTTAAGCAACTTGCAAGCATTCACAAGAAACACTAATGCGTTTCTATGAATGAGAAGCACTCTGTTCCAACACTTCAATTCACTGCACGAAGGGAATGGAGTGTTGCTTCACTTTCTAAATGCTCTTCTTTCAGAGAAAATCACTTTCCTTTGAAAGTGCCTTAAGCTACTTACAAGCATTCACCAGAAACTCACAAGCGTTTCTTTGAAAGAGAAGCAGTCTGTTCCAACACATCAATTCACTGTTCGAAGTGAATGGAGTGTTGCTTCACTTTCTAAATGCTGTCCAATCAGAGAAAATCACTTTCCTTTGAAAGTGCCTTAAGCTACTTGCAAGCATTAGGAAGAAACTCACATGCGTTTCTCTGAAAGAGGAGCAGTCTGTTCCAACACTTCAATTCATTGTGCGAAGTGAATGGAGTGTTGCTTCACTTTCTAAATTCTGTCCTTTCAGAGAAAAACACTTTCCTTTGAAAGTGCCTTAAACTACTTTCAAGCATTCACAAAAAACTCACATGGGTTTCTCTGAAAGAGAAGCAGTCTGTTCGAACACTTCAATTCACTGTGCGAAGTGAATGGAGTGTTGCTTCACTTTCTAAATGCTGTCCTTTCAGAGAAAATCACTTTCCTTTGAAAGTGCCTTAAGCTACTTGCAAGCATCAGGAAGAAACTCACATGCGTTTCTCTGAAAGAGAAGCAGTCTGTTCCAACACTTCAATTCACTGTGCGAAGTGAATGGAGTGTTGCTTCACTTTCTAAATGCTGTCCTTTCAGAGAAAATCACTTTCCTTTGAAAGTGCTTTAAGCTACTTACAAGCATTCACCAGAAACTCACATGCGTTTCTCTGAAAGAGAAGCAGTCTGTTCCAACACTTCAATTCACTGTGCGAAGTGAATGGAGTGTTGCTTCACTTTCTAAATGCTGTCCAATCAGAGAAAATCACTTTCCTTTGAAAGTGCCTTAAGCGACTTGCAAGCATTCAAAAGAAACTCACATGCGTTTCTCTGAAAGAGAAGCAGACTGTTCCAACACTTCAATTCACTGTGCGAAGTGAATGGAGTGTTGCTTCAGTTTCTAAATGCTGTCCTTTCAGAGAAAATCACTTTCCTTTGAATGTGCCTTAAGCAACTTGCAAGCATTCAAAAGAAACTCACATGCGTTTCTCTGAAAGAAAAGCAGTCTGTTCCAACACTTCAATTCACTGTGCGAAGTGAATGGAGTGTTGCTTCACTTTCTAAATGCTATCCTTTCAGAGAAAATCACTTTCCTTTGAAAGAGCCTTAAGCTACTTACAAGCATTCAACAGAAACTCACATGCATTTCTCTGAAAGAGAAGCAGTCTGTTCCAACACTTCAATTCACTGTACAAAGTGAATGGAGTGTTGCTTCACTTTCTAAATGCTGTCCTTTCAGAGAAAATCACTTTCCTTTGAAAGTGCCTTAAGCAACTTGCAAGCATTCACAAGAAACACTAATGCGTTTCTATGAATGAGAAGCACTCTGTTCCAACACTTCAATTCACTACACGAAGGGAATGGAGTGTTGCTTCACTTTCAAAATGCTGTCCTTTCAGAGAAAATCACTTTCCTTTGAAAGTGCCTTAAGCTACTTACAAGCATTCACCAGAAACTCACATGCGTTTCTCTGAAAGAGAAGCAGTCTGTTCCAACACTTCAATTCACTGTGCGAAGTGAATGGAGTGTTGCTTCACTTTCTAAATGCTGTCCAATCAGAGAAAATCACTTTGCTTTGGAAGTGCCTTAAGCTACTTGCAAGCATTAGGAAGAAACTCACATGCGTTTCTCTGAAAGAGAAGCAGTCTGTTCCAACACTTCAATTCACTGTACAAAGTGAATGGAGTGTTGCTTCACTTTCTAAATGCTGTCCATTCAGAGAAAATCCCTTTCCTTTGAATGTGCCTTAAGCTACTTACAACCATTCAACAGAAACTCACATGCATTTCTCTGAAAGAGAAGTAATCTGTTCCAATACTTCAATTCTCTGTGCGAAGTGAATGGAGTGTTGCTTCACTTTCTAAATGCTGTCCTTTCAGAGAAAATCACTTTCCTTTGAATGTGCCTTAAGCTACTTACAAGCATTAGGAAGAAACTCACATGCGTTTCTCTGAAAGAGAAGCAGTCTGTTCCAACACTTCAATTCACTGTGCGAAGTGAATGGAGTGTTGCATCACTTTCTAAACTCTATCCTTTCAGAGAAAATCACTTTCCTTTGAAAGTGCCTTAAACTACTTTCAAGCATTCACAAAAAACTCACATGCGTTTCTCTTAAAGAGAAGCAGTCTGTTCCAACACTTCAATTCACTGTGCGAAGTGAATGGAGTGTTGCTTCACTTTTTAAATGCTGTCCTTTCAGAGAAAATCACTTTCCTTTTAAAGTGCCTTAAGCGACTTGCAAGCATTAGGAAGAAACTCACATGCGTTTCTCTTAAAGAGAAGCAGTCTGTTCCAACACTTCAATTCACTGTGCGAAGTGAATGGAGTGTTGCTTCACTTTCTAAATTCTGTCCTTTCAGAGAAAATCACTTTCCTTTGAAAGTGCCTTAAGCTACTTACAAGCATTCACCAGAAACTCACATGCGTTTCTCTGAAAGAGAAGCAGTCTGTTCCAATACTTCAATTCACTCTGCGAAGTGAATGGAGTGCTGCTTCACTTTCTAAATGCTGTCCTTTCAGGGAAAATCACTTTCCTTTGAAAGTGCCTTAAGCTACTTACAAGCATTCAACTTAAACTCACATGCATTTCTCTGAAAGAGAAGCAGTCTGTTCCAACACTTCAATTCACTGTGCGAAGTGAATGGAGTGTTGCTTCACTTTCTAAATGCTGTCCTTTCAGAGAAAATCACTTTCCTTTGAAAGTGCCTTAAGCTACTTACAAGCATTCACCAGAAACTCACATGCGTTTCTCTGAAAGAGAAGCAGTCTGTTCCAACACTTCAATTCACTGTGCGAAGTGAATGGAGTGTTGCTTCACTTTCTAAATGCTGTCCTTTCAGAGAAAATCACTTTCCTTTGAAAGTGCCTTAAGCTACTTGCAAGCATTAGGAAGAAACTCACATGCGTTTCTCTGAAAGAGAAGCAGACTGTTCCAACATTTCAATTCACTGTGCGAAGTGAATGGAGTGTTGCTTCACTTTCTAAATGCTGTCCTTTCAGAGAAAATCACTTTCCTTTGAAAGTGCCTTAAGCTACTTGCAAGCATTAGGAAGAAACTCACATGCGTTTCTCTGAAAGAGAAGCAGTCTGTTCCAACACTTCAATTCACTGTGTGAAGTGAATGGAGTGTTGCCTCACTTTCTAAATGCTGTCCTTTCAGAGAAAATCACTTTCCTTTAAAAGTGCCTTAAGCTACTTACAAGCATTCACCAGAAACTCACATGCGTTTCTCTGAAAGAGAAGCAGTCTGTTCCAACACTTCAATTCACTGTGCGAAGTGAATGGAGTGTTGCTTCACTTTCTAAATGCTGTCCTTTCAGAGAAAATCACTTTCCTTTGAAAGTGCCTTAAGCTACTTACAAGCATTCAACTTAAACTCACATGCATTTCTCTGAAAGAGAATCAGTCTGTTCCAACACTTCAATTCACTGTGCGAAGTGAATGGAGTGTTGCTTCACTTTCTAAATGCTGTCCTTTCAGAGAAAATCACTTTCCTTTGAAAGTGCCTTAAGCTACTTACAAGCATTCACCGGAAACTCACATGCGTTTCTCTGAAAGAGAAGCAGTCTGTTCCAACACTTCAATTCACTGTGCGAAGTGAATGGAGTGTTGCTTCACTTTCTAAATGCTGTCCTTTCAGAGAAAATCACTTTCCTTTGAAAGTGCGTTAAGCTACTTGCAAGCATTAGGAAGAAACTCACATGCGTTTCTCTGAAAGAGAAGCAGACTGTTCCAACACTTCAATTCACTGTGCGAAGTGAATGGAGTGTTACTTCACTTTCTAAATGCTGTCCTTTCAGAGAAAATCACTTTCCTTTGAAAGTGCCTTAAGCTACTTGCAAGCATTAGGAAGAAACTCACATGCGTTTCTCTGAAAGAGAAGCAGTCTGTTCCAACACTTCAATTCACTGTGTGAAGTGAATGGAGTGTTGCCTCACTTTCTAAATGCTGTCCTTTCAGAGAAAATCACTTTCCTTTGAAAGTGCCTTAAGCTACTAACAAGCATTCACCAGAAACTCACATGCGTTTCTCTGAAAGAGAAGCAGTCTGTTCCAACACTTCAATTCAATGTGCGAAGTGAATGGAGTGTTGCTTCACTTTCTAAATGCTGTCCTTTCAGAGAAAATCACTTTCCTTTGAAAGTGCCTTAAGCTACTTACAAGCATTCAACAGAAACTCACATGCATTTCTCTGAAAGAGAAGCAGTCTGTTCCAACACTTCAATTCACTGTGTGAAGTGAATGGAGTGTTGCCTCACTTTCTAAATGCTGTCCTTTCAGAGAAAATCACTTTCCTTTCAAAGTGCCTTAAGCTACTTACAAGCATTCAACAGAAAATCACATGCGTTTCTCTGAAAGAGAAGCAGTCTGTTCCAACACTTCAATTCAATGTGCGAAGTGAATGGAGTGTTGCTTCACTTTCTAAATGCTGTCCTTTCAGAGAAAATCACTTTCCTTTGAAAGTGCCTTAAGCTACTTACAAGCATTCAACAGACACTCACATGCATTTCTCTGAAAGAGAAGCAGTCTGTTCCAACACTTCAATTCACTGTGCGAAGTGAATGGAGTGTTGCTTCACTTTCTAAATTATGTCCTTTCAGAGAAAATCACTTTCCTTTGAAAGTGCCTTAAGCAACTTGCAAGCATTCACAAGAAACACTAATGCGTTTATATGAAAGAGAAGCAGTCTGTTCCAACACTTCAATTCACTGTGCGAAGTGAATGGAGTGTTGCTTCACTTTCTAAATGCTGTCCTTTCAGAGAAAATCACTTTCCTTTGAAAGTGCCTTAAGCTACTTACAAGCATTCACCAGAAACTCACATCCGTTTCTCTGAAAGAGAAGCAGTCTGTTCCAATACTTCAATTCACTGTGCAAAGTGAATGGAGTGTTGCTTCACTTTCTAAATGCTGTCCTTTCAGAGAAAATCACTTTCCTTTGAAAGTGCCTTAAGCTAATTACAAGCATTCAACTTAAACTCACATGCATTTCTCTGAAAGAGAAGCAGTCTGTTCCAACAGTTCAATTCACTGTGCGAAGTGAATGGAGTGTTGCTTCACTTTCTAAATGCTGTCCTTTCAGAGAAAATCACTTTCCTTTGAAAGTGCCTTAAGCTACTTACAAGCATTCACCGGAAACTCACATGCGTTTCTCTGAAAGAGAAGCAGTCTGTTCCAACACTTCAATTCACTGTGCGAAGTGAATGGAGTGTTGCTTCACTTTCTAAATGCTGTCCTTTCAGAGAAAATCACTTTCCTTTGAAAGTGCCTTAAGCTACTTGCAAGCATTAGGAAGAAACTCACATGCGTTTCTCTGAAAGAGGAGCAGACTGTTCCAACACTTCAATTCACTGTGCGAAGTGAATGGAGTGTTGCTTCCCTTTCTAAATGCTGTCCTTTCAGAGAAAATCACTTTCCTTTGAAAGTGCCTTAAGCTACTTGCAAGCATTAGGAAGAAACTCACATGCGTTTCTCTGAAAGAGAAGAAGACTGTTCCAACACTCCAAGTCACTGTGTGAAGTGAATGGAGTGTTGCCTCACTTTCTAAATGCTGTCCTTTCAGAGAAAATCACTTTCCTTTGAAAGTGCCTTTAACTACTTTCAAGCATTCATAAAAAACTCACATGCGTTTCTCTGAAAGAGAAGCAGTCTGTTCCAACACTTCAATTCACTGTGCGAAGTGAATTTAGTGTTGCTTCACTTTCTAAATGCTGTCCTTTCAGAGAAAATCACTTTCCTTTGAAAGTGCCTTAAGCTACTTGCAAGCATCAGGAAGAAACTCACATGCGTTTCTCTGAAAGAGAAGCAGTCTGTTCCAACACTTCAATTCACTGTGCGAAGTGAATGGAGTGTTGCTTCACTTTCTAAATGCTGTCCTTTCAGAGAAAATCACTTTCCTTTGAAAGTGCCTTAAGCTACTTGCAAGCATTAGGAAGAAACTCACATGCGTTTCTCTGAAAGAGAAGCAGTCTGTTCCAACACTTCAATTCACTGTGCGAAGTGAATGGAGTGTTGCCTCACTTTCTAAATGCTGTCCTTTCAGAGAAAATCACTTTCCATTGAAAGTGCCTTAAACTACTTTCAAGCATTCACAAAAAACTCACATGCGTTTCTCTGAAAGAGAAGCAGTCTGTTCCAACACTTCAATTCACTGTGCGAAGTGAATGGAGTGTTGCTTCACTTTCTAAATGCTGTCCTTTCAGAGAAAATCATTTTCCTTTGAATGTGCCTTAAGCTACTTACAAGCATTCACCAGAAACTCACATGCGTTTCTCTGAAAGAGAAGCAGTCTGGTCCAAACTTCAATTCACCGTGCGAAGTGAATGGAGTGTTGCTTCACTTTCTAAATGCTGTCCTTTCTGACAAAATCACTTTCCTTTTAAAGTGCCTTAAACTACTTTCAAGCATTCACAAAAAACTCACATGCGTTACTCTTAAAGAGAAGCAGTCTGTTCGAACACTTCAATTCACTGTGCGAAGTGAATGGAGTGTTGCTTCAGTTTCTAAATGCTGTCCTTTCAGAGAAATTCACTTTCCTTTGAATGTGCCTTAAGCAACTTGCAAGCATTCAAAAGAAACTCACATGCGTTTCTCTGAAAGAGAAGCAGTCTGTTCCAACACTTCAATTCACTGTGCGAAGTGAATGGAGTGTTGTTTCACTTTCTAAATGCTGTCCTTTCAGAGAAAATCACTTTCCTTTGAAAGTGCCTTAAGCGACTTGCAAGCATTAGGAAGAAACTCACATGCGTTTCTCTTAAAGAGAAGCAGTCTGTTCCAACACTTCAATTCACTGTGCGAAGTGAATGGAGTGTTGCTTCACTTTCTAAATTCTGTCCTTTCAGAGAAAATCACTTTCCTTTGAAAGTGCGTTAAGCTACTTACAAGCATTCACCAGAAACTCACATGCGTTTCTCTGAAAGAGAAGCAGTCTGTTCCAATACTTCAATTCACTCTGCGAAGTGAATGGAGTGCTGCTTCACTTTCTAAATGCTGTCCTTTCAGGGAAAATCACTTTCCTTTGAAAGTGCCTTAAGCTACTTACAAGCATTCAACTTAAACTCACATGCATTTCTCTGAAAGTGAAGCAGTCTGTTCCAACACTTCAATTCAATGTGCGAAGTGAATGGAGTGTTGCTTCACTTTCTAAATGCTGTCCTTTCAGAGAAAATCACTTTCCTTTGAAAGTGCCTTAAGCTACTTACAAGCATTCACCAGAAACTCACATGCGTTTCTCTGAAAGAGAAGCAGTCTGTTCCAACACTTCAATTCACTGTGCGAAGTGAATGGAGTGTTGCTTCACTTTCTAAATGCTGTCCTTTCAGAGAAAATCACTTTCCTTTGAAAGTGCCTTAAGCTACTTGCAAGCATTAGGAAGAAACTCACATGCGTTTCTCTGAAAGAGAAGCAGACTGTTCCAACATTTCAATTCACTGTGCGAAGTGAATGGAGTGTTGCTTCACTTTCTAAATGCTGTCCTTTCAGAGAAAATCACTTTCCTTTGAAAGTGCCTTAAGCTACTTGCAAGCATTAGGAAGAAACTCACATGCGTTTCTCTGAAAGAGAAGCAGTCTGTTCCAACACTTCAATTCACTGTGCGAAGTGAATGGAGTGTTGCTTCACTTTCTAAATGCTGTCCTTTCAGAGAAAATCACTTTCCTTTGAAAGTGCCTTAAGCTACTTACAAGCATTCAACTTAAACTCACATGCATTTCTCTGAAAGAGAATCAGTCTGTTCCAACACTTCAATTCACTGTGCGAAGTGAATGGAGTGTTGCTTCACTTTCTAAATGCTGTCCTTTCAGAGAAAATCACTTTCCTTTGAAAGTGCCTTAAGCTACTTACAAGCATTCACCGGAAACTCACATGCGTTTCTCTGAAAGAGAAGCAGTCTGTTCCAACACTTCAATTCACTGTGCGAAGTGAATGGAGTGTTGCTTCACTTTCTAAATGCTGTCCTTTCAGAGAAAATCACTTTCCTTTGAAAGTGCGTTAAGCTACTTGCAAGCATTAGGAAGAAACTCACATGCGTTTCTCTGAAAGAGACGCAGACTGTTCCAACACTTCAATTCACTGTGCGAAGTGAATGGAGTGTTACTTCACTTTCTAAATGCTGTCCTTTCAGAGAAAATCACTTTCCTTTGAAAGTGCCTTAAGCTACTTGCAAGCATTAGGAAGAAACTCACATGCGTTTCTCTGAAAGAGAAGCAGTCTGTTCCAACACTTCAATTCACTGTGTGAAGTGAATGGAGTGTTGCCTCACTTTCTAAATGCTGTCCTTTCAGAGAAAATCACTTTCCTTTGAAAGTGCCTTAAGCTACTAACAAGCATTCACCAGAAACTCACATGCGTTTCTCTGAAAGAGAAGCAGTCTGTTCCAACACTTCAATTCAATGTGCGAAGTGAATGGAGTGTTGCTTCACTTTCTAAATGCTGTCCTTTCAGAGAAAATCACTTTCCTTTGAAAGTGCCTTAAGCTACTTACAAGCATTCAACAGAAACTCACATGCATTTCTCTGAAAGAGAAGCAGTCTGTTCCAACACTTCAATTCACTGTGTGAAGTGAATGGAGTGTTGCCTCACTTTCTAAATGCTGTCCTTTCAGAGAAAATCACTTTCCTTTCAAAGTGCCTTAAGCTACTTACAAGCATTCAACAGAAACTCACATGCGTTTCTCTGAAAGAGAAGCAGTCTGTTCCAACACTTCAATTCAATGTGCGAAGTGAATGGAGTGTTGCTTCACTTTCTAAATGCTGTCCTTTCAGAGAAAATCACTTTCCTTTGAAAGTGCCTTAAGCTACTTACAAGCATTCAACAGACACTCACATGCATTTCTCTGAAAGAGAAGCAGTCTGTTCCAACACTTCAATTCACTGTGCGAAGTGAATGGAGTGTTGCTTCACTTTCTAAATTATGTCCTTTCAGAGAAAATCACTTTCCTTTGAAAGTGCCTTAAGCAACTTGCAAGCATTCACAAGAAACACTAATGCGTTTATATGAAAGAGAAGCAGTCTGTTCCAACACTTCAATTCACTGTGCGAAGTGAATGGAGTGTTGCTTCACTTTCTAAATGCTGTCCTTTCAGAGAAAATCACTTTCCTTTGAAAGTGCCTTAAGCTACTTACAAGCATTCACCAGAAACTCACATCCGTTTCTCTGAAAGAGAAGCAGTCTGTTCCAATACTTCAATTCACTGTGCAAAGTGAATGGAGTGTTGCTTCACTTTCTAAATGCTGTCCTTTCAGAGAAAATCACTTTCCTTTGAAAGTGCCTTAAGCTACTTACAAGCATTCAACTTAAACTCACATGCATTTCTCTGAAAGAGAAGCAGTCTGTTCCAACACTTCAATTCACTGTGCGAAGTGAATGGAGTGTTGCTTCACTTTCTAAATACTGTCCTTTCAGAGAAAATCACTTTCCTTTGAAAGTGCCTTAAGCTACTTACAAGCATTCACCGGAAACTCACATGCGTTTCTCTGAAAGAGAAGCAGTCTGTTCCAACACTTCAATTCACTGTGCGAAGTGAATGGAGTGTTGCTTCACTTTCTAAATGCTGTCCTTTCAGAGAAAATCACTTTCCTTTGAAAGTGCCTTAAGCTACTTGCAAGCATTAGGAAGAAACTCACATGCGTTTCTCTGAAAGAGGAGCAGACTGTTCCAACACTTCAATTCACTGTGCGAAGTGAATGGAGTGTTGCTTCACTTTCTAAATGCTGTCCTTTCAGAGAAAATCACTTTCCTTTGAAAGTGCCTTAAGCTACTTGCAAGCATTAGGAAGAAACTCACATGCGTTTCTCTGAAAGAGAAGCAGACTGTTCCAACACTCCAAGTCACTGTGTGAAGTGAATGGAGTGTTGCCTCACTTTCTAAATGCTGTCCTTTCAGAGAAAATCATTTTCCTTTGAAAGTGCCTTTAACTACTTTCAAGCATTCATAAAAAACTCACATGCGTTTCTCTGAAAGAGAAGCAGTCTGTTCCAACACTTCAATTCACTGTGCGAAGTGAATTTAGTGTTGCTTCACTTTCTAAATGCTGTCCTTTCAGAGAAAATCACTTTCCTTTGAAAGTGCCTTAAGCTACTTGCAAGCATCAGGAAGAAACTCACATGCGTTTCTCTGAAAGAGAAGCAGTCTGTTCCAACACTTCAATTCACTGTGCGAAGTGAATGGAGTGTTGCTTCACTTTCTAAATGCTGTCCTTTCAGAGAAAATCACTTTCCTTTGAAAGTGCCTTAAGCTACTTGCAAGCATTAGGAAGAAACTCACATGCGTTTCTCTGAAAGAGAAGCAGTCTGTTCCAACACTTCAATTCACTGTGCGAAGTGAATGGAGTGTTGCCTCACTTTCTAAATGCTGTCCTTTCAGAGAAAATCACTTTCCATTGAAAGTGCCTTAAACTACTTTCAAGCATTCACAAAAAACTCACATGCGTTTCTCTGAAAGAGAAGCAGTCTGTTCCAACACTTCAATTCACTGTGCGAAGTGAATGGAGTGTTGCTTCACTTTCTAAATGCTGTCCTTTCAGAGAAAATCATTTTCCTTTGAATGTGCCTTAAGCTACTTACAAGCATTCACCAGAAACTCACATGCGTTTCTCTGAAAGAGAAGCAGTCTGGTCCAACACTTCAATTCACCGTGCGAAGTGAATGGAGTGTTGCTTCACTTTCTAAATGCTGTCCTTTCTGACAAAATCACTTTCCTTTTAAAGTGCCTTAAACTACTTTCAAGCATTCACAAAAAACTCACATGCGTTACTCTTAAAGAGAAGCAGTCTGTTCGAACACTTCAATTCACTGTGCGAAGTGAATGGAGTGTTGCTTCAGTTTCTAAATGCTGTCCTTTCAGAGAAATTCACTTTCCTTTGAATGTGCCTTAAGCAACTTGCAAGCATTCAAAAGAAACTCACATGCGTTTCTCTGAAAGAGAAGCAGTCTGTTCCAACACTTCAATTCACTGTGCGAAGTGAATGGAGTGTTGCTTCACTTTCTAAATGCTGTCCTTTCAGAGAAAATCACTTTCCTTTGAAAGTGCCTTAAGCTACTTACAAGCATTCACCAGAAACTCACATGCGTTTCTCTGAAAGAGAAGCAGTCTGTTCCAATACTTCAATTCACTCTGCGAAGTGAATGGAGTGCTGCTTCACTTTCTAAATGCTGTCCTTTCAGGGAAAATCACTTTCCTTTGAAAGTGCCTTAAGCTACTTACAAGCATTCAACTTAAACTCACATGCATTTCTCTGAAAGTGAAGCAGTCTGTTCCAACACTTCAATTCAATGTGCGAAGTGAATGGAGTGTTGCTTCACTTTCTAAATGCTGTCCTTTCAGAGAAAATCACTTTCCTTTGAAAGTGCCTTAAGCTACTTACAAGCATTCACCAGAAACTCACATGCGTTTCTCTGAAAGAGAAGCAGTCTGTTCCAACACTTCAATTCACTGTGCGAAGTGAATGGAGTGTTGCTTCACTTTCTAAATGCTGTCCTTTCAGAGAAAATCACTTTCCTTTGAAAGTGCCTTAAGCTACTTGCAAGCATTAGGAAGAAACTCACATGCGTTTCTCTGAAAGAGAAGCAGACTGTTCCAACATTTCAATTCACTGTGCGAAGTGAATGGAGTGTTGCTTCACTTTCTAAATGCTGTCCTTTCAGAGAAAATCACTTTCCTTTGAAAGTGCCTTAAGCTACTTGCAAGCATTAGGAAGAAACTCACATGCGTTTCTCTGAAAGAGAAGCAGTCTGTTCCAACACTTCAATTCACTGTGCGAAGTGAATGGAGTGTTGCTTCACTTTCTAAATGCTGTCCTTTCAGAGAAAATCACTTTCCTTTGAAAGTGCCTTAAGCTACTTACAAGCATTCAACTTAAACTCACATGCATTTCTCTGAAAGAGAATCAGTCTGTTCCAACACTTCAATTCACTGTGCGAAGTGAATGGAGTGTTGCTTCACTTTCTAAATGCTGTCCTTTCAGAGAAAATCACTTTCCTTTGAAAGTGCCTTAAGCTACTTACAAGCATTCACCGGAAACTCACATGCGTTTCTCTGAAAGAGAAGCAGTCTGTTCCAACACTTCAATTCACTGTGCGAAGTGAATGGAGTGTTGCTTCACTTTCTAAATGCTGTCCTTTCAGAGAAAATCACTTTCCTTTGAAAGTGCGTTAAGCTACTTGCAAGCATTAGGAAGAAACTCACATGCGTTTCTCTGAAAGAGACGCAGACTGTTCCAACACTTCAATTCACTGTGCGAAGTGAATGGAGTGTTACCTCACTTTCTAAATGCTGTCCTTTCAGAGAAAATCACTTTCCTTTGAAAGTGCCTTAAGCTACTTGCAAGCATTAGGAAGAAACTCACATGCGTTTCTCTGAAAGAGAAGCAGTGTGTTCCAACACTTCAATTCACTGTGTGAAGTGAATGGAGTGTTGCCTCACTTTCTAAATGCTGTCCTTTCAGAGAAAATCACTTTCCTTTGAAAGTGCCTTAAGCTACTAACAAGCATTCACCAGAAACTCACATGCGTTTCTCTGAAAGAGAAGCAGTCTGTTCCAACACTTCAATTCAATGTGCGAAGTGAATGGAGTGTTGCTTCACTTTCTAAATGCTGTCCTTTCAGAGAAAATCACTTTCCTTTGAAAGTGCCTTAAGCTACTTACAAGCATTCAACAGAAACTCACATGCATTTCTCTGAAAGAGAAGCAGTCTGTTCCAACACTTCAATTCACTGTGTGAAGTGAATGGAGTGTTGCCTCACTTTCTAAATGCTGTCCTTTCAGAGAAAATCACTTTCCTTTCAAAGTGCCTTAAGCTACTTACAAGCATTCAACAGAAACTCACATTCGTTTATCTGAAAGAGAAGCAGTCTGTTCCAACACTTCAATTCAATGTGCGAAGTGAATGGAGTGTTGCTTCACTTTCTAAATGCTGTCCTTTCAGAGAAAATCACTTTCCTTTGAAAGTGCCTTAAGCTACTTACAAGCATTCAACAGACACTCACATGCATTTCTCTGAAAGAGAAGCAGTCTGTTCCAACACTTCAATTCACTGTGCGAAGTGAATGGAGTGTTGCTTCACTTTCTAAATTATGTCCTTTCAGAGAAAATCACTTTCCTTTGAAAGTGCCTTAAGCAACTTGCAAGCATTCACAAGAAACACTAATGCGTTTATATGAAAGAGAAGCAGTCTGTTCCAACACTTCAATTCACTGTGCGAAGTGAATGGAGTGTTGCTTCACTTTCTAAATGCTGTCCTTTCAGAGAAAATCACTTTCCTTTGAAAGTGCCTTAAGCTACTTACAAGCATTCACCAGAAACTCACATCCGTTTCTCTGAAAGAGAAGCAGTCTGTTCCAATACTTCAATTCACTGTGCAAAGTGAATGGAGTGTTGCTTCACTTTCTAAATGCTGTCCTTTCAGAGAAAATCACTTTCCTTTGAAAGTGCCTTAAGCTACTTACAAGCATTCAACTTAAACTCACATGCATTTCTCTGAAAGAGAAGCAGTCTGTTCCAACACTTCAATTCACTGTGCGAAGTGAATGGAGTGTTGCTTCACTTTCTAAATGCTGTCCTTTCAGAGAAAATCACTTTCCTTTGAAAGTGCCTTAAGCTACTTACAAGCATTCACCGGAAACTCACATGCGTTTCTCTGAAAGAGAAGCAGTCTGTTCCAACACTTCAATTCACTGTGCGAAGTGAATGGAGTGTTGCTTCACTTTCTAAATGCTGTCCTTTCAGAGAAAATCACTTTCCTTTGAAAGTGCCTTAAGCTACTTGCAAGCATTAGGAAGAAACTCACATGCGTTTCTCTGAAAGAGGAGCAGACTGTTCCAACACTTCAATTCACTGTGCGAAGTGAATGGAGTGTTGCTTCACTTTCTAAATGCTGTCCTTTCAGAGAAAATCACTTTCCTTTGAAAGTGCCTTAAGCTACTTGCAAGCATTAGGAAGAAACTCACATGCGTTTCTCTGAAAGAGAAGCAGACTGTTCCAACACTCCAAGTCACTGTGTGAAGTGAATGGAGTGTTGCCTCACTTTCTAAATGCTGTCCTTTCAGAGAAAATCACTTTCCTTTGAAAGTGCCTTTAACTACTTTCAAGCATTCATAAAAAACTCACATGCGTTTCTCTGAAAGAGAAGCAGTCTGTTCCAACACTTCAATTCACTGTGCGAAGTGAATTTAGTGTTGCTTCACTTTCTAAATGCTGTCCTTTCAGAGAAAATCACTTTCCTTTGAAAGTGCCTTAAGCTACTTGCAAGCATCAGGAAGAAACTCACATGCGTTTCTCTGAAAGAGAAGCAGTCTGTTCCAACACTTCAATTCACTGTGCGAAGTGAATGGAGTGTTGCTTCACTTTCTAAATGCTGTCCTTTCTGACAAAATCACTTTCCTTTTAAAGTGCCTTAAACTACTTTCAAGCATTCACAAAAAACTCACATGCGTTACTCTTAAAGAGAAGCAGTCTGTTCGAACACTTCAATTCACTGTGCGAAGTGAATGGAGTGTTGCTTCAGTTTCTAAATGCTGTCCTTTCAGAGAAATTCACTTTCCTTTGAATGTGCCTTAAGCAACTTGCAAGCATTCAAAAGAAACTCACATGCGTTTCTCTGAAAGAGAAGCAGTCTGTTCCAACACTTCAATTCACTGTGCGAAGTGAATGGAGTGTTGCTTCACTTTCTAAATGCTGTCCTTTCAGAGAAAATCACTTTCCTTTGAAAGTGCCTTAAGCTACTTACAAGCATTCACCAGAAACTCACATGCGTTTCTCTGAAAGAGAAGCAGTCTGTTCCAATACTTCAATTCACTCTGCGAAGTGAATGGAGTGCTGCTTCACTTTCTAAATGCTGTCCTTTCAGGGAAAATCACTTTCCTTTGAAAGTGCCTTAAGCTACTTACAAGCATTCAACTTAAACTCACATGCATTTCTCTGAAAGTGAAGCAGTCTGTTCCAACACTTCAATTCAATGTGCGAAGTGAATGGAGTGTTGCTTCACTTTCTAAATGCTGTCCTTTCAGAGAAAATCACTTTCCTTTGAAAGTGCCTTAAGCTACTTACAAGCATTCACCAGAAACTCACATGCGTTTCTCTGAAAGAGAAGCAGTCTGTTCCAACACTTCAATTCACTGTGCGAAGTGAATGGAGTGTTGCTTCACTTTCTAAATGCTGTCCTTTCAGAGAAAATCACTTTCCTTTGAAAGTGCCTTAAGCTACTTGCAAGCATTAGGAAGAAACTCACATGCGTTTCTCTGAAAGAGAAGCAGACTGTTCCAACATTTCAATTCACTGTGCGAAGTGAATGGAGTGTTGCTTCACTTTCTAAATGCTGTCCTTTCAGAGAAAATCACTTTCCTTTGAAAGTGCCTTAAGCTACTTGCAAGCATTAGGAAGAAACTCACATGCGTTTCTCTGAAAGAGAAGCAGTCTGTTCCAACACTTCAATTCACTGTGCGAAGTGAATGGAGTGTTGCTTCACTTTCTAAATGCTGTCCTTTCAGAGAAAATCACTTTCCTTTGAAAGTGCCTTAAGCTACTTACAAGCATTCAACTTAAACTCACATGCATTTCTCTGAAAGAGAATCAGTCTGTTCCAACACTTCAATTCACTGTGCGAAGTGAATGGAGTGTTGCTTCACTTTCTAAATGCTGTCCTTTCAGAGAAAATCACTTTCCTTTGAAAGTGCCTTAAGCTACTTACAAGCATTCACCGGAAACTCACATGCGTTTCTCTGAAAGAGAAGCAGTCTGTTCCAACACTTCAATTCACTGTGCGAAGTGAATGGAGTGTTGCTTCACTTTCTAAATGCTGTCCTTTCAGAGAAAATCACTTTCCTTTGAAAGTGCGTTAAGCTACTTGCAAGCATTAGGAAGAAACTCACATGCGTTTCTCTGAAAGAGACGCAGACTGTTCCAACACTTCAATTCACTGTGCGAAGTGAATGGAGTGTTACTTCACTTTCTAAATGCTGTCCTTTCAGAGAAAATCACTTTCCTTTGAAAGTGCCTTAAGCTACTTGCAAGCATTAGGAAGAAACTCACATGCGTTTCTCTGAAAGAGAAGCAGTGTGTTCCAACACTTCAATTCACTGTGTGAAGTGAATGGAGTGTTGCCTCACTTTCTAAATGCTGTCCTTTCAGAGAAAATCACTTTCCTTTGAAAGTGCCTTAAGCTACTAACAAGCATTCACCAGAAACTCACATGCGTTTCTCTGAAAGAGAAGCAGTCTGTTCCAACACTTCAATTCAATGTGCGAAGTGAATGGAGTGTTGCTTCACTTTCTAAATGCTGTCCTTTCAGAGAAAATCACTTTCCTTTGAAAGTGCCTTAAGCTACTTACAAGCATTCAACAGAAACTCACATGCATTTCTCTGAAAGAGAAGCAGTCTGTTCCAACACTTCAATTCACTGTGTGAAGTGAATGGAGTGTTGCCTCACTTTCTAAATGCTGTCCTTTCAGAGAAAATCACTTTCCTTTCAAAGTGCCTTAAGCTACTTACAAGCATTCAACAGAAACTCACATTCGTTTATCTGAAAGAGAAGCAGTCTGTTCCAACACTTCAATTCAATGTGCGAAGTGAATGGAGTGTTGCTTCACTTTCTAAATGCTGTCCTTTCAGAGAAAATCACTTTCCTTTGAAAGTGCCTTAAGCTACTTACAAGCATTCAACAGACACTCACATGCATTTCTCTGAAAGAGAAGCAGTCTGTTCCAACACTTCAATTCACTGTGCGAAGTGAATGGAGTGTTGCTTCACTTTCTAAATTATGTCCTTTCAGAGAAAATCACTTTCCTTTGAAAGTGCCTTAAGCAACTTGCAAGCATTCACAAGAAACACTAATGCGTTTATATGAAAGAGAAGCAGTCTGTTCCAACACTTCAATTCACTGTGCGAAGTGAATGGAGTGTTGCTTCACTTTCTAAATGCTGTCCTTTCAGAGAAAATCACTTTCCTTTGAAAGTGCCTTAAGCTACTTACAAGCATTCACCAGAAACTCACATCCGTTTCTCTGAAAGAGAAGCAGTCTGTTCCAATACTTCAATTCACTGTGCAAAGTGAATGGAGTGTTGCTTCACTTTCTAAATGCTGTCCTTTCAGAGAAAATCACTTTCCTTTGAAAGTGCCTTAAGCTACTTACAAGCATTCAACTTAAACTCACATGCATTTCTCTGAAAGAGAAGCAGTCTGTTCCAACACTTCAATTCACTGTGCGAAGTGAATGGAGTGTTGCTTCACTTTCTAAATGCTGTCCTTTCAGAGAAAATCACTTTCCTTTGAAAGTGCCTTAAGCTACTTACAAGCATTCACCGGAAACTCACATGCGTTTCTCTGAAAGAGAAGCAGTCTGTTCCAACACTTCAATTCACTGTGCGAAGTGAATGGAGTGTTGCTTCACTTTCTAAATGCTGTCCTTTCAGAGAAAATCACTTTCCTTTGAAAGTGCCTTAAGCTACTTGCAAGCATTAGGAAGAAACTCACATGCGTTTCTCTGAAAGAGGAGCAGACTGTTCCAACACTTCAATTCACTGTGCGAAGTGAATGGAGTGTTGCTTCACTTTCTAAATGCTGTCCTTTCAGAGAAAATCACTTTCCTTTGAAAGTGCCTTAAGCTACTTGCAAGCATTAGGAAGAAACTCACATGCGTTTCTCTGAAAGAGAAGCAGACTGTTCCAACACTCCAAGTCACTGTGTGAAGTGAATGGAGTGTTGCCTCACTTTCTAAATGCTGTCCTTTCAGAGAAAATCACTTTCCTTTGAAAGTGCCTTTAACTACTTTCAAGCATTCATAAAAAACTCACATGCGTTTCTCTGAAAGAGAAGCAGTCTGTTCCAACACTTCAATTCACTGTGCGAAGTGAATTTAGTGTTGCTTCACTTTCTAAATGCTGTCCTTTCAGAGAAAATCACTTTCCTTTGAAAGTGCCTTAAGCTACTTGCAAGCATCAGGAAGAAACTCACATGCGTTTCTCTGAAAGAGAAGCAGTCTGTTCCAACACTTCAATTCACTGTGCGAAGTGAATGGAGTGTTGCTTCACTTTCTAAATGCTGTCCTTTCAGAGAAAATCACTTTCCTTTGAAAGTGCCTTAAGCTACTTGCAAGCATTAGGAAGAAACTCACAAGCGTTTCTCTGAAAGAGAAGCAGTCTGTTCCAACACTTCAATTCACTGTGCGAAGTGAATGGAGTGTTGCCTCACTTTCTAAATGCTGTCCTTTCAGAGAAAATCACTTTCCATTGAAAGTGCCTTAAACTACTTTCAAGCATTCACAAAAAACTCACATGCGTTTCTCTGAAAGAGAAGCAGTCTGTTCCAACACTTCAATTCACTGTGCGAAGTGAATGGAGTGTTGCTTCACTTTCTAAATGCTGTCCTTTCAGAGAAAATCATTTTCCTTTGAATGTGCCTTAAGCTACTTACAAGCATTCACCAGAAACTCACATGCGTTTCTCTGAAAGAGAAGCAGTCTGGTCCAACACTTCAATTCACCGTGCGAAGTGAATGGAGTGTTGCTTCACTTTCTAAATGCTGTCCTTTCTGACAAAATCACTTTCCTTTTAAAGTGCCTTAAACTACTTTCAAGCATTCACAAAAAACTCACATGCGTTACTCTTAAAGAGAAGCAGTCTGTTCGAACACTTCAATTCACTGTGCGAAGTGAATGGAGTGTTGCTTCAGTTTCTAAATGCTGTCCTTTCAGAGAAATTCACTTTCCTTTGAATGTGCCTTAAGCAACTTGCAAGCATTCAAAAGAAACTCACATGCGTTTCTCTGAAAGAGAAGCAGTCTGTTCCAACACTTCAATTCACTGTGCGAAGTGAATGGAGTGTTGCTTCACTTTCTAAATGCTGTCCTTTCAGAGAAAATCACTTTCCTTTGAAAGTGCCTTAAGCTACTTACAAGCATTCACCAGAAACTCACATGCGTTTCTCTGAAAGAGAAGCAGTCTGTTCCAATACTTCAATTCACTCTGCGAAGTGAATGGAGTGTTGCTTCACTTTCTAAATGCTGTCCTTTCAGAGAAAATCACTTTCCTTTGAAAGTGCCTTAAGCTACTTACAAGCATTCAACAGAAACTCACATGCATTTCTCTGAAAGAGAAGCAGTCTGTTCCAACACTTCAGTTCACTGTGCGAAGTGAATGGAGTGTTGCTTCACTTTCTAAATGCTGTCCTTTCTGAGAAAATCACTTTCCTTTGAAAGTGCCTTAAGCTACTTGCAAGCATCAGGAAGAAACTCACATGCGTTTCTCTGAAAGAGAAGCAGTCTGTTCCAACACTTCAATTCACTGTGCGAAGTGAATGGAGTGTTGCTTCACTTTCTAAATGCTGTCCTTTCAGAGAAAATCACTTTCCTTTGAAAGTGCCTTAAGCTACTTGCAAGCATTAGGAAGAAACTCACATGCGTTTCTCTGAAAGAGAAGCAGTCTGTTCCAACACTTCATTTCACTGTGCGAAGTGAATGGAGTGTTGCCTCACTTTCTAAATGCTGTCCTTTCAGAGAAAATCACTTTCCATTGAAAGTGCCTTAAACTACTTTCAAGCATTCACAAAAAACTCACATGCGCTTCTCTAAAAGAGAAGCAGTCTGTTCCAACACTTCAATTCACTGTGCGAAGTGAATGGAGTGTTGCTTCACTTTCTAAATGCTGTCCTTTCAGAGAAAATCATTTTCCTTTGAATGTGCCTTAAGCTACTTACAAGCATTCAACAGAAACTCACATGCATTTCTCTGAAAGAGAAGTAATCTGTTCCAACACTTCAATTCTCTGTGCGAAGTGAATGGAGTGTTGCTTCACTTTCTAAATGCTGTTCTTTCAGAGAAAATCACTTTCCTTTGAATGTGCTTTAAGCTACTTGCAAGCATTCACAAGAAACACTATTGCGTTTCTATGAAAGAGAAGCAGTCTGTTCCAACACTTCAATTTATTGTGCGAAGGGAATGGAGTGTTGTTTTACTTTCTAAATGCTGTCCTTTGAGAGAAAATCACTTTCCTTTGAAAGAGCCTTAAGCTACTTACAAGCATTCAACAGAAACTCACATGCATTTCTCTGAAAGAGAAGCAGTCTGTTCCAACACTTCAATTCACTGTACAAAGTGAATGGAGTGTTGCTTCACTTTCTAAATGCTGTCCTTTCAGAGAAAATCACTTTCCTTTGAATGTGCCTTTAGCTACTTGCAAGCATTCACAAGACACACTAATGCGTTTCTATGAAAGAGAAGCAGTCTGTTCCAACACTTCAATTTATTGTGCGAAGGGAATGGAGTGTTGCTTTACTTTCTAAATGCTGTCCTTTCAGAGAAAATCACTTTCCTTTGAAAGAGCCTTAAGCTACTTACAAGCATTCAACAGAAACTCTCATGCATTTCTCTGAAAGAGAAGCAGTCTGTTCCAACACTTCAATTCACTGTACAAAGTGAATGGAGTGTTGCTTCACTTTCTAAATGCTGTCCTTTCAGAGAAAATCACTTTCCTTTGAAAGTGCCTTAAGCTACTTACAAGCATTAGGAAGAAACTCACATGCGTTTCTCTGAAAGAGAAGCAGTCTGTTCCAACACTTCAATTCACTGTGCGAAGTGAATGGAGTGTTGCATCACTTTCTAAATTCTGTCCTTTCAGAGAAAATCACTTTCCTTTGAAAGTGCCTTAAACTACTTTCAAGCATTCACAAAAAACTCACATGCGTTTCTCTTAAAGAGAAGCAGTCTGTTCCAACACTTCAATTCACTGTGCGAAGTGAATGGAGTGTTGCTTCACTTTTTAAATGCTGTCCTTTCAGAGAAAATCACTTTCCTTTGAAAGTGCCTTAAGCGACTTGCAAGCATTAGGAAGAAACTCACATGCGTTTCTCTGAAAGAGAAGCAGTCTGTTCCAACACTTCAATTCACTGTGCGAAGTGAATGGAGTGTTGCTTCACTTTCTAAATTCTGTCCTTTCAGAGAAAATCACTTTCCTTTGAAAGTGCCTTAAGCTACTTACAAGCATTCACCAGAAACTCACATGCGTTTCTCTGAAAGAGAAGCAGTCTGTTCCAATACTTCAATTCACTCTGCGAAGTGAATGGAGTGCTGCTTCACTTTCTAAATGCTGTCCTTTCAGGGAAAATCACTTTCCTTTGAAAGTGCCTTAAGCTACTTACAAGCATACAACTTAAACTCACATGCATTTCTCTGAAAGAGAAGCAGTCTGTTCCAACACTTCAATTCAATGTGCGAAGTGAATGGAGTGTTGCTTCACTTTCTAAATGCTGTCCTTTCAGAGAAAATCACTTTCCTTTGAAAGTGCCTTAAGCTACTTACAAGCATTCACCAGAAACTCACATGCGTTTCTCTGAAAGAGAAGCAGTCTGTTCCAACACTTCAATTCACTGTGTGAAGTGAATGGAGTGTTGCTTCACTTTCTAAATGCTGTCCTTTCAGAGAAAATCACTTTCCTTTGAAAGTGCCTTAAGCTACTTGCAAGCATTAGGAAGAAACTCACATGCGTTTCTCTGAAAGAGAAGCAGACTGTTCCAACATTTCAATTCACTGTGCGAAGTGAATGGAGTGTTGCTTCACTTTCTAAATGCTGTCCTTTCAGAGAAAATCACTTTCCTTTGAAAGTGCCTTAAGCTACTTGCAAGCATCAGGAAGAAACTCACATGCGTTTCTCTGAAAGAGAAGCAGTCTGTTCCAACACTTCAATTCACTGTGCGAAGTGAATGGAGTGTTGCTTCACTTTCTAAATGCTGTCCTTTCAGAGAAAATCACTTTCCTTTGAAAGTGCCTTAAGCTACTTGCAAGCATTAGGAAGAAACTCACATGCGTTTCTCTGAAAGAGAAGCAGTCTGTTCCAACACTTCATTTCACTGTGCGAAGTGAATGGAGTGTTGCCTCACTTTCTAAATGCTGTCCTTTCAGAGAAAATCACTTTCCATTGAAAGTGCCTTAAACTACTTTCAAGCATTCACAAAAAACTCACATGCGCTTCTCTAAAAGAGAAGCAGTCTGTTCCAACACTTCAATTCACTGTGCGAAGTGAATGGAGTGTTGCTTCACTTTCTAAATGCTGTCCTTTCAGAGAAAATCATTTTCCTTTGAATGTGCCTTAAGCTACTTACAAGCATTCAACAGAAACTCACATGCATTTCTCTGAAAGAGAAGTAATCTGTTCCAACACTTCAATTCTCTGTGCGAAGTGAATGGAGTGTTGCTTCACTTTCTAAATGCTGTTCTTTCAGAGAAAATCACTTTCCTTTGAATGTGCTTTAAGCTACTTGCAAGCATTCACAAGAAACACTATTGCGTTTCTATGAAAGAGAAGCAGTCTGTTCCAACACTTCAATTTATTGTGCGAAGGGAATGGAGTGTTGTTTTACTTTCTAAATGCTGTCCTTTGAGAGAAAATCACTTTCCTTTGAAAGAGCCTTAAGCTACCTACAAGCATTCAACAGAAACTCACATGCATTTCTCTGAAAGAGAAGCAGTCTGTTCCAACACTTCAATTCACTGTACAAAGTGAATGGAGTGTTGCTTCACTTTCTAAATGCTGTCCTTTCAGAGAAAATCACTTTCCTTTGAATGTGCCTTTAGCTACTTGCAAGCATTCACAAGACACACTAATGCGTTTCTCTGAAAGAGAAGCAGTCTGTTCCAACACTTCAATTCACTGTGCGAAGTGAATGGAGTGTTGCTTCACTTTCTAAATGCTGTCCTTTCAGAGAAAATCACTTTCCTTTGAAAGTGCCTTAAGCTACTTACAAGCATTCACCAGAAACTCACATGCGTTTCTCTGAAAGAGAAGCAGTCTGTTCCAATACTTCAATTCACTCTGCGAAGTGAATGGAGTGTTGCTTCACTTTCTAAATGCTGTCCTTTCAGAGAAAATCACTTTCCTTTGAAAGTGCCTTAAGCTACTTACAAGCATTCAACAGAAACTCACATGCATTTCTCTGAAAGAGAAGCAGTCTGTTCCAACACTTCAGTTCACTGTGCGAAGTGAATGGAGTGTTGCTTCACTTTCTAAATGCTGTCCTTTCTGAGAAAATCACTTTCCTTTGAAAGTGCCTTAAGCTACTTGCAAGCATCAGGAAGAAACTCACATGCGTTTCTCTGAAAGAGAAGCAGTCTGTTCCAACACTTCAATTCACTGTGCGAAGTGAATGGAGTGTTGCTTCACTTTCTAAATGCTGTCCTTTCAGAGAAAATCACTTTCCTTTGAAAGTGCCTTAAGCTACTTGCAAGCATTAGGAAGAAACTCACATGCGTTTCTCTGAAAGAGAAGCAGTCTGTTCCAACACTTCATTTCACTGTGCGAAGTGAATGGAGTGTTGCCTCACTTTCTAAATGCTGTCCTTTCAGAGAAAATCACTTTCCATTGAAAGTGCCTTAAACTACTTTCAAGCATTCACAAAAAACTCACATGCGCTTCTCTAAAAGAGAAGCAGTCTGTTCCAACACTTCAATTCACTGTGCGAAGTGAATGGAGTGTTGCTTCACTTTCTAAATGCTGTCCTTTCAGAGAAAATCATTTTCCTTTGAATGTGCCTTAAGCTACTTACAAGCATTCAACAGAAACTCACATGCATTTCTCTGAAAGAGAAGTAATCTGTTCCAACACTTCAATTCTCTGTGCGAAGTGAATGGAGTGTTGCTTCACTTTCTAAATGCTGTTCTTTCAGAGAAAATCACTTTCCTTTGAATGTGCTTTAAGCTACTTGCAAGCATTCACAAGAAACACTATTGCGTTTCTATGAAAGAGAAGCAGTCTGTTCCAACACTTCAATTTATTGTGCGAAGGGAATGGAGTGTTGTTTTACTTTCTAAATGCTGTCCTTTGAGAGAAAATCACTTTCCTTTGAAAGAGCCTTAAGCTACTTACAAGCATTCAACAGAAACTCACATGCATTTCTCTGAAAGAGAAGCAGTCTGTTCCAACACTTCAATTCACTGTACAAAGTGAATGGAGTGTTGCTTCACTTTCTAAATGCTGTCCTTTCAGAGAAAATCACTTTCCTTTGAATGTGCCTTTAGCTACTTGCAAGCATTCACAAGACACACTAATGCGTTTCTATGAAAGAGAAGCAGTCTGTTCCAACACTTCAATTTATTGTGCGAAGGGAATGGAGTGTTGCTTTACTTTCTAAATGCTGTCCTTTCAGAGAAAATCACTTTCCTTTGAAAGAGCCTTAAGCTACTTACAAGCATTCAACAGAAACTCTCATGCATTTCTCTGAAAGAGAAGCAGTCTGTTCCAACACTTCAATTCACTGTACAAAGTGAATGGAGTGTTGCTTCACTTTCTAAATGCTGTCCTTTCAGAGAAAATCACTTTCCTTTGAAAGTGCCTTAAGCTACTTACAAGCATTAGGAAGAAACTCACATGCGTTTCTCTGAAAGAGAAGCAGTCTGTTCCAACACTTCAATTCACTGTGCGAAGTGAATGGAGTGTTGCATCACTTTCTAAATTCTGTCCTTTCAGAGAAAATCACTTTCCTTTGAAAGTGCCTTAAACTACTTTCAAGCATTCACAAAAAACTCACATGCGTTTCTCTTAAAGAGAAGCAGTCTGTTCCAACACTTCAATTCACTGTGCGAAGTGAATGGAGTGTTGCTTCACTTTTTAAATGCTGTCCTTTCAGAGAAAATCACTTTCCTTTGAAAGTGCCTTAAGCGACTTGCAAGCATTAGGAAGAAACTCACATGCGTTTCTCTGAAAGAGAAGCAGTCTGTTCCAACACTTCAATTCACTGTGCGAAGTGAATGGAGTGTTGCTTCACTTTCTAAATTCTGTCCTTTCAGAGAAAATCACTTTCCTTTGAAAGTGCCTTAAGCTACTTACAAGCATTCACCAGAAACTCACATGCGTTTCTCTGAAAGAGAAGCAGTCTGTTCCAATACTTCAATTCACTCTGCGAAGTGAATGGAGTGCTGCTTCACTTTCTAAATGCTGTCCTTTCAGGGAAAATCACTTTCCTTTGAAAGTGCCTTAAGCTACTTACAAGCATACAACTTAAACTCACATGCATTTCTCTGAAAGAGAAGCAGTCTGTTCCAACACTTCAATTCAATGTGCGAAGTGAATGGAGTGTTGCTTCACTTTCTAAATGCTGTCCTTTCAGAGAAAATCACTTTCCTTTGAAAGTACCTTAAGCTACTTACAAGCATTCACCAGAAACTCACATGCGTTTCTCTGAAAGAGAAGCAGTCTGTTCCAACACTTCAATTCACTGTGTGAAGTGAATGGAGTGTTGCTTCACTTTCTAAATGCTGTCCTTTCAGAGAAAATCACTTTCCTTTGAAAGTGCCTTAAGCTACTTGCAAGCATTAGGAAGAAACTCACATGCGTTTCTCTGAAAGAGAAGCAGACTGTTCCAACATTTCAATTCACTGTGCGAAGTGAATGGAGTGTTGCTTCACTTTCTAAATGCTGTCCTTTCTGAGAAAATCACTTTCCTTTGAAAGTGCCTTAAGCTACTTGCAAGCATCAGGAAGAAACTCACATGCGTTTCTCTGAAAGAGAAGCAGTCTGTTCCAACACTTCAATTCACTGTGCGAAGTGAATGGAGTGTTGCTTCACTTTCTAAATGCTGTCCTTTCAGAGAAAATCACTTTCCTTTGAAAGTGCCTTAAGCTACTTGCAAGCATTAGGAAGAAACTCACATGCGTTTCTCTGAAAGAGAAGCAGTCTGTTCCAACACTTCATTTCACTGTGCGAAGTGAATGGAGTGTTGCCTCACTTTCTAAATGCTGTCCTTTCAGAGAAAATCACTTTCCATTGAAAGTGCCTTAAACTACTTTCAAGCATTCACAAAAAACTCACATGCGCTTCTCTAAAAGAGAAGCAGTCTGTTCCAACACTTCAATTCACTGTGCGAAGTGAATGGAGTGTTGCTTCACTTTCTAAATGCTGTCCTTTCAGAGAAAATCATTTTCCTTTGAATGTGCCTTAAGCTACTTACAAGCATTCAACAGAAACTCACATGCATTTCTCTGAAAGAGAAGTAATCTGTTCCAACACTTCAATTCTCTGTGCGAAGTGAATGGAGTGTTGCTTCACTTTCTAAATGCTGTTCTTTCAGAGAAAATCACTTTCCTTTGAATGTGCTTTAAGCTACTTGCAAGCATTCACAAGAAACACTATTGCGTTTCTATGAAAGAGAAGCAGTCTGTTCCAACACTTCAATTTATTGTGCGAAGGGAATGGAGTGTTGTTTTACTTTCTAAATGCTGTCCTTTGAGAGAAAATCACTTTCCTTTGAAAGAGCCTTAAGCTACCTACAAGCATTCAACAGAAACTCACATGCATTTCTCTGAAAGAGAAGCAGTCTGTTCCAACACTTCAATTCACTGTACAAAGTGAATGGAGTGTTGCTTCACTTTCTAAATGCTGTCCTTTCAGAGAAAATCACTTTCCTTTGAATGTGCCTTTAGCTACTTGCAAGCATTCACAAGACACACTAATGCGTTTCTATGAAAGAGAAGCAGTCTGTTCCAACACTTCAATTTATTGTGCGAAGGGAATGGAGTGTTGCTTTACTTTCTAAATGCTGTCCTTTCAGAGAAAATCACTTTCCTTTGAAAGAGCCTTAAGCTACTTACAAGCATTCAACAGAAACTCTCATGCGTTTCTCTGAAAGAGAAGCAGTCTGTTCCAACACTTCAATTCACTGTGCGAAGTGAATGGAGTGTTGCATCACTTTCTAAATTCTGTCCTTTCAGAGAAAATCACTTTCCTTTGAAAGTGCCTTAAACTACTTTCAAGCATTCACAAAAAACTCACATGCGTTTCTCTTAAAGAGAAGCAGTCTGTTCCAACACTTCAATTCACTGTGCGAAGTGAATGGAGTGTTGCTTCACTTTTTAAATGCTGTCCTTTCAGAGAAAATCACTTTCCTTTGAAAGTGCCTTAAGCGACTTGCAAGCATTAGGAAGAAACTCACATGCGTTTCTCTGAAAGAGAAGCAGTCTGTTCCAACACTTCAATTCACTGTGCGAAGTGAATGGAGTGTTGCTTCACTTTCTAAATGCTGTCCTTTCAGAGAAAATCACTTTCCTTTGAAAGTGCCTTAAGCTACTTACAAGCATTCACCAGAAACTCACATGCGTTTCTCTGAAAGAGAAGCAGTCTGTTCCAATACTTCAATTCACTCTGCGAAGTGAATGGAGTGCTGCTTCACTTTCTAAATGCTGTCCTTTCAGGGAAAATCACTTTCCTTTGAAAGTGCCTTAAGCTACTTACAAGCATACAACTTAAACTCACATGCATTTCTCTGAAAGAGAAGCAGTCTGTTCCAACACTTCAATTCAATGTGCGAAGTGAATGGAGTGTTGCTTCACTTTCTAAATGCTGTCCTTTCAGAGAAAATCACTTTCCTTTGAAAGTGCCTTAAGCTACTTACAAGCATTCACCAGAAACTCACATGCGTTTCTCTGAAAGAGAAGCAGTCTGTTCCAACACTTCAATTCACTGTGTGAAGTGAATGGAGTGTTGCTTCACTTTCTAAATGCTGTCCTTTCAGAGAAAATCACTTTCCTTTGAAAGTGCCTTAAGCTACTTGCAAGCATTAGGAAGAAACTCACATGCGTTTCTCTGAAAGAGAAGCAGACTGTTCTAACATTTCAATTCACTGTGCGAAGTGAATGGAGTGTTGCTTCACTTTCTAAATGCTGTCCTTTCAGAGAAAATCACTTTCCTTTGAAAGTGCCTTAAGCTACTTACAAGCATTAGGAAGAAACTCACATGCGTTTCTCTGAAAGAGAAGCAGTCTGTTCCAACACTTCAATTCACTGTGTGAAGTGAATGGAGTGTTGCCTCACTTTCTAAATGCTGTCCTTTCAGAGAAAATCACTTTCCTTTAAAAGTGCCTTAAGCTACTTACAAGCATTCACCAGAAACTCACATGTGTTTCTCTGAAAGAGAAGCAGTCTGTTCCAACACTTCAATTCAATGTGCGAAGTGAATGGAGTGTTGCTTCACTTTCTAAATGCTGTCCTTTCAGAGAAAATCACTTTCCTTTGAAAGTGCCTTAAGCTACTTACAACCATTCAACAGAAACTCACATGCATTTCTCTGAAAGAGAAGCAGTCTGTTCCAACACTTCAATTCACTGTGCGAAGTGAATGGAGTGTTGCTTCACTTTCTAAATTATGTCCTTTCAGAGAAAATCACTTTCCTTTGAAAGTGCCTTAAGCAACTTGCAAGCATTCACAAGAAACACTAATGCGTTTATATGAAAGAGAAGCAGTCTGTTCCAACACTTCAATTCACTGCTCGAAGGGAATGGAGTGTTGCTTCACTTTCTAAATGCTGTCCTTTCATTGAAAATCACTGTCCTTTGAAAGTGCCTTAAGCTACTAACAAGCATTCACCAGAAACTCACATGCGTTTCTCTGAAAGAGAAGCAGTCGGTTCCAACACTTCAATTCACTGTGCGAAGTGAATGGAGTGTTGCCTCACTTTCTAAACACTGTCCTTTCAGAGAAAATCACTTTCCTTTGAAAGTGCCTTAAACTACTTTCAAGCATTCATAAAAAACTCACATGCGTTTCTCTGAAAGAGAAGCAGTCTGTTCCAACACTTCAATTCACTGTGCGAAGTGAACGGAGTGTTGCTTCACTTTCTAAATGCTGTCTTTTCAGAGAAAATCACTTTCCTTTGAAAGTGCCTTAAGCAACTTGCAAGCATTCACAAGAAACTCACATACGTTTCTCTGAAAGAGAAGCAGTCTGTTCCAACACTTCAATTCAGTGTGCGAAGTGAATGGAGTGTTGCTTCACTTTCTAAATGCTGTCCTTTCAGAGAAAATCACTTTCCTTTGAAAGTGCCTTAAGCTACTTACAAGCATTCAACAGAAACTAACATGCATTTCTCTGAAAGAGAAGCAGTCTGTTCCAACACTTCAATTCACTGCTCGAAGGGAATGGAGTGTTGCTTCACTTTCTAAATGCTGTCCTTTCAGAGAAAATCACTGTCCTTTGAAAGTGCCTTAAGCTACTAACAAGCATTCACCAGAAACTCACATGCGTTTCTCTGAAAGAGAAGCAGTCGGTTCAAACACTTCATTTCACTGTGCGAAGTGAATGGAGTGTTGCCTCACTTTCTAAACACTGTCCTTTCAGAGAAAATCACTTTCCTTTGAAAGTGCCTTAAGCTACTTGCAAGCATTAGGAAGAAACTCACATGCGTTTCTCTGAAAGAGAAGCAGACTGTTCCAACACTTCAATTCACTGTGCGAAGTGAATGGAGTGTTACTTCACTTTCTAAATGCTGTCCTTTCAGAGAAAATCACTTTCCTTTGAAAGTGCCTTAAGCTACTTGCAAGCATTAGGAAGAAACTCACATGCGTTTCTCTGAAAGAGAAGCAGTCTGTTCCAACACTTCAATTCACTGTGTGAAGTGAATGGAGTGTTGCCTTACTTTCTAAATGCTGTCCTTTCCGAGAAAATCACTTTCCTTTGAAAGTGCCTTAAGCTACTTACAAGCATTCACCAGAAACTCACATGCGTTTCTCTGAAAGAGAAGCAGTCTGTTCCAACACTTCAATTCAATGTGTGAAGTGAATGGAGTGTTGCTTCACTTTCTAAATGCTGTCCTTTCAGAGAAAATCACTTTCCTTTGAAAGTGCCTTAAGCTACTTACAAGCATTCAACAGAAACTCACATGCATTTCTCTGAAAGAGAAGCAGTCTGTTCCAACACTTCAATTCACTGTGTGAAGTGAATGGAGTGTTGCCTCACTTTCTAAATGCTGTCCTTTCAGAGAAAATCACTTTCCTTTCAAAGTGCCTTAAGCTACTTACAAGCATTCAACAGAAACTCACATGCGTTTCTCTGAAAGAGAAGCAGTCTGTTCCAACACTTCAATTCAATGTGCGAAGTGAATGGAGTGTTGCTTCACTTTCTAAATGCTGTCCTTTCAGAGAAAATCACTTTCCTTTGAAAGTGCCTTAAGCTACTTACAAGCATTCATCAGACACTCACATGCATTTCTCTGAAAGAGAAGCAGTCTGTTCCAACACTTCAATTCACTGTGCGAAGTTAATGGAGTGTTGCTTCACTTTCTAAATGCTGTCCTTTCAGAGAAAATCACTTTCCTTTGAAAGTGCCTTAAGCAACTTGCAAGCATTCACAAGAAACACTAATGCGTTTATATGAAAGAGAAACAGTCTGTTCCAACACTTCAATTCACTGTGCGAAGTGAATGGTGTGTTGCTTCACTTTCTAAATGCTGTCCTTTCAGAGAAAATCACTTTCCTTTGAAAGTGCCTTAAGCTACTTACAAGCATTCACCAGAAACTCACATCCGCTTCTCTGAAAGAGAAGCAGTCTGTTCCAATACTTCAATTCACTGTGCGAAGTGAATGGAGTGTTGCTTCACTTTCTAAATGCTGTCCTTTCAGAGAAAATCACTTTCCTTTGAAAGTGCCTTGAGCTACTTACAAGCATTCAACTTAAACTCACATGCATTTCTCTGAAAGAGAAGCAGTCTGATCCAACACTTCAATTCACTGTGCGAAGTGAATGGAGTGTTGCTTCACTTTCTAAATGCTGTCCTTTCAGAGAAAATCACTTTCCTTTGAAAGTGCCTTAAGCTACTTACAAGCATTCACCGGAAACTCACATGCGTTTCTCTGAAAGAGGAGCAGACTGTTCCAACACTTCAATTCACTGTGCGAAGTGAATGGAGTGTTGCTTCACTTTCTAAATGCTGTCCTTTCAGAGAAAATCACTTTCCTTTGAAAGTGCCTTAAGCTACTTGCAAGCATTAGGAAGAAACTCACATGCATTTCTCTGAAAGAGAAGCAGTCTGTTCCAACACTTCAAGTCACTGTGTGAAGTGAATGGAGTGTTGCCTCACTTTCTAAATGCTGTCCTTTCAGAGAAAATCACTTTCCTTTGTAAGTGCCTTTAACTACTTTCAAGCATTCATAAAAAACTCACATGCGTTTCTCTGAAAGAGAAGCAGTCTGTTCCAACACTTCCATTCACTGTGCAAAGTGAATGGAGGGTTGCCTCACTTTCTAAATGCTGTCCTTTCAGAGAAAATCACTTTCCATTGAAAGTGCCTTAAACTACTTTCAAGCATTCACAAAAAACTCACATGCGTTTCTCTGAAAGAGAAGCAGTCTGTTCCAACACTTCAATTCACTGTGCGAAGTGAATGGAGTGTTGCTTCACTTTCTAAATGCTGTCCTTTCAGAGAAAATCATTTTCCTTTGAATGTGCCTTAAGCTACTTACAAGCATTCACCAGAAACTCACATGCGTTTCTCTGAAAGTGAAGCAGTCTGGTCCAACACTTCAATTCACCGTGCGAAGTGAATGGAGTGTTGCTTCACTTTCTAAATGCTGTCCTTTCAGACAAAATCACTTTCCTTTTACAGTGCCTTAAACTACTTACAAGCATTCACCAGAAACTCACATGTGTTTCTCTGAAAGAGAAGCAGTCTGTTCCAATACTTCAATTCACTCTGCGAAGTGCATGGAGTGTTGCTTCACTTTCTAAATGCTGTCCAATCAGAGAAAATCACTTTCCTTTGAAAGTGCCTTAAGCTACTTGCAAGCATTAGGAAGAAATCACATGCGTTTCTCTGAAAGAGGAGCAGACTGTTCCAACACTTCAATTCACTGTGCGAAGTGAATGGAGTGTTGCTTCACTTTCTAAATTCTGTCCTTTCAGAGAAAAACACTTTCCTTTGAAAGTGCCTTAAACTACTTTCAAGCATTCACAAAAAACTCACATGCGTTTCTCTGAAAGAGAAGCAGTCTGTTCCAACGCTTCAATTCACAGTGCGAAGTGAATGGAGTGTTGCTTCACTTTCTAAATGCTGTCCAATCAGAGAAAATCACTTTCCTTTGAAAGTGCCTTAAGCTACTTGCAAGCATTAGGAAGAAATCACATGCGTTTCTCTGAAAGAGGAGCAGACTGTTCCAACACTTCAATTCACTGTGCGAAGTGAATGGAGTGTTGCTTCACTTTCTAAATTCTGTCCTTTCAGAGAAAATCACTTTCCTTTGAATGTGCCTTAAGCAACTTGCAAGCATTCAAAAGAAACTCACAGGCGTTTCTCTGAAAGAGAAGCAGTCTGTTCCAACACTTCAATTCACTGTGCGAAGCGAATGGAGTGTTGCTTCACTTTCTAAATGCTGTCCAATCAGAGAAAATCACTTTCCTTTGAAAGTGCCTTAAGCTACTTACAAGCATTCACCAGAAACTCACATGCGTTTCTCTGAAAGAGAAGCAGTCTGTTCCAACACTTCAATTCACTGTGCGTAGTGAATGGAGTGTTGCTTCACTTTCTAAATGCTGTCCTTTCAGAGAAAATCACTTTCCTTTGAAAGTGCCTTAAGCTACTTACAAGCATTCACCAGAAACTCACATGCGTTTCTCTGAAAGAGAAGCAGTCTGTTCCAACACTTCAATTCACTGTGCGAAATGAATGGAGTGTTGCTTCACTTTCTAAATGCTGTCCTTTCAGAGAAAATCACTTTCCTTTGAAAGTGCCTTAAGCTACTTGCAAGCATTAGGAAGAAACTCACATGCGTTTCTCTGAAAGAGAAGCAGACTGTTCCAACATTTCAATTCACTGTGCGAAGTGAATGGAGTGTTGCTTCACTTTCTAAATGCTGTCCTTTCAGAGAAAATCACTTTCCTTTGAAAGTGCCTTAAGCTACTTGCAAGCATTAGGAAGAAACTCACATGCGTTTCTCTGAAAGAGAAGCAGTCTGTTCCAACACTTCAATTCACTGTGTGAAGTGAATGGAGTGTTGCCTCACTTTCTAAATGCTGTCCTTTCAGAGAAAATCACTTTCCTTTAAAAGTGCCTTAAGCTACTTACAAGCATTCACCAGAAACTCACATGCGTTTCTCTGAAAGAGAAGCAGTCTGTTCCAACACTTCAATTCAATGTGCGAAGTGAATGGAGTGTTGCTGCACTTTCTAAATGCTGTCCTTTCAGAGAAAATCACTTTCCTTTGAAAGTGCCTTAAGCTACTTACAAGCGTTCAACAGAAACTCACATGCATTTCTCTGAAAGAGAAGCAGTCTGTTCCAACACTTCAATTCACTGTGCGAAGTGAATGGAGTGTTGCTTCACTTTCTAAAGTATGTCCTTTCAGAGAAAATCACTTTCCTTTGAAAGTGCCTTAAGCAACTTGCAAGCATTCACAAGAAACACTAATGCGTTTATATGAAAGAGAAGCAGTGTGTTCCAACACTTCAATTCACTGCTCGAAGGGAATGGAGTGTTGCTTCACTTTCTAAATGCTGTCCTTTCAGAGAAAATCACTTTCCTTTGAAAGTGCCTTAAGCTACTTGCAAGCATTAGGAAGAAACTCACATGCGTTTCTCTGAAAGAGAAGCAGACTGTTCCAACACTTCAATTCACTGTGTGAAGTGAATGGAGTGTTGCCTCACTTTCTAAATGCTGTCCTTTCAGAGAAAATCACTTTCCTTTGAATGTGCCTTAAGCAACTTGCAAGCATTCACCAGAAACTCACATGCGTTTCTCTGAAAGAGAAGCAGTCTGTTCCAACACTTCAATTCACTGTGCGAAGTGAACGGAGTGTTGCTTCACTTTCTAAATGCTGTCCTTTCAGAGAAAATCACTTGCCTTTGAAAGTGCCTTAAGCAACTTGCAAGCATTCACAAGAAACTCACATACGATTCTCTGAAAGAGAAGCAGTCTGTTCCAACACTTCAATTCACTGTGCGAAGTGAATGGAGTGTTGCTTCACTTTCTAAATGCTGTCCTTTCAGAGAAAATCACTTTCCTTTGAAAGTGCCTTAAGCGACTTACAAGCATTCAACTTAAACTCACATGCATTTCTCTGAAAGAGAAGCAGTCTGTTCCAACACTTCAATTCACTGTGTGAAGTGAATGGAGTGTTGTTTCACTTTCTAAATGCTGTCCTTTCAGAGAAAATCACTTTCCTTTGAAAGTGCCTTAAGCTACTTACAAGCATTCAACAGACACTCACATGCATTTCTCTGAAAGAGAAGCAGTCTGTTCCAACACTTCAATTCACTGTGCGAAGTTAATGGAGTGTTGCTTCACTTTCTAAATGCTGTCCTTTCAGAGAAAATCACTTTCCTTTGAAAGTGCCTTAAGCAACTTGCAAGCATTCACAAGAAACACTAATGCGTTTATATGAAAGAGAAACAGTCTGTTCCAACACTTCAATTCACTGTGCGAAGTGAATGGTGTGTTGCTTCACTTTCTAAATGCTGTCCTTTCAGAGAAAATCACTTTCCTTTGAAAGTGCCTTAAGCTACTTACAAGCATTCACCAGAAACTCACATCCGCTTCTCTGAAAGAGAAGCAGTCTGTTCCAATACTTCAATTCACTGTGCGAAGTGAATGGAGTGTTGCTTCACTTTCTAAATGCTGTCCTTTCAGAGAAAATCACTTTCCTTTGAAAGTGCCTTGAGCTACTTACAAGCATTCAACTTAAACTCACATGCATTTCTCTGAAAGAGAAGCAGTCTGATCCAACACTTCAATTCACTGTGCGAAGTGAATGGAGTGTTGCTTCACTTTCTAAATGCTGTCCTTTCAGAGAAAATCACTTTCCTTTGAAAGTGCCTTAAGCTACTTACAAGCATTCACCGGAAACTCACATGCGTTTCTCTGAAAGAGGAGCAGACTGTTCCAACACTTCAATTCACTGTGCGAAGTGAATGGAGTGTTGCTTCACTTTCTAAATGCTGTCCTTTCAGAGAAAATCACTTTCCTTTGAAAGTGCCTTAAGCTACTTGCAAGCATTAGGAAGAAACTCACATGCATTTCTCTGAAAGAGAAGCAGTCTGTTCCAACACTTCAAGTCACTGTGTGAAGTGAATGGAGTGTTGCCTCACTTTCTAAATGCTGTCCTTTCAGAGAAAATCACTTTCCTTTGTAAGTGCCTTTAACTACTTTCAAGCATTCATAAAAAACTCACATGCGTTTCTCTGAAAGAGAAGCAGTCTGTTCCAACACTTCCATTCACTGTGCAAAGTGAATGGAGGGTTGCCTCACTTTCTAAATGCTGTCCTTTCAGAGAAAATCACTTTCCATTGAAAGTGCCTTAAACTACTTTCAAGCATTCACAAAAAACTCACATGCGTTTCTCTGAAAGAGAAGCAGTCTGTTCCAACACTTCAATTCACTGTGCGAAGTGAATGGAGTGTTGCTTCACTTTCTAAATGCTGTCCTTTCAGAGAAAATCATTTTCCTTTGAATGTGCCTTAAGCTACTTACAAGCATTCACCAGAAACTCACATGCGTTTCTCTGAAAGTGAAGCAGTCTGGTCCAACACTTCAATTCACCGTGCGAAGTGAATGGAGTGTTGCTTCACTTTCTAAATGCTGTCCTTTCAGACAAAATCACTTTCCTTTTACAGTGCCTTAAACTACTTACAAGCATTCACCAGAAACTCACATGTGTTTCTCTGAAAGAGAAGCAGTCTGTTCCAATACTTCAATTCACTCTGCGAAGTGCATGGAGTGTTGCTTCACTTTCTAAATGCTGTCCAATCAGAGAAAATCACTTTCCTTTGAAAGTGCCTTAAGCTACTTGCAAGCATTAGGAAGAAATCACATGCGTTTCTCTGAAAGAGGAGCAGACTGTTCCAACACTTCAATTCACTGTGCGAAGTGAATGGAGTGTTGCTTCACTTTCCTAATTCTGTCCTTTCAGAGAAAAACACTTTCCTTTGAAAGTGCCTTAAACTACTTTCAAGCATTCACAAAAAACTCACATGCGTTTCTCTGAAAGAGAAGCAGTCTGTTCCAACGCTTCAATTCACAGTGCGAAGTGAATGGAGTGTTGCTTCACTTTCTAAATGCTGTCCAATCAGAGAAAATCACTTTCCTTTGAAAGTGCCTTAAGCTACTTGCAAGCATTAGGAAGAAATCACATGCGTTTCTCTGAAAGAGGAGCAGACTGTTCCAACACTTCAATTCACTGTGCGAAGTGAATGGAGTGTTGCTTCACTTTCTAAATTCTGTCCTTTCAGAGAAAATCACTTTCCTTTGAATGTGCCTTAAGCAACTTGCAAGCATTCAAAAGAAACTCACAGGCGTTTCTCTGAAAGAGAAGCAGTCTGTTCCAACACTTCAATTCACTGTGCGAAGCGAATGGAGTGTTGCTTCACTTTCTAAATGCTGTCCAATCAGAGAAAATCACTTTCCTTTGAAAGTGCCTTAAGCTACTTACAAGCATTCACCAGAAACTCACATGCGTTTCTCTGAAAGAGAAGCAGTCTGTTCCAACACTTCAATTCACTGTGCGTAGTGAATGGAGTGTTGCTTCACTTTCTAAATGCTGTCCTTTCAGAGAAAATCACTTTCCTTTGAAAGTGCCTTAAGCTACTTACAAGCATTCACCAGAAACTCACATGCGTTTCTCTGAAAGAGAAGCAGTCTGTTCCAACACTTCAATTCACTGTGCGAAATGAATGGAGTGTTGCTTCACTTTCTAAATGCTGTCCTTTCAGAGAAAATCACTTTCCTTTGAAAGTGCCTTAAGCTACTTGCAAGCATTAGGAAGAAACTCACATGCGTTTCTCTGAAAGAGAAGCAGACTGTTCCAACATTTCAATTCACTGTGCGAAGTGAATGGAGTGTTGCTTCACTTTCTAAATGCTGTCCTTTCAGAGAAAATCACTTTCCTTTGAAAGTGCCTTAAGCTACTTGCAAGCATTAGGAAGAAACTCACATGCGTTTCTCTGAAAGAGAAGCAGTCTGTTCCAACACTTCAATTCACTGTGTGAAGTGAATGGAGTGTTGCCTCACTTTCTAAATGCTGTCCTTTCAGAGAAAATCACTTTCCTTTAAAAGTGCCTTAAGCTACTTACAAGCATTCACCAGAAACTCACATGCGTTTCTCTGAAAGAGAAGCAGTCTGTTCCAACACTTCAATTCAATGTGCGAAGTGAATGGAGTGTTGCTGCACTTTCTAAATGCTGTCCTTTCAGAGAAAATCACTTTCCTTTGAAAGTGCCTTAAGCTACTTACAAGCGTTCAACAGAAACTCACATGCATTTCTCTGAAAGAGAAGCAGTCTGTTCCAACACTTCAATTCACTGTGCGAAGTGAATGGAGTGTTGCTTCACTTTCTAAAGTATGTCCTTTCAGAGAAAATCACTTTCCTTTGAAAGTGCCTTAAGCAACTTGCAAGCATTCACAAGAAACACTAATGCGTTTATATGAAAGAGAAGCAGTGTGTTCCAACACTTCAATTCACTGCTCGAAGGGAATGGAGTGTTGCTTCACTTTCTAAATGCTGTCCTTTCAGAGAAAATCACTTTCCTTTGAAAGTGCCTTAAGCTACTTGCAAGCATTAGGAAGAAACTCACATGCGTTTCTCTGAAAGAGAAGCAGACTGTTCCAACACTTCAATTCACTGTGTGAAGTGAATGGAGTGTTGCCTCACTTTCTAAATGCTTTCCTTTCAGAGAAAATCACTTTCCTTTGAATGTGCCTTAAGCAACTTGCAAGCATTCACCAGAAACTCACATGCGTTTCTCTGAAAGAGAAGCAGTCTGTTCCAACACTTCAATTCACTGTGCGAAGTGAACGGAGTGTTGCTTCACTTTCTAAATGCTGTCCTTTCAGAGAAAATCACTTGCCTTTGAAAGTGCCTTAAGCAACTTGCAAGCATTCACAAGAAACTCACATACGATTCTCTGAAAGAGAAGCAGTCTGTTCCAACACTTCAATTCACTGTGCGAAGTGAATGGAGTGTTGCTTCACTTTCTAAATGCTGTCCTTTCAGAGAAAATCACTTTCCTTTGAAAGTGCCTTAAGCGACTTACAAGCATTCAACTTAAACTCACATGCATTTCTCTGAAAGAGAAGCAGTCTGTTCCAACACTTCAATTCACTGTGTGAAGTGAATGGAGTGTTGTTTCACTTTCTAAATGCTGTCCTTTCAGAGAAAATCACTTTCCTTTGAAAGTGCCTTAAGCTACTTACAAGCATTCACCGGAAACTCACATGCGTTTCTCTGAAAGAGAAGCAGTCTGTTCCAACACTTCAATTCACTGTGCGAAGTGAATGGAGTGTTGCTTCACTTTCTAAATGCTGTCCTTTCAGAGAAAATCACTTTCCTTTGAAAGTGCCTTAAGCTACTTGCAAGCATTAGGAAGAAACTCACATGCGTTTCTCTGAAAGAGAAGCAGACTGTTCCAACACTTCAATTCACTGTGCGAAGTGAATGGAGTGTTGCCTCACTTTCTAAATGCTGTCCTTTCAGAGAAAATCACTTTCCTTTGAAAGTGCCTTAAGCTACTTACAAGCATTCACCAGAAACTCACATGCGTTTCTCTGAAAGAGAAGCAGTCTGTTCCAACACTTCAATTCAATGTGCTAAGTGAATGGAGTGTTGCTTCACTTTCTAAATGCTGTCCTTTCAGAGAAAATCACTTTCCTTTGAAAGTGCCTTAAGCTACTTACAAGCATTCAACAGAAACTCACATGCATTTCTCTGAAAGAGAAGCAGTCTGTTCCAACACTTCAATTCAATGTGCGAAGTGAATGGAGTGTTGCTTCACTTTCTAAATTATGTCCTTTCAGAGAAAATCACTTTCCTTTGAAAGTGCCTTAAGCAACTTGCAAGCATTCACAAGAAACACTAATGCGTTTATATGAAAGAGAAGCACTCTGTTCCAACACTTCAATTCACTGCACGAAGGGAATGGAGTGTTGCTTCACTTTCTAAATGCTGTCCTTTCAGAGAAAATCACTGTCCTTTGAAAGTGATTTAAGCTACTTATAAGCATTCACCAGAAACTCACAAGCGTTGCTCTGAAAGAGAAGCAGTCTGTTCCAACACTTCAATTCACTGTGCGAAGTGAATGGAGTGTTGCTTCACTTTCTAAATGCTGTCCTTTCAGAGAAAATCACTTTCCTTTGATAGTGCCTTAAGCTACTTGCAAGCATTAGGAAGAAACTCACATGCGTTTCTCTGAAAGAAAAGCAGTCTGTTCCAACACTTCAATTCACTGTGCGAAGTGAATGGAGTGTTGCTTCACTTTCTAAATGCTGTCCTTTCAGAGAAAATCACTTTCCTTTGAAAGTGCCTTAAGCTACTTGCAAGCATTAGGAAGAAACTCACATGCGTTTCTCTGAAAGAGAAGCAGACTGTTCCAGCACTTCAATTCACTGTGCGAAGTGAATGGAGTGTTGCTTCACTTTCTAAATGCTGTCCTTTCAGAGAAAATCACTTTCCTTTGAAAGTGCCTTAAGCAACTTGCAAGCATTAGGAAGAAACTCACATGCGTTTCTCTGAAAGAGAAGCAGTCTGTTCCAACACTTCAATTCACTGTGCGAAGTGAATGGAGTGTTGCCTCACTTTCTAAATGCTGTCCTTTCAGAGAAAATCACTTTCCTTTCAAAGTGCCTTAAGCTACTTACAAGCATTCAACAGAAACTCACATGCGTTTCTCTGAAAGAGAAGCAGTCTGTTCCAACACTTCAATTCACTGTGCGAAGTGAATGGAGTGTTGCTTCACTTTCTAAATGCTGTCCTTTCAGAGAAAATCACTTTCCTTTGAAAGTGCCTTAAGCTACTTACAAGCATTCAACAGACACTCACATACATTTCTCTGAAAGAGAAGCAGTCTGTTCCAACACTTCAATTCACTGTGCGAAGTGAATGGAGTGTTGCTTCACTTTCTAAATTATGTCCTTTCAAAGAAAATCACTTTCCTTTGAAAGTGCCTTAAGCAACTTGCAAGCATTCACCAGAAACTCACATGCGTTTATATGAAAGAGAAGCAGTCTGTTCCAACACTTCAATTCACTGTGCGAAGTGAATGGAGTGTTGCTTCACTTTCTAAATGCTGTCCTTTCAGAGAAAATCACGTTCCTTTGAAAGTGCCTTAAGCTACTTACAAGCATTCACCAGAATCTCACATCCGTTTCTCTGAAAGAGAAGCAGTCTGTTCCAATACTTCAATTCACTGTGCGAAGTGAATGGAGTGTTGCTTTACTTTCTAAATGCTGTCCTTAAGCTACTTACAAGCATTCAACTTAAACTCACATGCATTTCTCTGAAAGAGAAGCAGTCTGTTCCAACACTTCAATTCACTGTGCGAAGTGAATGGAGTGTTGCTTCACTTTCTAAATGCTGTCCTTTCAGAGAAAATCACTTTCCTTTGAAAGTGCCTTAAGCTACTTACAAGCATTCACCGGAAACTCACATGCGTTTCTCTGAAAGAGAAGCAGTCTGTTCCAACACTTCAATTCACTGTGCGAAGTGAATGGAGTGTTGCTTCACTTTCTAAATGCTGTCCTTTCAGAGAAAATCACTTTCCTTTGAAAGTGCCTTAAGCTACTTGCAAGCATTAGGAAGAAACTCACATGCGTTTCTCTGAAAGAGGAGCAGACTGTTCCAACACTTCAATTCACTGTGCGAAGTGAATGGAGTGTTGCTTCACTTTCTAAATGCTGTCCTTTCAGAGAAAATCACTTTCCTTTGAAAGTGCCTTAAGCTACTTGCAAGCATTAGGAAGAAACTCACATGCGTTTCTCTGAAAGAGAAGCAGTCTGTTCCAACACTTCAAGTCACTGTGTGAAGTGAATGGAGTGTTGCCTCACTTTCTAAATGCTGTCCTTTCAGAGAAAATCACTTTCCTTTGAAAGTGCCTTTAACTACTTTCAAGCATTCATAAAAAACTCACATGCGTTTCTCTGAAAGAGAAGCAGTCTGTTCCAACACTTCAATTCACTGTGCGAAATGAATTTAGTGTTGCTTCACTTTCTAAATTTTGTCCTTTCAGAGAAAATCACTTTCCTTTGATAGTGCCTTAAGCTACTTGCAAGCATTAGGAAGAAACTCACATGCGTTTCTCTGAAAGAGAAGCAGTCTGTTCCAACACTTCAATTCACTGTGCGAAGTGAATGGAGTGTTGCTTCACTTTCTAAATGCTGTCCTTTCAGAGAAAATCACTTTCCTTTGAAAGTGCCTTAAGCTACTTACAAGCATTCACCGGAAACTCACATGCGTTTCTCTGAAAGAGAAGCAGTCTGTTCCAACACTTCAATTCACTGTGCGAAGTGAATGGAGTGTTGCTTCACTTTCTAAATGCTGTCCTTTCAGAGAAAATCACTTTCCTTTGAAAGTGCCTTAAGCTACTTGCAAGCATTAGGAAGAAACTCACATGCGTTTCTCTGAAAGAGAAGCAGACTGTTCCAACACTTCAATTCACTGTGCGAAGTGAATGGAGTGTTGCTTCACTTTCTAAATGCTGTCCTTTCAGAGAAAATCACTTTCCTTTGAAAGTGCCTTAAGCTACTTGCAAGCATTAGGAAAAAACTCACATGCGTTTCTCTGAAAGAGAAGCAGTCTGTTCCAACACTTCAATTCACTGTGTGAAGTGAATGGAGTGTTGCCTCACTTTCTATATGCTGTCCTTTCAGAGAAAATCACTTTCCTTTGAAAGTGCCTTAAGCTCCTTACAAGCATTCACCAGAAACTCACATGCGTTTCTCTGAAAGAGAAGCAGTCTGTTCCAACACTTCAATTCAATGTGCGAAGTGAATGGAGTGTTGCTTCACTTTCTAAATGCTGTCCTTTCAGAGAAAATCACTTTCCTTTGAAAGTGCCTTAAGCTACTTACAAGCATTCAACAGAAACTCACATGCATTTCTCTGAAAGAGAAGCAGTCTGTTCCAACACTTCAATTCACTGTGCGAAGTGAATGGAGTGTTGCTTCACTTTCTAAATGCTGTCCTTTCAGAGAAAATCACTTTCCTTTGAAAGTGCCTTAAGCAACTTGCAAGCATTCACAAGAAACACTAATGCGTTTATATGAAAGAGAAGCGCTCTGTTCCAACACTTCAATTCACTGCACGAAGGGAATGGAGTGTTGCTTCACTTTCTAAATGCTGTCCTTTCAGAGAAAATCACTGTCCTTTGAAAGTGCCTTAAGCTACTTATAAGCATTCACCAGAAACTCACATGCGTTGCTCTGAAAGAGAAGCAGTCAGTTCCAACACTTCAATTCACTGTGCGAAGTGAATGGAGTGTTGCTTCACTTTCTAAATGCTGTCCTTTCAGAGAAAATCACTTTCCTTTGAAAGTGCCTTAAGCTACTTGCAAGCATTAGGAAGAAACTCACATGTGTTTCTCTGAAAGAGAAGCAGTCTGTTCCAACACTTCATTTCACTGTGCGAAGTGAATGGAGTGTTGCCTCACTTTCTAAATGCTGTCCTTTCAGAGAAAATCACTTTCCTTTGAAAGTGCCTTAAGCTACTTGCAAGCAATCATAAAAAACTCACATGCGTTTCTCTGAAAGAGAAGCAGTCTGTTCCAACACTTCAATTCACTGTGCGAAGTGAATGGAGTGTTGCTTCACTTTCTAAATGCTGTCCTTTCAGAGAAAATCACTTTCCTTTGAAAGTGCCTTAAGCTACTTGCAAGCATTAGGAAGAAACTCACATGCGTTTCTCTGAAAGAGGAGCAGACTGTTCCAACACTTCAATTCACTGTGCGAAGTGAATGGAGTGTTGCTTCACTTTCTAAATGCTGTCCTTTCAGAGAAAATCACTTTCCTTTGAAAGTGCCTTAAGCTACTTGCAAGCATTAGGAAGAAACTCACATGCGTTTCTCTGAAAGAGAAGCAGTCTGTTCCAACACTTCAAGTCACTGTGTGAAGTGAATGGAGTGTTGCCTCACTTTCTAAATGCTGTCCTTTCAGAGAAAATCACTTTCCTTTGAAAGTGCCTTTAACTAATTTCAAGCATTCATAAAAAACTCACATGCGTTTCTCTGAAAGAGAAGCAGTCTGTTCCAACACTTCAATTCACTGTGCGAAATGAATTTAGTGTTGCTTCACTTTCTAAATTATGTCCTTTCAGAGAAAATCACTTTCCTTTGATAGTGCCTTAAGCTACTTGCAAGCATTAGGAAGAAACTCACATGCGTTTCTCTGAAAGAGAAGCAGTCTGTTCCAACACTTCAATTCACTGTGCGAAGTGAATGGAGTGTTGCTTCAGTTTCTAAATGCTGTCCTTTCAGAGAAAATCACTTTCCTTTGAAAGTGCCTTAAGCTACTTACAAGCATTCACCGGAAACTCACATGCGTTTCTCTGAAAGAGAAGCAGTCTGTTCCAACACTTCAATTCACTGTGCGAAGTGAATGGAGTGTTGCTTCACTTTCTAAATGCTGTCCTTTCAGAGAAAATCACTTTCCTTTGAAAGTGCCTTAAGCTACTTGCAAGCATTAGGAAGAAACTCACATGCGTTTCTCTGAAAGAGAAGCAGACTGTTCCAACACTTCAATTCACTGTGCGAAGTGAATGGAGTGTTGCTTCACTTTCTAAATGCTGTCCTTTCAGAGAAAATCACTTTCCTTTGAAAGTGCCTTAAGCTACTTGCAAGCATTAGGAAGAAACTCACATGCGTTTCTCTGAAAGAGAAGCAGTCTGTTCCAACACTTCAATTCACTGTGTGAAGTGAATGGAGTGTTGCCTCACTTTCTAAATGCTGTCCTTTCAGAGAAAATCACTTTCCTTTGAAAGTGCCTTAAGCTCCTTACAAGCATTCACCAGAAACTCACATGCGTTTCTCTGAAAGAGAAGCAGTCTGTTCCAACACTTCAATTCAATGTGCGAAGTGAATGGAGTGTTGCTTCACTTTCTAAATGCTGTCCTTTCAGAGAAAATCACTTTCCTTTGAAAGTGCCTTAAGCTACTTACAAGCATTCAACAGAAACTCACATGCATTTCTCTGAAAGAGAAGCAGTCTGTTCCAACACTTCAATTCACTGTGCGAAGTGAATGGAGTGTTGCTTCACTTTCTAAATTATGTCCTTTCAGAGAAAATCACTTTCCTTTGAAAGTGCCTTAAGCAACTTGCAAGCATTCACAAGAAACACTAATGCGTTTATATGAAAGAGAAGCGCTCTGTTCCAACACTTCAATTCACTGCACGAAGGGAATGGAGTGTTGCTTCACTTTCTAAATGCTGTCCTTTCAGAGAAAATCACTGTCCTTTGAAAGTGCCTTAAGCTACTTATAAGCATTCACCAGAAACTCACATGCGTTGCTCTGAAAGAGAAGCAGTCAGTTCCAACACTTCAATTCACTGTGCGAAGTGAATGGAGTGTTGCTTCACTTTCTAAATGCTGTCCTTTCAGAGAAAATCACTTTCCTTTGAACGTGCCTTAAGCTACTTGCAAGCATTAGGAAGAAACTCACATGCGTTTCTCTGAAAGAGAAGCAGTCTGTTCCAACACTTCAATTCACTGTGCGAAGTGAATGGAGTGTTGCCTCACTTTCTAAATGCTGTCCTTTCAGAGAAAATCACTTTCCTTTGAAAGTGCCTTAAGCTACTTGCAAGCAATCATAAAAAACTCACATGCGTTTCTCTGAAAGAGAAGCAGTCTGTTCCAACACTTCAATTCACTGTGTGAAGTGAATGGAGTGTTGCCTCACTTTCTAAATGCTGTCCTTTCAGAGAAAATCACTTTCCTTTAAAAGTGCCTTAAGCTACTTACAAGCATTCACCAGAAACTCACATGCGTTTCTCTGAAAGAGAAGCAGTCTGTTCCAACACTTCAATTCAATGTGCGAAGTGAATGGAGTGTTGCTGCACTTTCTAAATGCTGTCCTTTCAGAGAAAATCACTTTCCTTTGAAAGTGCCTTAAGCTACTTACAAGCGTTCAACAGAAACTCACATGCATTTCTCTGAAAGAGAAGCAGTCTGTTCCAACACTTCAATTCACTGTGCGAAGTGAATGGAGTGTTGCTTCACTTTCTAAATGCTGTCCTTTCAGAGAAAATCACTTTCCTTTGAAAGTGCCTTAAGCAACTTGCAAGCATTCACAAGAAACACTAATGCGTTTATATGAAAGAGAAGCAGTGTGTTCCAACACTTCAATTCACTGCTCGAAGGGAATGGAGTGTTGCTTCACTTTCTAAATGCTGTCCTTTCAGAGAAAATCACTTTCCTTTGAAAGTGCCTTAAGCTACTTGCAAGCATTAGGAAGAAATTCACATGCGTTTCTCTGAAAGAGAAGCAGACTGTTCCAACACATCAATTCACTGTGTGAAGTGAATGGAGTGTTGCCTCACTTTCTAAATGCTGTCCTTTCAGAGAAAATCACTTTCCTTTGAAAGTGCCTTAAGCAACTTGCAAGCATTCACCAGAAACTCACATGCGTTTCTCTGAAAGAGAAGCAGTCTGTTCCAACACTTCAATTCACTGTGCGAAGTGAACGGAGTGTTGCTTCACTTTCTAAATGCTGTCCTTTCAGAGAAAATCACTTTCCTTTGAAAGTGCCTTAAGCAACTTGCAAGCATTCACAAGAAACTCACATACGTTTCTCTGAAAGAGAAGCAGTCTGTTCCAACACTTCAATTCACTGTGCGAAGTGAATGGAGTGTTGCTTCACTTTCTAAATGCTGTCCTTTCAGAGAAAATCACTTTCCTTTGAAAGTGCCTTAAGCGACTTACAAGCATTCAACTTAAACTCACATGCATTTCTCTGAAAGAGAAGCAGTCTGTTCCAACACTTCAATTCACTGTGCGAAGTGAATGGAGTGTTGTTTCACTTTCTAAATGCTGTCCTTTCAGAGAAAATCACTTTCCTTTGAAAGTGCCTTAAGCTACTTACAAGCATTCACCGGAAACTCACATGCGTTTCTCTGAAAGAGAAGCAGTCTGTTCCAACACTTCAATTCACTGTGCGAAGTGAATGGAGTGTTGCTTCACTTTCTAAATGCTGTCCTTTCAGAGAAAATCACTTTCCTTTGAAAGTGCCTTAAGCTACTTGCAAGCATTAGGAAGAAACTCACATGCGTTTCTCTGAAAGAGAAGCAGACTGTTCCAACACTTCAATTCACTGTGCGAAGTGAATGGAGTGTTGCCTCACTTTCTAAATGCTGTCCTTTCAGAGAAAATCACTTTCCTTTGAAAGTGCCTTAAGCTACTTACAAGCATTCACCAGAAACTCACATGCGTTTCTCTGAAAGAGAAGCAGTCTGTTCCAACACTTCAATTCAATGTGCTAAGTGAATGGAGTGTTGCTTCACTTTCTAAATGCTGGCCTTTAAGAGAAAATCACTTTCCTTTGAAAGTGCCTTAAGCTACTTACAAGCATTCAACAGAAACTCACATGCATTTCTCTGAAAGAGAAGCAGTCTGTTCCAACACTTCAATTCAATGTGCGAAGTGAATGGAGTGTTGCTTCACTTTCTAAATTATGTCCTTTCAGAGAAAATCACTTTCCTTTGAAAGTGCCTTAAGCAACTTGCAAGCATTCACAAGAAACACTAATGCGTTTATATGAAAGAGAAGCACTCTGTTCCAACACTTCAATTCACTGCACGAAGGGAATGGAGTGTTGCTTCACTTTCTAAATGCTGTCCTTTCAGAGAAAATCACTGTCCTTTGAAAGTGATTTAAGCTACTTATAAGCATTCACCAGAAACTCACATGCGTTGCTCTGAAAGAGAAGCAGTCTGTTCCAACACTTCAATTCACTGTGCGAAGTGAATGGAGTGTTGCTTCACTTTCTAAATGCTGTCCTTTCAGAGAAAATCACTTTCCTTTGATAGTGCCTTAAGCTACTTGCAAGCATTAGGAAGAAACTCACATGCGTTTCTCTGAAAGAAAAGCAGTCTGTTCCAACACTTCAATTCACTGTGCGAAGTGAATGGAGTGTTGCTTCACTTTCTAAATGCTGTCCTTTCAGAGAAAATCACTTTCCTTTGAAAGTGCCTTAAGCTACTTGCAAGCATTAGGAAGAAACTCACATGTGTTTCTCTGAAAGAGAAGCAGACTGTTCCAGCACTTCAATTCACTGTGCGAAGTGAATGGAGTGTTGCTTCACTTTCTAAATGCTGTCCTTTCAGAGAAAATCACTTTCCTTTGAAAGTGCCTTAAGCTACTTACAAGCATTAGGAAGAAACTCACATGCGTTTCTCTGAAAGAGAAGCAGTCTGTTCCAACACTTCAATTCACTGTGCGAAGTGAATGGAGTGTTGCCTCACTTTCTAAATGCTGTCCTTTCAGAGAAAATCACTTTCCTTTCAAAGTGCCTTAAGCTACTTACAAGCATTCAACAGAAACTCACATGCGTTTCTCTGAAAGAGAAGCAGTCTGTTCCAACACTTCAATTCACTGTGCGAAGTGAATGGAGTGTTGCTTCACTTTCTAAATGCTGTCCTTTCAGAGAAAATCACTTTCCTTTGAAAGTGCCTTAAGCTACTTACAAGCATTCAACAGACACTCACATACATTTCTCTGAAAGAGAAGCAGTCTGTTCCAACACTTCAATTCACTGTGCGAAGTGAATGGAGTGTTGCTTCACTTTCTAAATGCTGTCCTTAAGCTACTTACAAGCATTCAACTTAAACTCACATGCATTTCTCTGAAAGAGAAGCAGTCTGTTCCAACACTTCAATTCACTGTGCGAAGTGAATGGAGTGTTGCTTCACTTTCTAAATGCTGTCCTTTCAGAGAAAATCACTTTCCTTTGAAAGTGCCTTAAGCTACTTACAAGCATTCACCGGAAACTCACATGCGTTTCTCTGAAAGAGAAGCAGTCTGTTCCAACACTTCAATTCACTGTGCGAAGTGAATGGAGTGTTGCTTCACTTTCTAAATGCTGTCCTTTCAGAGAAAATCACTTTCCTTTGAAAGTGCCTTAAGCTACTTGCAAGCATTAGGAAGAAACTCACATGCGTTTCTCTGAAAGAGGAGCAGACTGTTCCAACACTTCAATTCACTGTGCGAAGTGAATGGAGTGTTGCTTCACTTTCTAAATGCTGTCCTTTCAGAGAAAATCACTTTCCTTTGAAAGTGCCTTAAGCTACTTGCAAGCATTAGGAAGAAACTCACATGCGTTTCTCTGAAAGAGAAGCAGTCTGTTCCAACACTTCAAGTCACTGTGTGAAGTGAATGGAGTGTTGCCTCACTTTCTAAATGCTGTCCTTTCAGAGAAAATCACTTTCCTTTGAAAGTGCCTTTAACTACTTTCAAGCATTCATAAAAAACTCACATGCGTTTCTCTGAAAGAGAAGCAGTCTGTTCCAACACTTCAATTCACTGTGCGAAATGAATTTAGTGTTGCTTCACTTTCTAAATTATGTCCTTTCAGAGAAAATCACTTTCCTTTGATAGTGCCTTAAGCTACTTGCAAGCATTAGGAAGAAACTCACATGCGTTTCTCTGAAAGAGAAGCAGTCTGTTCCAACACTTCAATTCACTGTGCGAAGTGAATGGAGTGTTGCTTCACTTTCTAAATGCTGTCCTTTCAGAGAAAATCACTTTCCTTTGAAAGTGCCTTAAGCTACTTACAAGCATTCACCGGAAACTCACATGCGTTTCTCTGAAAGAGAAGCAGTCTGTTCCAACACTTCAATTCACTGTGCGAAGTGAATGGAGTGTTGCTTCACTTTCTAAATGCTGTCCTTTCAGAGAAAATCACTTTCCTTTGAAAGTGCCTTAAGCTACTTGCAAGCATTAGGAAGAAACTCACATGCGTTTCTCTGAAAGAGAAGCAGACTGTTCCAACACTTCAATTCACTGTGCGAAGTGAATGGAGTGTTGCTTCACTTTCTAAATGCTGTCCTTTCAGAGAAAATCACTTTCCTTTGAAAGTGCCTTAAGCTACTTGCAAGCATTAGGAAAAAACTCACATGCATTTCTCTGAAAGAGAAGCAGTCTGTTCCAACACTTCAATTCACTGTGTGAAGTGAATGGAGTGTTGCCTCACTTTCTAAATGCTGTCCTTTCAGAGAAAATCACTTTCCTTTGAAAGTGCCTTAAGCTCCTTACAAGCATTCACCAGAAACTCACATGCGTTTCTCTGAAAGAGAAGCAGTCTGTTCCAACACTTCAATTCAATGTGCGAAGTGAATGGAGTGTTGCTTCACTTTCTAAATGCTGTCCTTTCAGAGAAAATCACTTTCCTTTGAAAGTGCCTTAAGCTACTTACAAGCATTCAACAGAAACTCACATGCATTTCTCTGAAAGAGAAGCAGTCTGTTCCAACACTTCAATTCACTGTGCGAAGTGAATGGAGTGTTGCTTCACTTTCTAAATTATGTCCTTTCAGAGAAAATCACTTTCCTTTGAAAGTGCCTTAAGCAACTTGCAAGCATTCACAAGAAACACTAATGCGTTTATATGAAAGAGAAGCGCTCTGTTCCAACACTTCAATTCACTGCACGAAGGGAATGGAGTGTTGCTTCACTTTCTAAATGCTGTCCTTTCAGAGAAAATCACTGTCCTTTGAAAGTGCCTTAAGCTACTTATAAGCATTCACCAGAAACTCACATGCGTTGCTCTGAAAGAGAAGCAGTCAGTTCCAACACTTCAATTCACTGTGCGAAGTGAATGGAGTGTTGCTTCACTTTCTAAATGCTGTCCTTTCAGAGAAAATCACTTTCCTTTGAAAGTGCCTTAAGCTACTTGCAAGCATTAGGAAGAAACTCACATGTGTTTCTCTGAAAGAGAAGCAGTCTGTTCCAACACTTCATTTCACTGTGCGAAGTGAATGGAGTGTTGCCTCACTTTCTAAATGCTGTCCTTTCAGAGAAAATCACTTTCCTTTGAAAGTGCCTTAAGCTACTTGCAAGCAATCATAAAAAACTCACATGCGTTTCTCTGAAAGAGAAGCAGTCTGTTCCAACACTTCAATTCACTGTGCGAAGTGAATGGAGTGTTGCTTCACTTTCTAAATGCTGTCCTTTCAGAGAAAATCACTTTCCTTTGAAAGTGCCTTAAGCTACTTGCAAGCATTAGGAAGAAACTCACATGCGTTTCTCTGAAAGAGGAGCAGACTGTTCCAACACTTCAATTCACTGTGCGAAGTGAATGGAGTGTTGCTTCACTTTCTAAATGCTGTCCTTTCAGAGAAAATCACTTTCCTTTGAAAGTGCCTTAAGCTACTTGCAAGCATTAGGAAGAAACTCACATGCGTTTCTCTGAAAGAGAAGCAGTCTGTTCCAACACTTCAAGTCACTGTGTGAAGTGAATGGAGTGTTGCCTCACTTTCTAAATGCTGTCCTTTCAGAGAAAATCACTTTCCTTTGAAAGTGCCTTTAACTACTTTCAAGCATTCATAAAAAACTCACATGCGTTTCTCTGAAAGAGAAGCAGTCTGTTCCAACACTTCAATTCACTGTGCGAAATGAATTTAGTGTTGCTTCACTTTCTAAATTATGTCCTTTCAGAGAAAATCACTTTCCTTTGATAGTGCCTTAAGCTACTTGCAAGCATTAGGAAGAAACTCACATGCATTTCTCTGAAAGAGAAGCAGTCTGTTCCAACACTTCAATTCACTGTGCGAAGTGAATGGAGTGTTGCTTCACTTTCTAAATGCTGTCCTTTCAGAGAAAATCACTTTCCTTTGAAAGTGCCTTAAGCTACTTACAAGCATTCACCGGAAACTCACATGCGTTTCTCTGAAAGAGAAGCAGTCTGTTCCAACACTTCAATTCACTGTGCGAAGTGAATGGAGTGTTGCTTCACTTTCTAAATGCTGTCCTTTCAGAGAAAATCACTTTCCTTTGAAAGTGCCTTAAGCTACTTGCAAGCATTAGGAAGAAACTCACATGCGTTTCTCTGAAAGAGAAGCAGACTGTTCCAACACTTCAATTCACTGTGCGAAGTGAATGGAGTGTTGCTTCACTTTCTAAATGCTGTCCTTTCAGAGAAAATCACTTTCCTTTGAAAGTGCCTTAAGCTACTTGCAAGCATTAGGAAAAAACTCACATGCATTTCTCTGAAAGAGAAGCAGTCTGTTCCAACACTTCAATTCACTGTGTGAAGTGAATGGAGTGTTGCCTCACTTTCTAAATGCTGTCCTTTCAGAGAAAATCACTTTCCTTTGAAAGTGCCTTAAGCTCCTTACAAGCATTCACCAGAAACTCACATGCGTTTCTCTGAAAGAGAAGCAGTCTGTTCCAACACTTCAATTCAATGTGCGAAGTGAATGGAGTGTTGCTTCACTTTCTAAATGCTGTCCTTTCAGAGAAAATCACTTTCCTTTGAAAGTGCCTTAAGCTACTTACAAGCATTCAACAGAAACTCACATGCATTTCTCTGAAAGAGAAGCAGTCTGTTCCAACACTTCAATTCACTGTGCGAAGTGAATGGAGTGTTGCTTCACTTTCTAAATTATGTCCTTTCAGAGAAAATCACTTTCCTTTGAAAGTGCCTTAAGCAACTTGCAAGCATTCACAAGAAACACTACTGCGTTTATATGAAAGAGAAGCGCTCTGTTCCAACACTTCAATTCACTGCACGAAGGGAATGGAGTGTTGCTTCACTTTCTAAATGCTGTCCTTTCAGAGAAAATCACTGTCCTTTGAAAGTGCCTTAAGCTACTTATAAGCATTCACCAGAAACTCACATGCGTTGCTCTGAAAGAGAAGCAGTCAGTTCCAACACTTCAATTCACTGTGCGAAGTGAATGGAGTGTTGCTTCACTTTCTAAATGCTGTCCTTTCAGAGAAAATCACTTTCCTTTGAAAGTGCCTTAAGCTACTTGCAAGCATTAGGAAGAAACTCACATGTGTTTCTCTGAAAGAGAAGCAGTCTGTTCCAACACTTCATTTCACTGTGCGAAGTGAATGGAGTGTTGCCTCACTTTCTAAATGCTGTCCTTTCAGAGAAAATCACTTTCCTTTGAAAGTGCCTTAAGCTACTTGCAAGCAATCATAAAAAACTCACATGCGTTTCTCTGAAAGAGAAGCAGTCTGTTCCAACACTTCAATTCACTGTGCGAAGTGAATGGAGTGTTGCTTCACTTTCTAAATGCTGTCCTTTCAGAGAAAATCACTTTCCTTTGAAAGTGCCTTAAGCTACTTGCAAGCATTAGGAAGAAACTCACATGCTTTTCTCTGAAAGAGGAGCAGACTGTTCCAACACTTCAATTCACTGTGCGAAGTGAATGGAGTGTTGCTTCACTTTCTAAATGCTGTCCTTTCAGAGAAAATCACTTTCCTTTGAAAGTGCCTTAAGCTACTTGCAAGCATTAGGAAGAAACTCACATGCGTTTCTCTGAAAGAGAAGCAGTCTGTTCCAACACTTCAAGTCACTGTGTGAAGTGAATGGAGTGTTGCCTCACTTTCTAAATGCTGTCCTTTCAGAGAAAATCACTTTCCTTTGAAAGTGCCTTTAACTACTTTCAAGCATTCATAAAAAACTCACATGCGTTTCTCTGAAAGAGAAGCAGTCTGTTCCAACACTTCAATTCACTGTGCGAAATGAATTTAGTGTTGCTTCACTTTCTAAATTATGTCCTTTCAGAGAAAATCACTTTCCTTTGATAGTGCCTTAAGCTACTTGCAAGCATTAGGAAGAAACTCACATGCGTTTCTCTGAAAGAGAAGCAGTCTGTTCCAACACTTCAATTCACTGTGCGAAGTGAATGGAGTGTTGCTTCAGTTTCTAAATGCTGTCCTTTCAGAGAAAATCACTTTCCTTTGAAAGTGCCTTAAGCTACTTACAAGCATTCACCGGAAACTCACATGCGTTTCTCTGAAAGAGAAGCAGTCTGTTCCAACACTTCAATTCACTGTGCGAAGTGAATGGAGTGTTGCTTCACTTTCTAAATGCTGTCCTTTCAGAGAAAATCACTTTCCTTTGAAAGTGCCTTAAGCTACTTGCAAGCATTAGGAAGAAACTCACATGCGTTTCTCTGAAAGAGAAGCAGACTGTTCCAACACTTCAATTCACTGTGCGAAGTGAATGGAGTGTTGCTTCACTTTCTAAATGCTGTCCTTTCAGAGAAAATCACTTTCCTTTGAAAGTGCCTTAAGCTACTTGCAAGCATTAGGAAGAAACTCACATGCGTTTCTCTGAAAGAGAAGCAGTCTGTTCCAACACTTCAATTCACTGTGTGAAGTGAATGGAGTGTTGCCTCACTTTCTAAATGCTGTCCTTTCAGAGAAAATCACTTTCCTTTGAAAGTGCCTTAAGCTCCTTACAAGCATTCACCAGAAACTCACATGCGTTTCTCTGAAAGAGAAGCAGTCTGTTCCAACACTTCAATTCAATGTGCGAAGTGAATGGAGTGTTGCTTCACTTTCTAAATGCTGTCCTTTCAGAGAAAATCACTTTCCTTTGAAAGTGCCTTAAGCTACTTACAAGCATTCAACAGAAACTCACATGCATTTCTCTGAAAGAGAAGCAGTCTGTTCCAACACTTCAATTCACTGTGCGAAGTGAATGGAGTGTTGCTTCACTTTCTAAATTATGTCCTTTCAGAGAAAATCACTTTCCTTTGAAAGTGCCTTAAGCAACTTGCAAGCATTCACAAGAAACACTAATGCATTTATATGAAAGAGAAGCGCTCTGTTCCAACACTTCAATTCACTGCACGAAGGGAATGGAGTGTTGCTTCACTTTCTAAATGCTGTCCTTTCAGAGAAAATCACTGTCCTTTGAAAGTGCCTTAAGCTACTTATAAGCATTCACCAGAAACTCACATGCGTTGCTCTGAAAGAGAAGCAGTCAGTTCCAACACTTCAATTCACTGTGCGAAGTGAATGGAGTGTTGCTTCACTTTCTAAATGCTGTCCTTTCAGAGAAAATCACTTTCCTTTGAACGTGCCTTAAGCTACTTGCAAGCATTAGGAAGAAACTCACATGCGTTTCTCTGAAAGAGAAGCAGTCTGTTCCAACACTTCAATTCACTGTGCGAAGTGAATGGAGTGTTGCCTCACTTTCTAAATGCTGTCCAATCAGAGAAAATCACTTTCCTTTGAAAGTGCCTTAAGCTACTTGCAAGCAATCATAAAAAACTCACATGCGTTTCTCTGAAAGAGAAGCAGTCTGTTCCAACACTTCAATTCACTGTGCGAAGTGAATGGAGTGTTGCTTCACTTTCTAAATGCTGTCCTTTCAGAGAAAAACACTTTCCTTTGATAGTGCCTTAAGCTACTTGCAAGCATTAGGAAGAAACTCACATGCGTTTCTCTGAAAGAAAAGCAGTCTGTTCCAACACTTCAATTCACTGTGCGAAGTGAATGGAGTGTTGCTTCACTTTCTAAATGCTGTCCTTTCAGAGAAAATCACTTTCCTTTGAAAGTGCCTTAAGCTACTTGCAAGCATTAGGAAGAAACTCACATGCGTTTCTCTGAAAGAGAAGCAGACTGTTCCAACACTTCAATTCACTGTGCGAAGTGAATGGAGTGTTGCTTCACTTTCTAAATGCTGTCCTTTCAGAGAAAATCACTTTCCTTTGAAAGTGCCTTAAGCTACTTGCAAGCATTAGGAAGAAACTCACATGCATTTCTCTGAAAGAGAAGCAGACTGTTCCAACACTTCAATTCACTGTGCGAAGTGAATGGAGTGTTGCTTCACTTTCTAAATGCTGTCCTTTCAGAGAAAATCACTTTCCTTTGAAAGTGCCTTAAACTACTTTCAAGCATTCATAAAAAACTCACATCCGTTTCTCTGAAAGAGAAGCATTCTGTTCCAACACTTCAATTCACTGTGCAAAGTGAATGGAGTGTTGCTTCACTTTCTAAATTATGTCCTTTCAGAGAAAATCACTTTCCTTTGAAAGTGACTTAAGCTACTAACAAGCATTCACCAGAAACTCACATGCGTTTCTCTGAAAGAGAAGCAGTCGATTCCAACACTTCAATTCACTGTGCGAAGTGAATGGAGTGTTGCTTCACTTTCTAAATGCTGTCCTTTCAGGAAAATCACTTTCCTTTGAAAGTGCCTTAAGCTACTTGCAAGCATTAGGAAGAAACTCACATGTGTTTCTCTGAAAGAGAAGCAGTCTGTTCCAACACTTCAATTCACTGTGCGAAGTGAATGGAGTGTTGCCTCACTTTCTAAATGCTGTCCTTTCAGAGAAAATCACTTTCCTTTGAAAGTGCCTTAAGCAACTTGCAAGTATTCACAAGAAACTCACACACGTTTCTCTGAAAGAGAAGCAGTCTGTTCCAACACTTCTATTCACTGTGCGAAGTGAATGGAGTGTTGCTTCACTTTCTAAATGCTGTCCTTTCAGAGAAAATCACTTTCCTTTGAAAGTGCCTTAAGCTACTTACAAGCATTCACCAGAAACTCACATGCGTTTCTCTGAAAGAGAAGCAGTCTGTTCCAACACTTCAATTCACTCTGCGAAGTGAATGGAGTGTTGCTTCACTTTCTAAATGCTGTCCTTTCAGAGAAAATCACTTTCCTTTGAAAGTGCCTTAAGCTACTGACAAGCATTCACCAGAAACTCACATCCGTTTCTCTGAAAGAGAAGCAGTCTGTTCCAATACTTCAATTCACTCTGCGAAGTGAATGGAGTGTTGCTTCACTTTCTAAATGCTGTCCTTTCAGAGAAAATCACTTTCCTTTGAAAGTGCCTTAAGCTACTTACAAGCATTCACAAGAAACTCACATGCGTTTCTCTGAAAGAGAAGCAGTCTGTTCCAACACTTCAATTCACTGTGCGAAGTGAATGGAGTGTTGCTTCACTTTCTAAATGCTGTCCTTTCAGAGAAAATCTCTTTCCTTTGAAAGTGCCTTAAGCTACTTACAAGCATTCACCGTAAACTCACATTCGTTTCTCTGAAAGAGAAGCAGTTTGTTCCAACACTTCAATTCACTGTGCGAAGTGAATGGAGTGTTGCTTCACTTTCTAAATACTGTCCTTTCAGAGAAAATCACTTTCCTTTGAAAGTGCCTTAAGCTACTTGCAAGCATTAGGAAGAAACTCACATGCGTTTCTCTGAAAGAGGAGCAGACTGTTCCAACACTTCAATTCACTGTGCGAAGTGAATGGAGTGTTGCTTCACTTTCTAAATGCTGTACTTTCAGAGAAAATCACTTTCCTTTGAAAGTGCCTTAAGCTACTTGCAAGCATTAGGAAGAAACTCACATGCGTTTCTCTGAAAGAGAAGCAGTCTGTTCCAACACTTCAAGTCACTGTGTGAAGTGAATGGAGTGTTGCCTCACTTTCTAAATGCTGTCCTTTCAGAGAAAATCACTTTCCTTTGAAAGTGCCTTTAACTACTTTCAAGCATTCATAAAAAACTCACATGCGTTTCTCTGAAAGAGAAGCAGTCTGTTCCAACCCTTCAATTTACTGTGCGAAGTGAATTCAGTGTTGCTTCACTTTCTAAATGCTGTCCTTTCAGAGAAAATCACTTTCCTTTGATAGTGCCTTAAGCTACTTGCAAGCATTAGGAAGAAACTCACATGCGTTTCTCTGAAAGAGAATCAGTCTGTTCCAACACTTCAATTCACTGTGCGAAGTGAATGGAGTGTTGCTTCACTTTCTAAATGCTGTCCTTTCAGAGAAAATCACTTTCCTTTGAAAGTGCCTTAAGCTACTTACAAGCATTCACCGGAAACTCACATGCGTTTCTCTGAAAGAGAAGCAGTCTGTTCCAACACTTCAATTCACTGTGCGAAGTGAATGGAGTGTTGCTTCACTTTCTAAATGCTGTCCTTTCAGAGAAAATCACTTTCCTTTGAAAGTGCCTTAAGCTACTTGCAAGCATTAGGAAGAAACTCACATGCGTTTCTCTGAAAGAGAAGCAGACTGTTCCAACACTTCAATTCACTGTGCGAAGTGAATGGAGTGTTGCTTCACTTTCTAAATGCTGTCCTTTCAGAGAAAATCACTTTCCTTTGAAAGTGCCTTAAGCAACTTGCAAGCATTCACAAGAAACACTAATGCGTTTATATGAAAGAGAAGCACTCTGTTCCAACACTTCAATTCACTGCACGAATGGATTGGAGTGTTGCTTCACTGTCTAAATGCTGTCCTTTCAGAGAAAATCACTGTCCTTTGAAAGTGCCTTAAGCTACTTATAAGCATTCACCAGAAACTCACATGCGTTTCTCTGAAAGAGAAGCAGTCGGTTCCAACACTTCAATTCACTGTGCGAAGTGAATGGAGTGTTGCTTCACTTTCTAAATGCTGTCCTTTCAGAGAAAATCACTTTCCTTTGAAAGTGTCTTAAGCTACTTGCAAGCATTAGGAAGAAACTCACATGCGTTTCTCTGAAAGAGAAGCAGTCTGTTCCAACACTTCAATTCACTGTGCGAAGTGAATGGAGTGTTGCCTCACTTTCTAAATGCTGTCCTTTCAGAGAAAATCACTTTCCTTTGAAAGTGCCTTAAACTACTTTCAAGCATTCATAAAAAACTCACATGCGTCTCTCTGAAAGAGAAGCAGTCTGTTCCAACACTTCAGTTCACTGTGCGAAGTGAATGGAGTGTTGCTTCACTTTCTAAATGCTGTCCTTTCAGAGAAAATCACTTTCCTTTGATAGTGCCTTAAGCTACTTGCAAGCATTAGGAAGAAACTCACATGCGTTTCTCTGAAAGAGAAGCAGTCTGTTCCAACACTTCAATTCACTGTGTGAAGTGAATAGAGTGTTGCCTCACGTTCTAAATGCTGTCCTTTCAGAGAAAATCACTTTCCTTTGAAAGTGCCTTAAGCTACTTACAAGCATTCACCAGAAACTCACATGCGTTTCTCTGAAAGAGAAGCAGTCTGTTCCAACACTTCAATTCACTGTGCGAAGTGAATGGAGTGTTGCTTCACTTTCTAAATGCTGTCCTTTCAGAGAAAATCACTTTCCTTTGAAAGTGCCTTAAACTACTTTCAAGCATTCACAAAAAACTCACATGCGTTTCTCTTAAAGAGAAGCAGTCTGTTCCAACAGTTCAATTCACTGTGCGAAGTGAACGGAGTGTTGCTTCAGTTTCTAAATGCTGTCCTTTCAGAGAAAATCACTTTCCTTTGAAAGTGCCTTAAGCAACTTGCAAGCATTCACAAGAAACACTAATGCGTTTATATGAAAGAGAAGCACTCTGCTCCAACACTTCAATTCACAGCACGAAGGGAATGGAGTGTTGCTCCACTTTCTAAATGCTGTCCTTTCAGAGAAAATCACTTTCCTTTGAAATTGCCTTAAGCTACTTACAAGCATTCACCAGAAACCCACTTGCGTTTCTCTGAAAGAGAAGCAGTCTGGTCCAACACTTCAATTCACTGTGCGAAGTGAATGGAGTGTTGCTTCACTTTCTAAATGCTGTCCTTTCAGAGAAAATCACTTTCCTTTGAAAGTACCTTAAGCTACTTGCAAGCATTAGGAATAAACTCACATGCGTTTCTCTGAAAGAGAAGCAGTCTGTTCCAACACTTCAATTCACTGTGCGAAGTGAATGGAGTGTTGCTTCACTTTCTAAATGCTGTCCTTTCAGAGAAAAATCACTTTCCTTTGAAAGTGCCTTAAGCTACTTACAAGCATTCACCAGAAACTCACATGCATTCCTCTGAAAGAGAAGCAGTCTGTTCCAACACATCAATTCTCTGTGCGAAGTGAATGGAGTGTTGCTTCACTTTCTAAATGCTGTCCTTTCAGAGAAAATCACTTTCCTTTGAAAGTGCCTTAAGCTACTTACAAGCATTCAACAGAAACTCACATGCATTTCTCTGAAAAAGAAGCATTCGGTTGCAACACTTCAATTCTCTGTGCGAAGTGAATGGAGTGTTGCTTCACTTTCTAAATGTTGTCCTTTCAGAGAAAATCACTTTCCTTTGAAAGTGCCTTAAGCTACTTACAAGCAATCACCAGAAACTCACATGCGTTTCTCTGAAAGAGAAGCAGTCGGTTCCAACACTTCAAGTCACTGTGTGAAGTGAATGGAGTGTTGCCTCACTTTCTAAATGCTGTCCTTTCAGAGAAAATCACTTTCCTTTGAAAGTGCCTTTAACTACTTTCAAGCATTCATAAAAAACTCACATGCGTTTCTCTGAAAGAGATGCAGTCTGTTCCAACACATCAATTCTCTGTGCGAAGTGAATGGAGTGTTGCTTCACTTTCTAAATGCTGTCCTTTCAGAGAAAATCACTTTCCTTTGAAAGTGCCTTAAGCTACTTGCAAGCATTAAGAAGAAACTCACATGCGTTTCTCTGAAAGAGAAGCAGTCTGTTCCAACACTTCAATTCTCTGTGCGAAGTGAATGGAGTGTTGCTTCACTTTCTAAATGCTGTCCTTTCAGAGAAAATAACTTTCCTTTGAAAGTGCCTTATGCTACTTGCAAGCATTAGGAAGAAACTCACATGCGTTTCTCTGAAAGAGAAGCAGTCTGTTCCAACACTTCAATTCACTGTGTGAAGTGAATGGAGTGTTGCCTCACTTTCTAAATGCTGTCCTTTCAGAGAAAATCACTTTCCTTTGAAAATGCCTTAAGCTCCTTACAAGCATTGAACAGAAACTCACATGCGTTTCTCTGAAAGAGAAGCAGTCTGTTTCAACACTTCAATTCACTGTGCGAAGTGAATGGAGTGTTGCTTCACTATCTAAATGCTGTCCTTTCAGAGAAAATCACTTTCCTTTGAAAGTGCCTTAAGCTACTTACAAGCATTCCCAAGAAACACTAATGCGTTTCTATGAAAGAGAAGCAGTCTGTTCCAACAAATCAATTCACTGTGCGAAGTGAATGGAGTGTTGCTTCACTTTCTAAATGCTGTCCTTTCAGAGAAAATCACTTTCCTTTGAAAGTACCTTAAGCTACTTGCAAGCATTAGGAATAAACTCACATGCGTTTCTCTGAAAGAGAAGCAGTCTGTTCCAACACTTCAATTCAGTGTGCGAAGTGAATGGAGTGTTGCTTCACTTTCTAAATGCTGTCCTTTCAGAGAAAATCACTTTCCTTTGAAAGTGCCTTAAGCTACTTGCAAGCGTTCCCAAGAAACACTAATGCGTTTCTCTGAAAGAGAAGCAGTCTGTTCCAACACTTCAATTCACTGTGCGAAGTGAATGGAGTGTTGCTTCACTTTCTAAATGCTGTCCTTTCAGAGAAAATCACTTTCCTTTGAAAGTGCTTTAAGCTACTTTCAAGCATTCAACAGAAACTCACATGCATTTCTCTGAAAGAGAAGCAGTCTGTTCCAACACTTCAATTCACTGTGCGAAGTGAATGGAGTGCTGCCTCACTTTCTAAATGCTGTCCTTTCAGAGAAAATCACTTTCCTTTGAAAGTGCCTTAAGCAACTTGCAAGAATTCACAAGAAACTCACATGCGTTTCTCTGAAAGAGAAGCAGTCTGTTCCAACACTTCAATTCACTGTGCGAAGTGAATGGAGTGTTGCTTCACTTTCTAAATGCTGTCCTTTCAGAGAAAATCACTTTCCTTTGAAAGTGCCTTATGGTACTTGCAAGCATTAGGAAGAAACTCACATGCGTTTCTCTGAAAGAGAAGCAGTCTGTTCCAACACTTCAATTCACTGTGTGAAGTGAATGGAGTGTTGCCTCACTTTCTAAATGCTGTCCTTTCAGAGAAAATCACTTTCCTTTGAAAATGCCTTAAGCTCCTTACAAGCATTCAACAGAAACTCACATGTGTTTCTCTGAAAGAGAAGCAGTCTGTTTCAACACTTCAATTCACTGTGCGAAGTGAATGGAGTGTTGCTTCACTATCTAAATGCTGTCCTTTCAGAGAAAATCACTTTCCTTTGAAAGTGCCTTAAGCTACTTACAAGAATTCCCAAGAAACACTAATGCGTTTCTATGAAAGAGAAGCAGTCTGTTCCAACACTTCAATTCACTGTGCGAAGTGAATGGAGTGTTGCTTCACTTTCTAAATGCTGTCCTTTCAGAGAAAATCACTTTCCTTTGAAAGTACCTTAAGCTAATTGCAAGCATTAGGAAGAAACTCACATGCGTTTCTCTGAAAGAGAAGCAGTCTGTTCCAACACTTCAATTCAGTGTGCGAAGTGAATGGAGTGTTGCTTCACTTTCTAAATGCTGTCCTTTCAGAGAAAATCACTTTCCTTTGAAAGTGCCTTAAGCTACTTACAAGCATTCAACAGAAACTCACATGCATTCCTCTGAAAGAGAAGCAGTCTGTTCCAACACATCAATTCTCTGTGCGAAGTGAATGGAGTGTTGCTTCACTTTCTAAATGCTGTCCTTTCAGAGAAAATCACTTTCCTTTGAAAGTGCCTTAAGCTACTTACAAGCATTCAACAGAAACTCACATGCATTTCTCTGAAAAAGAAGCATTCTGTTACAAAACTTCAATTCTCTGTGCGAAGTGAATGGAGTGTTGCTTCACTTTCTAAATGTTGTCCTTTCAGAGAAAATCACTTTCCTTTGAAAGTGCCTTAAGCTACTTACAAGCAATCACCAGAAACTCACATGCGTTTCTCTGAAAGAGAAGCAGTCTGTTCCAACACTTCAATTCACTGTGCGAAGTGAATGGAGTGTTGCTTCACTTTCTAAATGCTGTCCTTTCAGAGAAAATCACTTTCCTTTGAAAGTGCCTTAAGCTACTTGCAAGCATTAAGAAGAAACTCACATGCGTTTCTCTGAAAGAGAAGCAGTCTGTTCCAACACTTCAATTCTCTGTGCGAAGTGAATGGAGTGTTGCTTCACTTTCTGAATGCTGTCCTTTCAGAGAAAATCACTTTCCTTTGAAAGTGCCTTATGCTACTTGCAAGCATTAGGAAGAAACTCACATGCATTTCTCTGAAAGAGAAGCAGTCTGTTCCAACACTTCAATTCACTGTGTGAAGTGAATGGAGTGTTGCCTCACTCTCTAAATGCTGTCCTTTCAGAGAAAATCACTTTCCTTTGAAAATGCCTTAAGCTCCTTACAAGCATTCAACAGAAACTCACATGCGTTTCTCTGAAAGAGAAGCAGTCTGTTCCAACACTTCAATTCACTGTGCGAAGTGAATGGAGTGTTGCTTCACTTTCTAAATTCTGTCCTTTCAGAGAAAATCACTTTCCTTTGAAAGTGCCTTAAACTACTTTCAAGCATTCACAAAAAACCACATGCGTTACTCTTAAAGAGAAGCAGTGTGTTCCAACACTTCAATTCACTGTGCGAAGTGAATGGAGTGTTGCTTCTGTTTCTAAATGCTGTCCTTTCAGAGAAAATCACTTTCCTTTGAAAGTGCCTTAAGCAACTTGCAAGCATTCACAAGAAACACTAATGCGTTTATATGAAAGAGAAGCACTCTGCTCCAACACTTCAATTCACAGCACGAAGGGAATGGAGTGTTGCTCCACTTTCTAAATGCTGTCCTTTCAGAGAAAAATCACTTTCCTTTGAAAGTGCCTTAAGCTACTTACAAGCATTCACCAGAAACTCACATGCATTCCTCTGAAAGAGAAGCAGTCTGTTCCAACACATCAATTCTCTGTGCGAAGTGAATGGAGTGTTGCTTCACTTTCTAAATGCTGTCCTTTCAGAGAAAATCACTTTCCTTTGAAAGTGCCTTAAGCTACTTACAAGCATTCAACAGAAACTCACATGCATTTCTCTGAAAAAGAAGCATTCTGTTGCAACACTTCAATTCTCTGTGCGAAGTGAATGGAGTGTTGCTTCACTTTCTAAATGTTGTCCTTTCAGAGAAAATCACTTTCCTTTGAAAGTGCCTTAAGCTACTTACAAGCAATCACCAGAAACTCACATGCGTTTCTCTGAAAGAGAAGCAGTCTGTTCCAACACTTCAATTCACTGGGCGAAGTGAATGGAGTGTTGCTTCACTTTCTAAATGCTGTCCTTTCAGAGAAAATCACTTTCCTTTGAAAGTGCCTTAAGCTACTTGCAAGCATTAAGAAGAAACTCACATGCGTTTCTCTGAAAGAGAAGCAGTCTGTTCCAACACTTCAATTCTCTGTGCGAAGTGAATGGAGTGTTGCTTCACTTTCTAAATGCTGTCCTTTCAGAGAAAATCACTTTCCTTTGAAAGTGCCTTATGCTACTTGCAACATTAGGAAGAAACTCACATGCGTTTCTCTGAAAGAGAAGCAGTCTGTTCCAACACTTCAATTCACTGTGTGAAGTGAATGGAGTGTTGCCTCACTTTCTAAATGCTGTCCTTTCAGAGAAAATCACTTTCCTTTGAAAATGCCTTAAGCTCCTTACAAGCATTCAACAGAAACTCACATGCGTTTCTCTGAAAGAGAAGCAGTCTGTTTCAACACTTCAATTCACTGTGCGAAGTGAATGGAGTGTTGCTTCACTATCTAAATGCTGTCCTTTCAGAGAAAATCACTTTCCTTTGAAAGTGCCTTAAGCTACTTACAAGCATTCCCAAGAAACACTAATGCGTTTCTATGAAAGAGAAGCAGTCTGTTCCAACACTTCAATTCACTGTGCGAAGTGAATGGAGTGTTGCTTCACTTTCTAAATGCTGTCCTTTCAGAGAAAATCACTTTCCTTTGAAAGTACCTTAAGCTACTTGCAAGCATTAGGAATAAACTCACATGCGTTTCTCTGAAAGAGAAGCAGTCTGTTCCAACACTTCAATTCAGTGTGCGAAGTGAATGGAGTGTTGCTTCACTTTCTAAATGCTGTCCTTTCAGAGAAAATCACTTTCCTTTGAAAGTGCCTTAAGCTACTTACAAGCATTCAACAGAAACTCACATGCATTCCTCTGAAAGAGAAGCAGTCTGTTCCAACACCTCAATTCTCTGTGCGAAGTGAATGGAGTGTTGCTTCACTTTCTAAATGCTGTCCTTTCAGAGAAAATCACTTTCCTTTGAAAGTGCCTTAAGCTACTTACAAGCATTCAACAGAAACTCACATGCATTTCTCTGAAAAAGAAGCATTCTGTTACAAAACTTCAATTCTCTGTGCGAAGTGAATGGAGTGTTGCTTCACTTTCTAAATGTTGTCCTTTCAGAGAAAATCACTTTCCTTTGAAAGTGCCTTAAGCTACTTACAAGGAATCACCAGAAACTCACATGCGTTTCTCTGAAAGAGAAGCAGTCTGTTCCAACACTTCAATTCACTGTGCGAAGTGAATGGAGTGTTGCTTCACTTTCTAAATGCTGTCCTTTCAGAGAAAATCACTTTCCTTTGAAAGTGCCTTAAGCTACTTGCAAGCATTAAGAAGAAACTCACATGCGTTTCTCTGAAAGAGAAGCAGTCTGTTCCAACACTTCAATTCTCTGTGCGAAGTGAATGGAGTGTTGCTTCACTTTCTAAATGCTGTCCTTTCAGAGAAAATCACTTTCCTTTGAAAGTGCCTTATGCTACTTGCAAGCATTAGGAAGAAACTCACATGCGTTTCTCTGAAAGAGAAGCAGTCTGTTCCAACACTTCAATTCACTGTGTGAAGTGAATGGAGTGTTGCCTCACTTTCTAAATGCTGTCCTTTCAGAGAAAATCACTTTCCTTTGAAAATGCCTTAAGCTCCTTACAAGCATTCAACAGAAACTCACGTGCGTTTCTCTGAAAGAGAAGCAGTCTGTTTCAACACTTCAATTCACTGTGCGAAGTGAATGGAGTGTTGCTTCACTATCTAAATGCTGTCCTTTCAGAGAAAATCACTTTCCTTTGAAAGTGCCTTAAGCTACTTGCAAGCATTCCCAAGAAACACTAATGCGTTTCTCTGAAAGAGAAGCAGTCTGTTCCAACACTTCAATTCACTGTGCGAAGTGAATGGAGTGTTGCTTCACTTTCTAAATGCTGTCCTTTCAGAGAAAATTACTTTCCTTTGAAAGTGCTTTAAGCTACTTTCAAGCATTCAACAGAAACTCACATGCATTTCTCTGAAAGAGAAGCAGTCTGTTCCAACACTTCAATTCACTGTGCGAAGTGAATGGAGTGTTGCCTCACTTTCTAAATGCTGTCCTTTCAGAGAAAATCACTTTCCTTTGAAAGTGCCTTAAGCAACTTGCAAGAATTCACAAGAAACTCACATGCGTTTCTCTGAAAGAGAAGCAGTCTGTTCCAACACTTCAATTCACTGTGTGAAGTGAATGGAGTGTTGCTTCACTTTCTAAATGCTGTCCTTTCAGAGAAAATCACTTTCCTTTGAAAGTGCCTTATGGTACTTGCAAGCATTAGGAAGAAACTCACATGCGTTTCTCTGAAAGAGAAGCAGTCTGTTCCAACACTTCAATTCACTGTGTGAAGTGAATGGAGTGTTGCCTCACTTTCTAAATGCTGTCCTTTCAGAGAAAATCACTTTCCTTTGAAAATGCCTTAAGCTCCTTACAAGCATTCAACAGAAACTCACATGCGTTTCTCTGAAAGAGAAGCAGTCTGTTTCAACACTTCAATTCACTGTGCGAAGTGAATGGAGTGTTGCTTCACTATCTAAATGCTGTCCTTTCAGAGAAAATCACTTTCCTTTGAAAGTGCCTTAAGCTACTTACAAGCATTCCCAAGAAACACTAATGCGTTTCTATGAAAGAGAAGCAGTCTGTTCCAACACTTCAATTCACTGTGCGAAGTGAATGGAGTGTTGCTTCACTTTCTAAATGCTGTCCTTTCAGAGAAAATCACTTTCCTTTGAAAGTACCTTAAGCTACTTGCAAGCATTAGGAATAAACTCACATGCGTTTCTCTGAAAGAGAAGCAGTCTGTTCCAACACTTCAATTCAGTGTGCGAAGTGAATGGAGTGTTGCTTCACTTTCTAAATGCTGTCCTTTCAGAGAAAATCACTTTCCTTTGAAAGTGCCTTAAGCTACTTACAAGCATTCAACAGAAACTCACATGCATTCCTCTGAAAGAGAAGCAGTCTGTTCCAACACATCAATTCTCTGTGCGAAGTGAATGGAGTGTTGCTTCACTTTCTAAATGCTGTCCTTTCAGAGAAAATCACTTTCCTTTGAAAGTGCCTTAAGCTACTTACAAGCATTCAACAGAAACTCACATGCATTTCTCTGAAAAAGAAGCATTCTGTTACAAAACTTCAATTCTCTGTGCGAAGTGAATGGAGTGTTGCTTCACTTTCTAAATGTTGTCCTTTCAGAGAAAATCACTTTCCTTTGAAAGTGCCTTAAGCTACTTACAAGCAATCACCAGAAACTCACATGTGTTTCTCTGAAAGAGAAGCAGTCTGTTCCAACACTTCAATTCACTGTGCGAAGTGATTGGAGTGTTGCTTCACTTTCTAAATGCTGTCCTTTCAGAGAAAATCACTTTCCTTTGAAAGTGCCTTAAGCTACTTGCAAGCATTAAGAAGAAACTCACATGCGTTTCTCTGAAAGAGAAGCAGTCTGTTCCAACACTTCAATTCTCTGTGCGAAGTGAATGGAGTGTTGCTTCACTTTCTGAATGCTGTCCTTTCAGAGAAAATCACTTTCCTTTGAAAGTGCCTTATGCTACTTGCAAGCATTAGGAAGAAACTCACATGCGTTTCTCTGAAAGAGAAGCAGTCTGTTCCAACACTTCAATTCACTGTGTGAAGTGAATGGAGTGTTGCCTCACTTTCTAAATGCTGTCCTTTCAGAGAAAATCACTTTCCTTTGAAAATGCCTTAAGCTCCTTACAAGCATTCAACAGAAACTCACATGCGTTTCTCTGAAAGAGAAGCAGTCTGTTCCAACACTTCAATTCACTGTGCGAAGTGAATGGAGTGTTGCTTCACTTTCTAAATTCTGTCCTTTCAGAGAAAATCACTTTCCTTTGAAAGTGCCTTAAACTACTTTCAAGCATTCACAAAAAACCACATGCGTTTCTCTTAAAGAGAAGCAGTGTGTTCCAACACTTCAATTCACTGTGCGAAGTGAATGGAGTGTTGCTTCAGTTTCTAAATGCTGTCCTTTCAGAGAAAATCACTTTCCTTTGAAAGTGCCTTAAGCGACTTGCAATAATTCACAAGAAACTCACATGCGTTTCTCTGAAAGAGAAGCAGTCTGTTCCAACACTTCAATTCACTGCGCGAAGTGAATGGAGTGTTGCTTCAGTTTCTAAATGCTGTCCTTTCCGAGAAAATCACTTTCCTTTGAAAGTGCCTTAAGCTACTTACAAGCATTCACCAGAAACTCACATGCGTTTCTCTGAAAGAGAAGCAGTCTGTTCCAACACTTCAATTCACTGTGCGAAGTGAATGGAGTGTTGCTTCACTTTCTAAATGCTGTCCTTTCAGAGAAAATCACTTTCCTTTAAAAGTGCCTTAAACTACTTTCAAGCATTCACAAAAAACTCACATGCGTTTCTCTTAAAGAGAAGCAGTCTGTTCCAACACTTCAATTCACTGTGCGAAGTGAACGGAGTGTTGCTTCAGTTTCTAAATGCTGTCCTTTCAGAGAAAATCACTTTCCTTTGAAAGTGCCTTAAGCAACTTGCAAGCTTTCACAAGAAACACTAATGCGTTTATATGAAAGAGAAGCACTCTGCTCCAACACTTCAATTCACAGCACGAAGGGAATGGAGTGTTGCTCCACTTTCTAAATGCTGTCCTTTCAGAGAAAATCACTTTCCTTTGAAAGTGCCTTAAGCTACTTACAAGCATTCACCAGAAACTCACATGCATTTCTCTGAATGAGAAGCCGTCTGTTCCAACACGTCAATTCACTGTACAAAGTGAATTGAGTGTTGCTTCACTTTCTAAATGCTGTCCTTTCAGAGAAAATCACTTTCCTTTGAAAGTACCTTAAGCTACTGGCAAGCATTCCCAAGAAACACTAATGCGTTTCTCTGAAAGAGAAGCAGTCTGTTCCAACACTTCAATTCATTGCGCGAAGGGAATGGAGTGTTGCTTTACTTTCTAAATGCGGTCCTTTCATAGAAAATCACTTTCCTTTGAAAGTGCCTTATGCTACTTGCAAGCATTAGGAAGAAACTCACATGCGTTTCTCTGAAAGAGAAGCAGTCTGTTCCAACACTTCAATTCACTGTGTGAAGTGAATGGAGTGTTGCCTCACTTTCTAAATGCTGTCCTTTCAGAGAAAATCACTTTCCTTTGAAAATGCCTTAAGCTCCTTACAAGCATTCAACAGAAACTCACATGCGTTTCTCTGAAAGAGAAGCAGTCTGTTCCAACACTTCAATTCACTGTGCGAAGTGAATGGAGTGTTGCTTCACTTTCTAAATTCTGTCCTTTCAGAGAAAATGACTTTCCTTTGAAAGTGCCTTAAACTACTTTCAAGCATTCACAAAAAACCACATGCGTTTCTCTTAAAGAGAAGCAGTGTGTTCCAACACTTCAATTCACTGTGCGAAGTGAATGGAGTGTTGCTTCAGTTTCTAAATGCTGTCCTTTCAGAGAAAATCACTTTCCTTTGAAAGTGCCTTAAGCGACTTGCAATAATTCACAAGAAACTCACATGCGTTTCTCTGAAAGAGAAGCAGTCTGTTCCAACACTTCAATTCACTGCGCGAAGTGAATGGAGTGTTGCTTCAGTTTCTAAATGCTGTCCTTTCCGAGAAAATCACTTTCCTTTGAAAGTGCCTTAAGCTACTTACAAGCATTCACCAGAAACTCACATGCGTTTCTCTGAAAGAGAAGCAGTCTGTTCCAACACTTCAATTCACTGTGCGAAGTGAATGGAGTGTTGCTTCACTTTCTAAATGCTGTCCTTTCAGAGAAAATCACTTTCCTTTAAAAGTGCCTTAAACTACTTTCAAGCATTCACAAAAAACTCACATGCGTTTCTCTTAAAGAGAAGCAGTCTGTTCCAACACTTCAATTCACTGTGCGAAGTGAACGGAGTGTTGCTTCAGTTTCTAAATGCTGTCCTTTCAGAGAAAATCACTTTCCTTTGAAAGTGCCTTAAGCAACTTGCAAGCTTTCACAAGAAACACTAATGCGTTTATATGAAAGAGAAGCACTCTGCTCCAACACTTCAATTCACAGCACGAAGGGAATGGAGTGTTGCTCCACTTTCTAAATGCTGTCCTTTCAGAGAAAATCACTTTCCTTTGAAAGTGCCTTAAGCTACTTACAAGCATTCACCAGAAACTCACATGCATTTCTCTGAAAGAGAAGCCGTCTGTTCCAACACGTCAATTCACTGTACAAAGTGAATTGAGTGTTGCTTCACTTTCTAAATGCTGTCCTTTCAGAGAAAATCACTTTCCTTTGAAAGTACCTTAAGCTACTGGCAAGCATTCCCAAGAAACACTAATGCGTTTCTCTGAAAGAGAAGCAGTCTGTTCCAACACTTCAATTCATTGCGCGAAGGGAATGGAGTGTTGCTTTACTTTCTAAATGCTGTCCTTTCATAGAAAATCACTTTCCTTTGAATGAGCCTTAAGCTACTTACAAGCATTGAACAGAAACTCACATGCATTTCTCTGAAAGAGAAGCCGTCTGTTCCAACACGTCAATTCACTGTACAAAGTGAATTGAGTGTTGCTTCACTTTCTAAATGCTGTGCTTTCAGAAAAAATCACTTTCCTTTGAAAGTGCCTTAAGCAATTTGCAAGCATTCACAAGAAACACTAATCCGTTTCTATGAAAGAGAAGCACTCTGTTCCAACACTTCAATTCACTGCACGAAGTGAATGGAGTGTTGCTTCACTTTCTAAATGCTGTCCTTTCAGAGAAAATCACTTTCCTTTGAAAGTGCCTTAAGCTACTTACAAGCATTAGGAAGAAACTCACATGCGTTTCTCTGAAAGAGAAGCAATCTGTTCCAACACTTCAATTCACTGTGCGAAGTGAATGGAGTGTTGCTTCACTTTCTAAATTCTGTCCTTTCAGAGAAAATCACTTTCCTTTGAAAGTGCCTTAAACTACTTTTAAGCATTCACAAAAAACCACATGCGATTCTCTTAAAGAGAAGCAGTGTGTTCCAACACTTCAATTCACTGTGCGAAGTGAATGGAGTGTTGCTTCAGTTTCTAAATGCTGTCCTTTCAGAGAAAATCACTTTCCTTTGAAAGTGCCTTAAGCGACTTGCAATAATTCACAAGAAACTCACATGCGTTTCTCTGAAAGAGAAGCAGTCTGTTCCAACACTTCAATTCACTGCGCGAAGTGAATGGAGTGTTGCTTCAGTTTCTAAATCTGTCCTTTCAGAGAAAATCACTTTCCTTTGAAAGTGCCTTAAGCTACTTACAAGCATTCACCAGAAACTCACATGCGTTTCTCTGAAAGAGAAGCAGTCTGTTCCAACACTTCAATTCACTGTGCGAAGTAAATGGAGTGTTGTTTCACTTTCTAAATGCTGTCCTTTCAGAGAAAATCTCTTTCCCTTGAAAGTGCCTTAAGCTACTTACAAGCATTCACCAGAAACTCACATGCGTTTCTCTGAAAGAGAAGCAGTCTGTTCCAACACTTCAATTCACTGTGCGAAGTGAATGGAGTGTTGCTTCACTTTCTAAATGCTGTCCTTTCAGAGAAAATCACTTTCCTTTGAAAGTGCCTTAAGCTACTTGCAAGCGTTAGGAAGAAACTCACATGCGTTTCTCTGAGAGAGAAGCAGACTGTTCCAACATTTCAATTCACTGTGCGAAGTGAATGGAGTGTTGCTTCACTTTCTAAATGCTGTCCTTTCAGAGAAAATCACTCTCCTTTGAAAGTGCCTTAAGCTACATTCAAGCATTCACAAAAAACTCACATGCGTTTCTCTTAAAGAGAAGCAGTGTGTTCCAACACTTCAATTCACTGTGCGAAGTGAATGGAGTGTTGCTTCAGTTTCTAAATGCTGTCCTTTCAGAGAAAATCACTTTCCTTTGAAAGTGCCTTAAGCAATGTGCAAGCATTCACAAGAAACACTAATGCGTTTCTATGAAAGAGAAGCACTCTGTTCCAACACTTCAATTCACTGCACGAAGGGAATTGAGTGTTGCTTCACTTTCTAAATGCTGTAGTTTCAGAGAAAATCACTTTCCTTTGAAAGTGCCTTAAGCTACTTACAAGCATTAGGAAGAAACTCACATGCGTTTCTCTGAAAGAGAAGCAGTCTGTTCCAACACTTCAATTCACTGTGCGAAGTGAATGGAGTGTTGCATCACTTTCTAAATTCTGTCCTTTCAGAGAAAATCACTTTCCTTTGAAAGTGCCTTAAACTACTTTCAAGCATTCACAAAAAACTCACATGCATTTCTTTTAAAGAGAAGCAGTGTGTTCCAACACTTCAATTCATTGCGCGAAGGGAATGGAGTGTTGCTTTACTTTCTAAATGCTGTCCTTTCATAGAAAATCACTTTCCTTTGAAAGAGCCTTAAGCTACTTACAAGCATTCAACAGAAACTCACATGCATTTCTCTGAAAGAGAAGCAGTCTGTTCCAACACTTCAATTCACTGTACAAAGTGAATTGAGTGTTGCTTCACTTTCTAAATGCTGTCCTTTCAGAGAAAATCACTTTCCTTTGAAAGTGCCTTAAGCAACTTGCAAGCATTCACAAGAAACACTAATGCGTTTCTATGAAAGAGAAGCACTCTGTTCCAACACTTCAATTCACTGCACGAAGGGAATGGAGTGTTGCTTCACTTTCTAAATGCTGTCCTTTCAGAGAAAATCACTTTCCTTTGAAAGTGCCTTAAGCGACTTGCAATAATTCACAAGAAACTCACATGCGTTTTTCTGAAAGAGAAGCAGTCTGTTCCAACACTTCAATTCACTCTGCGAAGTGAATGGAGTGTTGCTTCAGTTTCTAAATGCTGTCCTTTCAGAGAAAATCACTTTCCTTTGAAAGTGCCTTAAGCAATTTGCAAGCATTCACAAGAAACACTAATGCGTTTCTATGAAAGAGAAGCACTCTGTTCCAACACTTCAATTCACTGCACGAAGGGAATTGAGTGTTGCTTCACTTTCTAAATGCTGTCCTTTCAGAGAAAATCACTTTCCTTTGAAAGTGCCTTAAGCTACTTACAAGCATTAGGAAGAAACTCACATGCGTTTCTCTGAAAGAGAAGCAGTCTGTTCCAACACTTCAATTCACTGTGCGAAGTGAATGGAGTGTTGCATCACTTTCTAAATTATGTCCTTTCAGAGAAAATCACTTTCCTTTGAAAGTGCCTTAAACTACTTTCAAGCATTCACAAAAAACTCACATGCGTTTCTCTTAAAGAGAAGTAGTGTGTTCCAACACTTCAATTCACTGTGCGAAGTGAATGGAGTGTTGCTTCACTTTCTAAATGCTGTCCTTTCAGAGAAAATCACTCTGCTTTGAAAGTGCCTTAAGCTACTTTCAAGCATTCACAAAAAACTCACATGCGTTTCTCTTAAAGAGAAGCAGTGTGTTCCAACACTTCAATTCACTGTGCGAAGTGAATGGAGTGTTGCTTCAGTTTCTAAATGCTGTCCTTTCAGGGAAAATCACTTTCCTTTGAAAGTGCCTTAAGCAATTTGCAAGCATTCACAAGAAACACTAATGCGTTTCTATGAAAGAGAAGCACTCTGTTCCAACACTTCAATTCACTGCACGAAGGGAATTGAGTGTTGCTTCACTTTCTAAATATTGTCCTTTCAGAGAAAATCACTTTTCTTTGAAAGTGCCTTAAGCTACTTACAAGCATTCACCAGAAACTCACATGCGTTTCTCTGAAAGAGAAGCAGACTGTTCCAACACTTCAATTCACTGTGCGAAGTGAATGGAGTGTTGCTTCACTTTCTAAATGCTGTCCTTTCAGAGAAAATCACTTTCCTTTGAAAGTGCCTTAAGCTACTTGCAAGCATTAGGAAGAAACTCACATGCGTTTCTCTCAAAGAGAAGCACTCTGTTCCAACACTTCAATTCACTGCACGAAGGGAAGGGAGTGTTGCTTCACTTTCTAAATGCTGTCCTTTCAGAGAAAATCACTTTCCTTTGAAAGTGCCTTAAGCGACTTGCAATAATTCACAAGAAACTCACATGCGTTTCTCTGAAAGAGAAGCAGTCTGTTCCAACACTTCAATTCAGTGTGCGAAGTGAATGGAGTGTTGCTTCACTTTCTAAATGCTGTCCTTTCAGAGAAAATCACTTACCTTTGAAAGTGCCTTAAGCTACTTACAAGCATTCACCAGAAACTCACATGCGTTTCTCTGAAAGAGAAGCAGTCTGTTCCAACACTTCAATTCACTGTGCGAAGTGAATGGAGTGTTGCTTCACTTTCTAAATGCTGTCCTTTCAGAGAAAATCACTTTCCTTTGAAAGTGCCTTAAGCTACTTACAAGCATTCACCAGAAACTCACATGCGTTTCTCTGAAAGAGAAGCAGTCTGTTCCAAAACTTCAATTCACTCTGCGAAGTGAATGGAGTGTTGCTTCACTTTCTAAATGCTGTTCTTTCAGAGAAAATCACTTTCCTTTGAAAGTGCCTTAAGCTACTTACAAGCATTCAACTTAAACTCACATGAATTTCTCTGAAAGAGAAGCAGTCTGTTCCAAAACTTCAATTCACTCTGCGAAGTGAATGGAGTGTTGCTTCACTTTCTAAATGCTGTTCTTTCAGAGAAAATCACTTTCCTTTGAAAGTGCCTTAAGAGACTTGCAATAATTCACAAGAAACTAACATGCGTTTCTCTGAAAGAGAAGCAGTCTGTTCCAACACTTCAATTCACTGTGCGAAGTGAATGGAGTGTTGCTTCAGTTTCTAAATGCTGTCCTTTCAGAGAAAATCACTTTCCTTTGAAAGTGCCTTAAGCTACTTACAAGCATTCACCAGAAACTCACATGCGTTTCTCTGAAAGAGAAGCAGTCTGTTCCAACACTTAAATTCACTGTGTGAAGTGAATGGAGTGTTGCCTCACTTTCTAAATGCTGTCCTTTCAGAGAAAATCACTTTCCTTTGAAAGTGCCTTAAGCTACTTACAAGCATTCACCAGAAACTCACATGCGTTTCTCTGAAAGAGAAGCAGTCTGTTCCAACACTTCAATTCACTGCGCGAAGTGAATGGAGTGTTGCTTCACTATCTAAACGCTGTCCTTTCAGAGAAAATCAATTTCCTTTGAAAGTGCCTTAAGCTACTTGCAAGCATTCCCAAGAAACACTGATGCGTTTCTATGAAAGAGAAGCAGTCTGTTCCAACACTTCAATTCATTGCGCGAAGGGAATGGAGTGTTGCTTTACTTTCTAAATGCTGTCCTTTCAGAGAAAATCACTTTCCTTTGAAAGAGCCTTAAGCTACTTACAAGCATTCAACAGAAACTCACATGCATTTCTCTGAAAGAGAAGCAGTCTGTTCCAACACTTCAATTCACTGTACAAAGTGAATTGAGTGTTGCTTCACTTTCTAAATGCTGTCCTTTCAGAGAAAATCACTTTCCTTTGAAAGTGCCTTAAGCAACATGCAAGCATTCACAAGAAACACTAATGCATTTCTATGAAAGAGAAGCACTCTGTTCCAACACTTCAATTCACTGCACGAAGGGAATGGAGTGTTGCTTCACTTTCTAAATGCTGTCCTTTCAGAGAAAATCACTTTCCTTTGAAAGTGCCTTAAGCGACTTGCAATAATTCACAAGAAACTCACATGCGTTTTTCTGAAAGAGAAGCAGTCTGTTCCAACACTTCAATTCACTCTGCGAAGTGAATGGAGTGTTGCTTCAGTTTCTAAATGCTGTCCTTTCAGAGAAAATCACTTTCCTTTGAAAGTGCCTTAAGCAATTTGCAAGCATTCACAAGAATCACTAATGCGTTTCTATGAAAGAGAAGCACTCTGTTCCAACACTTCAATTCACTGCACGAAGGGAATTGAGTGTTGCTTCACTTTCTAAATGCTGTCCTTTCAGAGAAAATCACTTTCCTTTGAAAGTGCCTTAAGCTACTTACAAGCATTAGGAAGAAACTCACATGCGTTTCTCTGAAAGAGAAGCAGTCTGTTCCAACACTTCAATTCACTGTGCGAAGTGAATGGAGTGTTGCTTCAGTTTCTAAATGCTGTCCTTTCAGAGAAAATCACTTTCCTTTGAAAGTGCCTTAAGCTACTTACAAGCATTAGGAAGAAACTCACATGCGTTTCTCTGAAAGAGAAGCAGTCTGTTCCAACACTTCAATTCACTGTGCGAAGTGAATGGAGTGTTGCTTCACTTTCTAAATGCTGTCCTTTCAGAGAAAATCACTTTCCTTTGAAAGTGCCTTAAGCTACTTACAAGCATTCACCAGAAACTCACATGCGTTTCTCTGAAAGAGAAGCAGTCTGTTCCAACACTTCAATTCACTGTCCGAAGTGAATGGAGTGTTGCTTCACTTTCTAAATGCTGTCCTTTCAGAGAAAATCACTTTCCTTTGAAAGTGCCTTAAGCTACTTGCAAGCATTAGGAAGAAACTCACATGCGTTTCTCTGAAAGAGAAGCAGACTGTTCCAACACTTCAATTCACTGTGTGAAGTGAATGGAGTGTTGCCTCACTTTCTAAATGCTGTCCTTTCAGAGAAAATCACTTTCCGTTGAAAGTGCCTTAAGCAACTTGCAAGCATTCACCAGAAACTCACATGCGTTTCTCTGAAAGAGAAGCAGTCTCTTCCAACACTTCAATTCACTGTGCGAAGTGAATGGAGTGTTGCTTCACTTTCTAAATGCTGTCCTTTCAGAGAAAATCACTTTTCTTTGAAAGTGCCTTAAGCTACTTACAAGCATTCACCAGAAACTCACATGCGTTTCTCCGAAAGAGAAGCAGTCTGTTCCAATACTTCAATTCACTCTGCGAAGTGAATGGAGTGTTGCTTCACTTTCTAAATGCTGTCCTTTCAGAGAAAATCACTTTCCTTTGAAAGTGCCTTAAGCTACTTACAAGCATTCAACTTAAACTCACATGCATTTCTCTGAAAGAGAAGCAGTCTGTTCCAACACTTCAATTCAATGTGCGAAGTGAATGGAGTGTTGCTTCACTTTCTAAATGCTGTCCTTTCAGAGAAAATCACTTTCCTTTGAAAGTGCCTTAAGCTACTTACAAGCATTCACCAGAAACTCACATGCGTTTCTCTGAAAGAGAAGCAGTCTGTTCCAACACTTCAATTCACTGTGCGAAGTGAATGGAGTGTTGCTTCACTTTCTAAATATTGTCCTTTCAGAGAAAATCACTTTTCTTTGAAAGTGCCTTAAGCTACTTACAAGCATTCACCAGAAACTCACATGCGTTTCTCTGAAAGAGAAGCAGACTGTTCCAACACTTCAATTCACTGTGCGAAGTGAATGGAGTGTTGCTTCACTTTCTAAATGCTGTCCTTTCAGAGAAAATCACTTTCCTTTGAAAGTGCCTTAAGCTACTTGCAAGCATTAGGAAGAAACTCACATGCGTTTCTCTGAGAGAGAAGCAGACTGTTCCAACACTTCAATTCACTGTGCGAAGTGAATGGAGTGTTGCTTCACTATCTAAATGCTGTCCTTTCAGAGAAAATCAATTTCCTTTGAAAGTGCCTTAAGCTACTTGCAAGCATTCCCAAGAAACACTAATGCGTTTCTATGAAAGAGAAGCAGTCTGTTCCAACACTTCAATTCATTGCGCGAAGGGAATGGAGTGTTGCTTTACTTTCTAAATGCTGTCCGTTCATAGAAAATCACTTTCCTTTGAAAGAGCCTTAAGCTACTTACAAGCATTCAACAGAAACTCACATGCATTTCTCTGAAAGTGAAGCAGTCTGTTCCAACACTTCAATTCACTGTACAAAGTGAATTGAGTGTTGCTTCACTTTCTAAATGCTGTCCTTTCAGAGAAAATCACTTTCCTTTGAAAGTGCCTTAAGCAACTTGCAAGCATTCACAAGAAACACTAATGCGTTTCTATGAAAGAGAAGCACTCTGTTCCAACACTTCAATTCACTGCACGAAGGAAAGGGAGTGTTGCTTCACTTTCTAAATGCTGTCCTTTCAGAGAAAATCACTTTCCTTTGAAAGTGCCTTAAGCGACTTGCAATAATTCACAAGAAACTCACATGCGTTTCTCTGAAAGAGAAGCAGTCTGTTCCAACACTTCAATTCAGTGTGCGAAGTGAATGGAGTGTTGCTTCACTTTCTAAATGCTGTCCTTTCAGAGAAAATCACTTTCCTTTGAAAGTGCCTTAAGCTACTTACAAGCATTCACCAGAAACTCACATGCGTTTCTCTGAAAGAGAAGCAGTCTGTTCCAACACTTTAATTCAATGTGCGAAGTGAATGGAGTGTTGCTTCACTTTCTAAATGCTGTCCTTTCAGAGAAAATCACTTTCCTTTGAAAGTGCCTTAAGCTACTTACAAGCATTCACCAGAAACTCACATGCGTTTCTCTGAAAGAGAAGCAGTCTGTTCCAAAACTTCAATTCACTCTGCGAAGTGAATGGAGTGTTGCTTCACTTTCTAAATGCTGTTCTTTCAGAGAAAATCACTTTCCTTTGAAAGTGCCTTAAGCTACTTACAAGCATTCAACTTAAACTCACATGAATTTCTCTGAAAGAGAAGCAGTCTGTTCCAAAACTTCAATTCACTCTGCGAAGTGAATGGAGTGTTGCTTCACTTTCTAAATGCTGTTCTTTCAGAGAAAATCACTTTCCTTTGAAAGTGCCTTAAGAGACTTGCAATAATTCACAAGAAACTCACATGCGTTTCTCTGAAAGAGAAGCAGTCTGTTCCAACACTTCAATTCACTGTGCGAAGTGAATGGAGTGTTGCTTCAGTTTCTAAATGCTGTCCTTTCAGAGAAAATCACTTTCCTTTGAAAGTGCCTTAAGCTACTTACAAGCATTCACCAGAAACTCACATGCGTTTCTCTGAAAGAGAAGCAGTCTGTTTCAACACTTCAATTCACTGTGCGAAGTGAATGGAGTGTTGCTTCACTTTCTAAATGCTGTCCTTTCAGAGAAAATCTCTTTCCTTTGAAAGTGCCTTAAGCTACTTACAAGCATTCACCAGAAACTCACATGCGTTTCTCTGAAAGAGAAGCAGTCTGTTCCAACACTTCAATTCACTGTGCGAAGTGAATGGAGTGTTGCTTCACTTTCTAAATGCTGTCCTTTCAGAGAAAATCACTTTCCTTTGAAAGTGCCTTAAGCTACTTGCAAGCGTTAGGAAGAAACTCACATGCGTTTCTCTGAGAGAGAAGCAGACTGTTCCAACATTTCAATTCACTGTGCGAAGTGAATGGAGTGTTGCTTCACTTTCTAAATGCTGTCCTTTCAGAGAAAATCACTCTGCTTTGAAAGTGCCTTAAGCTACTTTCAAGCATTCACAAAAAACTCACATGCGTTTCTCTTAAAGAGAAGCAGTGTGTTCCAACACTTCAATTCACTGTGCGAAGTGAATGGAGTGTTGCTTCAGTTTCTAAATGCTGTCCTTTCAGGGAAAATCACTTTCCTTTGAAAGTGCCTTAAGCAATTTGCAAGCATTCACAAGAAACACTAATGCGTTTCTATGAAAGAGAAGCACTCTGTTCCAACACTTCAATTCACTGCACGAAGGGAATTGAGTGTTGCTTCACTTTCTAAATATTGTCCTTTCAGAGAAAATCACTTTTCTTTGAAAGTGCCTTAAGCTACTTACAAGCATTCACCAGAAACTCACATGCGTTTCTCTGAAAGAGAAGCAGACTGTTCCAACACTTCAATTCACTGTGCGAAGTGAATGGAGTGTTGCTTCACTTTCTAAATGCTGTCCTTTCAGAGAAAATCACTTTCCTTTGAAAGTGCCTTAAGCTACTTGCAAGCATTAGGAAGAAACTCACATGCGTTTCTCTCAAAGAGAAGCAGTCTGTTCCAACACTTCAATTCATTGCGCGAAGGGAATGGAGTGTTGCTTTACTTTCTAAATGCTGTCCTTTCATAGAAAATCACTTTCCTTTGAAAGAGCCTTAAGCTACTTACAAGCATTCAACAGAAACTCACATGCATTTCTCTGAAAGTGAAGCAGTCTGTTCCAACACTTCAATTCACTGTACAAAGTGAATTGAGTGTTGCTTCACTTTCTAAATGCTGTCCTTTCAGAGAAAATCACTTTCCTTTGAAAGTGCCTTAAGCAACTTGCAAGCATTCACAAGAAACACTAATGCGTTTCTATGAAAGAGAAGCACTCTGTTCCAACACTTCAATTCACTGCACGAAGGGAAGGGAGTGTTGCTTCACTTTCGAAATGCTGTCCTTTCAGAGAAAATCACTTTCCTTTGAAAGTGCCTTAAGCGACTTGCAATAATTCACAAGAAACTCACATGCGTTTCTCTGAAAGAGAAGCAGTCTGTTCCAACACTTCAATTCACTGTGCGAAGTGAATGGAGTGTTGCTTCACTTTCTAAATGCTGTCCTTTCAGAGAAAATCACTTTCCTTTGAAAGTGCCTTAAGCTACTTACAAGCATTCACCAGAAACTCACATGCGTTTCTCTGAAAGAGAAGCAGTCTGTTCCAACACTTCAATTCACTGTGCGAAGTGAATGGAGTGTTGCTTCACTTTCTAAATGCTGTCCTTTCAGAGAAAATCACTTTCCTTTGAAAGTGCCTTAAGCTACTTACAAGCATTCACCAGAAACTCACATGCGTTTCTCTGAAAGAGAAGCAGTCTGTTCCAAAACTTCAATTCACTCTGCGAAGTGAATGGAGTGTTGCTTCACTTTCTAAATGCTGTTCTTTCAGAGAAAATCACTTTCCTTTGAAAGTGCCTTAAGCTACTTACAAGCATTCAACTTAAACTCACATGAATTTCTCTGAAAGAGAAGCAGTCTGTTCCAACACTTCAATTCACTGTGCGAAGTGAATGGAGAGTTGCTTCACTTTCTAAATGCTGTCCTTTCAGAGAAAATCACTTTCCTTTGAAAGTGCCTTAAGCTACTTACAAGCATTAGGAAGAAACTCACATGCGTTTCTCTGAAAGAGAAGCAGTCTGTTCCAACACTTCAATTCACTGTGCGAAGTGAATGGAGTGTTGCTTCACTTTCTAAATTCTGTCCTTTCAGAGAAAATCACTTTCCTTTGAAAGTGCCTTAAACTACTTTCAAGCATTCACAAAAAACCACATGCGTTTCTCTTAAAGAGAAGCAGTGTGTTCCAACACTTCAATTCACTGTGCGAAGTGAATGGAGTGTTGCTTCAGTTTCTAAATGCTGTCCTTTCAGAGAAAATCACTTTCCTTTGAAAGTGCCTTAAGAGACTTGCAATAAGTCACAAGAAACTCACATGCGTTTCTCTGAAAGAGAAGCAGTCTGTTCCAACACTTCAATTCACTGCGCGAAGTGAATGGAGTGTTGCTTCAGTTTCTAAATGCTGTCCTTTCAGAGAAAATCACTTTCCTTTGAAAGTGCCTTAAGCTACTTACAAGCATTCACCAGAAACTCACATGCGTTTCTCTGAAAGAGAAGCAGTCTGTTTCAACACTTCAATTCACTGTGTGAAGTGAATGGAGTGTTGCTTCACTTTCTAAATGCTGTCCTTTCAGAGAAAATCTCTTTCCTTTGAAAGTGCCTTAAGCTACTTACAAGCATTCACCAGAAACTCACATGCGTTGCTCTGAAAGAGAAGCAGTCTGTTCCAACACTTCAATTCACTGTGCGAAGTGAATGGAGTGTTGCTTCACTTTCTAAATGCTGTCCTTTCAGAGAAAATCACTTTCCTTTGAAAGTGCCTTAAGCTACTTGCAAGCGTTAGGAAGAAACTCACATGCGTTTCTCTGAGAGAGAAGCAGACTGTTCCAACATTTCAATTCACTGTGCGAAGTGAATGGAGTGTTGCTTCACTTTCTAAATGCTGTCCTTTCAGAGAAAATCACTCTGCTTTGAAAGTGCCTTAAGCTACTTTCAAGCATTCACAAAAAACTCACATGCGTTTCTCTGAGAGAGAAGCAGACTGTTCCAACATTTCAATTCACTGTGCGAAGTGAATGGAGTGTTGCTTCAGTTTCTAAATGCTGTCCTTTCAGGGAAAATCACTTTCCTTTGAAAGTGCCTTAAGCAATTTGCAAGCATTCACAAGAAACACTAATGCGTTTCTATGAAAGAGAAGCACTCTGTTCCAACACTTCAATTCACTGCACGAAGGGAATTGAGTGTTGCTTCACTTTCTAAATGCTGTCCTTTCAGAGAAAATCACTTTCCTTTGAAAGTGCCTTAAGCTACTTACAAGCATTAGGAAGAAACTCACATGCGTTTCTCTGAAAGAGAAGCAGTCTGTTCCAACACTTCAATTCACTGTGCGAAGTGAATGGAGTGTTGCATCACTTTCTAAATTCTGTCCTTTCAGAGAAAATCACTTTCCTTTGAAAGTGCCTTAAACTGCTTTCAAGCATTCACAAAAAACTCACATGCGTTTCTTTTAAAGAGAAGCAGTGTGTTCCAACACTTCAATTCACTGTGCGAAGTGAATGGAGTGTTGCTTCAGTTTCTAAATGCTGTCCTTTCAGAGAAAATCACTTTCCTTTGAAAGTGCCTTAAGCGACTTGCAATAATTCACAATAAACTCACATGCGTTTCTCTGAAAGAGAAGCAGTCTGTTCCAACACTTCAATTCACTGTGCGAAGTGAATGGAGTGTTGCTTCACTTTCTAAATGCTGTCCTTTCAGAGAAAATCACTTTCCTTTTAAAGTGCCTTAAGCTACTTGCAAGCATTAGGAAGAAACTCACATGCGTTTCTCTGAAAGAGAAGCAGTCTGTTCCAACACTTAAATTCACTGTGTGAAGTGAATGGAGTGTTGCCTCACTTTCTAAATGCTGTCCTTTCAGAGAAAATCACTTTCCTTTGAAAGTGCCTTAAGCTACTTACAAGCATTCACCATAAACTCACATGCGTTTCTCTGAAAGAGAAGCAGTCTGTTCCAACACTTCAATTCACTGCGCGAAGCGAATGGAGTGTTGCTTCACTATCTAAACGCTGTCCTTTCCGAGAAAATCAATTTCCTTTGAAAGTGCCTTAAGCTACTTACAAGCATTCAACTTAAACTCACATGCATTTCTCTGAAAGAGAAGCAGTCTGTTCCAACACTTCAATTCAATGTGCGAAGTGAATGGAGTGTTGCTTCACTTTCTAAATGCTGTCCTTTCAGAGAAAATCACTTTCCTTTGAAAGTGCCTTAAGCTACTTACAAGCATTCACCAGAAACTCACATGCGTTTCTCTGAAAGAGAAGCAGTCTGTTCCAACACTTCAATTCACTGTGCGAAGTGAATGGAGTGTTGCTTCACTTTCTAAATATTGTCCTTTCAGAGAAAATCACTTTTCTTTGAAAGTGCCTTAAGCTACTTACAAGCATTCACCAGAAACTCACATGCGTTTCTCTGAAAGAGAAGCAGACTGTTCCAACACTTCAATTCACTGTGCGAAGTGAATGGAGTGTTGCTTCACTTTCTAAATGCTGTCCTTTCAGAGAAAATCACTTTCCTTTGAAAGTGCCTTAAGCTACTTGCAAACATTAGGAAGAAACTCACATGCGTTTCTCTCAAAGAGAAGCAGTCTGTTCCAACACTTCAATTCACAGTGCGAAGTGAATGGAGTGTTGCTTCAGTTTCTAAATGCTGTCCTTTCAGAGAAAATCACTTTCCTTTGAAAGTGCCTTAAGCAACTTGCAAGAATTCACAAGAAACTCACATGCGTTTCTCTGAAAGAGAAGCAGTCTGTTCCAACACTTCAATTCACTGTGCGAAGTGAATGGAGTGTTGCTTCACTATCTAAATGCTGTCCTTTCAGAGAAAATCAATTTCCTTTGAAAGTGCCTTAAGCTACTTGCAAGCATTCCCAAGAAACACTAATGCGTTTCTATGAAAGAGAAGCAGTCTGTTCCAACACTTCAATTCATTGCGCAAAGGGAATGGAGTGTTGCTTTACTTTCTAAATGCTGTCCGTTCATAGAAAATCACTTTCCTTTGAAAGAGCCTTAAGCTACTTACAAGCATTCAACAGAAACTCACATGCATTTCTTTGAAAGTGAAGCAGTCTGTTCCAACACTTCAATTCACTGTACAAAGTGAATTGAGTGTTGCTTCACTTTCTAAATGCTGTCCTTTCAGAGAAAATCACTTTCCTTTGAAATTGCCTTAAGCAACTTGCAAGCATTCACAAGAAACACTAATGCGTTTCTATGAAAGAGAAGCACTCTGTTCCAACACTTCAATTCACTGCACGAAGGGAAGGGAGTGTTGCTTCACTTTCTAAATGCTGTCCTTTCAGAGAAAATCACTTTCCTTTGAAAGTGCCTTAAGCGACTTGCAATAATTCACAAGAAACTCACATGCGTTTCTCTGAAAGAGAAGCAGTCTGTTCCAACACTTCAATTCAGTGTGCGAAGTGAATGGAGTGTTGCTTCACTTTCTAAATGCTGTCCTTTCAGAGAAAATCACTTTCCTTTGAAAGTGCCTTAAGCTACTTACAAGCATTCACCAGAAACTCACATGCGTTTCTCTGAAAGAGAAGCAGTCTGTTCCAACACTTCAATTCACTGTGCGAAGTGAATGGAGTGTTGCTTCACTTTCTAAATGCTGTCCTTTCAGAGAAAATCACTTTCCTTTGAAAGTGCCTTAAGCTACTTACAAGCATTCACCAGAAACTCACATGCGTTTCTCTGAAAGAGAAGCAGTCTGTTCCAAAACTTCAATTCACTCTGCGAAGTGAATGGAGTGTTGCTTCACTTTCTAAATGCTGTTCTTTCAGAGAAAATCACTTTCCTTTGAAAGTGCCTTAAGCTACTTACAAGCATTCAACTTAAACTCACATGAATTTCTCTGAAAGAGAAGCAGTCTGTTCCAAAACTTCAATTCACTCTGCGAAGTGAATGGAGTGTTGCTTCACTTTCTAAATGCTGTTCTTTCTGAGAAAATCACTTTCCTTTGAAAGTGCCTTAAGAGACTTGCAATAATTCACAAGAAACTCACATGCGTTTCTCTGAAAGAGAAGCAGTCTGTTCCAACACTTCAATTCACTGTGCGAAGTGAATGGAGTGTTGCTTCAGTTTCTAAATGCTGTCCTTTCAGAGAAAATCACTTTCCTTTGAAAGTGCCTTAAGCTACTTACAAGCATTCACCAGAAACTCACATGCGTTTCTCTGAAAGAGAAGCAGTCTGTTTCAACACTTCAATTCACTGTGCGAAGTGAATGGAGTGTTGCTTCACTTTCTAAATGCTGTCCTTTCAGAGAAAATCTCTTTCCTTTGAAAGTGCCTTAAGCTACTTACAAGCATTCACCAGAAACTCACATGCGTTTCTCTGAAAGAGAAGCAGTCTGTTCCAACACTTCAATTCACTGTGCGAAGTGAATGGAGTGTTGCTTCACTTTCTAAATGCTGTCCTTTCAGAGAAAATCACTTTCCTTTGAAAGTGCCTTAAGCTACTTGCAAGCGTTAGGAAGAAACTCACATGCGTTTCTCTGAGAGAGAAGCAGACTGTTCCAACATTTCAATTCACTGTGCGAAGTGAATGGAGTGTTGCTTCACTTTCTAAATGCTGTCCTTTCAGAGAAAATCACTCTGCTTTGAAAGTGCCTTAAGCTACTTTCAAGCATTCACAAAAAACTCACATGCGTTTCTCTTAAAGAGAAGCAGTGTGTTCCAACACTTCAATTCACTGTGCGAAGTGAATGGAGTGTTGCTTCAGTTTCTAAATGCTGTCCTTTCAGGGAAAATCACTTTCCTTTGAAAGTGCCTTAAGCAATTTGCAAGCATTCACAAGAAACACTAATGCGTTTCTATGAAAGAGAAGCACTCTGTTCCAACACTTCAATTCACTGCACGAAGGGAATTGAGTGTTGCTTCACTTTCTAAATATTGTCCTTTCAGAGAAAATCACTTTTCTTTGAAAGTGCCTTAAGCTACTTACAAGCATTCACCAGAAACTCACATGCGTTTCTCTGAAAGAGAAGCAGACTGTTCCAACACTTCAATTCACTGTGCGAAGTGAATGGAGTGTTGCTTCACTTTCTAAATGCTGTCCTTTCAGAGAAAATCACTTTCCTTTGAAAGTGCCTTAAGCTACTTGCAAGCATTAGGAAGAAACTCACATGCGTTTCTCTCAAAGAGAAGCAGTCTGTTCCAACACTTCAATTCATTGCGCGAAGGGAATGGAGTGTTGCTTTACTTTCTAAATGCTGTCCTTTCATAGAAAATCACTTTCCTTTGAAAGAGCCTTAAGCTACTTACAAGCATTCAACAGAAACTCACATGCATTTCTCTGAAAGTGAAGCAGTCTGTTCCAACACTTCAATTCACTGTACAAAGTGAATTGAGTGTTGCTTCACTTTCTAAATGCTGTCCTTTCAGAGAAAATCACTTTCCTTTGAAAGTGCCTTAAGCAACTTGCAAGCATTCACAAGAAACACTAATGCGTTTCTATGAAAGAGAAGCACTCTGTTCCAACACTTCAATTCACTGCACGAAGGGAAGGGAGTGTTGCTTCACTTTCGAAATGCTGTCCTTTCAGAGAAAATCACTTTCCTTTGAAAGTGCCTTAAGCGACTTGCAATAATTCACAAGAAACTCACATGCGTTTCTCTGAAAGAGAAGCAGTCTGTTCCAACACTTCAATTCACTGTGCGAAGTGAATGGAGTGTTGCTTCACTTTCTAAATGCTGTCCTTTCAGAGAAAATCACTTTCCTTTGAAAGTGCCTTAAGCTACTTACAAGCATTCACCAGAAACTCACATGCGTTTCTCTGAAAGAGAAGCAGTCTGTTCCAACACTTCAATTCACTGTGCGAAGTGAATGGAGTGTTGCTTCACTTTCTAAATGCTGTCCTTTCAGAGAAAATCACTTTCCTTTGAAAGTGCCTTAAGCTACTTACAAGCATTCACCAGAAACTCACATGCGTTTCTCTGAAAGAGAAGCAGTCTGTTCCAAAACTTCAATTCACTCTGCGAAGTGAATGGAGTGTTGCTTCACTTTTTAAATGCTGTTCTTTCAGAGAAAATCACTTTCCTTTGAAAGTGCCTTAAGCTACTTACAAGCATTCAACTTAAACTCACATGAATTTCTCTGAAAGAGAAGCAGTCTGTTCCAACACTTCAATTCACTGTGCGAAGTGAATGGAGAGTTGCTTCACTTTCTAAATGCTGTCCTTTCAGAGAAAATCACTTTCCTTTGAAAGTGCCTTAAGCTACTTACAAGCATTAGGAAGAAACTCACATGCGTTTCTCTGAAAGAGAAGCAGTCTGTTCCAACACTTCAATTCACTGTGCGAAGTGAATGGAGTGTTGCTTCACTTTCTAAATTCTGTCCTTTCAGAGAAAATCACTTTCCTTTGAAAGTGCCTTAAACTACTTTCAAGCATTCACAAAAAACCACATGCGTTTCTCTTAAAGAGAAGCAGTGTGTTCCAACACTTCAATTCACTGTGCGAAGTGAATGGAGTGTTGCTTCAGTTTCTAAATGCTGTCCTTTCAGAGAAAATCACTTTCCTTTGAAAGTGCCTTAAGAGACTTGCAATAATTCACAAGAAACTCACATGCGTTTCTCTGAAAGAGAAGCAGTCTGTTCCAACACTTCAATTCACTGCGCGAAGTGAATGGAGTGTTGCTTCAGTTTCTAAATGCTGTCCTTTCAGAGAAAATCACTTTCCTTTGAAAGTGCCTTAAGCTACTTACAAGCATTCACCAGAAACTCACATGCGTTTCTCTGAAAGGGAAGCAGTCTGTTTCAACACTTCAATTCACTGTGCGAAGTGAATGGAGTGTTGCTTCACTTTCTAAATGCTGTCCTTTCAGAGAAAATCTCTTTCCTTTGAAAGTGCCTTAAGCTACTTACAAGCATTCACCAGAAACTCACATGCGTTTCTCTGAAAGAGAAGCAGTCTGTTCCAACACTTCAATTCACTGTGCGAAGTGAATGGAGTGTTGCTTCACTTTCTAAATGCTGTCCTTTCAGAGAAAATCACTTTCCTTTGAAAGTGCCTTAAGCTACTTGCAAGCGTTAGGAAGAAACTCACATGCGTTTCTCTGAGAGAGAAGCAGACTGTTCCAACATTTCAATTCACTGTGCGAAGTGAATGGAGTGTTGCTTCACTTTCTAAATGCTGTCCTTTCAGAGAAAATCACTCTGCTTTGAAACTGCCTTAAGCTACTTTCAAGCATTCACAAAAAACTCACATGCGTTTCTCTTAAAGAGAAGCAGTGTGTTCCAACACTTCAATTCACTGTGCGAAGTGAATGGAGTGTTGCTTCAGTTTCTAAATGCTGTCCTTTCAGGGAAAATCACTTTCCTTTGAAAGTGCCTTAAGCAATTTGCAAGCATTCACAAGAAACACTAATGCGTTTCTATGAAAAGGAAGCACTCTGTTCCAACACATCAATTCACTGCACGAAGGGAATTGAGTGTTGCTTCACTTTCTAAATGCTGTCCTTTCAGAGAAAATCACTTTCCTTTGAAAGTGCCTTAAGCTACTTACAAGCATTAGGAAGAAACTCACATGCGTTTCTCTGAAAGAGAAGCAGTCTGTTCCAACACTTCAATTCACTGTGCGAAGTGAATGGAGTGTTGCATCACTTTCTAAATTCTGTCCTTTCAGAGAAAATCACTTTCCTTTGAAAGTGCCTTAAACTGCTTTCAAGCATTCACAAAAAACTCACATGCGTTTCTTTTAAAGAGAAGCAGTGTGTTCTAACACTTCAATTCACTGTGCGAAGTGAATGGAGTGTTGCTTCAGTTTCTAAATGCTGTCCTTTCAGAGAAAATCACTTTCCTTTGAAAGTGCCTTAAGCGACTTGCAATAATTCACAATAAACTCACATGCGTTTCTCTGAAAGAGAAGCAGTCTGTTCCAACACTTCAATTCATGTGCGAAGTGAATGGAGTGTTGCTTCACTTTCTAAATGCTGTCCTTTCAGAGAAAATCACTTTCCTTTTAAAGTGCCTTAAGCTACTTGCAAGCATTAGGAAGAAACTCACATGCGTTTCTCTGAAAGAGAAGCAGTCTGTTCCAACACTTCAATTCACTGTGCGAAGTGAATGGAGTGTTGCTTCACTTTCTAAATGCTGTCCTTTCAGAGAAAATCACTTTCCTTTGAAAGTGCCTTAAGCTACTTGCAAGCGTTAGGAAGAAACTCACATGCGTTTCTCTGAGAGAGAAGCAGACTGTTCCAACATTTCAATTCACTGTGCGAAGTGAATGGAGTGTTGCTTCACTTTCTAAATGCTGTCCTTACAGAGAAAATCACTCTGCTTTGAAAGTGCCTTAAGCTACTTTCAAGCATTCACAAAAAACTCACATGCGTTTCTCTTAAAGAGAAGCAGTGTGTTCCAACACTTCAATTCACTGTGCGAAGTGAATGGAGAGTTGCTTCAGTTTCTAAATGCTGTCCTTTCAGGGAAAATCACTTTCCTTTGAAAGTGCCTTAAGCAATTTGCAAGCATTCACAAGAAACACTAATGCGTTTCTATGAAAGAGAAGCACTCTGTTCCAACACTTCAATTCACTGCACGAAGGGAATTGAGTGTTGCTTCACTTTCTAAATATTGTCCTTTCAGAGAAAATCACTTTTCTTTGAAAGTGCCTTAAGCTACTTACAAGCATTCACCAGAAACTCACATGCGTTTCTCTGAAAGAGAAGCAGACTGTTCCAACACTTCAATTCACTGTGCGAAGTGAATGGAGTGTTGCTTCACTTTCTAAATGCTGTCCTTTCAGAGAAAATCACTTTCCTTTGAAAGTGCCTTAAGCTACTTGCAAGCATTAGGAAGAAACTCACATGCGTTTCTCTCAAAGAGAAGCAGTCTGTTCCAACACTTCAATTCATTGCGCGAAGGGAATGGAGTGTTGCTTTACTTTCTAAATGCTGTACTTTCATAGAAAATCACTTTCCTTTGAAAGAGCCTTAAGCTACTTACAAGCATTCAACAGAAACTCACATGCATTTCTCTGAAAGTGAAGCAGTCTGTTCCAACACTTCAATTCACTGTACAAAGTGAATTGAGTGTTGCTTCACTTTCTAAATGCTGTCCTTTCAGAGAAAATCACTTTCCTTTGAAAGTGCCTTAAGCAACTTGCAAGCATTCACAAGAAACACTAATGCGTTTCTATGAAAGAGAAGCACTCTGTTCCAACACTTCAATTCACTGCACGAAGGGAAGGGAGTGTTGCTTCACTTTCGAAATGCTGTCCTTTCAGAGAAAATCACTTTCCTTTGAAAGTGCCTTAAGCGACTTGCAATAATTCACAAGAAACTCACATGCGTTTCTCTGAAAGAGAAGCAGTCTGTTCCAACACTTCAATTCACTGTGCGAAGTGAATGGAGTGTTGCTTCACTTTCTAAATGCTGTCCTTTCAGAGAAAATCACTTTCCTTTGAAAGTGCCTTAAGCTACTTACAAGCATTCACCAGAAACTCACATGCGTTTCTCTGAAAGAGAAGCAGTCTGTTCCAACACTTCAATTCACTGTGCGAAGTGAATGGAGTGTTGCTTCACTTTCTAAATGCTGTCCTTTCAGAGAAAATCACTTTCCTTTGAAAGTGCCTTAAGCTACTTACAAGCATTCACCAGAAACTCACATGCGTTTCTCTGAAAGAGAAGCAGTCTGTTCCAAAACTTCAATTCACTCTGCGAAGTGAATGGAGTGTTGCTTCACTTTTTAAATGCTGTTCTTTCAGAGAAAATCACTTTCCTTTGAAAGTGCCTTAAGCTACTTACAAGCATTCAACTTAAACTCACATGAATTTCTCTGAAAGAGAAGCAGTCTGTTCCAACACTTCAATTCACTGTGCGAAGTGAATGGAGAGTTGCTTCACTTTCTAAATGCTGTCCTTTCAGAGAAAATCACTTTCCTTTGAAAGTGCCTTAAGCTACTTACAAGCATTAGGAAGAAACTCACATGCGTTTCTCTGAAAGAGAAGCAGTCTGTTCCAACACTTCAATTCACTGTGCGAAGTGAATGGAGTGTTGCTTCACTTTCTAAATTCTGTCCTTTCAGAGAAAATCACTTTCCTTTGAAAGTGCCTTAAACTACTTTCAAGCATTCACAAAAAACCACATGCGTTTCTCTTAAAGAGAAGCAGTGTGTTCCAACACTTCAATTCACTGTGCGAAGTGAATGGAGTGTTGCTTCAGTTTCTAAATGCTGTCCTTTCAGAGAAAATCACTTTCCTTTGAAAGTGCCTTAAGAGACTTGCAATAATTCACAAGAAACTCACATGCGTTTCTCTGAAAGAGAAGCAGTCTGTTCCAACACTTCAATTCACTGCGCGAAGTGAATGGAGTGTTGCTTCAGTTTCTAAATGCTGTCCTTTCAGAGAAAATCACTTTCCTTTGAAAGTGCCTTAAGCTACTTACAAGCATTCACCAGAAACTCACATGCGTTTCTCTGAAAGGGAAGCAGTCTGTTTCAACACTTCAATTCACTGTGCGAAGTGAATGGAGTGTTGCTTCACTTTCTAAATGCTGTCCTTTCAGAGAAAATCTCTTTCCTTTGAAAGTGCCTTAAGCTACTTACAAGCATTCACCAGAAACTCACATGCGTTTCTCTGAAAGAGAAGCAGTCTGTTCCAACACTTGAATTCACTGTGCGAAGTGAATGGAGTGTTGCTTCACTTTCTAAATGCTGTCCTTTCAGAGAAAATCACTTTCCTTTGAAAGTGCCTTAAGCTACTTGCAAGCGTTAGGAAGAAACTCACATGCGTTTCTCTGAGAGAGAAGCAGACTGTTCCAACATTTCAATTCACTGTGCGAAGTGAATGGAGTGTTGCTTCACTTTCTAAATGCTGTCCTTTCAGAGAAAATCACTCTGCTTTGAAACTGCCTTAAGCTACTTTCAAGCATTCACAAAAAACTCACATGCGTTTCTCTTAAAGAGAAGCAGTGTGTTCCAACACTTCAATTCACTGTGCGAAGTGAATGGAGTGTTGCTTCAGTTTCTAAATGCTGTCCTTTCAGGGAAAATCACTTTCCTTTGAAAGTGCCTTAAGCAATTTGCAAGCATTCACAAGAAACACTAATGCGTTTCTATGAAAGAGAAGCACTCTGTTCCAACACTTCAATTCACTGCACGAAGGGAATTGAGTGTTGCTTCACTTTCTAAATGCTGTCCTTTCAGAGAAAATCACTTTCCTTTGAAAGTGCCTTAAGCTACTTACAAGCATTAGGAAGAAACTCACATGCGTTTCTCTGAAAGAGAAGCAGTCTGTTCCAACACTTCAATTCACTGTGCGAAGTGAATGGAGTGTTGCATCACTTTCTAAATTCTGTCCTTTCAGAGAAAATCACTTTCCTTTGAAAGTGCCTTAAACTGCTTTCAAGCATTCACAAAAAACTCACATGCGTTTCTTTTAAAGAGAAGCAGTGTGTTCCAACACTTCAATTCACTGTGCGAAGTGAATGGAGTGTTGCTTCAGTTTCTAAATGCTGTCCTTTCAGAGAAAATCACTTTCCTTTGAAAGTGCCTTAAGCGACTTGCAATAATTCACAATAAACTCACATGCGTTTCTCTGAAAGAGAAGCAGTCTGTTCCAACACTTCAATTCACTGTGCGAAGTGAATGGAGTGTTGCTTCACTTTCTAAATGCTGTCCTTTCAGAGAAAATCACTTTCCTTTTAAAGTGCCTTAAGCTACTTGCAAGCATTAGGAAGAAACTCACATGCGTTTCTCTGAAAGAGAAGCAGTCTGTTCCAACACTTAAATTCACTGTGTGAAGTGAATGGAGTGTTGCCTCACTTTCTAAATGCTGTCCTTTCAGAGAAAATCACTTTCCTTTGAAAGTGCCTTAAGCTACTTACAAGCATTCACCATAAACTCACATGCGTTTCTCTGAAAGAGAAGCAGTCTGTTCCAACACTTCAATTCACTGCGCGAAGCGAATGGAGTGTTGCTTAACTATCTAAACGCTGTCCTTTCAGAGAAAATCAATTTCCTTTGAAAGTGCCTTAAGCTACTTGCAAGCATTCCCAAGAAACACTGATGCGTTTCTATGAAAGAGAAGCAGTCTGTTCCAACACTTCAATTCATTGCGCGAAGGGAATGGAGTGTTGCTTTACTTTCTAAATGCTGTCCTTTCATAGAAAATCACTTTCCTTTGAAAGAGCCTTAAGCTACTTACAAGCATTCAACAGAAACTCACATGCATTTCTCTGAAAGAGAAACAGTCTGTTCCAACACTTCAATTCACTGTACAAAGTGAATTGAGTGTTGCCTCACTTTCTAAATGCTGTCCTTTCAGAGAAAATCACTTTCCTTTGAAAGTGCCTTAAGCAACTTGTAAGCATTCACAAGAAACACTAATGCGTTTCTATGAAAGAGAAGCACTCTGTTCCAACACTTCAATTCACTGCACGAAGGGAATGGAGTGTTGCTTCACTTTCTAAATGCTGTCCTTTCAGAGAAAATCACTTTCCTTTGAAAGTGCCTTAAGCGACTTGCAAGCATTCACAAGAAACACTAATGCGTTTATATGAAAGAGAAGCACTCTGTTCCAACACTTCAATTCGCTGCACGAAGGGAATGGAGTGTTGCTTCACTTTCTAAATGCTGTCCTTTCAGAGAAAATCACTGTCCTTTGAAAGTGCCTTAAGCTACTTTCAAGCATTCACAAAAAACTCACATGCGTTTCTCTTAAAGAGAAGCAGTGTGTTCCAACACTTCAATTCACTGTGCGAAGTGAATGGAGTGTTGCTTCAGTTTCTAAATGCTGTCCTTTCAGAGAAAATCACTTTCCTTTGAAAGTGCCTTAAGCAATTTGCAAGCATTCACAAGAAACACTAATGCGTTTCTATGAAAGAGAAGCACTCTGTTCCAACACTTCAATTCACTGCACGAAGGGAATTGAGTGTTGCTTCACTTTCTAAATGCTGTCCTTTCAGAGAAAATCACTTTCCTTTGAAAGTGCCTTAAGCTACTTACAAGCATTAGGAAGAAACTCACATGCGTTTCTCTGAAAGAGAAGCAGTCTGTTCCAACACTTCAATTCACTGTGCGAAGTGATTGGAGTGTTGCATCACTTTCTAAATTCTGTCCTTTCAGAGAAAATCACTTTCCTTTGAAAGTGCCTTAAACTGCTTTCAAGCATTCACAAAAAACTCACATGCGTTTCTTTTAAAGAGAAGCAGTGTGTTCCAACACTTCAATTCACTGTGCGAAGTGAATGGAGTGTTGCTTCAGTTTCTAAATGCTGTCCTTTCAGAGAAAATCACTTTCCTTTGAAAGTGCCTTAAGCGATTTGCAATAATTCACAAGAAACTCACATGCGTTTCTCTGAAAGAGAAGCAGTCTGTTCCAACACTTCAATTCACTGTGCGAAGTGAATGGAGTGTTGCTTCACTTTCTAAATGCTGTCCTTTCAGAGAAAATCACTTTCCTTTGAAAGTGCCTTAAGCTACTTACAAGCATTCACCAGAAACTCACATGCGTTTCTCTGAAAGAGAAGCAGTCTGTTCCAACACTTCAATTCACTGCGCGAATTGAATGGAGTGTTGCTTCACTATCTAAACGCTGTCCTTTCAGAGAAAATCAATTTCCTTTGAAAGTGCCTTAAGCTACTTGCAAGCATTCCCAAGAAACACTGATGCGTTTCTATGAAAGAGAAGCAGTCTGTTCCAACACTTCAATTCATTGCGCGAAGGGAATGGAGTGTTGCTTTACTTTCTAAATGCTGTCCTTTCATAGAAAATCACTTTCCTTTGAAAGAGCCTTAAGCTACTTACAAGCATTCAACAGAAACTCACATGCATTTCTCTGAAAGAGAAGCAGTCTGTTCCAACACTTCAATTCACTGTACAAAGTGAATTGAGTGTTGCTTCACTTTCTAAATGCTGTCCTTTCAGAGAAAATCACTTTCCTTTGAAAGTGCCTTAAGCAACTTGCAAGCATTCACAAGAAACACTAATGCGTTTCTATGAAAGATAAGCACTCTGTTCCAACACTTCAATTCACTGCACGAAGGGAATGGAGTGTTGCTTCACTTTCTAAATGCTGTCCTTTCAGAGAAAATCACTTTCCATTGAAAGTGCCTTAAGCGACTTGCCATAATTCACAAGAAACTCACATGCGTTTCTCTGAAAGAGAAGCAGTCTGTTCCAACACTTCAATTCACTGTGCGAAATGAATGGAGTGTTGCTTCAATTTCTAAATGCTGTCCTTTCAGAGAAAATCACTTTCCTTTGAAAGTGCCTTAAGCAATTTGCAAGCATTCACAAGAAACACTAATGCGTTTCTATGAAAGAGAAGCACTCTGTTCCAACACTTCAATTCACTGCACGAAGGGAATTGAGTGTTGCTTCACTTTCTAAATGCTGTCCTTTCAGAGAAAATCACTTTCCTTTGAAAGTGCCTTAAGCTACTTACAAGCATTAGGAAGTAACTCACATGCGTTTCTCTGAAAGAGAAGCAGTCTGTTCCAACACTTCAATTCACTGTGCGAAGTGAATGGAGTGTTGCATCACTTTCTAAATTATGTCCTTTCAGAGAAAATCACTTTCCTTTGAAAGTGCCTTAAACTACTTTCAAGCATTCACAAAAAACTCACATGCGTTTCTCTTAAAGAGAAGTAGTGTGTTCCAACACTTCAATTCACTGTGCGAAGTGAATGGAGTGTTGCTTCAGTTTCTAAATGCTGTCCTTTCAGAGAAAATCACTTTCCTTTGAAAGTGCCTTAAGCGACTTGCAATAATTCACAAGAAACTCACATGCGTTTCTCTGAAAGAGAAGCAGTCTGTTCCAACACTTCAATTCACTGTGCGAAGTGAATGGAGTGTTGCTTCAGTTTCTAAATGCTGTCCTTTCAGAGAAAATCACTTTCCTTTGAAAGTGCCTTAAGCTACTTACAAGCATTAGGAAGAAACTCACATGCGTTTCTCTGAAAGAGAAGCAGTCTGTTCCAACACTTCAATTCACTGTGCGAAGTGAATGGAGTGTTGCTTCACTTTCTAAATGCTGTCCTTTCAGAGAAAATCACTTTCCTTTGAAAGTGCCTTAAGCTACTTACAAGCATTCACCAGAAACTCACATGCGTTTCTCTGAAAGAGAAGCAGTCTGTTCCAACACTTCAATTCACTGTGCGAAGTGAATGGAGTGTTGCTTCACTTTCTAAATGCTGTCCTTTCAGAGAAAATCACTTTCCTTTGAAAGTGCCTTAAGCTACTTGCAAGCATTAGGAAGAAACTCACATGCGTTTCTCTGAAAGAGAAGCAGACTGTTCCAACACTTCAATTCACTGTGTGAAGTGAATGGATTGTTGTCTCACTTTCTAAATGCTGTCCTTTCAGAGAAAATCACTTTCCTTTTAAAGTGCCTTAAGCTACTTGCAAGCATTAGGAAGAAACTCACATGCGTTTCTCTGAAAGAGAAGCAGTCTGTTCCAACACTTAAATTCACTGTGTGAAGTGAATGGAGTGTTGCCTCACTTTCTAAATGCTGTCCTTTCAGAGAAAATCACTTTCCTTTGAAAGTGCCTTAAGCTACTTACAAGCATTCACCAGAAACTCACATGCGTTTCTCTGAAAGAGAAGCAGTCTGTTCCAACACTTCAATTCACTGCGCGAAGTGAATGGAGTGTTGCTTCACTATCTAAACGCTGTCCTTTCAGAGAAAATCAATTTCCTTTGAAAGTGCCTTAAGCTACTTGCAAGCATTCCCAAGAAACACTGATGCGTTTCTATGAAAGAGAAGCAGTCTGTTCCAACACTTCAATTCATTGCGCGAAGGGAATGGAGTGTTGCTTTACTTTCTAAATGCTGTCCTTTCATAGAAAATCACTTTCCTTTGAAAAAGCCTTAAGCTACTTACAAGCATTCAACAGAAACTCACATGCATTTCTCTGAAAGAGAAGCAGTCTGTTCCAACACTTCAATTCACTGTACAAAGTGAATTGAGTGTTGCTTCACTTTCTAAATGCTGTCCTTTCAGAGAAAATCACTTTCCTTTGAAAGTGCCTTAAGCAACTTGCAAGCATTCACAAGAAACACTAATGCGTTTCTATGAAAGAGAAGCACTCTGTTCCAACACTTCAATTCACTGCACGAAGGGAATGGAGTGTTGCTTCACTTTCTAAATGCTGTCCTTTCAGAGAACATCACTTTCCTTTGAAAGTGCCTTAAGCGACTTGCAATAATTCACAAGAAACTTACATGCGTTTCTCTGAAAGAGAAGCAGTCTGTTCCAACACTTCAATTCATGTGCGAAGTGAATGGAGTGTTGCTTCAGTTTCTAAATGCTGTCCTTTCAGAGAAAATCACTTTCCTTTGAAAGTGCCTTAAGCAATTTGCAAGCATTCACAAGAAACACTAATGCGTTTCTATGAAAGAGAAGCACTCTGTTCCAACACTTCAATTCACTGCACGAAGGGAATTGAGTGTTGCTTCATTTTCTAAATGCTGTCCTTTCAGAGAAAATCACTTTCCTTTGAAAGTGCCTTAAGCTACTTACAAGCATTAGGAAGAAACTCACATGTGTTTCTCTGAAAGAGAAGCAGTCTGTTCCAACACTTCAATTCACTGTGCGAAGTGAATGGAGTGTTGCATCACTTTCTAAATTATGTCCTTTCAGAGAAAATCACTTTCCTTTGAAAGTGCCTTAAACTACTTTCAAGCATTCACAAAAAACTCACATGCGTTTCTCTTAAAGAGAAGTAGTGTGTTCCAACACTTCAATTCATGTGCGAAGTGAATAGAGTGTTGCTTCAGTTTCTAAATGCTGTCCTTTCAGAGAAAATCACTTTCCTTTGAAAGTGCCTTAAGCGACTTGCAATAATTCACAAGAAACTCACATGCGTTTCTCTGAAAGAGAAGCAGTCTGTTCCAACACTTCAATTCACTGTGCGAAGTGAATGGAGTGTTGCTTCAGTTTCTAAATGCTGTCCTTTCAGAGAAAATCACTTTCCTTTGAAAGTGCCTTAAGCTACTTACAAGCATTAGGAAGAAACTCACATGCGTTTCTCTGAAAGAGAAGCAGTCTGTTCCAACACTTCAATTCACTGTGCGAAGTGAATGGAGTGTTGCTTCACTTTCTAAATGCTGTCCTTTCAGAGAAAATCACTTTCCTTTGAAAGTGCCTTAAGCTACTTACAAGCATTCACCAGAAACTCACATGCGTTTCTCTGAAAGAGAAGCAGTCTGTTCCAACACTTCAATTCACTGTGCGAAGTGAATGGAGTGTTGCTTCAGTTTCTAAATGCTGTCCTTTCAGAGAAAATCACTTTCCTTTGAAAGTGCCTTAAGCTACTTGCAAGCATTAGGAAGAAACTCACATGCGTTTCTCTGAAAGAGAAGCAGACTGTTCCAACACTTCAATTCACTGTGTGAAGTGAATGGATTGTTGTCTCACTTTCTAAATGCTGTCCTTTCAGAGAAAATCACTTTCCTTTGAAAGTGCCTTTAGCAACTTGCAAGCATTCACCAGAAACTCACATGCGTTTCTCTGAAAGAGAAGCAGTCTGTTCCAACACTTCAATTCACTGTGCGAAGTGAATGGAGTGTTGCTTCACTTTCTAAATGCTGTCCTTTCAGAGAAAATCACTGTCCTTTGAAAGTGCCTTAAGCTACTTACAAGCATTCAACTTAAACTCACATGCATTTCTCTGAAAGAGAAGCAGTCTGTTCCAACACTTCAATTCACTGTGCGAAGTGAATGGAGTGTTGCTTCACTTTCTAAATGCTGTCCTTTCAGAGAAAATCACTTTCCTTTGAAAGTGCCTTAAGCTACTTACAAGCATTAGGAAGAAACTCACATGCGTTTCTCTGAAAGAGAAGCAGACTGTTCCAACACTTCAATTCACTGTGCGAAGTGAATGGAGTGTTGCTTCACTTTCTAAATGCTGTCCTTTCAGAGAAAATCACTTTCCTTTGAAAGTGCCTTAAGCTACTTGCAAGCATTAGGAAGAAACTCACATGCGTTTCTCTGAAAGAGAAGCAGTCTGTTCCAACACTTCAATTCACTGTGTGAGGTGAATGGAGTGTTGCCTCACTTTCTAAATGCTGTCCTTTCAGAGAAAATCACTTTCCTTTGAAAGTGCCTTAAGCTACTTGCAAGCATTAGGAAGAAACTCACATGCGTTTCTCTGAAAGAGAAGCAGACTGTTCCAACACTTCAATTCACTGTGTGAAGTGAATGGATTGTTGTCTCACTTTCTAAATGCTGTCCTTTCAGAGAAAATCACTTTCCTTTGAAAGTGCCTTTAGCAACTTGCAAGCATTCACCAGAAACTCACATGCGTTTCTCTGAAAGAGAAGCAGTCTGTTCCAACACTTCAATTCACTGTGCGAAGTGAATGGAGTGTAGCTTCACTTTCTAAATGCTGTCCTTTCAGAGAAAATCACTGTCCTTTGAAAGTGCCTTAAGCTACTTACAAGCATTCAACTTAAACTCACATGCATTTCTCTGAAAGAGAAGCAGTCTGTTCCAACACTTCAATTCACTGTGCGAAGTGAATGGAGTGTTGCTTCACTTTCTAAATGCTGTCCTTTCAGAGAAAATCACTTTCATTTGAAAGTGCCTTAAGCTACTTACAAGCATTCACCAGAAACTCACATGCGTTTCTCTGAAAGAGAAGCAGTCTGTTCCAACACTTCAATTCACTCTGCGAAGTGAATGGAGTGTTGCTTTACTTTCTAAATGCTGTCCTTTCAGAGAAAATCACTTTCCTTTGAAAGTGCCTTAAGCTACTTACAAGCATTCAACTTAAACTCACATGAATTTCTCTGAAAGAGAAGCAGTCTGTTCCAACACTTCAATTCACTGTGCGAAGTGAATGGAGTGTTGCTTCACTTTCTAAATGCTGTCCTTTCAGAGAAAATCACTTTCCTTTGAAAGTGCCTTAAGCTACTTACAAGCATTCACCAGAAACTCATGCGTTTCTCTGAAAGAGAAGCAGTCTGTTCCAACACTTCAATTCACTGTGCGAAGTGAATGGAGTGTTGCTTCACTTTCTAAATGCTGTCCTTTCAGAGAAAATCACTTTCCTTTTAAAGTGCCTTAAGCTACTTGCAAGCATTAGGAAGAAACTCACATGCGTTTCTCTGAAAGAGAAGCAGTCTGTTCCAACACTTCAATTCACTGTGTGAAGTGAATGGAGTGTTGCCTCACTTTCTCAATTATGTCCTTTCAGAGAAAATCACTTTCCTTTCAAAGTGCCTTAAGCAACTTGCAAGCATTCACAAGAAACACTAATGCGTTTATATGAAAGAGAAGCACTCTGTTCCAACACTTCAATTCACTGCACGAAGGGAATGGAGTGTTGCTTCACTTTCTAAATGCTGTCCTTTCAGAGAAAATCACTGTCCTTTGAAAGTGCCTTAAGCTACTTACAAGCATTCACCAGAAACTCACATGCGTTTCTCTGAAAGAGAAGCAGTCTGTTCCAACACTTCAATTCACTGTGCGAAGTGAATGGAGTGTTGCTTCACTTTCTAAATGCTGTCCTTTCAGAGAAAATCACTTTCATTTGAAAGTGCCTTAAGCTACTTACAAGCATTCACCAGAAACTCACATGCGTTTCTCTGAAAGAGAAGCAGTCTGTTCCAACACTTCAATTCAGTGTGCGAAGTGAATGGAGTGTTGCTTCACTTTCTAAATGCTGTCCTTTCAGAGAAAATCACTTTCCTTTGAAAGAGCCTTGAGCTACTTACAAGCATTCAGCAGAAACTCACATGTATTTCTCTGAAAAAGAAGCAGTCTGTTCCAACACTTCAATTCACTGTGCGAAGTGAATGGAGTGTTGCTTCACTTTCTAAATGCTGTCCTTTCAGAGAAAACCACTTTTCTTTGATAGTGCCTTAAGCTACTTACAAGCATTCAATAGAAACTCACATGCGTTTCTCTGAAAGAGAAGCAGTCTGTTCCAACACTTCAATTCACTGTGCGAAGTGAATGGAGTGTTGCTTCACTTTCTAAATGCTGTCCTTTCAGAGAAAATCACTTTCCTTTGAAAGTGCCTTAAGCTACTTGCAAGCATTAGGAAGAAACTCACATGCGTTTCTCTGAAAGAGAAGCAGTCTGTTCCAACACTTCAATTCACAGTGCGAAGTGAATGGAGTGTTGCTTCAGTTTCTAAATGCTGTCCTTTCAGAGAAAATCACTTTCCTTTGAAAGTGCCTTAAGCAACTTGCAAGAATTCACAAGAAACTCACATGCGTTTCTCTGAAAGAGAAGCAGTCTGTTCCAACACTTCAATTCACTGTGCGAAGTGAATGGAGTGTTGCTTCACTATCTAAATGCTGTCCTTTCAGAGAAAATCAATTTCCTTTGAAAGTGCCTTAAGCTACTTGCAAGCATTCCCAAGAAACACTAATGCGTTTCTATGAAAGAGAAGCAGTCTGTTCCAACACTTCAATTCATTGCGCGAAGGGAATGGAGTGTTGCTTTACTTTCTAAATGCTGTCCTTTCATAGAAAATCACTTTCCTTTGAAAGAGCCTTAAGCTACTTACAAGCATTCAACAGAAACTCACATGCGTTTCTCTGAAAGAGAAGCAGTCTGTTCCAAAACTTCAATTCACTCTGCGAAGTGAATGGAGTGTTGCTTCACTTTCTAAATGCTGTCCTTTCAGAGAAAATCACTTTCCTTTGAAAGTGCCTTAAGCTACTTACAAGCATTCAACTTAAACTCACATGAATTTCTCTGAAAGAGAAGCAGTCTGCTCCAACACTTCAATTCACTGTGCGAAGTGAATGGAGAGTTGCTTCACTTTCTAAATGCTGTCCTTTCAGAGAAAATCACTTTCCTTTGAAAGTGCCTTAAGCTACTTACAAGCATTCACCAGAAACTCATGCGTTTCTCTGAAAGAGAAGCAGTCTGTTCCAACACTTCAATTCACTGTGCGAAGTGAATGGAGTGTTGCTTCACTTTCTAAATGCTGTCCTTTCAGAGAAAATCACTTTCCTTTTAAAGTGCCTTAAGCTACTTGCAAGCATTAGGAAGAAACTCACATGCGTTTCTCTGAAAGAGAAGCAGTCTGTTCCAACACTTAAATTCACTGTGTGAAGTGAATGGAGTGTTGCCTCACTTTCTAAATGCTGTCCTTTCAGAGAAAATCACTTTCCTTTGAAAGTGCCTTAAGCGTCTTGCAATAATTCACAAGAAACTCACATGCGTTTCTCTGAAAGAGAAGCAGTCTGTTCCAACACTTCAATTCACTGTGCGAAGTGAATGGAGTGTTGCTTCAGTTTCTAAATGCTGTCCTTTCAGAGAAAATCACTTTCCTTTGAAAGTGCCTTAAGCTACTTACAAGCATTAGGAAAAAACTCACATGCGTTTCTCTGAAAGAGAAGCAGTCTGTTCCAACACTTCAATTCACTGTGCGAAGTGAATGGAGTGTTGCTTCACTTTCTAAATGCTGTCCTTTCAGAGAAAATCACTTTCCTTTGAAAGTGCCTTAAGCTACTTACAAGCACTCACCAGAAACTCACATGTGTTTCTCTGAAAGAGAAGCAGTCTGTTCCAAAACTTCAATTCACTCTGCGAAGTGAATGGAGTGTTGCTTTACTTTCTAAATGCTGTCCTTTCAGAGAAAATCACTTTCCTTTGAAAGTGCCTTAAGCTACTTACAAGCATTCAACTTAAACTCACATGAATTTCTCTGAAAGAGAAGCAGTCTGTTCCAACACTTCAATTCACTGTGCGAAGTGAATGGAGTGTTGCTTCACTTTCTAAATGCTGTCCTTTCAGAGAAAATCACTTTCCTTTGAAAGTGCCTTAAGCTACTTACAAGCATTCACCAGAAACTCATGCGTTTCTCTGAAAGAGAAGCAGTCTGTTCCAACACTTCAATTCACTGTGTGAAGTGAATGGAGTGTTGCCTCACTTTCTAAATGCTGTCCTTTCAGAGAAAATCACTTTCCTTTGAAAGTGCCTTAAGCTACTTACAAGCATTCACCAGAAACTCACATGCGTTTCTCTGAAAGAGAAGCAGTCTGTTCCAACACTTCAATTCAATGTGCGAAGTGAATGGAGTGTTGCTTCACTTTCTAAATGCTGTCCTTTCAGAGAAAATCACTTTCCTTTGAAAGTGCCTTAAGCTGCTTACAAGCATTCAACAGAAACTCACATGCATTTCTCTGAAAGTGAAGCAGTCTGTTCCAACACTTCACTTCACTGTGCGAAGTGAATGGAGTGTTGCTTCACTTTCTCAATTATGTCCTTTCAGAGAAAATCACTTTCCTTTCAAAGTGCCTTAAGCAACTTGCAAGCATTCACAAGAAACACTAATGCGTTTATATGAAAGAGAAGCACTCTGTTCCAACACTTCAATTCACTGCACGAAGGGAATGGAGTGTTGCTTCACTTTCTAAATGCTGTCCTTTCAGAGAAAATCACTGTCCTTTGAAAGTGCCTTAAGCTACTTACAAGCATTCACCAGAAACTCACATGCGTTTCTCTGAAAGAGAAGCAGTCGGTTCCAACACTTCAATTCTCTGTGCGAAGTGCATGGATTGTTGCTTCACTTTCTAAATGCTGTCCTTTCAGAGAAAATCACTTTCCTTTGAAAGTGCCTTAAGCTACTTGCAAGCATTCACAAAAAACTCACATGCGTTTCTCTTAAAGAGAAGCAGTGTGTTCCAACACTTCAATTCACTGTGCGAAGTGAATGGAGTTGTGCTTCAGTTTCTAAATGCTGTCCTTTCAGAGAAAATCACTTTCCTTTGAAAGTGCCTTAAGCAATTTGCAAGCATTCACAAGAAACACTAATGCGTTTCTATGAAAGAGAAGCACTCTGTTCCAACACTTCAATTCACTGCACGAAGGGAATTGAGTGTTGCTTCACTTTCTAAATGCTGTCCTTTCAGAGAAAATCACTTTCCTTTGAAAGTGCCTTAAGCTACTTACAAGCATTAGGAAGAAACTCACATGCGTTTCTCTGAAAGAGAAGCAGTCTGTTCCAACACTTCAATTCACTGTGCGAAGTGAATGGAGTGTTGCATCACTTTCTAAATTCTGTCCTTTCAGAGAAAATCACTTTCCTTTGAAAGTGCCTTAAACTACTTTCAAGCATTCACAAAAAACTCACATGCGTTTCTCTTAAAGAGAAGCAGTCTGTTCCAACACTTAAATTCACTGTGCGAAGTGAATGGAGTGTTGCTTCACTTTCTAAATGCTGTCCTTTCAGAGAAAATCACTTTCCTTTGAAAGTGCCTTAAGCTACTTACAAGCATTCACCAGAAACTCACATGCGTTTCTCTGAAAGAGAAGCAGTCTGTTCCAACACTTCAATTCACTGTGCGAAGTGAATGGAGTGTTGCTTCACTTTCTAAATGCTGTCCTTTCAGAGAAAATCACTTTCCTTTGAAAGTGCCTTAAGCTACTTACAAGCATTCACCAGAAACTCACATGCGTTTCTCTGAAAGAGAAGCAGTCTGTTCCAAAACTTCAATTCACTGTGCGAAGTGAATGGAGTGTTGCTTCACTTTCTAAATGCTGTCCTTTCAGAGAAAATCACTTTCCTTTGAAAGTGCCTTAAGCTACTTACAAGCATTCAACTTAAACTCACATGAATTTCTCTGAAAGAGAAGCAGTCTGTTCCAACACTTCAATTCACTGTGCGAAGTGAATGGAGAGTTGCTTCACTTTCTAAATGCTGTCCTTTCAGAGAAAATCACTTTCCTTTGAAAGTGCCTTAAGCTACTTGCAAGCATTCACCAGAAACTCATGCGTTTCTCTGAAAGAGAAGCAGTCTGTTCCAACACTTCAATTCACTGTGCGAAGTGAATGAAGTGTTGCTTCACTTTCTAAATGCTGTCCTTTCAGAGAAAATCACTTTCCTTTGAAAGTGCCTTAAGCTACTTGCAAGCATTAGGAAGAAACTCACATGCGTTTCTCTGAAAGAGAAGCAGTCTGTTCCAACACTTCAATTCACTGTGTGAAGTGAATGGAGTGTTGCCTCACTTTCTAAATGCTGTCCTTTCAGAGAAAATCACTTTCCTTTGAAAGTGCCTTAAGCTACTTACAAGCATTCACCAGAAACTCACATGCGTTTCTCTGAAAGAGAAGCAGTCTGTTCCAACACTTCAATTCAATGTGCGAAGTGAATGGAGTGTTGCTTCACTTTCTAAATGCTGTCCTTTCAGAGAAAATCACTTTCCTTTGAAAGTGCCTTAAGCTGCTTACAAGCATTCAACAGAAACTGACATGCATTTCTCTGAAAGAGAAGCAGTCTGTTCCAACACTTCAATTCACTGTGCGAAGTGAATGGAGTGTTGCTTCACTTTCTAAATTATGTCCTTTCAGATAAAATCACTTTCCTTTGAAAGTGCCTTAAGCAACTTGCAAGCATTCACAAGAAACACTAATGCGTTTATATGAAAGAGAAGCACTCTGTTCCAACACTTCAATTCACTGCACGAAGAAAATGGAGTGTTGCTTCACTTTCTAAATGCTGTCCTTTCAGAGAAAATCACTGTCCTTTGAAAGTGCCTTAAGCTACTTACAAGCATTCACCAGAAACTCACATGCGTTTCTCTGAAAGAGAAGCAGTCAGTTCCAACACTTCAATTCACTGTGCGAAGTGCATGGATTGTTGCTTCACTTTCTAAATGCTGTCCTTTCAGAGAAAATCACTTTCCTTTGAAAGTGCCTTAAGCTACTTGCAAGCATTAGGAAGAAACTCACATGTGTTTCTTTGAAAGAGAAGCAGTCTGTTCCAACATTTCAATTCACTGTGCGAAGTGAATGGAGTGTTGCTTCACTTTCTAAATGCTGTCCTTTCAGAGAAAATCACTTTCCTTTGATAGTGCCTTAAGCTACTTGCAAGCATTAGGAAGAAACTCACATGCATTTCTCTGAAAGAGAAGCAGTCTGTTCCAACACTTCAATTCACTGTGCGAAGTGAATGGAGTGTTGCTTCACTTTCTAAATGCTGTCCTTTCAGAGAAAATCACTTTCCTTTGAAAGTGCCTTAAACTACTTTCAAGCATTCACAAAAAACTCACATGCGTTTCTCTTAAAGAGAAGCAGTGTGTTCCAACACTTCAATTCACTGTGCGAAGTGAATGGAGTTGTGCTTGAGTTTCTAAATGCTGTCCTTTCAGAGAAAATCACTTTCCTTTGAAAGTGTCTTAAGCAATTTGCAAGCATTCACAAGAAACACTAATGCGTTTCTGTGAAAGAGAAGCACTCTGTTCCAACACTTCAATTCACTGCACGAAGGGAATTGAGTGTTGCTTCACTTTCTAAATGCTGTCCTTTCAGAGAAAATCACTTTCCTTTGAAAGTGCCTTAAGCTACTTACAAGCATTCACCAGAAACTCACATGCGTTTCTCTGAAAGAGAAGCAGTCTGTTCCAACACTTCAATTCACTGTGCGAAGTGAATGGAGTGTTGCTTCAGTTTCTAAATGCTGTCCTTTCAGAGAAAATCACTTTCCTTTGAAAGTGCCTTAAGCTACTTACAAGCATTCACCAGAAACTCACATGCGTTTCTCTGAAAGAGAAGCAGTCTGTTCCAACACTTCAATTCACTGTGCGAAGTGAATGGAGTGTTGCTTCACTTTCTAAATGCTGTCCTTTCAGAGAAAATCACTTTCCTTTGAAAGTGCCTTAAGCTACTTACAAGCATTCACCAGAAACTCACATGCGTTTCTCTGAAAGAGAAGCAGTCTGTTCCAACACTTCAATTCACTGTGTGAAGTGAATGGAGTGTTGCCTCACTTTCTAAATGCTGTCCTTTCAGAGAAAATCACTTTCCTTTGAAAGTGCCTTAAGCTACTTACAAGCATTCACCAGAAACTCACATGCGTTTCTCTGAAAGAGAAGCAGTCTGTTCCAAAACTTCAATTCACTGTGCGAAGTGAATGGAGTGTTGCTTCACTTTCTAAATGCTGTCCTTTTCAGAGAAAATCACTGTCCTTTGAAAGTGCCTTAAGCTACTTACAAGCATTCAACTTAAACTCACATGAATTTCTCTGAAAGAGAAGCAGTCTGTTCCAACACTTCAATTCACTGTGCGAAGTGAATGGAGTGTTGCTTCAGTTTCTAAATGCTGTCCTTTCAGAGAAAATCACTTTCCTTTGAAAGTGCCTTAAGCTACTTACAAGCATTCACCAGAAACTCACATGCGTTTCTCTGAAAGAGAAGCAGTCTGTTCCAACACTTCAATTCACTGTGCGAAGTGAATGGAGTGTTGCTTCACTTTCTAAATGCTGTCCTTTCAGAGAAAATCACTGTCCTTTGAAAGTGCCTTAAGCTACTTACAAGCATTCAACTTAAACTCACATGAATTTCTCTGAAAGAGAAGCAGTCTGTTCCAACACTTCAATTCACTGTGCGAAGTGAATGGAGTGTTGCTTCACTTTCTAAATGCTGTCCTTTCAGAGAAAATCACTTTCCTTTGAAAGTGCCTTAAGCTACTTACAAGCATTCACCAGAAACTCATGCGTTTCTCTGAAAGAGAAGCAGTCTGTTCCAACACTTCAATTCACTGTGCGAAGTGAATGGAGTGTTGCTTCACTTTCTAAATGCTGTCCTTTCAGAGAAAATCACTTTCCTTTGAAAGTGCCTTAAGCTACTTGCAAGCATTAGGAAGAAACTCACATGCGTTTCTCTGAAAGAGAAGCAGTCTGTTCCAACACTTCAATTCACTGTGTGAAGTGAATGGAGTGTTGCCTCACTTTCTAAATGCTGTCCTTTCAGAGAAAATCACTTTCCTTTGAAAGTGCCTTAAGCTACTTACAAGCATTCACCAGAAACTCACATGCGTTTCTCTGAAAGAGAAGCAGTCTGTTCCAACACTTCAATTCACTGTGTGAAGTGAATGGAGTGTTGCCTCACTTTCTAAATGCTGTCCTTTCAGAGAAAATCACTTTCCTTTGAAAGTGCCTTAAGCTACTTACAAGCATTCACCAGAAACTCACATGCGTTTCTCTGAAAGAGAAGCAGTCGGTTCCAACACTTCAATTCACTGTGCGAAGTGAATGGAGTGTTGCTTCACTTTCTAAATGCTGTCCTTTCAGAGAAAATCACTTTCCTTTGAAAGTGCCTTAAGCTACTTGCAAGCATTCACAAAAAACTCACATGCGTTTCTCTTAAAGAGAAGCAGTGTGTTCCAACACTTCAATTCACTGTGCGAAGTGAATGGAGTCGTGCTTCAGTTTCTAAATGCTGTCCTTTCAGAGAAAATCACTTTCCTTTGAAAGTGCCTTAAGCAATTTGCAAGCATTCACAAGAAACACTAATGCGTTTCTATGAAAGAGAAGCACTCTGTTCCAACACTTCAATTCACTGCACGAAGGGAATTGAGTGTTGCTTTACTTTCTAAATGCTGTCCTTTCAGAGAAAATCACTTTCCTTTGAAAGTGCCTTAAGCTACTTACAAGCATTAGGAAGAAACTCACATGCGTTTCTCTGAAAGAGAAGCAGTCTGTTCCAACACTTCAATTCACTGTGCGAAGTGAATGGAGTGTTGCTTCAGTTTCTAAATGCTGTCCTTTCAGAGAAAATCACTTTCCTTTGAAAGTGCCTTAAACTACTTTCAAGCATTCACAAAAAACTCACATGCGTTTCTCTTAAAGAGAAGCAGTCTGTTCCAACACTTCAATTCACTGTGCGACGTGAATGGAGTGTTGCTTCACTTTCTAAATGCTGTCCTTTCAGAGAAAATCACTTTCCTTTGAAAGTGCCTTAAGCTACTTACAAGCATTCACCAGAAACTCACATGCGTTTCTCTGAAAGAGAAGCAGTCTGTTCCAACACTTCAATTCACTGTGCGAAGTGAATGGAGTGTTGCTTCACTTTCTAAATGCTGTCCTTTCAGAGAAAATCACTTTCCTTTGAAAGTGCCTTAAGCTACTTACAAGCATTCACCAGAAACTCACATGCGTTTCTCTGAAAGAGAAGCAGTCTGTTCCAAAACTTCAATTCACTCTGCTAAGTGAATGGAGTGTTGCTTCACTTTCTAAATGCTGTCCTTTCAGAGAAAATCACTTTCCTTTGAAAGTGCCTTAAGCTACTTACAACCATTCAACTTAAACTCACATGAATTTCTCTGAAAGAGAAGCAGTCTGTTCCAACACTTCAATTCACTGTGCAAAGTGAATGAAGTGTTGCTTCACTTTCTAAATGCTGTCCTTTCAGAGAAAATCACTTTCCTTTGAAAGTGCCTTAAGCTACTTGCAAGCATTAGGAAGAAACTCACATGCGTTTCTCTGAAAGAGAAGCAGTCTGTTCCAACACTTCAATTCACTGTGTGAAGTGAATGGAGTGTTGCCTCACTTTCTAAATGCTGTCCTTTCAGAGAAAATCACTTTCCTTTGAAAGTGCCTTAAGCTACTTACAAGCATTCACCAGAAACTCACATGCGTTTCTCTGAAAGAGAAGCAGTCTGTTCCAACACTTCAATTCAATGTGCGAAGTGAATGGAGTGTTGCTTCACTTTCTAAATGCTGTCCTTTCAGAGAAAATCACTTTCCTTTGAAAGTGCCTTAAGCTGCTTACAAGCATTCAACAGAAACTCACATGCATTTCTCTGAAAGAGAAGCAGTCTGTTCCAACACTTCAATTCACTGTGCGAAGTGAATGGAGTGTTGCTTCACTTTCTAAATTATGTCCTTTCAGAGAAAATCACTTTCCTTTGAAAGTGCCTTAAGCAACTTGCAAGCATTCACAAGAAACACTAATGCGTTTATATGAAAGAGAAGCACTCTGTTCCAACACTTCAATTCACTGCACGAAGGGAATGGAGTGTTGCTTCACTTTCTAAATGCTGTCCTTTCAGAGAAAATCACTGTCCTTTGAAAGTGCCTTAAGCTACTTACAAGCATTCACCAGAAACTCACATGCGTTTCTCTGAAAGAGAAGCAGTCAGTTCCAACACTTCAATTCACTGTGCGAAGTGCATGGATTGTTGCTTCACTTTCTAAATGCTGTCCTTTCAGAGAAAATCACTTTCCTTTGAAAGTGCCTTAAGCTACTTGCAAGCATTAGGAAGAAACTTACATGTGTTTCTCTGAAAGAGAAGCAGTCTGTTCCAACACTTCAATTCACTGTGCGAAGTGAATGGAGTGTTGCTTCACTTTCTAAATGCTGTACTTTCAGAGAAAATCACTTTCCTTTGATAGTGCCTTAAGCTACTTGCAAGCATTAGGAAGAAACTCACATGCATTTCTCTGAAAGAGAAGCAGTCTGTTCCAACACTTCAATTCACTGTGCGAAGTGAATGGAGTGTTGCTTCACTTTCTAAATGCTGTCCTTTCAGAGAAAATCACTTTCCTTTGAAAGTGCCTTAAACTACTTTCAAGCATTCACAAAAAACTCACATGCGTTTCTCTTAAAGAGAAGCAGTGTGTTCCAACACTTCAATTCACTGTGCGAAGTGAATGGAGTTGTGCTTCAGTTTCTAAATGCTGTCCTTTCAGAGAAAATCACTTTCCTTTGAAAGTGTCTTAAGCAATTTGCAAGCATTCACAAGAAACACTAATGCGTTTCTGTGAAAGAGAAGCACTCTCTTCCAACACTTCAATTCACTGCACGAAGGGAATTGAGTGTTGCTTCACTTTCTAAATGCTGTCCTTTCAGAGAAAATCACTTTCCTTTGAAAGTGCCTTAAGCTACTTACAAGCATTCACCAGAAACTCACATGCGTTTCTCTGAAAGAGAAGCAGTCTGTTCCAACACTTCAATTCACTGTGCGAAGTGAATGGAGTGTTGCTTCAGTTTCTAAATGCTGTCCTTTCAGAGAAAATCACTTTCCTTTGAAAGTGCCTTAAGCTACTTACAAGCATTCACCAGAAACTCACATGCGTTTCTCTGAAAGAGAAGCAGTCTGTTCCAACACTTCAAGTCACTGTGCGAAGTGAATGGAGTGTTGCTTCACTTTCTAAATGCTGTCCTTTCAGAGAAAATCACTTTCCTTTGAAAGTGCCTTAAGCTACTTACAAGCATTCACCAGAAACTCACATGCGTTTCTCTGAAAGAGAAGCAGTCTGTTCCAACACTTCAATTCACTGTGCGAAGTGAATGGAGTGTTGCTTCACTTTCTAAATGCTGTCCTTTCAGAGAAAATCACTTTCCTTTGAAAGTGCCTTAAGCTACTTACAAGCATTCACCAGAAACTCACATGCGTTTCTCTGAAAGAGAAGCAGTCTGTTCCAAAACTTCAATTCACTCTGCGAAGTGAATGGAGTGTTGCTTCACTTTCTAAATGCTGTCCTTTCAGAGAAAATCACTTTCCTTTGAAAGTGCCTTAAGCTACTTACAAGCATTCAACTTAAACTCACATGAATTTCTCTGAAAGAGAAGCAGTCTGTTCCAACACTTCAATTCACTGTGCGAAGTGAATGGAGTGTTGCTTCACTTTCTAAATGCTGTCCTTTCAGAGAAAATCACTTTCCTTTGAAAGTGCCTTAAGCTACTTACAAGCATTCACCAGAAACTCATGCGTTTCTCTGAAAGAGAAGCAGTCTGTTCCAACACTTCAATTCACTGTGCGAAGTGAATGGAGTGTTGCTTCACTTTCTAAATGCTGTCCTTTCAGAGAAAATCACTTTCCTTTGAAAGTGCCTTAAGCTACTTGCAAGCATTAGGAAGAAACTCACATGCGTTTCTCTGAAAGAGAAGCAGTCTGTTCCAACACTTCAATTCACTGTGCGAAGTGAATGGAGTGTTGCTTCACTTTCTAAATGCTGTCCTTTCAGAGAAAATCACTTTCCTTTGAAAGTGCCTTAAGCTACTTACAAGCATTCACCAGAAACTCACATGCGTTTCTCTGAAAGAGAAGCAGTCTGTTCCAACACTTCAATTCACTGTGCGAAGTAAATGGAGTGTTGCTTCACTTTCTAAATGCTGTCCTTACAGAGAAAATCACTTTCCTTTGAAAGTGCCTTAAGCTACTTACAAGCATTCACCAGAAACTCACATGCGTTTCTCTGAAAGAGAAGCAGTCTGTTCCAACACTTCAATTCACTGTGCGAAGTGAATGGAGTGTTGCTTCACTTTCTAAATGCTGTCCTTTCAGAGAAAATCACTTTCCTTTTAAAGTGCCTTAAGCTACTTGCAAGCATTAGGAAGAAACTCACATGCGTTTATATGAAAGAGAAGCACTCTGTTCCAACACTTCAATTCACTGTGTGAAGTGAATGGAGTGTTGCCTCACTTTCTAAATGCTGTCCTTTCAGAGAAAATCACTTTCCTTTGAAAGTGCCTTAAGCTACTTACAAGCATTCACCAGAAACTCACATGCGTTTCTCTGAAAGAGAAGCAGTCTGTTCCAACACTTCAATTCACTGTGCGAAGTGCATGGATTGTTGCTTCACTTTCTAAATGCTGTCCTTTCAGAGAAAATCACTTTCCTTTGAAAGTGCCTTAAGCTACTTGCAAGCATTAGGAAGAAACTCACATGTGTTTCTCTGAAAGAGAAGCAGTCTGTTCCAACACTTCAATTCACTGTGTGAAGTGAATAGAGTGTTGCCTCACGTTCTAAATGCTGTCCTTTCAGAGAAAATCACTTTCCTTTGAAAGTGCCTTAAGCTACTTACAAGCATTCACCAGAACCTCACATGCGTTTCTCTGAAAGAGAAGCAGTCTGTTCCAACACTTCAATTCACTGTGCGAAGTGAATGGAGTGTTGCTTCACTTTCTAAATGCTGTCCTTTCAGAGAAAATCACTTTCCTTTGAAAGTGCCTTAAGTAATTTGCAAGCATTCACAAGAAACACTAATGCGTTTCTATGAAAGAGAAGCACTCTGTTCCAACACTTCAATTCACTGCACGAAGGGAATTGAGTGTTGCTTCACTTTCTAAATGCTGTCCTTTCAGAGAAAATCACTTTCCTTTGAAAGTGCCTTAAGCTACTTACAAGCATTCACCAGAAACTCACATGCGTTTCTCTGAAAGAGAAGCAGTCTGTTCCAACACTTCAATTCACTGTGCGAAGTGAACGGAGTGTTGCTTCACTTTCTAAATGCTGTCCTTTCAGAGAAAATCACTTTCCTTTGAAAGTGCCTTAAACTACTTACAAGCATTCACCAGAAACTCACATGCGTTTCTCTGAAAGAGAAGCAGTCTGTTCCAACACTTCAATTCACTGTGCGAAGTGAATGGAGTGTTGCTTCACTTTCTAAATGCTGTCCTTTCAGAGAAAATCACTTTCCTTTGAAAGTGCCTTAAACTACTTACAAGCATTCACCAGAAACTCACATGTGTTTCTCTGAAAGAGAAGCAGTCTGTTCCAACACTTCAATTCACTGTGCGAAGTGAATGGAGTGTTGCTTCACTTTCTAAATGCTGTCCTTTCAGAGAAAATCACTTTCCTTTGAAAGTGTCTTAAGCTACTTACAAGCATTCACCAGAAACTCACATGCGTTTCTCTGAAAGAGAAGCAGTCTGTTCCAAAACTTCAATTCACTCTGCGAAGTGAATGGAGTGTTGCTTCACTTTCTAAATGCTGTCCTTTCAGAGAAAATCACTTTCCTTTGAAAGTGCCTTAAGCTACTTACAAGCATTCAACTTAAACTCACATGAATTTCTCTTAAAGAGAAGCAGTCTGTTCCAACACTTCATTTCACTGTGCGAAGTGAATGGAGAGTTGCTTCACTTTCTAAATGCTGTCCTTTCAGAGAAAATCACTTTCCTTTGAAAGTGCCTTAAGCTACTTGCAAGCATTAGGAAGAAACTCACATGTGTTTCTCTGAAAGAGAAGCACTCTGTTCCAACACTTCAATTCACTGTGCGAAGTGAATGGAGTGTTGCTTCACTTTCTAAATGCTGTCCTTTCAGAGAAAATCACTTTCCTTTGATAGTGCCTTAAGTTACTTGCAAGCATTAGGAAGAAACTCACATGCATTTCTCTGAAAGAGAAGCAGTCTGTTCCAACACTTCAATTCACTGTGTGAAGTGAATAGAGTGTTGCCTCACGTTCTAAATGCTGTCCTTTCAGAGAAAATCACTTTCCTTTGAAAGTGCCTTAAGCTACTTACAAGCATTCACCAGAAACTCACATGCGTTTCTCTGAAAGAGAAGCAGTCAGTTCCAACACTTCAATTCACTGTGCGAAGTGAATGGAGTGTTGCTTCACTTTCTAAATGCTGTCCTTTCAGAGAAAATCACTTTCCTTTGAAAGTGCCTTAAACTACTTTCAAGCATTCACAAAAAACTCAAATGCGTTTCTCTTAAAGAGAAGCAGTGTGTTCCAACACTTCAATTCACTGTGCGAAGTGAATGGAGTTATGCTTCAGTTTCTAAATGCTGTCCTTTCAGAGAAAATCACTTTCCTTTGAAAGTGCCTTAAGCAATTTGCAAGCATTCACAAGAAACACTAATGCGTTTCTATGAAAGAGAAGCACTCTGTTCCAACACTTCAATTCACTGCACGAAGGGAATTGAGTGTTGCTTCAGTTTCTAAATGCTGTCCTTTCAGAGAAAATCACTTTCCTTTGAAAGTGCCTTAAGCTACTTACAAGCATTCACCAGAAACTCACATGCGTTTCTCTGAAAGAGAAGCAGTCTGTTCCAACACTTCAATTCACTGTGCGAAGTGAATGGAGTGTTGCTTCACTTTCTAAATGCTGTCCTTTCAGAGAAAATCACTTTCCTTTGAAAGTGCCTTAAGCTACTTGCAAGCATTAGGAAGAAACTCACACGCGTTTCTCTGAAAGAGAAGCAGACTGTTCCAACACTTCAATTCACTGTGCGAAGTGAATGGAGTGTTGCATCACTTTCTAAATGCTGTACTTTCAGAGAAAATCACTTTCCTTTGAAAGTGCCTTAAGCTACTTACAAGCATTCAACAGAAACTAACATGCATTTCTCTGAAAGAGAAGCAGTCTGTTCCAACACTTCAATTCACTGCACGAAGGGAATGGAGTGTTGCTTCACCTTCAAAATGCTGTCCTTTCAGAGAAAATCACTGTCCTTTGAAAGTGCCTTAAGCTACTTACAAGCATTCACCAGAAACTCACATGCGTTTCTCTGAAAGAGAAGCAGTCTGTTCCAACACTTCAATTCACTGTGCGAAGTGAACGGAGTGTTGCTTCACTTTCTACATGCTGTCCTTTCAGAGAAAATCACTTTCCTTTGAAAGTGCCTTAAGCAACTTGCAAGCATTCACAAGAAACTCACATACGTTTCTCTGAAACAGAAGCAGTGTGTTCCAACACTTCAATTCACTGTGCGAAGTGAATGGAGTGTTGCTTCACTTTCTAAATGCTGTCCTTTCAGAGAAAATCACTTTCCTTTGATAGTGCCTTAAGCTACTTACAAGCATTCAACTTAAACTCACATGCATTTCTCTGAAAGAGAAGCAGTCTGTTCCAACACTTCAATTCACTGTGCGAAGTGAATGGAGTGTTGCTTCACTTTCTAAATGCTGTCCTTTCAGAGAAAATCACTTTCCTTTGAAAGTGCCTTAAGCTACTTACAAGCATTCACCGGAAACTCACATGCGTTTCTCTGAAAGAGAAGCAGTCTGTTCCAACACTTCAATTCACTGTGCGAAGTGAATGGAGTGTTGCTTCACTTTCTAAATGCTGTCCTTTCAGAGAAAATCACTTTCCTTTGAAAGTGCCTTAAGCTACTTGCAAGCATTAGGAAGAAACTCACATGCGTTTCTCTGAAAGAAAAGCAGACTGTTCCAACACTTCAATTCACTGTGCGAAGTGAATGGGGTGTTACTTCACTTTCTAAATGCTGTCCTTTCAGAGAAAATCACTTTCCTTTGAAAGTGCCTTAAGCTACTTGCAAGCATTAGGAAGAAACTCACATGCGTTTCTCTGAAAGAGAAGCAGTCTGTTCCAACACTTAAATTCACTGTGTGAAGTGAATGGAGTGTTGCCTCACTTTCTAAATGCTGTCCTTTCAGAGAAAATCACTTTCCTTTGAAAGTGCCTTAAGCTACTTACAAGCATTCACCAGAAACTCACATGCGTTTCTCTGAAAGAGAAGCAGTCTGTTCCAACACTTCAATTCAATGTGCGAAGTGAATGGAGTGTTGCTTCACTTTCTAAATGCTGTCCTTTCAGAGAAAATCACTTTCCTTTGAAAGTGCCTTAAGCTACTTACAAGCATTCAACAGAAACTCACATGCATTTCTCTGAAAGAGAAGCAGTCTGTTCCAACACTTCAATTCACTGTGCGAAGTGAATGGAGTGTTGCTTCACTTTCTAAATTATGTCCTTTCAGAGAAAATCACTTTCCTTTGAAAGTGCCTTAAGCAACTTGCAAGCATTCACAAGAAACACTAATGCGTTTATATGAAAGAGAAGCACTCTGTTCCAACACTTCAATTCACTGCACGAAGGGAATGGAGTGTTGCTTCACTTTCTAAATGCTGTTCTTTCAGAGAAAATCACTGTCCTTTGAAAGTGATTTAAGCTACTTATAAGCATTCACCAGAAACTCACATGCGTTGCTCTGAAAGAGAAGCAGTCTGTTCCAACACTTCAATTCACTGTGCGAAGTGAATGGAGTGTTGCTTCACTTTCTAAATGCTGTCCTTTCAGAGAAAATCACTTTCCTTTGATAGTGCCTTAAGCTACTTGCAAGCATTAGGAAGAAACTCACATGCGTTTCTCTGAAAGAAAAGCAGTCTGTTCCAACACTTCAATTCACTGTGCGAAGTGAATGGAGTGTTGCTTCACTTTCTAAATGCTGTCCTTTCAGAGAAAATCACTTTCCTTTGAAAGTGCCTTAAGCTACTTGCAAGCATTAGGAAGAAACTCACATGCGTTTGTCTGAAAGAGAAGCAGACTGTTCCAACACTTCAATTCCTTGTGCGAAGTGAATGGAGTGTTGCTTCACTTTCTAAATGCTGTCCTTTCAGAGAAAATCACTTTCCTTTGAAAGTGCCTTAAGCTACTTGCAAGCATTAGGAAGAAACTCACATGCGTGTCTCTGAAAGAGAAGCAGTCTGTTCCAACACTTCAATTCACTGTGTGAAGTGAATGGAGTGTTGCCTCACTTTCTAAATGCTGTCCTTTCAGAGAAAATCACTTTCCTTTGAAAGTGCCTTAAGCTACTTACAAGCATTCAACAGACACTCACATGCATTTCTCTGAAAGAGAAGCAGTCTGTTCCAACACTTCAATTCACTGTGCGAAGTGAATGGAGTGTTGCTTCACTTTCTAAATTATGTCCTTTCAGAGAAAATCACTTTCCTTTGAAAGTGCCTTAAGCAACTTGCAAGCATTCACAAGAAACACTAATGCGTTTATATGAAAGAGAAGCAGTCTGTTCCAACACTTCAATTCACTGTGCGAAGTGAATGGAGTGTTGCTTCACTTTCTAAATGCTGTCCTTTCAGAGAAAATCACTGTCCTTTGAAAGTGCCTTAAGCTACTTACAAGCATTCACCAGAAACTCACATCCGTTTCTCTGAAAGAGAAGCAGTCTGCTCCAATACTTCAATTCACTGTGCGAAGTGAATGGAGTGTTGCTTCACTTTCTAAATGCTGTCCTTTCAGAGAAAATCACTTTTCTTTGAAAGTGCCTTAAGCTTCTTACAAGCATTCAACTTAAACTCACATGCATTTCTCTGAAAGAGAAGCAGTCTGTTCCAACAGTTCAATTCACTGTGCGAAGTGAATGGAGTGTTGCTTCACTTTCTAAATGCTGTTCTTTCAGAGAAAATCACTTTCCTTTGAAAGTGCCTTAAGCTACTTGCAAGCATTAGGAAGAAACTCACATGCGTTTCTCTGAAAGAGGAGCAGACTATTCCAACACTTCAATTCACTTTGCGAAGTGAATGGAGTGTTGCTTCACTTTCTAAATGCTGTCCTTTCAGAGAAAATCACTTTCCTTTGAAAGTGCCTTAAGCTACATGCAAGCATTAGGAAGAAACTCACATGCATTTCTCTGAAAGAGAAGCAGTCTGTTCCAACACCTCAAGTCACTGTGTGAAGTGAATGGAGTGTTGCCTCACTTTCTAAATGCTGTCCTTTCAGAGAAAATCACTTTCCTTTGAAAGTGCCTTTAACTACTTTCAAGCATTCATAAAAAACTCACATGCGTTTCTCTGAAAGAGAAGCAGTCTGTTCCAACACTTCAATTCACTGTGCGAAGTGAATTCAGTGTTGCTTCACTTTCTAAATGCTGTCCTTTCAGAGAAAATCACTTTCCTTTGATAGTGCCTTAAGCTACTTGCAAGCATTAGGAAGAAACTCACATGCGTTTCTCTGAAAGAGAAGCAGTCTGTTGCAACACTTCAATTCTTTGTGCGAAGTGAATGGAGTGTTGCTTCACTTTCTATATGCTGTCCTTTCAGAGAAAATCACTTTCCTTAGAAAGTGCCTTAAGCTACTTACAAGCATTCACCGGAAACTCACATGCGTTTCTCTGAAAGAGAAGCAGTCTGTTCCAACACTTCAATTCACTGTGCGAAGTGAGTGGAGTGTTGCTTCACTTTCTAAATGCTGTCCTTTCAGAGAAAATCACTTTCCTTTGAAAGTGCCTTAAGCTACTTGCAAGCATTAGGAAGAAACTCACATGCGTTTCTCTGAAAGAGAAGCAGACTGTTCCAACACTTCAATTCACTGTGCGAAGTGAATGGAGTGTTGCTTCACTTTCTAAATGCTGTCCTTTCAGAGAAAATCACTTTCCTTTGAAAGTGCCTTAAGCTACTTGCAAGCATTAGGAAGAAACTCACATGCGTTTCTCTGAAAGAGAAGCAGTCTGTTCCAACACTTCAATTCACTGTGTGAAGTGAATGGAGTGTTGCCTCACTTTCTAAATGCTGTACTTTCAGAGAAAATCACTTTCCTTTGAAAGTGCCTTAAGCTCCTTACAAGCATTCACCAGAAACTCACATGCGTTTCTCTGAAAGAGAAGCAGTCTGTTCCAACACTTCAATTCAATGTGCGAAGTGAATGGAGTGTTGCTTCACTTTCTAAATGCTGTCCTTTCAGAGAAAATCACTTTCCTTTGAAAGTGCCTTAAGCTACTTACAAGCATTCAACAGAAACTCACATGCATTTCTCTGAAAGAGAAGCAGTCTGTTCCAACACTTCAATTCACTGTGCGAAGTGAATGGAGTGTTGCTTCACTTTCTAAATGCTGTCCTTTCAGAGAAAATCACTGTCCTTTGAAATTGCCTTAAGCTACTTGCAAGCAATCCTAAAAAACTCACATGCGTTTCTCTGAAAGAGAAGCAGTCTGTTCCAACACTTCAATTCACTGTGCGAAGTGAATGGATTGTTGCTTCACATTCTAAATGCTGTCCTTTCAGAGAAAATCACTTTCCTTTAATAGTGCCTTAAGCTACTTGCAAGCATTAGGAAGAAACTCACATGCGTTTCTCTGAAAGAAAAGCAGTCTGTTCCAACACTTCAATTCACTGTGCGAAGTGAATGGAGTGTTTCTTCAGTTTCTAAATGCTGTCCTTTCAGAGAAAATCACTTTCCTTTGAAAGTGCCTTAAGCTACTTGCAAGCATTAGGAAAAAACTCACATGCGTTTCTCTGAAAGAGAAGCAGACTGTTCCAACACTTCAATTCACTGTGCGAAGTGAATGGAGTGTTGCTTCACTTTCTAAATGCTGTCCTTTCAGAGAAAATCACTTTCCTTTGAAAGTGCCTTAAGCTACTTGCAAGCATTAGGAAGAAACTCACATGCGTTTCTCTGAAAGAGAAGCAGACTGTTCCAACACTTCAATTCACTGTGCGAAGTGAATGGAGTGTTGCTTCACTTTCTAAATGCTGTCCTTTCAGAGAAAATCACATTCCTTTGAAAGTGCCTTAAACTACTTTCAAGCATTCATAAAAAACTCACATCCGTTTCTCTGAAAGAGAAGCATTCTGTTCCAACACTTCAATTCACTGTGCAAAGTGAATGGAGTGTTGCTTCACTTTCTAAATTATGTCCTTTCAGAGAAAATCACTTTCCTTTGAAAGTGCCTTAAGCTACTAACAAGCATTCACCAGAAACTCACATGCGTTTCTCTGAAAGAGAAGCAGTCGGTTCCAACACTTCAATTCACTGTGCGAAGTGAATGGAGTGTTGCTTCACTTTCTAAATGCTGTCCTTTCAGGAAAATCACTTTCCTTTGAAAGTGCCTTAAGCTACTTGCAAGCATTAGGAAGAAACTCACATGTGTTTCTCTGAAAGAGAAGCAGTCTGTTCCAACACTTCAATTCACTGTGCGAAGTGAATGGAGTGTTGCCTCACTTTCTAAATGCTGTCCTTTCAGAGAAAATCACTTTCCTTTGAAAGTGCCTTAAGCTACTTACAAGCATTCACCAGAAACTCACATGCGTTTCTCTGAAAGAGAAGCAGTCTGTTCCAACACTTCAATTCAATGTGCGAAGTGAATGGAGTGTTGCTTCACTTTCTAAATGCTGTCCTTTCAGAGAAAATCACTTTCCTTTGAAAGTGCCTTAAGCTACTTACAAGCATTCAACAGAAACTCACATGCATTTCTCTGAAAGAGAAGCAGTCTGTTCCAACACTTCAATTCACTGTGCGAAGTGAATGGAGTGTTGCTTCACTTTCTAAATTATGTCCTTTCAGAGAAAATCACTTTCCTTTGAAAGTGCCTTAAGCAACTTGCAAGCATTCACAAGAAACACTAATGCGTTTATATGAAAGAGAAGCACTCTGTTCCAACACTTCAATTCACTGCACGAAGGGAATGGAGTGTTGCTTCACTTTCTAAATGCTGTTCTTTCAGAGAAAATCACTGTCCTTTGAAAGTGATTTAAGCTACTTATAAGCATTCACCAGAAACTCACCTGCGTTGCTCTGAAAGAGAAGCAGTCTGTTCCAACACTTCAATTCACTGTGCGAAGTGAATGGAGTGTTGCTTCACTTTCTAAATGCTGTCCTTTCAGAGAAAATCACTTTCCTTTGATAGTGCCTTAAGCTACTTGCAAGCATTAGGAAGAAACTCACATGCGTTTCTCTGAAAGAAAAGCAGTCTGTTCCAACACTTCAATTCACTGTGCGAAGTGAATGGAGTGTTGCTTCACTTTCTAAATGCTGTCCTTTCAGAGAAAATCACTTTCCTTTGAAAGTGCCTTAAGCTACTTGCAAGCATTAGGAAGAAACTCACATGCGTTTCTCTGAAAGAGAAGCAGACTGTTCCAACACTTCAATTCCTTGTGCGAAGTGAATGGAGTGTTGCTTCACTTTCTAAATGCTGTCCTTTCAGAGAAAATCACTTTCCTTTGAAAGTGCCTTAAGCTACTTGCAAGCATTAGGAAGAAACTCACATGCGTTTCTCTGAAAGAGAAGCAGTCTGTTCCAACACTTCAATTCACTGTGTTAAGTGAATGGAGTGTTGCCTCACTTTCTAAATGCTGTCCTTTCAGAGAAAATCACTTTCCTTTGAAAGTGCCTTAAGCTACTTACAAGCATTCACCAGAAACTCACATGCGTTTCTCTGAAAGAGAAGCAGTTTGTTCCAACACTTCAATTCACTGTGCGAAGTGAATGGAGTGTTGCTTCACTTTCTAAATGCTGTCCTTTCAGAGAAAATCACTTTCCTTTGAAAGTGCCTTAAGCTACTTACAAGCATTCAACAGACACTCACATGCATTTCTCTGAAAGAGAAGCAGTCTGTTCCAACACTTCAATTCACTGTGCGAAGTGAATGGAGTGTTGCTTCACTTTCTAAATTATGTCCTTTCAGAGAAAATCACTTTCCTTTGAAAGTGCCTTAAGCAACTTGCAAGCATTCACAAGAAACACTAATGCGTTTATATGAAAGAGAAGCAGTCTGTTCCAACACTTCAATTCACTGTGCGAAGTGAATGGAGTGTTGCTTCACTTTCTAAATGCTGTCCTTTCAGAGAAAATCACTGTCCTTTGAAAGTGCCTTAAGCTACTTACAAGCATTCACCAGAAACTCACATCCGTTTCTCTGAAAGAGAAGCAGTCTGTTCCAATACTTCAATTCACTGTGCGAAGTGAATGGAGTGTTGCTTCACTTTCTAAATGCTGTCCTTTCAGAGAAAATCACTTTTCTTTGAAAGTGCCTTAAGCTTCTTACAAGCATTCAACTTAAACTCACATGCATTTCTCTGAAAGAGAAGCAGTCTGTTCCAACAGTTCAATTCACTGTGCGAAGTGAATGGAGTGTTGCTTCACTTTCTAAATGCTGTTCTTTCAGAGAAAATCACTTTCCTTTGAAAGTGCCTTAAGCTACTTACAAGCATTCACCGGAAACTCACATGCGTTTCTCTGAAAGAGAAGCAGTCTGTTCCAACACTTCAATTCACTGTGCGGAGTGAATGGAGTGTTGCTTCACTTTCTAAATGCTGTCCTTTCAGAGAAAATCACTTTCCTTTGAAAGTGCCTTAAGCTACTTGCAAGCATTAGGAAGAAACTCACATGCGTTTCTCTGAAAGAGGAGCAGACTGTTCCAACACTTCAATTCACTTTGCGAAGTGAATGGAGTGTTGCTTCACTTTCTAAATGCTGTCCTTTCAGAGAAAATCACTTTCCTTTGAAAGTGCCTTAAGCTACTTGCAAGCATTAGGAAGAAACTCACATGCATTTCTCTGAAAGAGAAGCAGTCTGTTCCAACACCTCAAGTCACTGTGTGAAGTGAATGGAGTGTTGCCTCACTTTCTAAATGCTGTCCTTTCAGAGAAAATCACTTTCCTTTGAAAGTGCCTTTAACTACTTTCAAGCATTCATAAAAAACTCACATGAGTTTCTCTGAAAGAGAAGCAGTCTGTTCCAACACTTCAATTCACTGTGCGAAGTGAATTCAGTGTTGCTTCACTTTCTAAATGCTGTCCTTTCAGAGAAAATCACTTTCCTTTGATAGTGCCTTAAGCTACTTGCAAGCATTAGGAAGAAACTCACATGCGTTTCTCTGAAAGAGAAGCAGTCTGTTGCAACACTTCAATTCTTTGTGCGAAGTGAATGGAGTGTTGCTTCACTTTCTAAATGCTGTCCTTTCAGAGAAAATCACTTTCCTTTGAAAGTGCCTTAAGCTACTTACAAGCATTCACCGGAAACTCACATGCGTTTCTCTGAAAGAGAAGCAGTCTGTTCCAACACTTCAATTCACTGTGCGAAGTGAATGGAGTGTTGCTTCACTTTCTAAATGCTGTCCTTTCAGAGAAAATCACTTTCCTTTGAAAGTGCCTTAAGCTATTTGCAAGCATTAGGAAGAAACTCACATGCGTTTCTCTGAAAGAGAAGCAGTCTGTTCCAACACTTCAATTCACTGTGTGAAGTGAATGGAGTGTTGCCTCACTTTCTAAATGCTGTACTTTCAGAGAAAATCACTTTCCTTTGAAAGTGCCTTAAGCTCCTTACAAGCATTCACCAGAAACTCACATGCGTTTCTCTGAAAGAGAAGCAGTCTGTTCCAACACTTCAATTCAATGTGCGAAGTGAATGGAGTGTTGCTTCACTTTCTAAATGCTGTCCTTTCAGAGAAAATCACTTTCCTTTGAAAGTGCCTTAAGCTACTTACAAGCATTCAACAGAAACTCACATGCATTTCTCTGAAAGAGAAGCAGTCTGTTCCAACACTTCAATTCACTGTGCGAAGTGAATGGAGTGTTGCTTCACTTTCTAAATGCTGTCCTTTCAGAGAAAATCACTGTCCTTTGAAATTGCCTTAAGCTACTTGCAAGCAATCCTAAAAAACTCACATGCGTTTCTCTGAAAGAGAAGCAGTCTGTTCCAACACTTCAATTCACTGTGCGAAGTGAATGGATTGTTGCTTCACATTCTAAATGCTGTCCTTTCAGAGAAAATCACTTTCCTTTAATAGTGCCTTAATCTACTTGCAAGCATTAGGAAGAAACTCACATGCGTTTCTCTGAAAGAAAAGCAGTCTGTTCCAACACTTCAATTCACTGTGCGAAGTGAATGGAGTGTTGCTTCAGTTTCTAAATGCTGTCCTTTCAGAGAAAATCACTTTCCTTTGAAAGTGCCTTAAGCTACTTGCAAGCATTAGGAAAAAACTCACATGCGTTTCTCTGAAAGAGAAGCAGACTGTTCCAACACTTCAATTCACTGTGCGAAGTGAATGGAGTGTTGCTTCACTTTCTAAATGCTGTCCTTTCAGAGAAAATCACTTTCCTTTGAAAGTGCCTTAAGCTACTTGCAAGCATTAGGAAGAAACTCACATGCGTTTCTCTAAAAGAGAAGCAGACTGTTCCAACACTTCAATTCACTGTGCGAAGTGAATGGAGTGTTGCTTCACTTTCTAAATGCTGTCCTTTCAGAGAAAATCACATTCCTTTGAAAGTGCCTTAAACTACTTTCAAGCATTCATAAAAAACTCACATCCGTTTCTCTGAAAGAGAAGCATTCTGTTCCAACACTTCAATTCACTGTGCAAAGTGAATGGAGTGTTGCTTCACTTTCTAAATTATGTCCTTTCAGAGAAAATCACTTTCCTTTGAAAGTGCCTTAAGCTACTAACAAGCATTCACCAGAAACTCACATGCGTTTCTCTGAAAGAGAAGCAGTCGGTTCCAACACTTCAATTCACTGTGCGAAGTGAATGGAGTGTTGCTTCACTTTCTAAATGCGGTCCTTTCAGGAAAATCACTTTCCTTTGAAAGTGCCTTAAGCTACTTGCAAGCATTAGGAAGAAACTCACATGTGTTTCTCTGAAAGAGAAGCAGTCTGTTCCAACACTTCAATTCACTGTGCGAAGTGAATGGAGTGTTGCCTCACTTTCTAAATGCTGTCCTTTCAGAGAAAATCACTTTCCTTTGAAAGTGCCTTAAGCAACTTGCAAGTATTCACAAGAAACTCACATACGTTTCTCTGAAAGAGAAGCAGTCTGTTCCAACACTTCAATTCACTGTGTGAAGTGAATGGAGTGTTGCCTCACTTTCTAAATGCTGTCCTTTCAGAGAAAATCACTTTCCTTTGAAAGTGCCTTAAGCTACTTACAAGCATTCACCAGAAACTCACATGCGTTTCTCTGAAAGAGAAGCAGTCTGTTCCAACACTTCAATTCAATGTGCGAAGTGAATGGAGTGTTGCTTCACTTTCTAAATGCTGTCCTTTCAGAGAAAATCACTTTCCTTTGAAAGTGCCTTAAGCTACTTACAAGCATTCAACAGAAACTCACATGCATTTCTCTGAAAGAGAAGCAGTCTGTTCCAACACTTCAATTCACTGTGCGAAGTGAATGGAGTGTTGCTTCACTTTCTAAATTATGTCCTTTCAGAGAAAATCACTTTCCTTTGAAAGTGCCTTAAGCAACTTGCAAGCATTCACAAGAAACACTAATGCGTTTATATGAAAGAGAAGCACTCTGTTCCAACACTTCAATTCACTGCACGAAGGGAATGGAGTGTTGCTTCACTTTCTAAATGCTGTTCTTTCAGAGAAAATCACTGTCCTTTGAAAGTGATTTAAGCTACTTATAAGCATTCACCAGAAACTCACCTGCGTTGCTCTGAAAGAGAAGCAGTCTGTTCCAACACTTCAATTCACTGTGCGAAGTGAATGGAGTGTTGCTTCACTTTCTAAATGCTGTCCTTTCAGAGAAAATCACTTTCCTTTGATAGTGCCTTAAGCTACTTGCAAGCATTAGGAAGAAACTCACATGCGTTTCTCTGAAAGAAAAGCAGTCTGTTCCAACACTTCAATTCACTGTGCGAAGTGAATGGAGTGTTGCTTCACTTTCTAAATGCTGTCCTTTCAGAGAAAATCACTTTCCTTTGAAAGTGCCTTAAGCTACTTGCAAGCATTAAGAAGAAACTCACATGCGTTTCTCTGAAAGAGAAGCAGACTGTTCCAACACTTCAATTCCTTGTGCGAAGTGAATGGAGTGTTGCTTCACTTTCTAAATGCTGTCCTTTCAGAGAAAATCACTTTCCTTTGAAAGTGCCTTAAGCTACTTGCAAGCATTAGGAAGAAACTCACATGCGTTTCTCTGAAAGAGAAGCAGTCTGTTCCAACACTTCAATTCACTGTGTTAAGTGAATGGAGTGTTGCCTCACTTTCTAAATGCTGTCCTTTCAGAGAAAATCACTTTCCTTTGAAAGTGCCTTAAGCTACTTACAAGCATTCACCAGAAACTCACATGCGTTTCTCTGAAAGAGAAGCAGTTTGTTCCAACACTTCAATCCACTGTGCGAAGTGAATGGAGTGTTGCTTCACTTTCTAAATGCTGTCCTTTCAGAGAAAATCACTTTCCTTTGAAAGTGCCTTAAGCTACTTACAAGCATTCAACAGACACTCACATGCATTTCTCTGAAAGAGAAGCAGTCTGTTCCAACACTTCAATTCACTGTGCGAAGTGAATGGAGTGTTGCTTCACTTTCTAAATTATGTCCTTTCAGAGAAAATCACTTTCCTTTGAAAGTGCCTTAAGCAACTTGCAAGCATTCACAAGAAACACTAATGCGTTTATATGAAAGAGAAGCAGTCTGTTCCAACACTTCAATTCACTGTGCGAAGTGAATGGAGTGTTGCTTCACTTTCTAAATGCTGTCCTTTCAGAGAAAATCACTGTCCTTTGAAAGTGCCTTAAGCTACTTACAAGCATTCACCAGAAACTCACATCCGTTTCTCTGAAAGAGAAGCAGTCTGTTCCAATACTTCAATTCACTGTGCGAAGTGAATGGAGTGTTGCTTCACTTTCTAAATGCTGTCCTTTCAGAGAAAATCACTTTTCTTTGAAAGTGCCTTAAGCTTCTTACAAGCATTCAACTTAAACTCACATGCATTTCTCTGAAAGAGAAGCAGTCTGTTCCAACAGTTCAATTCACTGTGCGAAGTGAATGGAGTGTTGCTTCACTTTCTAAATGCTGTTCTTTCAGAGAAAATCACTTTCCTTTGAAAGTGCCTTAAGCTACTTACAAGCATTCACCGGAAACTAACATGCGTTTCTCTGAAAGAGAAGCAGTCTGTTCCAACACTTCAATTCACTGTGCGGAGTGAATGGAGTGTTGCTTCACTTTCTAAATGCTGTCCTTTCAGAGAAAATCACTTTCCTTTGAAAGTGCCTTAAGCTACTTGCAAGCATTAGGAAGAAACTCACATGCGTTTCTCTGAAAGAGGAGCAGACTGTTCCAACACTTCAATTCACTTTGCGAAGTGAATGGAGTGTTGTTTCACTTTCTAAATGCTGTCCTTTCAGAGAAAATCACTTTCCTTTGAAAGTGCCTTAAGCTACTTGCAAGCATTAGGAAGAAACTCACATGCATTTCTCTGAAAGAGAAGCAGTCTGTTCCAACACCTCAAGTCACTGTGTGAAGTGAATGGAGTGTTGCCTCACTTTCTAAATGCTGTCCTTTCAGAGAAAATCACTTTCCTTTGAAAGTGCCTTTAACTACTTTCAAGCATTCATAAAAAACTCACATGAGTTTCTCTGAAAGAGAAGCAGTCTGTTCCAACACTTCAATTCACTGTGCGAAGTGAATTCAGTGTTGCTTCACTTTCTAAATGCTGTCCTTTCAGAGAAAATCACTTTCCTTTGATAGTGCCTTAAGCTACTTGCAAGCATTAGGAAGAAACTCACATGCGTTTCTCTGAAAGAGAAGCAGTCTGTTGCAACAGTTCAATTCTTTGTGCGAAGTGAATGGAGTGTTGCTTCACTTTCTAAATGCTGTCCTTTCAGAGAAAATCACTTTCCTTTGAAAGTGCCTTAAGCTACTTACAAGCATTCACCGGAAACTCACATGCGTTTCTCTGAAAGAGAAGCAGTCTGTTCCAACACTTCAATTCACTGTGCGAAGTGAATGGAGTGTTGCTTCACTTTCTAAATGCTGTCCTTTCAGAGAAAATCACTTTCCTTTGAAAGTGCCTTAAGCTACTTGCAAGCATTAGGAAGAAACTCACATGCGTTTCTCTGAAAGAGAAGCAGTCTGTTCCAACACTTCAATTCACTGTGCGAAGTGAATGGAGTGTTGCTTCACTTTCTAAATGCTGTCCTTTCAGAGAAAATCACTTTCCTTTGAAAGTGCCTTAAGCTACTTGCAAGCATTAGGAAGAAACTCACATGCGTTTCTCTGAAAGAGAAGCAGTCTGTTCCAACACTTCAATTCACTGTGTGAAGTGAATGGAGTGTTGCCTCACTTTCTAAATGCTGTACTTTCAGAGAAAATCACTTTCCTTTGAAAGTGCCTTAAGCTCCTTACAAGCATTCACCAGAAACTCACATGCGTTTCTCTGAAAGAGAAGCAGTCTGTTCCAACACTTCAATTCAATGTGCGAAGTGAATGGAGTGTTGCTTCACTTTCTAAATGCTGTCCTTTCAGAGAAAATCACTTTCCTTTGAAAGTGCCTTAAGCTACTTACAAGCATTCAACAGAAACTCACATGCATTTCTCTGAAAGAGAAGCAGTCTGTTCCAACACTTCAATTCACTGTGCGAAGTGAATGGAGTGTTGCTTCACTTTCTAAATTATGTCCTTTCAGAGAAAATCACTTTCCTTTGAAAGTGCCTTAAGCAACTTGCAAGCATTCACAAGAAACACTAATGCGTTTATATGAAAGAGAAGCACTCTGTTCCAACACTTCAATTCACTGCACGAAGGGAATGGAGTGTTGCTTCACTTTCTAAATGCTGTCTTTTCAGAGAAAATCACTGTCCTTTGAAATTGCCTTAAGCTACTTGCAAGCAATCATAAAAAACTCACATGCGTTTCTCTGAAAGAGAAGCAGTCTGTTCCAACATTTCAATTCACTGTGCGAAGTGCATGGAGTGTTGCTTCACATTCTAAATGCTGTCCTTTCAGAGAAAATCACTTTCCTTTGATAGTGCCTTAAGCTACTTGCAAGCATTAGGAAGAAACTCACATGCGTTTCTCTGAAAGAAAAGCAGTCTGTTCCAACACTTCAATTCACTGTGCGAAGTGAATGGAGTGTTGCTTCAGTTTCTAAATGCTGTCCTTTCAGAGAAAATCACTTTCCTTTGAAAGTGCCTTAAGCTACTTGCAAGCATTAGGAAAAAACTCACATGCGTTTCTCTGAAAGAGAAGCAGACTGTTCCAACACTTCAATTCACTGTGCGAAGTGAATGGAGTGTTGCGTCACTTTCTAAATGCTTTCCTTTCAGAGAAAATCACTTTCCTTTGAAAGTGCCTTAAGCTACTTGCAAGCATTAGGAAGAAACTCACATGCGTTTCTCTGAAAGAGAAGCAGACTGTTCCAACACTTCAATTCACTGTGCGAAGTGAATGGAGTGTTGCTTCACTTTCTAAATGCTGTCCTTTCAGAGAAAATCACTTTCCTTTGAAAGTGCCTTAAACTACTTTCAAGCATTCATAAAAAACTCACATCCGTTTCTCTGAAAGAGAAGCATTCTGTTCCAACACTTCAATTCACTGTGCAAAGTGAATGGAGTGTTGCTTCACTTTCTAAATTATGTCCTTTCAGAGAAAATCACTTTCCTTTGAAAGTGCCTTAAGCTACTAACAAGCATTCACCAGAAACTCACATGCGTTTCTCTGAAAGAGAAGCAGTCGGTTCCAACACTTCAATTCACTGTGCGAAGTGAATGGAGTGTTGCTTCACTTTCTAAATGCTGTCCTTTCAGGAAAATCACTTTCCTTTGAAAGTGCCTTAAGCTACTTGCAAGCATTAGGAAGAAACTCACATGTGTTTCTCTGAAAGAGAAGCAGTCTGTTCCAACACTTCAATTCACTGTGCGAAGTGAATGGAGTGTTGCCTCACTTTCTAAATGCTGTCCTTTCAGAGAAAATCACTTTCCTTTGAAAGTGCCTTAAGCAACTTGCAAGTATTCACAAGAAACTCACATACGTTTCTCTGAAAGAGAAGCAGTCTGTTCCAACACTTCAATTCACTGTGCGAAGTGAATGGAGTGTTGCTTCACTTTCTAAATGCTGTCCTTTCAGAGAAAATCACTTTCCTTTGAAAGTGCCTTAAGCTACTTACAAGCATTCACCAGAAACTCACATGCGTTTCTCTGAAAGAGAAGCAGTCTGTTCCAACACTTCAATTCACTGTGCGAAGTGAATGGAGTGTTGCTTCACTTTCTAAATGCTGTCCTTTCAGAGAAAATCACTTTCCTTTGAAAGTGCCTGAAGCTACTTACAAGCATTCACCAGAAACTCACATCCGTTTCTCTGAAAGAGAAGCAGTCTGTTCCAATACTTCAATTCACTCTGCGAAGTGAATGGAGTGTTGCTTCACTTTCTAAATGCTGTCCTTTCAGAGAAAATCACTTTCCTTTGAAAGTGCCTTAAGCTACTTACAAGCATTCACAAGAAACTCACATGCGTTTCTCTGAAAGAGAAGCAGTCTGTTCCAACACTTCAAGTCACTGTGTGAAGTGAATGGAGTGTTGCTTCACTTTCTAAATGCTGTCCTTTCAGAGAAAATCACTTTCCTTTGAAAGTGCCTTTAACTACTTTCAAGCATTCATAAAAAACTCACATGCGTTTCTCTGAAAGAGAAGCAGTCTGTTCCAACACTTCAATTCACTGTGCGAAGTGAATTTAGTGTTGCTTCACTTTCTAAATGCTGTCCTTTCAGAGAAAATCACTTTCCTTTGATAGTGCCTTAAGCTACTTGCAAGCATTAGGAAGAAACTCACATGCGTTTCTCTGAAAGAGAAGCAGTCTGTTCCAACACTTCAATTCACTGTGCGAAGTGAATGGAGTGTTGCTTCACTTTCTAAATGCTGTCCTTTCAGAGAAAATCACTTTCCTTTGAAAGTGCCTTAAGCTACTTACAAGCATTCACCGGAAACTCACATGCGTTTCTCTGAAAGAGAAGCAGTCTGTTCCAACACTTCAATTCACTGCACGAAGGGAATGGAGTGTTGCTTCACTTTCTAAATGCTGTCCTTTCAGAGAAAATCACTTTCCTTTGAAAGTGCCTTAAGCGACTTGCAATAATTCACAAGAAACTCACATGCGTTTCTCTGAAAGAGAAGCAGTCTGTTCCAACACTTCAATTCACTGTGCGAAGTGAATGGAGTGTTGCCTCACTTTCTAAATGCTGTCCTTTCAGAGAAAATCACTTTCCTTTGAAAGTGCCTTAAGCTACTTGCAAGCATTAGGAAGAAACTCACATGCGTTTCTCTGAAAGAGAAGCAGACTGTTCCAACACTTCAATTCACTGTGCGAAGTGAATGGAGTGTTGCTTCACTTTCTAAATGCTGTCCTTTCAGAGAAAATCATTTTCCTTTGAAAGTGCCTTAAACTACTTTCAAGCATTCATAAAAAACTCACATCCGTTTCTCTGAAAGAGAAGCATTCTGTTCCAACACTTCAATTCACTGTGCAAAGTGAATGGAGTGTTGCTTCACTTTCTAAATTATGTCCTTTCAGAGAAAATGACTTTCCTTGAAAGTGCCTTAAGCTACGAACAAGCATTCACCAGAAACTCACATGCGTTTCTCTGAAAGAGAAGCAGTCTGTTCCAACACTTCAATTCACTGTGCGAAGTGAATGGAGTGTTGCTTCACTTTATAAATGCTGTCCTTTCAGGAGCATCACTTTCCTTTGAAAGTGCCTTAAGCTACTTGCAAGCATTAGGAAGAAACTCACATGTGTTTCTCTGAAGAGAAGCAGTCTGTTCCAACACTTCAATTCACTGTGCGAAGTGAATGGAGTGTTGCCTCACTTTCTAAATGCTGTCCTTTCAGAGAAAATCACTTTCCTTTGAAAGTGCCTTAAGCAACTTGCAAGTATTCACAAGAAACTCACATACGTTTCTCTGAAAGAGAAGCAGTCTGTTCCAACACTTCAATTCACTGTGCGAAGTGAATGGAGTGTTGCTTCACTTTCTAAATGCTGTCCTTTCAGAGAAAATCACTTTCCTTTGAAAGTGCCTTAAGCTACTTACAAGCATTCACCAGAAACTCACATGCGTTTCTCTGAAAGAGAAGCAGTCTGTTCCAACACTTCAATTCACTGTGCGAAGTGAATGGAGTGTTGCTTCACTTTCTAAATGCTGTCCTTTCAGAGAAAATCACTTTCCTTTGAAAGTGCCTGAAGCTACTTACAAGCATTCACCAGAAACTCACATCCGTTTCTCTGAAAGAGAAGCAGTCTGTTCCAATACTTCAATTCACTCTGCGAAGTGAATGGAGTGTTGCTTCACTTTCTAAATGCTGTCCTTTCAGAGAAAATCACTTTCCTTTGAAAGTGCCTTAAGCTCCTTACAAGCATTCACCAGAAACTCACATGCGTTTCTCTGAAAGAGAAGCAGTCTGTTCCAACACTTCAATTCACTGTGCGAAGTGAATGGAGTGTTGCTTCACTTTCTAAATGCTGTCCTTTCAGAGAAAATCACTTTCCTTTGAAAGTGCCTTAAGCTACTTACAAGCATTCACCGGAAACTCACATGCGTTTCTCTGAAAGAGAAGCAGTCTGTTCCAACACTTCAATTCACTGTGCGAAGTGAATGGAGTGTTGCTTCACTTTCTAAATGCTGTCCTTTCAGAGAAAATCACTTTCCTTTGAAAGTGCCTTAAGCTACTTGCAAGCATTAGGAAGAAACTCACATGCGATTCTCTGAAAGAGGAGCAGACTGTTCCAACACTTCAATTCACTGTGCGAAGTGAACGGAGTGTTGCTTCACTTTCTAAATGCTGTACTTTCAAAGAAAATCACTTTCCTTTGAAAGTGCCTTAAGCTACTTGCAAGCATTAGGAAGAAACTCACATGCGTTTCTCTGAAAGAGAAGCAGTCTGTTCCAACACTTCAAGTCACTCTGTGAAGTGAATGGAGTGTTGCCTCACTTTCTAAATGCTGTCCTTTCAGAGAAAATCACTTTCCTTTGAAAGTGCCTTTAACTACTTTCAAGCATTCATAAAAAACTCACATGCGTTTCTCTGAAAGAGAAGCAGTCTGTTCCAACACTTCAATTCACTGTGCGAAGTGAATTTAGTGTTGCTTCACTTTCTAAATGCGGTCCTTTCAGAGAAAATCACTTTCCTTTGATAGTGCCTTAAGCTACTTGCAAGCATTCACCGGAAACTCACATGCGTTTCTCTGAAAGAGAAGCAGTCTGTTCCAACACTTCAATTCACTGTGCGAAGTGAATGGAGTGTTGCTTCACTTTCTAAATGCTGTCCTTTCAGAGAAAATCACTTTCCTTTGAAAGTGCCTTAAGCTACTTGCAAGCATTAGGAAGAAACTCACATGCGTTTCTCTGAAAGAGAAGCAGACTGTTCCAACCTTTCAATTCACTGTGCGAAGTGAATGGAGTGTTGCTTCACTTTCTAAATGCTGTCCTTTCAGAGAAAATCACTTTCCTTTGAAAGTGCCTTAAGCAACTTGCAAGCATTCACAAGAAACACTAATGCGTTTATATGAAAGAGAAGCACTCTGTTCCAACACTTCAATTCACTGCACGAAGGGATTGGAGTGTTGCTTCACTTTCTAAATGCTGTCCTTTCAGAGAAAATCACTGTCCTTTGAAAGTGCCTTAAGCTACTTATAAGCATTCACCAGAAAGTCACATGCGTTTCTCTGAAAGAGAAGCAGTCGGTTCCAACACTTCAATTCACTGTGCGAAGTGAATGGAGTGTTGCTTCACTTTCTAAATGCTGTCCTTTCAGAGAAAATCACTTTCCTTTGAAAGTGTCTTAACCTACTTGCAAGGATTAGGAAGAAACTCACATGCGTTTCTCTGAAAGAGAAGCAGTCTGTTCCAACACTTCAATTCACTGTGCGAAGTGAATGGAGTGTTGCCTCACTTTCTAAATGCTGTCCTTTCAGAGAAAATCACTTTCCTTTGAAAGTGCCTTAAACTACTTTCAAGCATTCATAAAAAACTCACATGCGTTTCTCTGAAAGAGAAGCAGTCTGTTCCAACACTTCAATTCACTGTGCGAAGTGAATGGAGTGTTGCTTCACTTTCTAAATGCTGTCCTTTCAGAGAAAATCACTTTCCTTTGATAGTGCCTTAAGCTACTTGCAAGCATTAGGAAGAAACTCACATGCGTTTCTCTGAAAGAGAAGCAGTCTGTTCCAACACTTCAATTCACTGTGCGAAGTGAATGGAGTGTTGCTTCACTTTCTAAATGCTGTCCTTTCAGAGAAAATCACTTTCCTTTGAAAGTGCCTTAAACGACTTTCAAGCATTCACAAAAAACTCACATGCGTTTCTCTTAAAGAGAAGCAGTCTGTTCCAACACTTCAATTCACTGTGCGAAGTGAACGGAGTGTTGCTTCAGTTTCTAAATGCTGTCCTTTCAGAGAAAATCACTTTCCTTTGAAAGTGCCTTAAGCAACTTGCAAGCATTCACAAGAAACACTAATGCGTTTATATGAAAGAGAAGCACTCTGCTCCAACACTTCAATTCACAGCACGAAGGGAATGGAGTGTTGCTCCACTTTCTAAATGCTGTCCTTTCAGAGAAAATCACTTTCCTTTGAAAGTGCCTTAAGCTACTTACAAGCATTCACCAGAAACCCACTTGTGTTTCTCTGAAAGAGAAGCAGTCTGGTCCAACACTTCAATTCACTGGGCGAAGTGAATGGAGTGTTGCTTCACTTTCTAAATGCTGTCCTTTCAGAGAAATTCACTTTCCTTTGAAAGTACCTTAAGCTACTTGCAGGCATTAGGAATAAACTCACATGCGTTTCTCTGAAAGAGAAGCAGTCTGTTCCAACACTTCAATTCACTGTGCAAAGTGAATGGAGTGTTGCTTCACTTTCTAAATGCTGTCCTTTCAGAGAAAATCACTTTCCTTTGAAAGTGCCTTAAGCTACTTACAAGCATTCAACAGAAACTCACATGCATTCCTCTGAAAGAGAGGCAGTCTGTTCCAACCGATCAATTCTCTGTGCGAAGTGAATGGAGTGTTGCTTCACTTTCTAAATTATGTCCTTTCAGAGAAAATCACTTTCCTTTGAAAGTGCCTTAAGCTACTTACAAGCATTCAACAGAAACTCACATGCATTTCTCTGAAAAGAAGCATTCTGTTACAACACTTCAAATCTCTGTGCGAAGTGAATGGAGTGTTGCTTCACTTTCTAAATGTTGTCCTTTCAGAGAAAATCACTTTCCTTTGAAAGTGCCTTAAGCTACTTACAAGCATTCACCAGAAACTCACATGCGTTTCTCTGAAAGAGAAGCAGTCTGTTCCAACACTTCAATTCACTGTGCGAAGTGAATGGAGTGTTGCTTCACTTTCTAAATGCTGTCCTTTCAGAGAAAATCACTTTCCTTTGAAAGTGCCTTAAGCTACTTGCAAGCATTAAGAAGAAACTCACATGCGTTTCTCTGAAAGAGAAGCAGTCTGTTCCAACACTTCAATTCTCTGTGCGAAGTGAATGGAGTGTTGCTTCACTTTCTAAATGCTGTCCTTTCAGAGAAAATCACTTTCCTTTGAAAGTGCCCTATGCTACTTGCAAGCATTAGGAAGAAACTCACATGCGTTTCTCTGAAAGAGAAGCAGTCTGTTCCAACACTTCAATTCACTGTGTGAAGTGAATGGAGTGTTGCCTCACTTTCTAAATGCTGTCCTTTCAGAGAAAATCACTTTCCTTTGAAAATGCCTTAAGCTCCTTACAAGCATTCAACAGAAACTCACATGCGTTTCTCTGAAAGAGAAGCAGTCTGTTTCAACACTTCAATTCACTGTGCGAAGTGAATGGAGTGTTGCTTCACTATCTAAATGCTGTCCTTTCAGAGAAAATCACTTTCCTTTGAAAGTGCCTTAAGCTACTTGCAAGCATTCCCAAGAAACACTAATGCGTTTCTATGAAAGAGAAGCAGTCTGCTCCAACACTTCAATTCACTGTGCGAAGTGAATGGAGTGTTGCTTCACTTTCTAAATGCTGTCCTTTCAGAGAAAATTACTTTCCTTTGAAAGTGCTTTAAGCTACTTTCAAGCATTCAACAGAAACTCACATGCATTTCTCCGAAAGAGAAGCAGTCTGTTCCAACACTTCAATTCACTGTGCGAAGTGAATGGAGTGCTGCCTCACTTTCTAAATGCTGTCCTTTCAGAGAAAATCACTTTCCTTTGAAAGTGCCTTAAGCAACTTGCAAGAATTCACAAGAAACTCACATGCGTTTCTCTGAAAGAGAAGCAGTCTGTTCCAACACTTCAATTCACTGTGCGAAGTGAATGGAGTGTTGCTTCACTATCTAAATGCTGTCCTTTCAGAGAAAATCACTTTCCTTTGAGAGTGCCTTAAGCTACTTGCAAGCATTCCCAAGAAACACTAATGCGTTTCTATGAAAGAGAAGCAGTCTGTTCCAACACTTCAATTCATTGCGCGAAGGGAATGGAGTGTTGCTTTACTTTCTAAATGCTGTCCTTTCATAGAAAATCACTTTCCTTTGAAAGAGCCTTAAGCTACTTACAAGCATTCAACAGAAACTCACATGCATTTCTCTGAAAGAGAAGCAGTCTGTTCCAACACGTCAATTCACTGTACAAAGTGAATTGAGTGTTGCTTCACTTTCTAAATGCTGTCCTTTCAGAGAAAATCACTTTCCTTTGAAAGTGCCTTAAGCTACTTGCAAGCGTTAGGAAGAAACTCACATGCGTTTCTCTGATAGAGAAGCAGACTATTCCAACATTTCAATTCACTGTGCGAAGTGAATGGAGTGATGCTTCACTTTCTAAATGCTGTCCTTTCAGAGAAAATCACTTTCCTTTGAAAGTGCCTTAAGCTACTTGCAAGCATTAGGAAGAAACTCACATGCGTTTCTCTGAAAGAGAAGCAGTCTGTTCCAACACTTCAATTCACTGTGTGAAGTGAATGGAATGTTGCCTCACTTTCTAAATGCTGTCCTTTCAGAGAAAATCACTTTCCTTTGAAAGTGCCTTAAGCTACTTACAAGCATTCACCAGAAACTCACATGCGTTTCTCTGAAAGAGAAGCAGTCTGTTCCAACACTTCAATTCAACGTGCGAAGTGAATGGAGTGTTGCTTCACTTTCTAAATGCTGTCCTTTCAGAGAAAATCACTTTCCTTTGAAAGTGCCTTAAGCTACTTACAAGCATTCAACAGAAACTCACATGCATTTCTCTGAAAGAGAAGCAGTCTGTTCCAACACTTCAATTCACTGTGCGAAGTGAATGTAGTGTTGCTTCACTTTCTAAATGCTGTCCTTTCAGAGAAAATCACTTTCCTTTGAAAGCGCCTTAAGCAACTTGCAAGCATTCTCAAGAAACACTAATGCGTTTATATGAAAGAGAAGCACTCTGTTCCAACACTTCAATTCACTGCACGAAGGGAATGGAGTGTTGCTTCACTTTCTAAATGCTGTCCTTTCAGAGAAAATCACTTTCCTTTGAAAGTGCCTTAAGCTACTTACAAGTATTAGGAAGAAACTCACATGCGTTTCTCTGAAAGAGAAGCAGTCTGTTCCAACACTTCAATTCACTGTGCGAAGTGAATGGAGTGTTGCATCACTTTCTAAATTCTGTCCTTTCAGAGAAAATCACTTTCCTTTGAAAGTGCCTTAAACTACTTTCAAGCATTCACAAAAAACTCACATGCGTTTCTGTTAAAGAGAAGCAGTCTGTTCCAACACTTCAATTCACTGTGCGAAGTGAATGGAGTGTTGCTTCACTTTCTAAATGCTGTCCTTTCAGAGAAAATCACTTTCCTTTGAAAGTGCCTTAAGCGACTTGCAATAATTCACAAGAAACTCACTTGCGTTTCTCTGAAAGAGAAGCAGTCTGTTCCAACACTTCAATTCACTGTGCGAAGTGAATGGAGTGTTGCTTCAGTTTCTAAATGCTGTCCTTTCAGAGAAAATCACTTTCCTTTGAAAGTGCCTTAAGCTACTTACAAGCATTCACCAGAAACTCACATGCGTTTCTCTGAAAGAGAAGCAGTCTGTTCCAACACTTCAATTCACTGTGCGAAGTGAATGGAGTGTTGCTTCACTTTCTAAATGCTGTCCTTTCAGAGAAAATCACTTTCCTTTGAAAGTGCCTTAAGCTACTTACAAGCATTCACCAGAAACTCACATGCATTTCTCTGAAAGAGAAGCAGTCTGTTCCAACACTTCAATTCACTGTGCGAAGTGAATGGAGTGTTGCTTCACTTTCTAAATGCTGTCCTTTCAGAGAAAATCACTTTCCTTTGAAAGTGCCTTAAGCTACTTACAAGCATTCACCAGAAACTCACATGCGTTTCTCTGAAAGAGAAGCAGTCTGTTCCAACACTTCAATTCACTGTGCGAAGTGAATGGAGTGTTGCTTCACTTTCTAAATGTTGTCCTTTCAGAGAAAATCACTTTCCTTTGAAAGTGCCTTAAGCTACGTGCAAGCATTAGGAAGAAACTCACATGCGTTTCTCTGAAAGAGAAGCAGTCTGTTCCAACACTTCAATTCACAGTGCGAAGTGAATGGAGTGTTGCTTCAGTTTCTAAATGCTGTCCTTTCAGAGAAAATCACTTTCCTTTGAAAGTGCCTTAAGCAACTTGCAAGAATTCACAAGAAACTCACATGCGTTTCTCTGAAAGAGAAGCAGTCTGTTCCAACACTTCAATTCACTGTGCGAAGTGAATTGAGTGTTGCTTCACTATCTAAATGCTGTCCTTTCAGAGAAAATCAATTTCCTTTGAAAGTGCCTTAAGCTACTTGCAAGCATTCCCAAGAAACACTAATGCGTTTCTATGAAAGAGAAGCAGTCTGTTCCAACACTTCAATTCATTGCGCGAAGGGAATGGAGTGTTGCTTTACTTTCTAAATGCTGTCCTTTCATAGAAAATCACTTTCCTTTGAAAGAGCCTTAAGCTACTTACAAGCATTCAACAGAAACTCACATGCATTTCTCTGAAAGAGAAGCAGTCTGTTCCAACACTTCAATTCACTGTACAAAATGAATTGAGTGTTGCTTCACTTTCTAAATGCTGTCCTTTCAGAGAAAATCACTTTCCTTTGAAAGTGCCTTAAGCAACTTGCAAGCATTCACAAGAAACACTAATGCGTTTCTATGAAAGAGAAGCACTCTGTTCCCACACTTCAATTCACTGCACGAAGGGAATGGAGTGTTGCTTCACTTTCTAAATGCTGTCCTTTCAGAGAAAATCACTTTCCTTTGAAAGTGCCTTAAGCGACTTGCAATAATTCACAAGAAACTCACATGCGTTTCTCTGAAAGAGAAGCAGTCTGTTCCAACACTTCAATTCACTGTGCGAAGTGAATGGAGTGTTGCCTCACTTTCTAAATGCTGTCCTTTCAGAGAAAATCACTTTCCTTTGAAAGTGCCTTAAGCTACTTACAAGCATTCAACAGAAACTCACATGCGTTTCTCTGAAAGAGAAGCAGTCTGTTCCAAAACTTCAATTCACTGTGCGAAGTGAATGGAGTGTTGCTTCACTTTCTAAATGCTGTCCTTTCAGAGAAAATCACTTTCCTTTGAAAGTGCCTTAAGCTACTTACAAGCATTCAACTTAAACTCACATGAATTTCTCTGAAAGAGAAGCAGTCTGTTCCAACACTTCAATTCACTGTGCGAAGTGAATGGAGAGTTGCTTCACTTTCTAAATGCTGTCTTTCAGAGAAAATCACTTTCCTTTGAAAGTGCCTTAAGCTACTTACAAGCATTCACCAGAAACTCATGCGTTTCTCTGAAAGAGAAGCAGTCTGTTCCAACACTTCAATTCACTGTGCGAAGTGAATGGAGTGTTGCTTCACTTTCTAAATGCTGTCCTTTCAGAGAAAATCAATTTCCTTTGAAAGTGCCTTAAGCTACTTGCAAGCATTCCCAAGAAACACTAATGCGTTTCTATGAAAGAGAAGCAGTCTGTTCCAACACTTCAATTCATTGCGCGTAGGGAATGGAGTGTTGCTTTACTTTCTAAATGCTGTCCTTTCATAGAAAATCACTTTCCTTTGAAAGAGCCTTAAGCTACTTACAAGCATTCAACAGAAACTCACATGCATTTCTCTGAAAGAGAAGCAGTCTGTTCCAACACTTCAATTCACTGTACAAAGTGAATTGAGTGTTGCTTCACTTTCTAAATGCTGTCCTTTCAGAGAAAATCACTTTCCTTTGAAAGTGCCTTAAGCAACTTGCAAGCATTCACAAGAAACACTAATGCGTTTCTATGAAAGAGAAGCACTCTGTTCCAACACTTCAATTCACTGCACGAAGGGAATGGAGTGTTGCTTCACTTTCTAAATGCTGTCCTTTCAGAGAAAATCACTTTCCTTTGAAAGTGCCTTAAGCGACTTGCAATAATTCACAAGAAACTCACATGCGTTTCTCTGAAAGAGAAGCAGTCTGTTCCAACACTTCAATTCACTGTGCGAAGTGAATGGAGTGTTGCTTCACTTTCTAAATGCTGTCCTTTCAGAGAAAATCACTTTCCTTTGAAAGTGCCTTAAGCTACTTACAAGCATTCACCAGAAACTCACATGCGTTTCTCTGAAAGAGAAGCAGTCTGTTCCAACACTTCAATTCACTGTGCGAAGTGAATGGAGTGTTGCTTCACTTTCTAAATGCTGTCCTTTCAGAGAAAATCACTTTCCTTTGAAAGTGCCTTAAGCTACTTACAAGCATTCACCAGAAACTCACATGCGTTTCTCTGAAAGAGAAGCAGTCTGTTCCAAAACTTCAATTCACTCTGCGAAGTGAATGGAGTGTTGCTTCACTTTCTAAATGCTGTCCTTTCATAGAAAATCACTTTCCTTTGAAAGTGCCTTAAGCTACTTGCAAGCATTCCCAAGAAACACTAATGCGTTTCTATGAAAGAGAAGCAGTCTGTTCCAACACTTCAATTCATTGCGCGAAGGGAATGGAGTGTTGCTTTACTTTCTAAATGCTGTCCTTTCATAGAAAATCACTTTCCTTTGAAAGAGCCTTAAGCTACTTACAAGCATTCAACAGAAACTCACATGCATTTCTCTGAAAGAGAAGCAGTCTGTTCCAACACTTCAATTCACTGTACAAAGTGAATTGAGTGTTGCTTCACTTTCTAAATGCTGTCCTTTCAGAGAAAATCACTTTCCTTTGAAAGTGCCTTAAGCAACTTGCAAGCATTCACAAGAAACACTAATGCGTTTCTATGAAAGAGAAGCACTCTGTTCTCACACTTCAATTCACTGCACGAAGGGAATGGAGTGTTGCTTCACTTTCTAAATGCTGTCCTTTCAGAGAAAATCAGTTTCCTTTGAAAGTGCCTTAAGCGACTTGCAATAATTCACAAGAAACTCACATGCGTTTCTCTGAAAGAGAAGCAGTCTGTTCCAACACTTCAATTCACTGTGCGAAGTGAATGGAGTGTTGCCTCACTTTCTAAATGCTGTCCTTTCAGAGAAAATCACTTTCCTTTGAAAGTGCCTTAAGCTACTTACAAGCATTCAACAGAAACTCACATGCGTTTCTCTGAAAGAGAAGCAGTCTGTTCCAAAACTTCAATTCACTCTGCGAAGTGAATGGAGTGTTGCTTCACTTTCTAAATGCTGTCCTTTCAGAGAAAATCACTTTCCTTTGAAAGTGCCTTAAGCTACTTACAAGCATTCAACTTAAACTCACATGAATTTCTCTGAAAGAGAAGCAGTCTGTTCCAACACTTCAATTCACTGTGCGAAGTGAATGGAGAGTTGCTTCACTTTCTAAATGCTGTCCTTTCAGAGAAAATCACTTTCCTTTGAAAGTGCCTTAAGCTACTTACAAGCATTCACCAGAAACTCATGCGTTTCTCTGAAAGAGAAGCAGTCTGTTCCAACACTTCAATTCACTGTGCGAAGTGAATGGAGTGTTGCTTCACTTTCTAATGCTGTCCTTTCAGAGAAAATCAATTTCCTTTGAAAGTGCCTTAAGCTACTTGCAAGCATTCCCAAGAAACACTAATGCGTTTCTATGAAAGAGAAGCAGTCTGTTCCAACACTTCAATTCATTGCGCGTAGGGAATGGAGTGTTGCTTTACTTTCTAAATGCTGTCCTTTCATAGAAAATCACTTTCCTTTGAAAGAGCCTTAAGCTACTTACAAGCATTCAACAGAAACTCACATGCATTTCTCTGAAAGAGAAGCAGTCTGTTCCAACACTTCAATTCACTGTACAAAGTGAATTGAGTGTTGCTTCACTTTCTAAATGCTGTCCTTTCAGAGAAAATCACTTTCCTTTGAAAGTGCCTTAAGCAACTTGCAAGCATTCACAAGAAACACTAATGCGTTTCTATGAAAGAGAAGCACTCTGTTCCAACACTTCAATTCACTGCACGAAGGGAATGGAGTGTTGCTTCACTTTCTAAATGCTGTCCTTTCAGAGAAATTCACTTTCCTTTGAAAGTGCCTTAAGCGACTTGCAATAATTCACAAGAAACTCACATGCGTTTCTCTGAAAGAGAAGCAGTCTGTTCCAACACTTCAATTCACTGTGCGAAGTGAATGGAGTGTTGCTTCACTTTCTAAATGCTGTCCTTTCAGAGAAAATCACTTTCCTTTGAAAGTGCCTTAAGCTACTTACAAGCATTCACCAGAAACTCACATGCGTTTCTCTGAAAGAGAAGCAGTCTGTTCCAAAACTTCAATTCACTCTGCGAAGTGAATGGAGTGTTGCTTCACTTTCTAAATGCTGTCCTTTCATAGAAAATCACTTTCCTTTGAAAGTGCCTTAAGCTACTTACAAGCATTCAACTTAAACTCACATGAATTTCTCTGAAAGAGAAGCAGTCTGTTCCAACACTTCAATTCACTGTGCGAAGTGAATGGAGTGTTGCTTCACTTTCTAAATGCTGTCCTTTCAGAGAAAATCACTTTCCTTTGAAAGTGCCTTAAGCTACTTACAAGCATTCACCAGAAACGCATGCGTTTCTCTGAAAGAGAAGCAGTCTGTTCCAACACTTCAATTCACTGTGCGAAGTGAATGGAGTGTTGCTTCACTTTCTAAATGCTGTCCTTTCAGAGAAAATCACTTTCCTTTTAAAGTGCCTTAAGCTACTTGCAAGCATTAGGAAGAAACTCACATGCGTTTCTCTGAAAGAGAAGCAGTCTGTTCCAACACTTCAATTCACTGTGTGAAGTGAATGGAGTGTTGCCTCACTTTCTAAATGCTGTCCTTTCAGAGAAAATCACTTTCCTTTGAAAGTGCCTTAAGCTACTTACAAGCATTCACCAGAAACTCACATGCGTTTCTCTGAAAGAGAAGCAGTCTGTTCCAACACTTCAATTCAATGTGCGAAGTGAATGGAGTGTTGCTTCACTTTCTAAATGCTGTCCTTTCAGAGAAAATCACTTTCCTTTGAAAGTGCCTTAAGCTGCTTACAAGCATTCAACAGAAACTCACATGCATTTCTCTGAAAGGGAAGCAGTCTGTTCCAACACTTCAATTCACTGTGCGAAGTGAATGGAGTGTTGCTTCACTTTCTCAATTATGTCCTTTCAGAGAAAATCACTTTCCTTTGAAAGTGCCTTAAGCAACTTGCAAGCATTCACAAGAAACACTAATGCATTTATATGAAAGAGAAGCACTCTGTTCCAACACTTCAATTCACTGCACGAAGGGAATGGAGTGTTGCTTCACTTTCTAAATGCTGTCCTTTCAGAGAAAATCACTGTCCTTTGAAAGTGCCTTAAGCTACTTACAAGCATTCACCAGAAACTCACATGCGTTTCTCTGAAAGAGAAGCAGTCGGTTCCAACACTTCAATTCACTGTGCGAAGTGCATGGATTGTTGCTTCACTTTCTAAATGCTGTCCTTTCAGAGAAAATCACTTTCCTTTGAAAGTGCCTTAAGCTACTTGCAAGCATTAGGAAGAAACTCACATGTGTTTCTCTGAAAGAGAAGCAGTCTGTTCCAACACTTCAATTCACTGTGCGAAGTGAATGGAGTGTTGCTTCACTTTCTAAATGCTGTCCTTTCAGAGAAAATCACTTTCCTTTGATAGTGCCTTAAGCTACTTGAAAGCATTAGGAAGAAACTCACATGCATTTCTCTGAAAGAGAAGCAGTCTGTTCCAACACTTCAATTCACTGTGTGAAGTGAATAGAGTGTTGCCTCACGTTCTAAATGCTGTCCTTTCAGAGAAAATCACTTTCCTTTGAAAGTGCCTTAAGCTACTTACAAGCATTCACCAGAAACTCACATGCGTTTCTCTGAAAGAGAAGCAGTCTGTTCTAACACTTCAATTCACTGTGCGAAGTGAATGGAGTGTTGCTTCACTTTCTAAATGCTGTCCTTTCAGAGAAAATCACTTTCCTTTGAAAGTGCCTTAAACTACTTTCAAGCATTCACAAAAAACTCACATGCGTTTCTCTTAAAGAGAAGCAGTGTGTTCCAACACTTCAATTCACTGTGCGAAGTGAATGGAGTTGTGCTTCAGTTTCTAAATGCTGGCCTTTCAGAGAAAATCACTTTCCTTTGAAAGTGCCTTAAGCAATTTGCAAGCATTCACAAGAAACACTTATGCGTTTCTATGAAAGAGAAGCACTCTGTTCCAACACTTCAATTCACTGTACGAAGGGAATTGAGTGTTGCTTCACTTTCTAAATGCTGTCCTTTCAGAGAAAATCACTTTCCTTTGAAAGTGCCTTAAGCTACTTACAAGCATTAGGAAGAAACTCACATGCGTTTCTCTGAAAGAGAAGCAGTCTGTTCCAAAACTTCAATTCACTGCACGAAGGGAATGGAGTGTTGCTTCACTTTCTAAATGCTGTCCTTTCAGAGAAAATCACTTTCCTTTGAAAGTGCCTTAAGCGACTTGCAATAATTCACAAGAAACTCACATGCGTTTCTCTGAAAGAGAAGCAGTCTGTTCCAACACTTCAATTCACTGTGCGAAGTGAATGGAGTGTTGCTTCACTTTCTAAATGCTGTCCTTTCAGAGAAAATCACTTTCCTTTGAAAGTGCCTTAAGCTACTTACAAGCATTCACCAGAAACTCACATGCGTTTCTCTGAAAGAGAAGCAGTCTGTTCCAACACTTCAATTCACTGTGCGAAGTGAATGGAGTGTTGCTTCACTTTCTAAATGCTGTCCTTTCAGAGAAAATCACTTTCCTTTGAAAGTGCCTTAAGCTACTTACAAGCATTCACCAGAAACTCACATGCGTTTCTCTGAAAGAGAAGCAGTCTGTTCCAAAACTTCAATTCACTCTGCGAAGTGAATGGAGTGTTGCTTCACTTTCTAAATGCTGTCCTTTCATAGAAAATCACTTTCCTTTGAAAGTGCCTTAAGCTACTTGCAAGCATTCCCAAGAAACACTAATGCGTTTCTATGAAAGAGAAGCAGTCTGTTCCAACACTTCAATTCATTGCGCGAAGGGAATGGAGTGTTGCTTTACTTTCTAAATGCTGTCCTTTCATAGAAAATCACTTTCCTTTGAAAGAGCCTTAAGCTACTTACAAGCATTCAACAGAAACTCACATGCATTTCTCTGAAAGAGAAGCAGTCTGTTCCAACACTTCAATTCACTGTACAAAGTGAATTGAGTGTTGCTTCACTTTCTAAATGCTGTCCTTTCAGAGAAAATCACTTTCCTTTGAAAGTGCCTTAAGCAACTTGCAAGCATTCACAAGAAACACTAATGCGCTTCTATGAAAGAGAAGCACTCTGTTCCCACACTTCAATTCACTGCACGAAGGGAATGGAGTGTTGCTTCACTTTCTAAATGCTGTCCTTTCAGAGAAAATCACTTTCCTTTGAAAGTGCCTTAAGCGACTTGCAATAATTCACAAGAAACTCACATGCGTTTCTCTGAAAGAGAAGCAGTCTGTTCCAACACTTCAATTCACTGTGCGAAGTGAATGGAGTGTTGCCTCACTTTCTAAATGCTGTCCTTTCAGAGAAAATCACTTTCCTTTGAAAGTGCCTTAAGCTACTTACAAGCATTCAACAGAAACTCACATGCGTTTCTCTGAAAGAGAAGCAGTCTGTTCCAAAACTTCAATTCACTCTGCGAAGTGAATGGAGTGTTGCTTCACTTTCTAAATGCTGTCCTTTCAGAGAAAATCACTTTCCTTTGAAAGTGCCTTAAGCTACTTACAAGCATTCAACTTAAACTCACATGAATTTCTCTGAAAGAGAAGCAGTCTGTTCCAACACTTCAATTCACTGTGCGAAGTGAATGGAGTGTTGCTTCACTTTCTAAATGCTGTCCTTTCAGAGAAAATCACTTTCCTTTGAAAGTGCCTTAAGCTACTTACAAGCATTCACCAGAAACTCACATGCGTTTCTCTGAAAGAGAAGCAGTCTGTTCCAACACTTCAATTCACTGTGCGAAGTGAATGGAGTGTTGCGTCACTTTCTAAATGCTGTCCTTTCAGAGAAAATCACTTTCCTTTGAAAGTGCCTTAAGCTACTTACAAGCATTCACCAGAAACTCACATGCGTTTCTCTGAAAGAGAAGCAGTCTGTTCCAAAACTTCAATTCACTCTGCGAAGTGAATGGAGTGTTGCTTCACTTTCTAAATGCTGTCCTTTCATAGAAAATCACTTTCCTTTGAAAGTGCCTTAAGCTACTTGCAAGCATTCCCAAGAAACACTAATGCGTTTCTATGAAAGAGAAGCAGTCTGTTCCAACACTTCAATTCATTGCGCGAAGGGAATGGAGTGTTGCTTTACTTTCTAAATGCTGTCCTTTCATAGAAAATCACTTTCCTTTGAAAGAGCCTTAAGCTACTTACAAGCATTCAACAGAAACTCACATGCATTTCTCTGAAAGAGAAGCAGTCTGTTCCAACACTTCAATTCACTGTACAAAGTGAATTGAGTGTTGCTTCACTTTCTAAATGCTGTCCTTTCAGAGAAAATCACTTTCCTTTGAAAGTGCCTTAAGCAACTTGCAAGCATTCACAAGAAACACTAATGCGTTTCTATGAAAGAGAAGCACTCTGTTCCCACACTTCAATTCACTGCACGAAGGGAATGGAGTGTTGCTTCACTTTCTAAATGCTGTCCTTTCAGAGAAAATCACTTTCCTTTGAAAGTGCCTTAAGCGACTTGCAATAATTCACAAGAAACTCACATGCGTTTCTCTGAAAGAGAAGCAGTCTGTTCCAACACTTCAATTCACTGTGCGAAGTGAATGGAGTGTTGCCTCACTTTCTAAATGCTGTCCTTTCAGAGAAAATCACTTTCCTTTGAAAGTGCCTTAAGCTACTTACAAGCATTCAACAGAAACTCACATGCGTTTCTCTGAAAGAGAAGCAGTCTGTTCCAAAACTTCAATTCACTCTGCGAAGTGAATGGAGTGTTGCTTCACTTTCTAAATGCTGTCCTTTCAGAGAAAATCACTTTCCTTTGAAAGTGCCTTAAGCTACTTACAAGCATTCAACTTAAACTCACATGAATTTCTCTGAAAGAGAAGCAGTCTGTTCCAACACTTCAATTCACTGTGCGAAGTGAATGGAGAGTTGCTTCACTTTCTAAATGCTGTCCTTTCAGAGTAAATCACTTTCCTTTGAAAGTGCCTTAAGCTACTTACAAGCATTCACCAGAAACTCATGCGTTTCTCTGAAAGAGAAGCAGTCTGTTCCAACACTTCAATTCACTGTGCGAAGTGAATGGAGTGTTGCTTCACTTTCTAAATGCTGTCCTTTCAGAGAAAATCAATTTCCTTTGAAAGTGCCTTAAGCTACTTGCAAGCATTCCCAAGAAACACTAATGCGTTTCTATGAAAGAGAAGCAGTCTGTTCCAACACTTCAATTCATTGCGCGTAGGGAATGGAGTGTTGCTTTACTTTCTAAATGCTGTCCTTTCATAGAAAATCACTTTCCTTTGAAAGAGCCTTAAGCTACTTACAAGCATTCAACAGAAACTCACATGCATTTCTCTGAAAGAGAAGCAGTCTGTTCCAACACTTCAATTCACTGTACAAAGTGAATTGAGTGTTGCTTCACTTTCTAAATGCTGTCCTTTCAGAGAAAATCACTTTCCTTTGAAAGTGCCTTAAGCAACTTGCAAGCATTCACAAGAAACACTAATGCGTTTCTATGAAAGAGAAGCACTCTGTTCCAACACTTCAATTCACTGCACGAAGGGAATGGAGTGTTGCTTCACTTTCTAAATGCTGTCCTTTCAGAGAAAATCACTTTCCTTTGAAAGTGCCTTAAGCGACTTGCAATAATTCACAAGAAACTCACATGCGTTTCTCTGAAAGAGAAGCAGTCTGTTCCAACACTTCAATTCACTGTGCGAAGTGAATGGAGTGTTGCTTCACTTTCTAAATGCTGTCCTTTCAGAGAAAATCACTTTCCTTTGAAAGTGCCTTAAGCTACTTACAAGCATTCACCAGAAACTCACATGCGTTTCTCTGAAAGAGAAGCAGTCTGTTCCAAAACTTCAATTCACTCTGCGAAGTGAATGGAGTGTTGCTTCACTTTCTAAATGCTGTCCTTTCATAGAAAATCACTTTCCTTTGAAAGTGCCTTAAGCTACTTACAAGCATTCAACTTAAACTCACATGAATTTCTCTGAAAGAGAAGCAGTCTGTTCCAACACTTCAATTCACTGTGCGAAGTGAATGGAGTGTTGCTTCACTTTCTAAATGCTGTCCTTTCAGAGAAAATCACTTTCCTTTGAAAGTGCCTTAAGCTACTTACAAGCATTCACCAGAAACGCATGCGTTTCTCTGAAAGAGAAGCAGTCTGTTCCAACACTTCAATTCACTGTGCGAAGTGAATGGAGTGTTGCTTCACTTTCTAAATGCTGTCCTTTCAGAGAAAATCACTTTCCTTTTAAAGTGCCTTAAGCTACTTGCAAGCATTAGGAAGAAACTAACATGCGTTTCTCTGAAAGAGAAGCAGTCTGTTCCAACACTTCAATTCACTGTGTGAAGTGAATGGAGTGTTGCCTCACTTTCTAAATGCTGTCCTTTCAGAGAAAATCACTTTCCTTTGAAAGTGCCTTAAGCTACTTACAAGCATTCACCAGAAACTCACATGCGTTTCTCTGAAAGAGAAGCAGTCTGTTCCAACACTTCAATTCAATGTGCGAAGTGAATGGAGTGTTGCTTCACTTTCTAAATGCTGTCCTTTCAGAGAAAATCACTTTCCTTTGAAAGTGCCTTAAGCTGCTTACAAGCATTCAACAGAAACTCACATGCATTTCTCTGAAAGGGAAGCAGTCTGTTCCAACACTTCAATTCACTGTGCGAAGTGAATGGAGTGTTGCTTCACTTTCTCAATTATGTCCTTTCAGAGAAAATCACTTTCCTTTGAAAGTGCCTTAAGCAACTTGCAAGCATTCACAAGAAACACTAATGCATTTATATGAAAGAGAAGCACTCTGTTCCAACACTTCAATTCACTGCACGAAGGGAATGGAGTGTTGCTTCACTTTCTAAATGCTGTCCTTTCAGAGAAAATCACTGTCCTTTGAAAGTGCCTTAAGCTACTTACAAGCATTCACCAGAAACTCACATGCGTTTCTCTGAAAGAGAAGCAGTCGGTTCCAACACTTCAATTCACTGTGCGAAGTGCATGGATTGTTGCTTCACTTTCTAAATGCTGTCCTTTCAGAGAAAATCACTTTCCTTTGAAAGTGCCTTAAGCTACTTGCAAGCATTAGGAAGAAACTCACATGTGTTTCTCTGAAAGAGAAGCAGTCTGTTCCAACACTTCAATTCACTGTGCGAAGTGAATGGAGTGTTGCTTCACTTTCTAAATGCTGTCCTTTCAGAGAAAATCACTTTCCTTTGATAGTGCCTTAAGCTACTTGAAAGCATTAGGAAGAAACTCACATGCATTTCTCTGAAAGAGAAGCAGTCTGTTCCAACACTTCAATTCACTGTGTGAAGTGAATAGAGTGTTGCCTCACGTTCTAAATGCTGTCCTTTCAGAGAAAATCACTTTCCTTTGAAAGTGCCTTAAGCTACTTACAAGCATTCACCAGAAACTCACATGCGTTTCTCTGAAAGAGAAGCAGTCTGTTCTAACACTTCAATTCACTGTGCGAAGTGAATGGAGTGTTGCTTCACTTTCTAAATGCTGTCCTTTCAGAGAAAATCACTTTCATTTGAAAGTGCCTTAAACTACTTTCAAGCATTCACAAAAAACTCACATGCGTTTCTCTTAAAGAGAAGCAGTGTGTTCCAACACTTCAATTCACTGTGCGAAGTGAATGGAGTTGTGCTTCAGTTTCTAAATGCTGTCCTTTCAGAGAAAATCACTTTCCTTTGAAAGTGCCTTAAGCAATTTGCAAGCATTCACAAGAAACACTAATGCGTTTCTATGAAAGAGAAGCACTCTGTTCCAACACTTCAATTCACTGTACGAAGGGAATTGAGTGTTGCTTCACTTTCTAAATGCTGTCCTTTCAGAGAAAATCACTTTCCTTTGAAAGTGCCTTAAGCTACTTACAAGCATTAGGAAGAAACTCACATGCGTTTCTCTGAAAGAGAAGCAGTCTGTTCCAACACTTCAATTCACTGTGCGAAGTGAATGGAGTGTTGCATCACTTTCTAAATTCTGTCCTTTCAGAGAAAAACACTTTCCTTTGAAAGTGCCTTAAACTACTTTCAAGCATTCACAAAAAACTCACATGCGTTTCTCTGAAAGAGAAGCAGTCTGTTCCAACACTTCAATTCACTGTGCGAAGTGAATGGAGTGTTGCTTCAGTTTCTAAATGCTGTCCTTTCAGAGAAAATCACTTTCCTTTGAAAGTGCCTTAAGCTACTTACAAGCATTCACCAGAAACTCACATGCGTTTCTCTGAAAGAGAAGCAGTCTGTTCCAACACTTCAATTCAATGTGCGAAGTGAATGGAGTGTTGCTTCACTTTCTAAATGCTGTCCTTTCAGAGAAAATCACTTTCCTTTGAAAGTGCCTTAAGCTACTTACAAGCATTCACCAGAAACTCACATGCGTTTCTCTGAAAGAGAAGCAGTCTGTTCCAACACTTCAATTCACTGTGCGAAGTGAATGGAGTGTTGCTTCACTTTCTAAATGCTGTCCTTTCAGAGAAAATCACTTTCCTTTTAAAGTGCCTTAAGCTACTTACAAGCATTCACCAGAAACTCACATGCGTTTCTCTGAAAGAGAAGCAGTCTGTTCCAAAACTTCAATTCACTCTGCGAAGTGAATGGAGTGTTGCTTCACTTTCTAAACGCTGTCCTTTCAGAGAAAATCACTTTCCTTTGAAAGTGCCTTAAGCTACTTGCAAGCATTCAACTTAAACTCACATGCATTTCTCTGAAAGAGACGCAGTGTGTTCCAACACTTCAATTCACTGTGCGAAGTGAATGGAGTGTTGCTTCACTTTCTAAATGCTGTCCTTTCAGAGAAAATCACTTTCCTTTGAAAGTGCCTTAAGCTACTTACAAGCATTCACCAGAAACTCATGCGTTTCTCTGAAAGAGAAGCAGTCTGTTCCAACACTTCAATTCACTGTGCGAAGTGAATGGAGTGTTGCTTCACTTTCTAAATGCTGTCCTTTCAGAGAAAATCACTTTCCTTTGAAAGTGCCTTAAGCTACTTACAAGCATTCACCAGAAACTCACATGCGTTTCTCTGAAAGAGAAGCAGTCTGTTCCAACACTTCAATTCAATGTGCGAAGTGAATGGAGTGTTGCTTCACTTTCTAAATGCTGTCCTTTCAGAGAAAATCACTTTCCTTTGAAAGTGCCTTAAGCTGCTTACAAGCATTCAACAGAAACTCACATGCATTTCTCTGAAAGTGAAGCAGTCTTTTCCAACACTTCAATTCACTGTGCGAAGTGAATGGAGTGTTGCTTCACTTTCTAAATTATGTCCTTTCAGAGAAAATCACTTTCCTTTGAAAGTGCCTTAAGCTACTTACAAGCATTCACCAGAAACTCACATGCGTTTCTCTGAAAGAGAAGCAGTCTGTTCCAACACTTCAATTCACTGTGCGAAGTGAATGGAGTGTTGCTTCACTTTCTAAATGCTGTCCTTTCAGAGAAAATCACTTTCCTTTGAAAGTGCCTTAAGCTACTTACAAGCATTCAACTTAAACTCACATGAATTTCTCTGAAAGAGAAGCAGTCTGATCCAACACTTCAATTCACTGTGCGAAGTGAATGGAGTGTTGCTTCACTTTCTAAATGCTGTCCTTTCAGAGAAAATCACTTTCCTTTGAAAGTGCCTTAAGCTACTTACAAGCATTCACCAGAAACTCATGCGTTTCTCTGAAAGAGAAGCAGTCTGTTCCAACACTTCAATTCACTGTGCGAAGTGAATGGAGTGTTGCTTCACTTTCTAAATGCTGTCCTTTCAGAGAAAATCACTTTCCTTTGAAAGTGCCTTAAGCTACTTGCAAGCATTAGGAAGAAACTCACATGCGTTTCTCTGAAAGAGAAGCAGTTTGTTCCAACACTTCAATTCACTGTGTGAAGTGAATGGAGTGTTGCATCACTTTCTAAATTCTGTCCTTTCAGAGAAAATCACTTTCCTTTGAAAGTGCCTTAAGCTACTTACAAGCATTCACCAGAAACTCACATGCGTTTCTCTGAAAGAGAAGCAGTCTGTTCCAACACTTCAATTCAATGTGCGAAGTGAATGGAGTGTTGCATCACTTTCTAAATGCTGTCCTTTCAGAGAAAATCACTTTCCTTTGAAAGTGCCTTAAGCTGCTTACAAGCATTCAACAGAAACTCACATGCATTTCTGTGAAAGAGAAGCAGTCTGTTCCAACACTTCAATTCACTGTGCGAAGTGAATGGAGTGTTGCTTCACTTTCTAAATTATGTCCTTTCAGAGAAAATCACTTTCCTTTGAAAGTGCCTTAAGCAATTTGCAAGCATTCACAAGAAACACTAATGCGTTTATATGAAAGAGAAGCACTCTGTTCCAACACTTCAATTCACTGCACGAAGGGAATGGAGTGTTGCTTCACTTTCTAAATGCTGTCCTTTCAGAGAAAATCACTGTCCTTTGAAAGTGCCTTAAGCTACTTACAAGCATTCACCAGAAACTCATATGCGTTTCTCTGAAAGAGAAGCAGTCGGTTCCAACACTTCAATTCACTGTGCGAAGTGCATGGATTGTTGCTTCACTTTCTAAATGCAGTCCTTTCAGAGAAAATCACTTTCCTTTGAAAGTGCCTTAAGCTACTTACAAGCATTAGGAAGAAACTCACATGCGTTTCTCTGAAAGAGAAGCAGTCTGTTCCAACACTTCAATTCACTGTGCGAAGTGAATGGAGTGTTGCATCACTTTCTAAATTCTGTCCTTTCAGAGAAAATCACTTTCCTTTGAAAGTGCCTTAAACTACTTTCAAGCATTCACAAAAAACTCACATGCGTTTCTCTGAAAGAGAAGCAGTCTGTTCCAACACTTCAATTCACTGTGCGAAGTGAATGGAGTGTTGCTTCAGTTTCTAAATGCTGTCCTTTCAGAGAAAATCACTTTCTTTGAAAGTGCCTTAAGCTACTTACAAGCATTCACCAGAAACTCACATGCGTTTCTCTGAAAGAGAAGCAGTCTGTTCCAACACTTCAATTCACTGTGCGAAGTGAATGGAGTGTTGCTTCACTTTCTAAATGCTGTCCTTTCAGAGAAAATCACTTTCCTTTGAAAGTGCCTTAAGCTACTTACAAGCATTCACCAGAAACTCACATGCGTTTCTCTGAAAGAGAAGCAGTCTGTTCCAACACTTCAATTCACTGTGCGAAGTGAATGGAGTGTTGCTTCACTTTCTAAATGCTGTCCTTTGAGAGAAAATCACTTTCCTTTGAAAGTGCCTTAAGCTACTTACAAGCATTCACCAGAAACTCACATGCGTTTCTCTGAAAGAGAAGCAGTCTGTTCCAAAACTTCAATTCACTCTGCGAAGTGAATGGAGTGTTGCTTCACTTTCTAAATGCTGTCCTTTCAGAGAAAATCACTTTCCTTTGAAAGTGCCTTAAGCTACTTGCAAGCATTCAACTTAAACTCACATGAATTTCTCTGAAAGAGAAGCAGTCTGTTCCAACACTTCAATTCACTGTGCGAAGTGAATGGAGTGTTGCTTCACTTTCTAAATGCTGTCCTTTCAGAGAAAATCACTTTCCTTTGAAAGTGCCTTAAGCTACTTACAAGCATTCACCAGAAACTCATGCGTTTCTCTGAAAGAGAAGCAGTCTGTTCCAACACTTCAATTCACTGTGCGAAGTGAATGGAGTGTTGCTTCACTTTCTAAATGCTGTCCTTTCAGAGAAAATCACTTTCCTTTTAAAGTGCCTTAAGCTACTTGCAAGCATTAGGAAGAAACTCACATGCGTTTCTCTGAAAGAGAAGCAGTCTGTTCCAACACTTCAATTCACTGTGTGAAGTGAATGGAGTGTTGCCTCACTTTCTAAATGCTGTCCTTTCAGAGAAAATCACTTTCCTTTGAAAGTGCCTTAAGCTACTTACAAGCATTCACCAGAAACTCACATGCGTTTCTCTGAAAGAGAAGCAGTCTGTTCCAACACTTCAATTCAATGTGCGAAGTGAATGGAGTGTTGCTTCACTTTCTAAATGCTGTCCTTTCAGAGAAAATCACTTTCCTTTGAAAGTGCCTTAAGCTGCTTACAAGCATTCAACAGAAACTTACATGCATTTCTCTGAAAGAGAAGCAGTCTGTTCCAACACTTCAATTCACTGTGCGAAGTGAATGGAGTGTTGCTTCACTTTCTAAATGCTGTCCTTTCAGAGAAAATCACTTTCCTTTGAAAGTGCCCTAAGCTACTTACAAGCATTCACCAGAAACTCACATGCGTTTCTCTGAAAGAGAAGCAGTCTGTTCCAACACTTCAATTCACTGTGCGAAGTGAATGGAGTGTTGCTTCACTTTCTAAATGCTGTCCTTTCAGAGAAAATCACTTTCCTTTGAAAGTGCCTTAAGCTACTTACAAGCATTCAACTTAAACTCACATGAATTTCTCTGAAAGAGAAGCAGTCTGTTCCAACACTTCAATTCACTGTGCGAAGTGAATGGAGTGTTGCTTCACTTTCTAAATGCTGTCCTTTCAGAGAAAATCACTTTCCTTTGAAAGTGCCTTAAGCTACTTACAAACATTCACCAGAAACTCATGCGTTTCTCTGAAAGAGAAGCAGTCTGTTCCAACACTTCAATTCACTGTGCGAAGTGAATGGAGTGTTGCTTCACTTTCTAAATGCTGTCCTTTCAGAGAAAATCACTTTCCTTTGAAAGTGCCTTAAGCTACTTGCAAGCATTAGGAAGAAACTCACATGCGTTTCTCTGAAAGAGAAGCAGTTTGTTCCAACACTTCAATTCACTCTGTGAAGTGAATGGAGTGTTGCATCACTTTCTAAATTCTGTCCTTTCAGAGAAAATCACTTTCCTTTGAAAGTGCCTTAAGCTACTTACAAGCATTCACCAGAAACTCACATGCGTTTCTCTGAAAGAGAAGCAGTCTGTTCCAACACTTCAATTCAATGTGCGAAGTGAATGGAGTGTTGCATCACTTTCTAAATGCTGTCCTTTCAGAGAAAATCACTTTCCTTTGAAAGTGCCTTAAGCTGCTTACAAGCATTCAACAGAAACTCACATGCATTTCTCTGAAAGAGAAGCAGTCTGTTCCAACACTTCAATTCACTGTGCGAAGTGAATGGAGTGTTGCTTCACTTTCTAAATTATGTCCTTTCAGAGAAAATCACTTTCCTTTGAAAGTGCCTTAAGCAATTTGCAAGCATTCACAAGAAACACTAATGCGTTTATATGAAAGAGAAGCACTCTGTTCCAACACTTCAATTCACTGCACGAAGGGAATGGAGTGTTGCTTCACTTTCTAAATGCTGTCCTTTCAGAGAAAATCACTGTCCTTTGAAAGTGCCTTAAGCTACTTACAAGCATTCACCAGAAACTCATATGCGTTTCTCTGAAAGAGAAGCAGTCGGTTCCAACACTTCAATTCACTGTGCGAAGTGCATGGATTGTTGCTTCACTTTCTAAATGCAGTCCTTTCAGAGAAAATAACTTTCCTTTGAAAGTGCCTTAAGCTACTTACAAGCATTAGGAAGAAACTCACATGCGTTTCTCTGAAAGAGAAGCAGTCTGTTCCAACACTTCAATTCACTGTGCGAAGTGAATGGAGTGTTGCATCACTTTCTAAATTCTGTCCTTTCAGAGAAAATCACTTTCCTTTGAAAGTGCCTTAAACTACTTTCAAGCATTCACAAAAAACTCACATGCGTTTCTCTGAAAGAGAAGCAGTCTGTTCCAACACTTCAATTCACTGTGCGAAGTGAATGGAGTGTTGCTTCAGTTTCTAAATGCTGTCCTTTCAGAGAAAATCACTTTCTTTGAAAGTGCCTTAAGCTACTTACAAGCATTCACCAGAAACTCACATGCGTTTCTCTGAAAGAGAAGCAGTCTGTTCCAACACTTCAATTCACTGTGCGAAGTGAATGGAGTGTTGCTTCACTTTCTAAATGCTGTCCTTTCAGAGAAAATCACTTTCCTTTGAAAGTGCCTTAAGCTACTTACAAGCATTCACCAGAAACTCACATGCGTTTCTCTGAAAGAGAAGCAGTCTGTTCCAACACTTCAATTCACTGTGCGAAGTGAATGGATTGTTGCTTCACTTTCTAAATGCTGTCCTTTCAGAGAAAATCACTTTCCTTTGAAAGTGCCTTAAGCTACTTACAAGCATTCACCAGAAAATCACATGCGTTTCTCTGAAAGAGAAGCAGTCTGTTCCAAAACTTCAATTCACTCTGCGAAGTGAATGGAGTGTTGCTTCACTTTCTAAATGCTGTCCTTTCAGAGAAAATCACTTTCCTTTGAAAGTGCCTTAAGCTACTTGCAAGCATTCAACTTAAACTCACATGAATTTCTCTGAAAGAGAAGCAGTCTGTTCCAACACTTCAATTCACTGTGCGAAGTGAATGGAGTGTTGCTTCACTTTCTAAATGCTGTCCTTTCAGAGAAAATCACTTTCCTTTGAAAGTGCCTTAAGCTACTTACAAGCATTAACCAGAAACTCATGCGTTTCTCTGAAAGAGAAGCAGTCTGTTCCAACACTTCAATTCACTGTGCGAAGTGAATGGAGTGTTGCTTCACTTTCTAAATGCTGTCCTTTCAGAGAAAATCACTTTCCTTTTAAAGTGCCTTAAGCTACTTGCAAGCATTAGGAAGAAACTCACATGCGTTTCTCTGAAAGAGAAGCAGTCTGTTCCAACACTTCAATTCACTGTGTGAAGTGAATGGAGTGTTGCCTCACTTTCTAAATGCTGTCCTTTCAGAGAAAATCACTTTCCTTTGAAAGTGCCTTAAGCTACTTACAAGCATTCACCAGAAACTCACATGCGTTTCTCTGAAAGAGAAGCAGTCTGTTCCAACACTTCAATTCAATGTGCGAAGTGAATGGAGTGTTGCTTCACTTTCTAAATGCTGTCCTTTCAGAGAAAATCACTTTCCTTTGAAAGTGCCTTAAGCTGCTTACAAGCATTCAACAGAAACTCACATGCATTTCTTTGAAAGAGAAGCAGTCTGTTCCAACACTTCAATTCACTGTGCGAAGTGAATGGAGTGTTGCTTCACTTTCTAAATGCTGTCCTTTCAGAGAAAATCACTTTCCTTTGAAAGTGCCCTAAGCTACTTACAAGCATTCACCAGAAACTCACATGCGTTTCTCTGAAAGAGAAGCAGTCTGTTCCAACACTTCAATTCACTGTGCGAAGTGAATGGAGTGTTGCTTCACTTTCTAAATGCTGTCCTTTCAGAGAAAATCACTTTCTTTTGAAAGTGCCTTAAGCTACTTACAAGCATTCACCAGAAACTCACATGCGTTTCTCTGAAAGAGAAGCAGTCTGTTCCAACACTTCAATTCACTGTGCGAAGTGAATGGAGTGTTGCTTCACTTTCTAAATGCTGTCCTTTCAGAGAAAATCACTTTCCTTTGAAAGTGCCTTAAGCTACTTACAAGCATTCACCAGAAACTCACATGCGTTTCTCTGAAAGAGAAGCAGTCTGTTCCAAAACTTCAATTCACTCTGCGAAGTGAATGGAGTGTTGCTTCACTTTCTAAATGCTGTCCTTTCAGAGAAAATCACTTTCCTTTGAAAGTGCCTTAAGCTACTTACAAGCATTCAACTTAAACTCACATGAATTTCTCTGAAAGAGAAGCAGTCTGTTCCAACACTTCAATTCACTGTGCGAAGTGAATGGAGTGTTGCTTCACTTTCTAAATGCTGTCCTTTCAGAGAAAATCACTTTCCTTTGAAAGTGCCTTAAGCTACTTACAAGCATTCACCAGAAACTCATGCGTTTCTCTGAAAGAGAAGCAGTCTGTTCCAACACTTCAATTCACTGTGCGAAGTGAATGGAGTGTTGCTTCACTTTCTAAATGCTGTCCTTTCAGAGAAAATCACTTTCCTTTTAAAGTGCCTTAAGCTACTTGCAAGCATTAGGAAGAAACTCACATGCGTTTCTCTGAAAGAGAAGCAGTCTGTTCCAACACTTCAATTCACTGTGCGAAGTGAATGGAGTGTTGCCTCACTTTCTAAATGCTGTCCTTTAAGAGAAAATCACTTTCCTTTGAAAGTGCCTTAAGCTACTTACAAGCATTCACCAGAAACTCACATGCGTTTCTCTGAAAGAGAAGCAGTCTTTTCCAACACTTCAATTCAATGTGCGAAGTGAATGGAGTGTTGCTTCACTTTCTAAATGCTGTCCTTTCAGAAAAAATCACTTTCCTTTGAAAGTGCCTTAAGCTGCTTACAAGCATTCAACAGAAACTCACATGCATTTCTCTGAAAGAGAAACAGTCTGTTCCAACACTTCAATTCACTGTGCGAAGTGAATGGAGTGTTGCTTCACTTTCTAAATTATGTCCTTTCAGAGAAAATCACTTTCCTTTGAAAGTGCCTTAAGCAACTTGCAAGCATTCACAAGAAACACTAATGCGTTTATATGAAAGAGAAGCACTCTGTTCCAACACTTCAATTCACTGCACGAAGGGAATGGAGTGTTGCTTCACTTTCTAAATGCTGTCCTTTCAGAGAAAATCACTGTCCTTTGAAAGTGCTTTAAGCTACTTACAAGCATTCACCAGAAACTCACATGCGTTTCTCTGAAAGAGAAGCAGTCTGTTCCAACACTTCAATTCACTGTGCGAAGTGCATGGATGGTTGCTTCACTTTCTAAATGCTGTCCTTTCAGAGAAAATCACTTTCCTTTGAAAGTGCCTTAAGCTACTTGCAAGCATTAGGAAGAAACTCACACGTGTTTCTCTGAAAGAGAAGCAGTCTGTTCCAACATTTCAATTCACTGTGCGAAGTGAATGGAGTGTTGCTTCACTTTCTAAATGCTCTCCTTTCAGAGAAAATCACTTTCCTTTGAAAGTGCCTTAAACTACTTTCAAGCATTCACAAAAAACTCACATGCGTTTCTCTTAAAGAGAAGCAGTCTGTTCCAACACTTCAATTCACAGTGCGAAGTGAACGGAGTGTTGCTTCAGTTTCTAAATGCTGTCCTTTCAGAGAAAATCACTTTCCTTTGAAAGTGCCTTAAGCTACTTGCAAGCATTAGGAAGAAACTCACATGTGTTTCTCTGAAAGAGAAGCAGTCTGTTCCAACACTTCAATTCACTGTGCGAAGTGAATGGAGTGTTGCTTCACTTTCTAAATGCTGTCCTTTCAGAGAAAATCACTTTCCTTTGATAGTGCCTTAAGCTACTTGAAAGCATTAGGAAGAAACTCACATGCATTTCTCTGAAAGAGAAGCAGTCTGTTCCAACACTTCAATTCACTGTGCGAAGTGAATGGAGTGTTGCTTCACTTTCTAAATGCTGTCCTTTCAGAGAAAATCACTTTCCTTTGAAAGTGCCTTAAGCTACTTACAAGCATTCACCAGAAACTCACATGCGTTTCTCTGAAAGAGAAGCAGTCTGTTCCAACACTTCAATTCACTGTGCGAAGTGAATGGAGTGTTGCTTCACTTTCTAAATGCTGTCCTTTCAGAGAAAATCACTTTCCTTTGAAAGTGCCTTAAACTACTTTCAAGCATTCACAAAAAACTCACATGCGTTTCTCTTAAAGAGAAGCAGTGTGTTCCAACACTTCAATTCACTGTGCGAAGTGGATGGAGTTGTGCTTCAGTTTCTAAATGCTGTTCTTTCAGAGAAAATCACTTTCCTTTGAAAGTGCCTTAAGCAATTTGCAAGCATTCACAAGAAACACTAATGCGTTTCTATGAAAGAGAAGCACTCTGTTCCAACACTTCAATTCACTGCACGAAGGGAATTGAGTGTTGCTTCACTTTCTAAATGCTGTCCTTTCAGAGAAAATCACTTTCCTTTGAAAGTGCCTTAAGCTACTTACAAGCATTAGGAAGAAACTCACATGCGTTTCTCTGAAAGAGAAGCAGTCTGTTCCAACACTTCAATTCACTGTGCGAAGTGAATGGAGTGTTGCATCACTTTCTAAATTCTGTCCTTTCAGAGAAAATCACTTTCCTTTGAAAGTGCCTTAAACTACTTTCAAGCATTCACAAAAAACTCACATGCGTTTCTCTGAAAGAGAAGCAGTCTGTTCCAACACTTCAATTCACTGTGCGAAGTGAATGGAGTGTTGCTTCAGTTTCTAAATGCTGTCCTTTCAGAGAAAATCACTTTCCTTTGAAAGTGCCTTAAGCTACTTACAAGCATTCACCAGAAACTCACATGCGTTTCTCTGAAAGAGAAGCAGTCTGTTCCAACACTTCAATTCACTGTGCGAAGTGAATGGAGTGTTGCTTCACTTTCTAAATGCTGTCCTTTCAGAGAAAATCACTTTCCTTTGAAAGTGCCTTAAGCTACTTACAAGCATTCACCAGAAACTCACATGCGTTTCTCTGAAAGAGAAGCAGTCTGTTAAAATACTTCAATTCACTGTGCGAAGTAAATGGAGTGTTGCTTCACTCTCTAAATGCTGTCCTTTCAGAGAAAATCACTTTCCTTTTAAAGTGCCTTAAGCTACTTACAAGCATTCACCAGAAACTCACATGCGTTTCTCTGAAAGAGAAGCTGTCTGTTCCAAAACTTCAATTCACTCTGCGAAGTGAATGGAGTGTTGCTTCACTTTCTAAATGCTGTCCTTTCAGAGAAAATCACTTTCCTTTGAAAGTGCCTTAAGCTACTTACAAGCATTCAACTTAAACTCACATGAATTTCTCTGAAAGAGAAGCAGTCTGTTCCAACACTTCAATTCACTGTGCGAAGTGAATGGAGTGTTGCTTCACTTTCTAAATGCTGTCCTTTCAGAGAAAATCACTGTCCTTTGAAAGTGCCTTAAGCTACTTACAAGCATTCACCAGAAACTCATGCGTTTCTCTGAAAGAGAAGCACTCTGTTCCAACACTTCAATTCACTGTGCGAAGTGAATGGAGTGTTGCTTCACTTTCTAAATGCTGTCCTTTCAGAGAAAATCACTTTCCTTTTAAAGTGCCTTAAGCTACTTGCAAGCATTAGGAAGAAACTCACATGCGTTTCTCTGAAAGAGAAGCAGTCTCTTCCAACACTTCAATTCACTGTGTGAAGTGAATGGAGTGTTGCCTCACTTTCTAAATGCTGTCCTTTCAGAGAAAATCACTTTCCTTTGAAAGTGCCTTAAGCTACTTACAAGCATTCACCAGAAACTCACATGCGTTTCTCTGAAAGAGAAGCAGTCTGTTCCAACACTTCAATTCAATGTGCGAAGTGAATGGAGTGTTGCTTCACTTTCTAAATGCTGTCCTTTCAGAGAAAATCACTTTCCTTTGAAAGTGCCTTAAGCTGCTTACAAGCATTCAACAGAAACTCACATGCATTTCTCTGAAAGAGAAGCAGTCTGTTCCAACACTTCAATTCACTGTGCGAAGTGAATGGAGTGTTGCTTCACTTTCTGAATTATGTCCTTTCAGAGAAAATCACTTTCCTTTGAAAGTGCCTTAAGCTACTTACAAGCATTCACCAGAAACTCACATGCGTTTCTCTGAAAGAGAAGCAGTCTGTTCCAACACTTCAATTCACTGTGCGAAGTGAATGGAGTGTTGCTTCACTTTCTAAATGCTGTCCTTTCAGAGAAAATCACTTTCCTTTGAAAGTGCCTTAAGCTACTTACAAGCATTCACCAGAAACTCACATGCGTTTCTCTGAAAGAGAAGCAGTCTGTTCCAACACTTCAATTCACTGTGCGAAGTGAATGGAGTGTTGCTTCACTTTCTAAATGCTGTCCTTTCAGAGAAAATCACTTTCCTTTGAAAGTGCCTTAAGCTACTTACAAGCATTCACCAGAAACTCACATGCGTTTCTCTGAAAGAGAAGCAGTCTGTTCCAAAACTTCAATTCACTCTGCGAAGTGAATGGAGTGTTGCTTCACTTTCTAAATGCTGTCCTTTCAGAGAAAATCACTTTCCTTTGAAAGTGCCTTAAGCTACTTACATGCATTCAACTTAAACTCACATGAACTTCTCTGAAAGAGAAGCAGTCTATTCCAACACTTCAATTCACTGTGCGAAGTGAATTTAGTGTTGCTTCACTTTCTAAATGCTGTCCTTTCAGAGAAAATCACTTTCCTTTGAAAGTGCCTTAAGCTACTTACAAGCATTCACCAGAAACTCATGCGTTTCTCTGAAAGAGAAGCAGTCTGTTCCAACACTTCAATTCACTGTGCGAAGTGAATGGAGTGTTGCTTCACTTTCTAAATGCTGTCCTTTCAGAGAAAATCACTTTCCTTTGATAGTGCCTTAAGCTACGTGCAAGCATTAGGAAGAAACTCACATGCATTTCTCTGAAAGATAAGCAGTCTGTTCCAACACTTCAATTCACTGTGTGAAGTGAATATAGTGTTGCCTCACTTTCTAAATGCTGTCCATTCAGAGAAAATCACTTTCCTTTGAAAGTGCCTTAAGCTACTTACAAGCATTCACCAGAAACTCACATGCGTTTCTCTGAAAGAGAAGCAGTCTGTTCCAACACTTCAATTCACTGTGCGAAGTGAATGGAGTGTTGCTTCACTTTCTAAATGCTGTCCTTTCAGAGAAAATCACTTTCCTTTGAAAGTGCCTTAAACTACTTTCAAGCATTCACAAAAAACTCACATGCGTTTCTCTTAAAGAGAAGCAGTGTGTTCCAACACTTCAATTCACTGTGCGAAGTGAATGGAGTTGTGCTTCAGTTTCTAAATGCTGTCCTTTCAGAGAAAATCACTTTCCTTTGAAAGTGCCTTAAGCTACTTACAAGCATTCACCAGAAACTCACATGCGTTTCTCTGAAAGAGAAGCAGTCTGTTCCAACACTTCAATTCACTGTGCGAAGTGAATGGAGTGTTGCTTCACTTTCTAAATGCTGTCCTTTCAGAGAAAATCACTTTCCTTTGAAAGTGCCTTAAGCTACTTACAAGCATTCACCAGAAACTCACATGCGTTTTTCTGAAAGAGAAGCAGTCTGTTCCAACACTTCAATTCACTGTGCGAAGTGAATGGAGTGTTGCTTCACTTTCTAAATGCTGTCCTTTCAGAGAAAATCACTTTCCTTTGAAAGTGCCTTAAGCTACTTGCAAGCATTAGGAAGAAACTCACATGCGTTTCTCTGAAAGAGAAGCAGACTGTTCCAACACTTCAATTCACTGTGCGAAGTGAATGGAGTGTTGCTTCACTTTCTAAATGCTGTCCTTTCAGAGAAAATCACTTTCCTTTGAAAGTGCCTTAAGCTACTTACAAGCATTCAACAGAAACTAACATGCATTTCTCTGAAAGAGAAGCAGTCTGTTCCAACACTTCAATTCACTGTGCGAAGTGAATGGAGTGTTGCTTCACTTTCTTAATTATGTCCTTTCAGAGAAAATCACTTTCCTTTGAAAGTGCCTTAAGCAACTTGCAAGCATTCACAAGAAACACTAATGCGTTTATATGAAAGAGAAGCACTCTGTTCCAACACTTCAATTCACTGCACGAAGGGAATGGAGTGTTGCTTCACTTTCTAAATGCTGTCCTTTCAGAGAAAATCACTGTCCTTTGAAAGTGCCTTAAGCTACTTACAAGCATTCACCAGAAACTCACATGCGTTTCTCTGAAAGAGAAGCAGTCTGTTCCAACACTTCAATTCACTGTGCGAAGTGAATGGAGTGTTGCTTCACTTTCTAAATGCTGTCCTTTCAGAGAAAATCACTTTCCTTTGATAGTGCCTTAAGCTACTTGCAAGCATTAGGAAGAAACTCACATGCGTTTCTCTGAAAGAGAAGCAGTCTGCTCCAACACTTCAATTCACTGTGTGAAGTGAATAGAGTGTTGCCTCACGTTCTAAATGCTGTCCTTTCAGAGAAAATCACTTTCCTTTGAAAGTGCCTGAAGCTACTTATAAGCATTCACCAGAAACTCACATGCGTTTCTCTGAAAGAGAAGCAGTATGTTCCAACACTTCAATTCACTGTGCGAAGTGAATGGAGTGTTGCTTCACTTTCTAAATGCTGTCCTTTCAGAGAAAATCACTTTCCTTTGAAAGTGCCTTAAACTACTTTCAATCATTCACAAAAAACTCACATGCGTTTCTCTTAAAGAGAAGCAGTGTGTTCCAACACTTCAATTCACTGTGCGAAGTGAATGGAGTGTTGCTTCAGTTTCTAAATGCTGTCCTTTCAGAGAAAATCACTTTCCTTTGAAAGTGCCTTAAGCAATTTGCAAGCATTCACAAGAAACACTAATGCGTTTCTATGAAAGAGAAGCACTCTGTTCCAACACTTCAATTCACTGCACGAAGGGAATTGAGTGTTGCTTCACTTTCTAAATGCTGTCCTTTCAGAGAAAATCACTTTCCTTTGAAAGTGCCTTAAGCTACTTACAAGCATTAGGAAGAAACTCACATGCGTTTCTCTGAAAGAGAAGCAGTCTGTTCCAACACTTCAATTCACTGTGCAAAGTGAATGGAGTGTTGCATCACTTTCTAAATTCTGTCCGTTCAGAGAAAATCACTTTCCTTTGAAAGTGCCTTAAACTACTTTCAAGCATTCACAAAAAACTCACATGCGTTTCTCTTAAAGAGAAGCAGTCTGTTCCAACACTTCAATTCACTGTGCGAAGTGAATGGAGTGTTGCTTCAGTTTCTAAATGCTGTCCTTTCAGAGAAAATCACTTTCCTTTGAAAGTGCCTTAAGCTACTTACAAGCATTCACCAGAAACTCACATGCGTTTCTCTGAAAGAGAAGCAGTGTGTTCCAACACTTCAATTCACTGTGCGAAGTGAATGGAGTGTTGCTTCACTTTCTAAATGCTGTCCTTTCAGAGAAAATCACTTTCCTTTGAAAGTGCCTTAAGCTACTTACAAGCATTCACCAGAAACTCACATGCGTTTCTCTGAAAGAGAAGCAGTCTGTTCCAACACTTCAATTCACTGTGCGAAGTGAATGGAGTGTTGCTTCACTTTCTAAATGCTGTCCTTTCAGAGAAAATCACTTTCCTTTGAAAGTGCCTTAAGCTACTTACAAGCATTAGGAAGAAACTCACATGTGTTTCTCTGAAAGAGAAGCAGACTGTTCCAACACTTCAATTCACTGTGCGAAGTGAATGGAGTGTTGCTTCACTTTCTAAATGTTGTCCTTTCAGAGAAAATCACTTTCCTTTGAAAGTGCCTTAAGCTACTTACAAGCATTCAACAGAAACTCACATGCATTTCTCTGAAAGAGAAGCAGTCTGTTCCAACACTTCAATTCACTGTGCGAAGTGAATGGAGTGTTGCTTCACTTTATTAATTATGTCCTTTCAGAGAAAATCACTTTCCTTTGAAAGTGCCTTAAGCAACTTGCAAGCATTCAGAAGAAACACTAATGCTTTTATATGAAAGAGAAGCAGTCTGTTCCAACACTTCAATTCACTGTGCGAAGTGAATGGAGTGTTGCATCACTTTCTAAATTCTGTCCTTTCAGAGAAAATCTCTTTCCTTTGAAAGTGCCTTAAACTACTTTCAAGCATTCACAAAAAACTCACATGCGTTTCTCTGAAAGAGAAGCAGTCTGTTCCAACACTTCAATTCACTGTGCGAAGTGAATGGAGTGTTGCTTCAGTTTCTAAATGCTGTCCTTTCAGAGAAAATCACTGTCCTTTGAAAGTGCCTTAAGCTACTTACAAGCATTCACCAGAAACTCACATGCGTTTCTCTGAAAGAGAAGCAGTCTGTTCCAACACTTCAATTCACTGTGCGAAGTGAATGGAGTATTGCTTCACTTTCTAAATGCTCTCCTTTCAGAGAAAATCACTTTCCTTTGATAGTGCCTTAAGCTACTTGCAAGCATTAGGAAGAAACTCACATGCGTTTCTCTGAAAGAGAAGCAGTCTGTTCCAACACTTCAATTCACTGTGTGAAGTGATTAGAGTGTTGCCTCACGTTCTAAATGCTGTCCTTTCAGAGAAAATCACTTTCCTTTGAAAGTGCCTTAAGCAACTTGCAAGCATTCACAAGAAACACTAATGCGTTTATATGAAAGAGAAGCACTCTGTTCCAACACTTCAATTCACTGCACGAAGGGAATGGAGTGTTGCTTCACTTTCTAAATGCTGTCCTTTCAGAGAAAATCACTGTCCTTTGAAAGTGCCTTAAGCTACTTACAAGCATTCACCAGAAACTCACATGCGTTTCTCTGAAAGAGAAGCAGTCTGTTCCAACACTTCAATTCACTCTGCGAAGTGAATGGAGTGTTGCTTCACTTTCTAAATGCTGTCCTTTCAGAGAAAATCACTTTCCTTTGATAGTGCCTTAAGCTACTTGCAAGCATTAGGATGAAACTCACATTCGTTTCTCTGAAAGAGAAGCAGTCTGTTCCAACACTTCAATTCACTGTGTGAAGTGAATAGAGTGTTGCCTCACGTTCTAAATGCTGTCCTTTCAGAGAAAATCACTTTCCTTTGAAAGTGCCTTAAGCTACTTACAAGCATTCACCAGAAACTCACATGCGTTTCTCTGAAAGAGAAGCAGTCTGTTCCAACACTTCAATTCACTGTGCGAAGTGAATGGAGTGTTGCTTCACTTTCTAAATGCTGTCCTTTCAGAGAAAATCACTTTCCTTTGAAAGTGCCTTAAACTACTTTCAAGCATTCACAAAAAACTCACATGCGTTTCTCTTAAAGAGAAACAGTGTGTTCCAACACTTCAATTCACTGTGCGATATGAATGAAGTGTTGCTTCAGTTTCTAAATGCTGTCCTTTCAGAGAAAATCACTTTCCTTTGAAAGTGCCTTAAGCAACTTGCAAGCATTCACCAGAAACTCACATGCGTTTCTCTGAAAGAGAAGCACTCTGTTCCAACACTTCAATTCACTGCACGAAAGGAAGTGAGTGTTGCTTCACTTTCTAAATGCTGTCCTTTCAGAGAAAATCACTTTCCTTTGAAAGTGCCTTAAGCTACTTACAAGCATTCAACAGAAACTCACATGCGTTTCTCTGAAAGAGAAGCAGTCTGTTCCAACACTTCAATTCACTCTGCGAAGTGAAGGGAGTGTTGCATCACTTTCTAAATTCTGTCCTTTCAGAGAAAATCACTTTCCTTTGAAAGTGAGTTAAACTACTTTCAAGCATTCACAAAAAACTCACATGCGTTTCTCTTAAAGAGAAGCAGTGTGTTCCAACACTTCAATTCACTGTGCGAAGTGAATGGAGTGTTGCTTCACTTTCTAAATGCTGTCCTTTCAGAGAAAATCACTTTCCTTTGAAAGTGCCTTAAGCGACTTGCAATAATTCACAAGAAACTCACATGCGTTTCTCTGAAAGAGAAGCAGTCTGTTCCAACACTTCAATTCACTGTGCGAAGTGAATGGAGTGTTGCTTCACTTTCTAAATGCTGTCCTTTCAGAGAAAATCACTTTCCTTTGAAAGTGCCTTAAGCTACTTACAAGCATTCACCAGAAACTCACATGCGTTTCTCTGAAAGAGAAGCAGTCGGTTCCAACACATCAATTCACTGTGCGAAGTGAATGGAGTGTTGCTTCACTTTCTAAATGCTGTCCTTTCAGAGAAAACCACTTTCCTTTGAAAGTGCCTTAAGCAATTTGCAAGCATTCACAAGAAACACTAATGCGTTTCTATGAAAGAGAAGCACTCTGTTCCAACACTTCAATTCACTGCACGAAGGGAATTGAGTGTTGCTTCACTTTCTAAATGCTGTCCTTTCAGAGAAAATCACTTTCCTTTGAAAGTGCCTTAAGCTACTTACAAGCATTAGGAAGAAACTCACATGCGTTTCTCTGAAAGAGAAGCAGTCTGTTCCAACACTTCAATTCACTGTGCAAAGTGAATGGAGTGTTGCATCACTTTCTAAATTCTGTCCGTTCAGAGAAAATCACTTTCCTTTGAAAGTGCCTTAAACTACTTTCAAGCATTCACAAAAAACTCACATGCGTTTCTCTTAAAGAGAAGCAGTCTGTTCCAACACTTCAATTCACTGTGCGAAGTGAATGGAGTGTTGCTTCAGTTTCTAAATGCTGTCCTTTCAGAGAAAATCACTTTCCTTTGAAAGTGCCTTAAGCTACTTACAAGCATTCACCAGAAACTCACATGCGGTTCTCTGAAAGAGAAGCAGTCTGTTCCAACACTTCAATTCACTGTGCGAAGTGAATGGAGTGTTGCTTCACTTTCTAAATGCTGTCCTTTCAGAGAAAATCACTTTCCTTTGAAAGTGCCTTAAGCTACTTACAAGCATTCACCAGAAACTCACATGCGTTTCTCTGAAAGAGAAGCAGTCTGTTCCAACACTTCAATTCACTGTGCGAAGTGAATGGAGTGTTGCTTCACTTTCTAAATGCTGTCCTTTCAGAGAAAATCACTTTCCTTTGAAAGTGCCTTAAGCTACTTACAAGCATTAGGAAGAAACTCACATGTGTTTCTCTGAAAGAGAAGCAGACTGTTCCAACACTTCAATTCACTGTGCGAAGTGAATGGAGTGTTGCTTCACTTTCTAAATGTTGTCCTTTCAGAGAAAATCACTTTCCTTTGAAAGTGCCTTAAGCTACTTACAAGCATTCAACAGAAACTCACATGCATTTCTCTGAAAGAGAAGCAGTCTGTTCCAATACTTCAATTCACTGTGCGAAGTGAATGGAGTGTTGCTTCACTTTATTAATTATGTCCTTTCAGAGAAAATCACTTTCCTTTGAAAGTGCCTTAAGCAACTTGCAAGCATTCAGAAGAAACACTAATGCTTTTATATGAAAGAGAAGCAGTCTGTTCCAACACTTCAATTCACTGTGCGAAGTGAATGGAGTGTTGCATCACTTTCTAAATTCTGTCCTTTCAGAGAAAATCTCTTTCCTTTGAAAGTGCCTTAAACTACTTTCAAGCATTCACAAAAAACTCACATGCGTTTCTCTGAAAGAGAAGCAGTCTGTTCCAACACTTCAATTCACTGTGCGAAGTGAATGGAGTGTTGCTTCAGTTTCTAAATGCTGTCCTTTCAGAGAAAATCACTGTCCTTTGTAAGTGCCTTAAGCTACTTACAAGCATTCACCAGAAACTCACATGCGTTTCTCTGAAAGAGAAGCAGTCTGTTCCAACACTTCAATTCACTGTGCGAAGTGAATGGAGTGTTGCTTCACTTTCTAAATGCTGTCCTTTCAGAGAAAATCACTTTCCTTTGAAAGTGCCTTAAGCTACTTACAAGCATTAGGAAGAAACTCACATGCGTTTCTCTGAAAGAGAAGCAGTCTGTTCCAACACTTCAATTCACTGTGCGAAGTGAATGGAGTGTTGCATCACTTTCTAAATTCTGTCCTTTCAGAGAAAATCACTTTTCTTTGAAAGTGCCTTAAGCAACTTGCAAGCATTCACAAGAAACACTTATGCGTTTATATGAAAGAGAAGCACTCTGTTCCAACACTTCAATTCACTGCACGAAGGGAATGGAGTGTTGCTTCACTTTCTAAATGCTGTCCTTTCAGAGAAAATCACTGTCCTTTGAAAGTGCCTTAAGCTACTTACAAGCATTAGGAAGAAACTCACATGCGTTTCTCTGAAAGAGAAGCAGTCTGTTCCAACACTTCAATTCACTGTGCGAAGTGAATGGAGTGTTGCTTCACTTTCTAAATGCTGTCCTTTCAGAGAAAATCACTTTCCTTTGATAGTGCCTTAAGCTACTTGCAAGCATTAGGAAGAAACTCACATGCGTTTCTCTGAAAGAGAAGCAGTCTGTTCCAACACTTCAATTCACTGTGTGAAGTGATTAGAGTGTTGCCTCACGTTCTAAATGCTGTCCTTTCAGAGAAAATCACTTTCCTTTGAAAGTGCCTTAAGCAACTTGCAAGCATTCACAAGAAACACTAATGCGTTTATATGAAAGAGAAGCACTCTGTTCCAACACTTCAATTCACAGCACGAAGGGAATGGAGTGTTGCTTCACTTTCTAAATGCTGTCCTTTCAGAGAAAATCACTGTCCTTTGAAAGTGCCTTAAGCTACTTACAAGCATTCAACAGAAACTCACATGCGTTTCTCTGAAAGAGAAGCAGTCTGTTCCAACACTTCAATTCACTCTGCGAAGTGAATGGAGTGTTGCTTCACTTTCTAAGTGCTGTCCTTTCAGAGAAAATCACTTTCCTTTGATAGTGCCTTAAGCTACTTGCAAGCATTAGGATGAAACTCACATTCGTTTCTCTGAAAGAGAAGCAGTCTGTTCCAACACTTCAATTCACTGTGTGAAGTGAATAGAGTGTTGCCTCACGTTCTAAATGCTGTCCTTTCAGAGAAAATCACTTTCCTTTGAAAGTGCCTTAAGCTACTTACAAGCATTCACCAGAAACTCACATGCGTTTCTCTGAAAGAGAAGCAGTCTGTTCCAACACTTCAATTCACTGTGCGAAGTGAATGGAGTGTTGCTTCACTTTCTAAATGCTGTCCTTTCAGAGAAAATCACTTTCCTTTGAAAGTGCCTTAAGCTACTTACAAGCATTAGGAAGAAACTCACATGTGTTTCTCTGAAAGAGAAGCAGACTGTTCCAACACTTCAATTCACTGTGCGAAGTGAATGGAGTGTTGCTTCACTTTCTAAATGTTGTCCTTTCAGAGAAAATCACTTTCCTTTGAAAGTGCCTTAAGCTACTTACAAGCATTCAACAGAAACTCACATGCATTTCTCTGAAAGAGAAGCAGTCTGTTCCAATACTTCAATTCACTGTGCGAAGTGAATGGAGTGTTGCTTCACTTTATTAATTATGTCCTTTCAGAGAAAATCACTTTCCTTTGAAAGTGCCTTAAGCAACTTGCAAGCATTCAGAAGAAACACTAATGCTTTTATATGAAAGAGAAGCAGTCTGTTCCAACACTTCAATTCACTGTGCGAAGTGAATGGAGTGTTGCATCACTTTCTAAATTCTGTCCTTTCAGAGAAAATCTCTTTCCTTTGAAAGTGCCTTAAACTACTTTCAAGCATTCACAAAAAACTCACATGCGTTTCTCTGAAAGAGAAGCAGTCTGTTCCAACACTTCAATTCACTGTGCGAAGTGAATGGAGTGTTGCTTCAGTTTCTAAATGCTGTCCTTTCAGAGAAAATCACTGTCCTTTGTAAGTGCCTTAAGCTACTTACAAGCATTCACCAGAAACTCACATGCGTTTCTCTGAAAGAGAAGCAGTCTGTTCCAACACTTCAATTCACTGTGCGAAGTGAATGGAGTGTTGCTTCACTTTCTAAATGCTGTCCTTTCAGAGAAAATCACTTTCCTTTGAAAGTGCCTTAAGCTACTTACAAGCATTAGGAAGAAACTCACATGCGTTTCTCTGAAAGAGAAGCAGTCTGTTCCAACACTTCAATTCACTGTGCGAAGTGAATGGAGTGTTGCATCACTTTCTAAATTCTGTCCTTTCAGAGAAAATCACTTTTCTTTGAAAGTGCCTTAAGCAACTTGCAAGCATTCACAAGAAACACTTATGCGTTTATATGAAATAGAAGCACTCTGTTCCAACACTTCAATTCACTGCACGAAGGGAATGGAGTGTTGCTTCACTTTCTAAATGCTGTCCTTTCAGAGAAAATCACTGTCCTTTGAAAGTGCCTTAAGCTACTTACAAGCATTAGGAAGAAACTCACATGCGTTTCTCTGAAAGAGAAGCAGTCTGTTCCAACACTTCAATTCACTGTGCGAAGTGAATGGAGTGTTGCTTCACTTTCTAAATGCTGTCCTTTCAGAGAAAATCACTTTCCTTTGATAGTGCCTTAAGCTACTTGCAAGCATTAGGAAGAAACTCACATGCGTTTCTCTGAAAGAGAAGCAGTCTGTTCCAACACTTCAATTCACTGTGTGAAGTGATTAGAGTGTTGCCTCACGTTCTAAATGCTGTCCTTTCAGAGAAAATCACTTTCCTTTGAAAGTGCCTTAAGCAACTTGCAAGCATTCACAAGAAACACTAATGCGTTTATATGAAAGAGAAGCACTCTGTTCCAACACTTCAATTCACAGCACGAAGGGAATGGAGTGTTGCTTCACTTTCTAAATGCTGTCCTTTCAGAGAAAATCACTGTCCTTTGAAAGTGCCTTAAGCTACTTACAAGCATTCAACAGAAACTCACATGCGTTTCTCTGAAAGAGAAGCAGTCTGTTCCAACACTTCAATTCACTCTGCGAAGTGAATGGAGTGTTGCTTCACTTTCTAAGTGCTGTCCTTTCAGAGAAAATCACTTTCCTTTGATAGTGCCTTAAGCTACTTGCAAGCATTAGGATGAAACTCACATTCGTTTCTCTGAAAGAGAAGCAGTCTGTTCCAACACTTCAATTCACTGTGTGAAGTGAATAGAGTGTTGCCTCACGTTCTAAATGCTGTCCTTTCAGAGAAAATCACTTTCCTTTGAAAGTGCCTTAAGCTACTTACAAGCATTCACCAGAAACTCACATGCGTTTCTCTGAAAGAGAAGCAGTCTGTTCCAACACTTCAATTCACTGTGCGAAGTGAATGGAGTGTTGCTTCACTTTCTAAATGCTGTCCTTTCAGAGAAAATCACTTTCCTTTGAAAGTGCCTTAAACTACTTTCAAGCATTCACAAAAAACTCACATGCGTTTCTCTTAAAGAGAAGCAGTGTGTTCCAACACTTCAATTCACTGTGCGAAGTGAATGGAGTGTTGCTTCAGTTTCTAAATGCTGTCCTTTCAGAGAAAATCACTTTCCTTTGAAAGTGCCTTAAGCAACTTGCAAGCATTCACCAGAAACTCACATGCGTTTCTCTGAAAGAGAAGCACTCTGTTCCAACACTTCAATTCACTGCACGAAGGGAAGTGAGTGTTGCTTCACTTTCTAAATGCTGTCCTTTCAGAGAAAATCACTTTCCTTTGAAAGTGCCTTAAGCTACTTACAAGCATTCAACAGAAACTCACATGCGTTTCTCTGAAAGAGAAGCAGTCTGTTCCAACACTTCAATTCACTGTGCGAAGTGAAGGGAGTGTTGCATCACTTTCTAAATTCTGTCCTTTCAGAGAAAATCACTTTCCTTTGAAAGTGAGTTAAACTACTTTCAAGCATTCACAAAAAACTCACATGCGTTTCTCTTAAAGAGAAGCAGTGTGTTCCAACACTTCAATTCACTGTGCGAAGTGAATGGAGTGTTGCTTCACTTTCTAAATGCTGTCCTTTCAGAGAAAATCACTTTCCTTTGAAAGTGCCTTAAGCGACTTGCAATAATTCACAAGAAACTCACATGCGTTTCTCTGAAAGAGAAGCAGTCTGTTCCAACACTTCAATTCACTGTGCGAAGTGAATGGATTGTTGCTTCACTTTCTAAATGCTGTCCTTTCAGAGAAAATCACTTTCCTTTGAAAGTGCCTTAAGCTACTTACAAGCATTCACCAGAAACTCACATGCATTTCTCAGAAAGAGAAGCAGTCTGTTCCAATACTTCAATTCACTCTGCGAAGTGAATGGAGTGTTGCTTCACTTTCTAAATGCTGTCCTTTCAGAGAAAATCACTTTCCTTTGAAAGTGCCTTAAGCTACTTACAAGCATTCACCAGAAACTCACATGCGTTTCTCTGAAAGAGAAGCAGTCGGTTCCAACACATCAATTCACTGTGCGAAGTGAATGGAGTGTTGCTTCACTTTCTAAATGCTGTCCTTTCAGAGAAAATCACTTTCCTTTGAAAGTGCCTTAAGCTACTTGCAAGCATTAGGAAGAAACTCACATGCGTTTCTCTGAAAGAGAAGCAGTCTGTTCCAACACTTCAATTCACTGTGCGAAGTGAATGGAGTGTTGCTTCACTTTCTAAATGCTGTCCTTTCAGAGAAAATCACTTTCCTTTGAAAGTGCCTTAAGCTACTTGCAAGCATTAGGAAGAAACTCACATGCGTTTCTCTGAAAGAGAAGCAGTCTGTTCCAACACTTCAATTCACTGTGTGAAGTGAATGGAGTGTTGCCTCACTTTCTAAATGCTGTCCTTTCAGAGAAAATCACTTTCCTTTGAAAGTGCCTTAAGCTACTTACAAGCATTCACCAGAAATTCACATGCGTTTCTCTGAAAGAGAAGCAGTCTGTTCCAACACTTCAATTCAATGTGCGAAGTGAATGGAGTGTTGCTTCACTTTCTAAATGCTGTCCTTTCAGAGAAAATCACTTTCCTTTGAAAGTGCCTTAAGCTACTTGCAAGCATTAGGAAGAAACTCACATGCGTTTCTCTGAAAGAGAAGCAGTCTGTTCCAACACTTCAATTCACTGTGTGAAGTGAATGGAGTGTTGCCTCACTTTCTAAATGCTGTCCTTTCAGAGAAAATCACTTTCCTTTGAAAGTGCCTAGAGCTACATACAAGCATTCACCTGAAACTCACATGCGTTTCTCTGAAAGAGAAGCAGTCTGTTCCAACACTTCAATTCACTGTGCGAAGTGAATGGAGTGTTGCTTCACTTTCTAAATGCTGTCCTTTCAGAGAAAATCACTTTCCTTTGAAAGTGCCTTAAGCTACTTACAAGCATTCAACAGAAACTCACATGCATTTCTCTGAAAGAGAAGCAGTCTGTTCCAACACTTCAATTCACTGTGCGAAGTGAATGGAGTGTTGCTTCACTTTCTAAATTATGTCCTTTCAGAGAAAATCACTTTCCTTTGAAAGTGCCTTAAGCAACTTGCAAGCATTCACAAGAAACACTAATGCGTTTATATGAAAGAGAAGCACTCTGTTCCAACACTTCAATTCACTGCACGAAGGGAATGGAGTGTTGCTTCACTTTCTAAATGCTGTCCTTTCAGAGAAAATCACTGTCCTTTGAAAGTGCCTTAAGCTACTTACAAGCATTCACCAGAAACTCACATGCGTTTCTCTGAAAGAGAAGCAGTCTGTTCCAACACTTCAATTCACTCTGGGAAGTGAATGGAGTGTTGCTTCACTTTCTAAATGCTGTTCTTTCAGAGAAAATCACTTTCCTTTGATAGTGCCTTAAGCTACTTGCAAGCATTAGGAAGAAACTCACATGCGTTTCTCTGAAAGAGAAGCAGTCTGTTCCAACACTTCAATTCACTGTGTGAAGTGAATAGAGTGTTGCCTCACGTTCTAAATGCTGTCCTTTCAGAGAAAATCACTTTCCTTTGAAAGTGCCTTAAGCTACTTACAAGCATTCACCAGAAACTCACATGCGTTTCTCTTAAAGAGAAGCAGTGTGTTCCAACACTTCAATTCACTGTGCGAAGTGAATGGAGTGTTGCTTCACTTTCTAAATGCTGTCCTTTCAGAGAAAATCACTTTCCTTTGAAAGTGCCTTAAACTGCTTTCAAGCATTCACAAAAAACTCACATGCGTTTCTCTTAAAGAGAAGCAGTGTGTTCCAACACTTCAATTCACTGTGCGAAGTGAATGGAGTGTTGCTTCAGTTTCTAAATGCTGTCCTTTCAGAGAAAACCACTTTCCTTTGAAAGTGCCTTAAACTACTTTCAAGCATTCACAAAAAAACTCACATGCGTTTCTCTTAAAGAGAAGCAGTCTGTTCCAACACTTCAATTCACTGTGCGAAGTGAATGGAGTGTTGCTTCACTTTCTAAATGCTGTCCTTTCAGAGAAAATCACTTTCCTTTGAAAGTGCCTTAAACTACTTTCAAGCATTCACAAAAAACTCACATGCGTTTCTCTTAAAGAGAAGCAGTGTGTTCCAACACTTCAATTCACTGTGCGAAGTGAATGGAGTGTTGCTTCAGTTTCTAAATGCTGTCCTTTCAGAGAAAATCACTTTCCTTTGTAAGTTCCTTAAGCAACTTGCAAGCATTCACCAGAAACTCACATGCGTTTCTCTGAAAGAGAAGCACTCTGTTCCAACACTTCAATTCACTGCACGAAGGGAATTGAGTGTTGCTTCACTTTCTAAATGCTGTCCTTTCAGAGAAAATCACTTTCCTTTGAAAGTGCCTTAAGCTACTTACAAGCATTAGGAAGAAACTCACATGCGTTTCTCTGAAAGAGAAGCAGTCTGTTCCAACACTTCAATTCACTGTGCGAAGTGAATGGAGTGTTGCATCACTTTCTAAATTCTGTCCTTTCAGAGAAAATCACTTTCCTTTGAAAGTGCCTTAAACTACTTTCAAGCATTCACAAAAAACTCACATGCGTTTCTCTTAAAGAGAAGCAGTGTGTTCCAACACTTCAATTCACTGTGCGAAGTGAATGGAGTGTTGCTTCAGTTTCTAAATGCTGTCCTTTCAGAGAAAATCACTTTCCTTTGAAAGTGCCTTAAGCGACTTGCAATAATTCACAAGAAACTCACATGCGTTTCTCTGAAAGAGTAGCAATCTGTTCCAACACTTCAATTCACTGTGCGAAGTGAATGGAGTGTTGCTTCAGTTTCTAAATGCTGTCCTTTCAGAGAAAATCACTTTCCTTTGAAAGTGCCTTAAACTACTTTCAAGCATTAGGAAGAAACTCACATGCGTTTCTCTGAAAGAGAAGCAGTCTGTTCCAACACTTCAATTCACTGTGTGAAGTGAATGGAGTGTTGCCTCACGTTCTAAATGCTGTCCTTTCAGAGAAAATCACTTTCCTTTGAAAGTTCCTTAAGCAACTTGCAAGCATTCACCAGAAACTCACATGCGTTTCTCTGAAAGAGAAGCACTCTGTTCCAACACTTCAATTCACTGCACGAAGGGAATTGAGTGTTGCTTCACTTTCTAAATGCTGTCCTTTCAGAGAAAATCACTTTCCTTTGAAAGTGCCTTAAGCTACTTACAAGCATTAGGAAGAAACTCACATGCGTTTCTCTGAAAGAGAAGCAGTCTGTTCCAACACTTCAATTCACTGTGCGAAGTGAATGGAGTGTTGCATCACTTTCTAAATTTTGTCCTTTCAGAGAAAATCACTTTCCTTTGAAAGTGCCTTAAACTACTTTCAAGCATTCACAAAAAACTCACATGCGTTTCTCTTAAAGAGAAGCAGTGTGTTCCAACACTTCAATTCACTGTGCGAAGTGAATGGAGTGTTTCTTCAGTTTCTAAATGCTGTCCTTTCAGAGAAAATCACTTTCCTTTGAAAGTGCCTTAAGCGACTTGCAATAATTCACAAGAAACTCACATGCGTTTCTCTGAAAGAGAAGCAGTCTGTTCCAACACTTCAATTCACTGTGCGAAGTGAATGGAGTGTTGCTTCACTTTCTAAATGCTGTCCTTTCAGAGAAAATCACTTTCCTTGAAAGTGCCTTAAGCTACTTACAAGCATTCACCAGAAACTCACATGCGTTTCTCAGAAAGAGAAGCAGTCTGTTCCAATACTTCAATTCACTCTGCGAAGTGAATGGAGTGTTGCTTCACTTTCTAAATGCTGTCCTTTCAGAGAAAATCACTTTCCTTTGAAAGTGCCTTAAGCTACTTACAAGCATTCACCAGAAACTCACATGCGTTTCTCTGAAAGAGAAGCAGTCTGTTCCAACACTTCAATTCACTGTGCGAAGTGAATGGAGTGTTGCTTCACTTTCTAAATGCTGTCCTTTCAGAGAAAATCACTTTCCTTTGAAAGTGCCTTAAGCTACTTGCAAGCATTAGGAAGTAACTCACATGCGTTTCTCTGAAAGAGAAGTAGACTGTTCCAACACTTCAATTCACTGTGCGAAGTGAATGGAGTGTTGCTTCACTTTCTAAATGCTGTCCTTTCAGAGAAAATCACTTTCCTTTGAAAGTGCCTTAAGCTACTTACAAGCATTCAACAGAAACTCACATGCATTTCTCTGAAAGAGAAGCAGTCTGTTCCAACACTTCAATTCACTGTGCGAAGTGAATGGAGTGTTGCTTCACTTTCTAAATTATGTCCTTTCAGAGAAAATCACTTTCCTTTGAAAGTGCCTTAAGCAACTTGCAAGCATTCACAAGAAAGACTAATGCGTTTACATGAAAGAGAAGCACTCTGTTCCAACACTTCAATTCACTGCACGAAGGGAATGGAGTGTTGCTTCACTTTCTAAATGCTGTCCTTTCAGAGAAAATCACTTTCCTTTGAAAGTGCCTTAAGCTACTTACAAGCATTCACCAGAAACTCACATGTGTTTCTCTGAAAGAGAAGCAGTCTGTTCCAACACTTCAATTCACTGTGCGAAGTGAATGGAGTGTTGCTTCACTTTCTAAATGCTGTCCTTTCAGAGAAAATCACTTTCCTTTGAAAGTGCCTTAAGCTACTTGCAAGCATTAGGAAGAAACTCACATGCGTTTCTCTGAAAGAGAAGCAGTCTGTTCCAACACTTCAATTCACTGTGCGAAGTGAATGGAGTGTTGCTTCACTTTCTAAATGCTGTCCTTTCAGAGAAAATCACTTTCCTTTGAAAGTGCCTTAAACTACTTTCAAGCATTCACAAAAAACTCACATGCGTTTCTCTTAAAGAGAAGCAGTGTGTTCCAACACTTCAATTCACTGTGCGAAGTGAATGGAGTGTTGCTTCAGTTTCTAAATGCTGTCCTTTCAGAGAAAATCACTTTCCTTTGAAAGTGCCTTAAGCAACTTGCAAGCATTCACCAGAAACTCACATGCGTTTCTCTTAAAGAGAAGCAGTGTGTTCCAACACTTCAATTCACTGTGCGAAGTGAATGGAGTGTTGCTTCACTTTCTAAATGCTGTCCTTTCAGAGAAAATCACTTTCCTTTGAAAGTGCCTTAAGCTACTTACAAGCATTCACCAGAAACTCACATGCGTTTCTCAGATAGAGAAGCAGTCTGTTCCAATACTTCAATTCACTCTGCGAAGTGAATGGAGTGTTGCTTCACTTTCTAAATGCTGTCCTTTCAGAGAAAATCACTTTCCTTTGAATGTGCCTTAAGGTACTTACAAGCATTCACCAGAAACTCACATGCGTTTCTCTGAAAGAGAAGCAGTCTGTTCCAACACATCAATTCACTGTGCGAAGTGAATGGAGTGTTGCTTCACTTTCTAAATGCTGTCCTTTCAGAGAAAATCACTTTCCTTTGAAAGTGCCTTAAGCTACTTGCAAGCATTAGGAAGAAACTCACATGCGTTTCTCTGAAAGAGAAGCAGTCTGTTCCAACACTTCAATTCACTGTGCGAAGTGAATGGAGTGTTGCTTCACTTTCTAAATGCTGTCCTTTCAGAGAAAATCACTTTCCTTTGAAAGTGCCTTAAGCTACTTGCAAGCATTAGGAAGAAACTCACATGCGTTTCTCTGAAAGAGAAGCAGTCTGTTCCAACACTTCAATTCACTGTGTGAAGTGAATGGAGTGTTGCCTCACTTTCTAAATGCTGTCCTTTCAGAGAAAATCACTTTCCTTTGAAAGTGCCTTAAGCTACTTACAAGCATTCACCAGAAACTCACATGCGTTTCTCTGAAAGAGAAGCAGTCTGTTCCTACACTTCAATTCAATGTGCGAAGTGAATGGAGTGTTGCTTCACTTTCTAAATGCTGTCCTTTCAGAGAAAATCACTTTCCTTTGAAAGTGCCTTAAGCAACTTGCAAGCATTCACAAGAAACACTAATGCGTTTATATGAAAGAGAAGCACTCTGTTCCAACACTTCAATTCACTGCACGAAGGGAATGGAGTGTTGCTTCACTTTCTAAATGCTGTCCTTTCAGAGAAAATCACTTTCCTTTGAAAGTGCCTTAAACTACTTTCAAGCATTCACAAAAAACTCACAGGCGTTTATATGAAAGAGAAGCAGTCTGTTCCAACACTTCAATTCACTGTGCGAAGTGAATGGAGTGTTGCTTCACTTTCTAAATGCTGTCCTTTCAGAGAAAATCACTGTCCTTTGAAAGTGCCTTAAGCTACTTACAAGCATTCACCAGAAACTCACATGCGTTTCTCTGAAAGAGAAGCAGTCTGTTCCAACACTTCAATTCACTGTGCTAAGTGAATGGAGTGTTGCTTCACTTTCTAAATGCTGTCCTTTCAGAGAAAATCACTTTCCTTTGAAAGTGCCTTAAACTACTTTCAAGCATTCACAAAAAACTCACAGGCGTTTATATGAAAGAGAAGCAGTCTGTTCCAACACTTCAATTCACTGTGCGAAGTGAATGGAGTGTTGCTTCACTTTCTAAATGCTGTCCTTTCAGAGAAAATCACTTTCCTTTGAAAGTGCCTTAAACTACTTTCAAGCATTCACAAAAAACTCACATGCGTTTCTCTTAAAGAGAAGCAGTCTGTTCCAACACTTCAATTCACTGTGCGAAGTGAATGGAGTGTTGCTTCACTTTCTAAATGCTGTCCTTTCAGAGAAAATCACTTTCCTTTGAAAGTGCCTTAAACTACTTTCAAGCATTCACAAAAAACTCGCATGCGTTTCTCTTAAAGAGAAGCAGTCTGTTCCAACACTTCAATTCACTGTGCGAAGTGAATGGAGTGTTGCTTCAGTTTCTAAATGCTGTCCTTTCAGAGAAAATCACTTTCCTTTGAAAGTGCCTTAAGCAACTTGCAAGCATTTACCAGAAACTCACATGCGTTTCTCTTAAAGAGAAGCAGTGTGTTCCAACACTTCAATTCACTGTGCGAAGTGAATGGAGTGTTGCCTCACTTTCTAAATGCTGTCCTTTCAGAGAAAATCACTTTCCTTTGAAAGTGCCTTAAGCTACTTACAAGCATTCACCAGAAACTCACATGCGTTTCTCTGAAAGAGAAGCAGTCTGTTCCAACACTTCAATTCACTGTGCGAAGTGAATGGAGTGTTGCTTCACTTTCTAAATGCTGTCCTTTCAGAGAAAATCACTTTCCTTTGAAAGTGCCTTAAACTACTTTCAAGCATTCACAAAAAACTCACATGCGTTTCTCTTAAAGAGAAGCAGTGTGTTCCAACACTTCAATTCACTGTGCGAAGTGAATGGAGTGTTGCTTCAGTTTCTAAATGCTGTCCTTTCAGTGAAAATCAATTTCCTTTGAAAGTGCCTTAAGCAACTTGCAAGCATTCACAAGAAACTCACATGCGTTTCTCTGAAAGTGAAGCAGTCTGTTCCAACACTTCAATTCACTGTGCGAAGTGAATGGAGTGTTGCTTCACTTTCTATATGCTGTCCTTTCAGAGAAAATCACTTTCCTTTGAAAGTGCCTTAAGCTACTTACAAGCATTCACCAGAAACTCACATGCGTTTCTCTGAAAGAGAAGCAGTCTGTTCCAACACTTCAATTCACTGTGCGAAGTGAATGGAGTGTTGCTTCACTTTCTAAATGCTGTCCTTTCAGAGAAAATCACTTTCCTTTGAAAGTGCCTTAAGCGACTTGCAATAATTCAGAAGAAACTCACATGCGTTTCTCTGAAAGAGAAGCACTCTGTTCCAACACTTCAATTCACTGTGCGAAGTGAATGGAGTGTTGCTTCAGTTTCTAAATGCTGTCCTTTCAGAGAAAATCACTTTCCTTTGAAAGTGCCTTAAGCTACTTACAAGCATTCACCAGGAACTAACATGCGTTTCTCTGAAAGAGAAGCAGGTTGTTCCAACACTTCAATTCACTGTGCGAAGTGAATGGAGTGTTGCTTCACTTTCTAAATGCTGTCCTTTCAGAGAAAATCACTTTCCTTTGAAAGTGCCTTAAGCTACTTACAAGCATTCACCAGAAACTCACATGTGTTTCTCTGAAAGAGAAGCAGTCTGTTCCAACACTTCAATTCACTGTGCGAAGTGAATGGAGTGTTGCTTCACTTTCTAAATGCTGTCCTTTCAGAGAAAATCACTTTCCTTTGAAAGTGCCTTAAGCTACTTGCAAGCATTAGGAAGAAACTCACATGCGTTTCTCTGAAAGAGAAGCAGTCTGTTCCAACACTTCAATTCACTGTGCGAAGTGAATGGAGTGTTGCTTCACTTTCTAAATGCTGTCCTTTCAGAGAAAATCACTTTCCTTTGAAAGTGCCTTAAGCTACTTACAAGCATTCACCAGGAACTAACATGCGTTTCTCTGAAAGAGAAGCAGGTTGTTCCAACACTTCAATTCACTGTGCGAAGTGAATGGAGTGTTGCTTCACTTTCTAAATGCTGTCCTTTCAGAGAAAATCACTTTCCTTTGAAAGTGCCTTAAGCTACTTACAAGCATTCACCAGAAACTCACATGTGTTTCTCTGAAAGAGAAGCAGTCTGTTCCAACACTTCAATTCACTGTGCGAAGTGAATGGAGTGTTGCTTCACTTTCTAAATGCTGTCCTTTCAGAGAAAATCACTTTCCTTTGAAAGTGCCTTAAGCTACTTGCAAGCATTAGGAAGAAACTCACATGCGTTTCTCTGAAAGAGAAGCAGTCTGTTCCAACACTTCAATTCACTGTGCGAAGTGAATGGAGTGTTGCTTCACTTTCTAAATGCTGTCCTTTCAGAGAAAATCACTTTCCTTTGAAAGTGCCTTAAACTACTTTCAAGCATTCACAAAAAACTCACATGCGTTTCTCTTAAAGAGAAGCAGTGTGTTCCAACACTTCAATTCACTGTGCGAAGTGAATGGAGTGTTGCTTCAGTTTCTAAATGCTGTCCTTTCAGAGAAAATCACTTTCCTTTGAAAGTGCCTTAAGCAACTTGCAAGCATTCACCAGAAACTCACATGCGTTTCTCTTAAAGAGAAGCAGTGTGTTCCAACACTTCAATTCACTGTGCGAAGTGAATGGAGTGTTGCTTCACTTTCTAAATGCTGTCCTTTCAGAGAAAATCACTTTCCTTTGAAAGTGCCTTAAGCTACTTACAAGCATTCACCAGAGACTCACATGCGTTTCTCAGATAGAGAAGCAGTCTGTTCCAATACTTCAATTCACTCTGCGAAGTGAATGGAGTGTTGCTTCACTTTCTAAATGCTGTCCTTTCAGAGAAAATCACTTTCCTTTGAATGTGCCTTAAGGTACTTACAAGCATTCACCAGAAACTCACATGCGTTTCTCTGAAAGAGAAGCAGTCTGTTCCAACACATCAATTCACTGTGCGAAGTGAATGGAGTGTTGCTTCACTTTCTAAATGCTGTCCTTTCAGAGAAAATCACTTTCCTTTGAAAGTGCCTTAAGCTACTTGCAAGCATTAGGAAGAAACTCACATGCGTTTCTCTGAAAGAGAAGCAGTCTGTTCCAACACTTCAATTCACTGTGCGAAGTGAATGGAGTGTTGCTTCACTTTCTAAATGCTGTCCTTTCAGAGAAAATCACTTTCCTTTGAAAGTGCCTTAAGCTACTTGCAAGCATTAGGAAGAAACTCACATGCGTTTCTCTGAAAGAGAAGCAGTCTGTTCCAACACTTCAATTCACTGTGTGAAGTGAATGGAGTGTTGCCTCACTTTCTAAATGCTGTCCTTTCAGAGAAAATCACTTTCCTTTGAAAGTGCCTTAAGCTACTTACAAGCATTCACCAGAAACTCACATGCGTTTCTCTGAAAGAGAAGCAGTCTGTTCCTACACTTCAATTCAATGTGCGAAGTGAATGGAGTGTTGCTTCACTTTCTAAATGCTGTCCTTTCAGAGAAAATCACTTTCCTTTGAAAGTGCCTTAAGCAACTTGCAAGCATTCACAAGAAACACTAATGCGTTTATATGAAAGAGAAGCACTCTGTTCCAACACTTCAATTCACTGCACGAAGGGAATGGAGTGTTGCTTCACTTTCTAAATGCTGTCCTTTCAGAGAAAATCACTTTCCTTTGAAAGTGCCTTAAACTACTTTCAAGCATTCACAAAAAACTCACAGGCGTTTATATGAAAGAGAAGCAGTCTGTTCCAACACTTCAATTCACTGTGCGAAGTGAATGGAGTGTTGCTTCACTTTCTAAATGCTGTCCTTTCAGAGAAAATCACTGTCCTTTGAAAGTGCCTTAAGCTACTTACAAGCATTCACCAGAAACTCACATGCGTTTCTCTGAAAGAGAAGCAGTCTGTTCCAACACTTCAATTCACTGTGCTAAGTGAATGGAGTGTTGCTTCACTTTCTAAATGCTGTCCTTTCAGAGAAAATCACTTTCCTTTGAAAGTGCCTTAAACTACTTTCAAGCATTCACAAAAAACTCACAGGCGTTTATATGAAAGAGAAGCAGTCTGTTCCAACACTTCAATTCACTGTGCGAAGTGAATGGAGTGTTGCTTCACTTTCTAAATGCTGTCCTTTCAGAGAAAATCACTTTCCTTTGAAAGTGCCTTAAACTACTTTCAAGCATTCACAAAAAACTCACATGCGTTTCTCTTAAAGAGAAGCAGTCTGTTCCAACACTTCAATTCACTGTGCGAAGTGAATGGAGTGTTGCTTCACTTTCTAAATGCTGTCCTTTCAGAGAAAATCACTTTCCTTTGAAAGTGCCTTAAACTACTTTCAAGCATTCACAAAAAACTCGCATGCGTTTCTCTTAAAGAGAAGCAGTCTGTTCCAACACTTCAATTCACTGTGCGAAGTGAATGGAGTGTTGCTTCAGTTTCTAAATGCTGTCCTTTCAGAGAAAATCACTTTCCTTTGAAAGTGCCTTAAGCAACTTGCAAGCATTTACCAGAAACTCACATGCGTTTCTCTTAAAGAGAAGCAGTGTGTTCCAACACTTCAATTCACTGTGCGAAGTGAATGGAGTGTTGCCTCACTTTCTAAATGCTGTCCTTTCAGAGAAAATCACTTTCCTTTGAAAGTGCCTTAAGCTACTTACAAGCATTCACCAGAAACTCACATGCGTTTCTCTGAAAGAGAAGCAGTCTGTTCCAACACTTCAATTCACTGTGCGAAGTGAATGGAGTGTTGCTTCACTTTCTAAATGCTGTCCTTTCAGAGAAAATCACTTTCCTTTGAAAGTGCCTTAAACTACTTTCAAGCATTCACAAAAAACTCACATGCGTTTCTCTTAAAGAGAAGCAGTGTGTTCCAACACTTCAATTCACTGTGCGAAGTGAATGGAGTGTTGCTTCAGTTTCTAAATGCTGTCCTTTCAGTGAAAATCAATTTCCTTTGAAAGTGCCTTAAGCAACTTGCAAGCATTCACAAGAAACTCACATGCGTTTCTCTGAAAGTGAAGCAGTCTGTTCCAACACTTCAATTCACTGTGCGAAGTGAATGGAGTGTTGCTTCACTTTCTATATGCTGTCCTTTCAGAGAAAATCACTTTCCTTTGAAAGTGCCTTAAGCTACTTACAAGCATTCACCAGAAACTCACATGCGTTTCTCTGAAAGAGAAGCAGTCTGTTCCAACACTTCAATTCACTGTGCGAAGTGAATGGAGTGTTGCTTCACTTTCTAAATGCTGTCCTTTCAGAGAAAATCACTTTCCTTTGAAAGTGCCTTAAGCGACTTGCAATAATTCAGAAGAAACTCACATGCGTTTCTCTGAAAGAGAAGCACTCTGTTCCAACACTTCAATTCACTGTGCGAAGTGAATGGAGTGTTGCTTCAGTTTCTAAATGCTGTCCTTTCAGAGAAAATCACTTTCCTTTGAAAGTGCCTTAAGCTACTTACAAGCATTCACCAGGAACTAACATGCGTTTCTCTGAAAGAGAAGCAGGTTGTTCCAACACTTCAATTCACTGTGCGAAGTGAATGGAGTGTTGCTTCACTTTCTAAATGCTGTCCTTTCAGAGAAAATCACTTTCCTTTGATAGTGCCTTAAGCTACTTGCAAGCATTAGGAAAAACTCACATGCGTTTCTCTGAAAGAGAAGCAGTCTGTTCCAACACTTCAATTCACTGTGCGAAGTGAATGGAGTGTTGCTTCACTTTCTAAATGCTGTCCTTTCAGACAAAATCACTTTCCTTTGAAAGTGCCTTAAGCTACTTACAAGCATTCACCAGAAACTCACATGTGTTTCTCTGAAAGAGAAGCAGTCTGTTCCAACACTTCAATTCACTGTGCGAAGTGAATGGAGTGTTGCTTCACTTTCTAAATGCTGTCCTTTCAGAGAAAATCACTTTCCTTTGAAAGTGCCTTAAGCTACTTGCAAGCATTAGGAAGAAACTCACATGCGTTTCTCTGAAAGAGAAGCAGTCTGTTCCAACACTTCAATTCACTGTGCGAAGTGAATGGAGTGTTGCTTCACTTTCTAAATGCTGTCCTTTCAGAGAAAATCACTTTCCTTTGAAAGTGCCTTAAACTACTATCAAGCATTCACAAAAAACTCACATGCGTTTCTCTTAAAGAGAAGCAGTGTGTTCCAACACTTCAATTCACTGTGCGAAGTGAATGGAGTGTTGCTTCAGTTTCTAAATGCTGTCCTTTCAGAGAAAATCACTTTCCTTTGAAAGTGCCTTAAGCAACTTGCAAGCATTCACCAGAAACTCACATGCGTTTCTCTGAAAGAGAAGCAGTCTGTTCCAACACTTCAATTCACTGTGCGAAGTGAATGGAGTGTTGCTTCACTTTCTAAATGCTGTCCTTTCAGAGAAAATTACTTTCCTTTGAAAGTGCCTTAAGCTACTTACAAGCATTCACCAGAAACTCACATGCGTTTCTCAGATAGAGAAGCAGTCTGTTCCAATACTTCTATTCACTGTGCGAAGTGAATGGAGTGTTGCTTCACTTTTTAAATGCTGTCCTTTCAGAGAAAATCACTTTCCTTTGAATGTGCCTTAAGCTACTTACAAGCATTCACCAGAAACTCACATGCGTTTCTCTGAAAGAGAAGCAGTCTGTTCCAACACATCAATTCACTGTGCGAAGTGAATGGAGTGTTGCTTCGCTTTCTAAATGCTGTCCTTTCAGAGAAAATCACTTTCCTTTGAAAGTGCCTTAAGCTACTTGCAAGCATTAGGAAGAAACTCACATGCGTTTCTCTGAAAGAGAAGCAGTCTGTTCCAACACTTCAATTCACTGTGCGAAGTGAATGGAGTGTTGCTTCACTTTCTAAATGCTGTCCTTTCAGAGAAAATCACTTTCCTTTGAAAGTGCCTTAAGCTACTTGCAAGCATTAGGAAGAAACTCACATGCGTTTCTCTGAAAGAGAAGCAGTCTGTTCCAACACTTCAATTCACTGTGTGAAGTGAATGGAGTGTTGCCTCACTTTCTAAATGCTGTCCTTTCAGAGAAAATCACTTTCCTTTGAAAGTGCCTTAAGCTACTTACAAGCATTCACCAGAAACTCACATGCGTTTCTCTGAAAGAGAAGCAGTCTGTTCCAACACTTCAATTCAATGTGCGAAGTGAATGGAGTGTTGCTTCACTTTCTAAATTATGTCCTTTCAGAGAAAATCACTTTCCTTTGAAAGTGCCTTAAGCTACTTACAAGCATTCAACAGAAACTCACATGCATTTCTCTGAAAGAGAAGCAGTCTGTTCCAACACTTCAATTCACTGTGCGAAGTGAATGGAGTGTTGCTTCACTTTCTAAATTATGTCCTTTCAGAGAAAATCACTTTCCTTTGAAAGTGCCTTAAGCAACTTGCAAGCATTCACAAGAAACACTAATGCGTTTATATGAAAGAGAAGCACTCTGTTCCAACACTTCAATTCACTGCACGAAGGGAATGGAGTGTTGCTTCACTTTCTAAATGCTGTCCTTTCAGAGAAAATCACTTTCCTTTGAAAGTGCCTTAAGCTACTTACAAGCATTCACCAGAAACTCACATGTGTTTCTCTGAAAGAGAAGCAGTCTGTTCCAACACTTCAATTCACTGTGCGAAGTGAATGGAGTGTTGCTTCACTTTCTAAATGCTGTCCTTTCAGAGAAAATCACTTTCCTTTGAAAGTGCCTTAAGCTACTTGCAAGCATTAGGAAGAAACTCACATGCGTTTCTCTGAAAGAGAAGCAGTCTGTTCCAACACTTCAATTCACTGTGCGAAGTGAATGGAGTGTTGCTTCACTTTCTAAATGCTGTCCTTTCAGAGAAAATCACTTTCCTTTGAAAGTGCCTTAAACTACTTTCAAGCATTCACAAAAAACTCACATGCGTTTCTCTTAAAGAGAAGCAGTGTGTTCCAACACTTCAATTCACTGTGCGAAGTGAATGGAGTGTTGCTTCAGTTTCTAAATGCTGTCCTTTCAGAGAAAATCACTTTCCTTTGAAAGTGCCTTAAGCTACTTGCAAGCATTAGGAAGAAACTCACATGCGTTTCTCTGAAAGAGAAGCAGTCTGTTCCAACACTTCAATTCACTGTGTGAAGTGAATGGAGTGTTGCCTCACTTTCTAAATGCTGTCCTTTCAGAGAAAATCACTTTCCTTTGAAAGTGCCTTAAGCTACTTACAAGCATTCACCAGAAACTCACATGCGTTTCTCTGAAAGAGAAGCAGTCTGTTCCAACACTTCAATTCAATGTGCGAAGTGAATGGAGTGTTGCTTCACTTTCTAAATGCTGTCCTTTCAGAGAAAATCACTTTCCTTTGAAAGTGCCTTAAGCTACTTACAAGCATTCAACAGAAACTCACATGCATTTCTCTGAAAGAGAAGCAGTCTGTTCCAACACTTCAATTCACTGTGCGAAGTGAATGGAGTGTTGCTTCACTTTCTAAATTATGTCCTTTCAGAGAAAATCACTTTCCTTTGAAAGTGCCTTAAGCAACTTGCAAGCATTCACAAGAAACACTAATGCGTTTATATGAAAGAGAAGCACTCTGTTCCAACACTTCAATTCACTGCACGAAGGGAATGGAGTGTTGCTTCACTTTCTAAATGCTGTCCTTTCAGAGAAAATCACTGTCCTTTGAAAGTGCCTTAAGCTACTTACAAGCATTCACCAGAAACTCACATGCGTTTCTCTGAAAGAGAAGCAGTCTGTTCCAACACTTCAATTCACTGTGCGAAGTGAATGGAGTGTTGCTTCACTTTCTAAATGCTGTCCTTTCAGAGAAAATCACTTTCCTTTGAAAGTGCCTTAAACTACTTTCAAGCATTCACAAAAAACTCACAGGCGTTTATATGAAAGAGAAGCAGTCTGTTCCAACACTTCAATTCACTGTGCGAAGTGAATGGAGTGTTGCTTCACTTTCTAAATGCTGTCCTTTCAGAGAAAATCACTTTCCTTTGAAAGTGCCTTAAACTACTTTCAAGCATTCACAAAAAACTCGCATGCGTTTCTCCTAAAGAGAAGCAGTCTGTTCCAACACTTCAATTCACTGTGCGAAGTGAATGGAGTGTTGCTTCAGTTTCTAAATGCTGTCCTTTCAGAGAAAATCACTTTCCTTTGAAAGTGCCTTAAGCAACTTGCAAGCATTTACCAGAAACTCACATGCGTTTCTCTTAAAGAGAAGCAGTGTGTTCCAACACTTCAATTCACTGTGCGAAGTGAATGGAGTGTTGCCTCACTTTCTAAATGCTGTCCTTTCAGAGAAAATCACTTTCCTTTGAAAGTGCCTTAAGCTACTTACAAGCATTCACCAGAAACTCACATGCGTTTCTCTGAAAGAGAAGCAGTCTGTTCCAACACTTCAATTCACTGTGCGAAGTGAATGGAGTGTTGCTTCACTTTCTAAATGCTGTCCTTTCAGAGAAAATCACTTTCCTTTGAAAGTGCCTTAAACTACTTTCAAGCATTCACAAAAAACTCACATGCGTTTCTCTTAAAGAGAAGCAGTGTGTTCCAACACTTCAATTCACTGTGCGAAGTGAATGGAGTGTTGCTTCAGTTTCTAAATGCTGTCCTTTCAGAGAAAATCAATTTCCTTTGAAAGTGCCTTAAGCAACTTGCAAGCATTCACAAGAAACTCACATGCGTTTCTCTGAAAGTGAAGCAGTCTGTTCCAACACTTCAATTCACTGTGCGAAGTGAATGGAGTGTTGCTTCACTTTCTATATGCTGTCCTTTCAGAGAAAATCACTTTCCTTTGAAAGTGCCTTAAGCTACTTACAAGCATTCACCAGAAACTCACATGCGTTTCTCTGAAAGAGAAGCAGTCTGTTCCAACACTTCAATTCACTGTGCGAAGTGAATGGAGTGTTGCTTCACTTTCTAAATGCTGTCCTTTCAGAGAAAATCACTTTCCTTTGAAAGTGCCTTAAGCTACTTACAAGCATTCACCAGAAACTCACATGCGTTTCTCTGAAAGAGAAGCACTCTGTTCCAACACTTCAATTCACTGTGCGAAGTGAATGGAGTGTTGCTTCAGTTTCTAAATGCTGTCCTTTCAGAGAAAATCACTTTCCTTTGAAAGTGCCTTAAGCTACTTACAAGCATTCACCAGAAACTAACATGCGTTTCTCTGAAAGAGAAGCAGGTTGTTCCAACACTTCAATTCACTGTGCGAAGTGAATGGAGTGTTGCTTCACTTTCTAAATGCTGTCCTTTCAGAGAAAATCACTTTCCTTTGATAGTGCCTTAAGCTACTTGCAAGCATTAGGAAAAACTCACATGCGTTTCTCTGAAAGAGAAGCAGTCTGTTCCAACACTTCAATTCACTGTGCGAAGTGAATGGAGTGTTGCTTCACTTTCTAAATTATGTCCTTTCAGAGAAAATCACTTTCCTTTGAAAGTGCCTTAAGCAACTTGCAAGCATTCACAAGAAACACTAATGCGTTTCTCTGAAAGAGAAGCACTCTGTTCCAACACTTCAATTCACTGCACGAAGGGAATGGAGTGTTGCTTCACTTTCTAAATGCTGTCCTTTCAGACAAAATCACTTTCCTTTGAAAGTGCCTTAAGCTACTTACAAGCATTCACCAGAAACTCACATGTGTTTCTCTGAAAGAGAAGCAGTCTGTTCCAACACTTCAATTCACTGTGCGAAGTGAATGGAGTGTTGCTTCACTTTCTAAATGCTGTCCTTTCAGAGAAAATCACTTTCCTTTGAAAGTGCCTTAAGCTACTTGCAAGCATTAGGAAGAAACTCACATGCGTTTCTCTGAAAGAGAAGCAGTCTGTTCCAACACTTCAATTCACTGTGCGAAGTGAATGGAGTGTTGCTTCACTTTCTAAATGCTGTCCTTTCAGAGAAAATCACTTTCCTTTGAAAGTGCCTTAAACTACTATCAAGCATTCACAAAAAACTCACATGCGTTTCTCTTAAAGAGAAGCAGTGTGTTCCAACACTTCAATTCACTGTGCGAAGTGAATGGAGTGTTGCTTCAGTTTCTAAATGCTGTCCTTTCAGAGAAAATCACTTTCCTTTGAAAGTGCCTTAAGCAACTTGCAAGCATTCACCAGAAACTCACATGCGTTTCTCTGAAAGAGAAGCAGTCTGTTCCAACACTTCAATTCACTGTGCGAAGTGAATGGAGTGTTGCTTCACTTTCTAAATGCTGTCCTTTCAGAGAAAATTACTTTCCTTTGAAAGTGCCTTAAGCTACTTACAAGCATTCACCAGAAACTCACATGCGTTTCTCAGATAGAGAAGCAGTCTGTTCCAATACTTCTATTCACTGTGCGAAGTGAATGGAGTGTTGCTTCACTTTTTAAATGCTGTCCTTTCAGAGAAAATCACTTTCCTTTGAATGTGCCTTAAGCTACTTACAAGCATTCACCAGAAACTCACATGCGTTTCTCTGAAAGAGAAGCAGTCTGTTCCAACACATCAATTCACTGTGCGAAGTGAATGGAGTGTTGCTTCGCTTTCTAAATGCTGTCCTTTCAGAGAAAATCACTTTCCTTTGAAAGTGCCTTAAGCTACTTGCAAGCATTAGGAAGAAACTCACATGCGTTTCTCTGAAAGAGAAGCAGTCTGTTCCAACACTTCAATTCACTGTGCGAAGTGAATGGAGTGTTGCTTCACTTTCTAAATGCTGTCCTTTCAGAGAAAATCACTTTCCTTTGAAAGTGCCTTAAGCTACTTGCAAGCATTAGGAAGAAACTCACATGCGTTTCTCTGAAAGAGAAGCAGTCTGTTCCAACACTTCAATTCACTGTGTGAAGTGAATGGAGTGTTGCCTCACTTTCTAAATGCTGTCCTTTCAGAGAAAATCACTTTCCTTTGAAAGTGCCTTAAGCTACTTACAAGCATTCACCAGAAACTCACATGCGTTTCTCTGAAAGAGAAGCAGTCTGTTCCAACACTTCAATTCAATGTGCGAAGTGAATGGAGTGTTGCTTCACTTTCTAAATTATGTCCTTTCAGAGAAAATCACTTTCCTTTGAAAGTGCCTTAAGCTACTTACAAGCATTCAACAGAAACTCACATGCATTTCTCTGAAAGAGAAGCAGTCTGTTCCAACACTTCAATTCACTGTGCGAAGTGAATGGAGTGTTGCTTCACTTTCTAAATTATGTCCTTTCAGAGAAAATCACTTTCCTTTGAAAGTGCCTTAAGCAACTTGCAAGCATTCACAAGAAACACTAATGCGTTTATATGAAAGAGAAGCACTCTGTTCCAACACTTCAATTCACTGCACGAAGGGAATGGAGTGTTGCTTCACTTTCTAAATGCTGTCCTTTCAGAGAAAATCACTTTCTTTTGAAAGTGCCTTAAGCTACTTACAAGCATTCACCAGAAACTCACATGTGTTTCTCTGAAAGAGAAGCAGTCTGTTCCAACACTTCAATTCACTGTGCGAAGTGAATGGAGTGTTGCTTCACTTTCTAAATGCTGTCCTTTCAGAGAAAATCACTTTCCTTTGAAAGTGCCTTAAGCTACTTGCAAGCATTAGGAAGAAACTCACATGCGTTTCTCTGAAAGAGAAGCAGTCTGTTCCAACACTTCAATTCACTGTGCGAAGTGAATGGAGTGTTGCTTCACTTTCTAAATGCTGTCCTTTCAGAGAAAATCACTTTCCTTTGAAAGTGCCTTAAACTACTTTCAAGCATTCACAAAAAAACTCACATGCGTTTCTCTTAAAGAGAAGCAGTGTGTTCCAACACTTCAATTCACTGTGCGAAGTGAATGGAGTGTTGCTTCAGTTTCTAAATGCTGTCCTTTCAGAGAAAATCACTTTCCTTTGAAAGTGCCTTAAGCTACTTGCAAGCATTAGGAAGAAACTCACATGCGTTTCTCTGAAAGAGAAGCAGTCTGTTCCAACACTTCAATTCACTGTGTGAAGTGAATGGAGTGTTGCCTCACTTTCTAAATGCTGTCCTTTCAGAGAAAATCACTATCCTTTGAAAGTGCCTTAAGCTACTTACAAGCATTCACCAGAAACTCACATGCGTTTCTCTGAAAGAGAAGCAGTCTGTTCCAACACTTCAATTCAATGTGCGAAGTGAATGGAGTGTTGCTTCACTTTCTAAATGCTGTCCTTTCAGAGAAAATCACTTTCCTTTGAAAGTGCCTTAAGCTACTTACAAGCATTCAACAGAAACTCACATGCATTTCTCTGAAAGAGAAGCAGTCTGTTCCAACACTTCAATTCACTGTGCGAAGTGAATGGAGTGTTGCTTCACTTTCTAAATTATGTCCTTTCAGAGAAAATCACTTTCCTTTGAAAGTGCCTTAAGCAACTTGCAAGCATTCACAAGAAACACTAATGCGTTTATATGAAAGAGAAGCACTCTGTTCCAACACTTCAATTCACTGCACGAAGGGAATGGAGTGTTGCTTCACTTTCTAAATGCTGTCCTTTCAGAGAAAATCACTGTCCTTTGAAAGTGCCTTAAGCTACTTACAAGCATTCACCAGAAACTCACATGCGTTTCTCTGAAAGAGAAGCAGTCTGTTCCAACACTTCAATTCACTGTGCGAAGTGAATGGAGTGTTGCTTCACTTTCTAAATGCTGTCCTTTCAGAGAAAATCACTTTCCTTTGAAAGTGCCTTAAACTACTTTCAAGCATTCACAAAAAACTCACAGGCGTTTATATGAAAAAGAAGCAGTCTGTTCCAACACTTCAATTCACTGTGCGAAGTGAATGGAGTGTTGCTTCACTTTCTAAATGCTGTTCTTTCAGAGAAAATCACTTTCCTTTGAAAGTGCCTTAAACTACTTTCAAGCATTCACAAAAAACTCACATGCGTTTCTCTTAAATAGAAGCAGTCTGTTCCAACACTTCAATTCACTGTGCGAAGTGAATGGAGTGTTGCTTCACTTTCTAAATGCTGTCCTTTCAGAGAAAATCACTTTCCTTTGAAAGTGCCTTAAACTACTTTCAAGCATTCACAAAAACTCACATGCGTTTCTCTTAAAGAGAAGCAGTGTGTTCCAACACTTCAATTCACTGTGCGAAGTGAATGGAGTGTTGCTTCAGTTTCTAAATGCTGTCCTTTCAGAGAAAATCACTTTCCTTTGAAAGTGCCTTAAGCAACTTGCAAGCATTTACCAGAAACTCACATGCGTTTCTCTTAAAGAGAAGCAGTGTGTTCCAACACTTCAATTCACTGTGCGAAGTGAATGGAGTGTTGCCTCACTTTCTAAATGCTGTCCTTTCAGAGAAAATCACTTTCCTTTGAAAGTGCCTTAAGCTACTTACAAGCATTCACCAGAAACTCACATGCGTTTCTCTGAAAGAGAAGCAGTCTGTTCCAACACTTCAATTCACTGTGCGAAGTGAATGGAGTGTTGCTTCACTTTCTAAATGCTGTCCTTTCAGAGAAAATCACTTTCCTTTGAAAGTGCCTTAAGCTACTTAAAGCATTCACCAGAAACTCACATGCGTTTCTCTGAAAGAGAAGCAGTCTGTTCCAACACTTCAATTCACTGTGTGAAGTGAATGGAGTGTTGCCTCACTTTCTAAATGCTGTCCTTTCAGAGAAAATCACTTTCCTTTGAAAGTGCCTTAAGCTACTTACAAGCATTCACCAGAAACTCACATGCGTTTCTCTGAAAGAGAAGCAGTCTGTTCCAACACTTCAATTCACTGTGCGAAGTGAATGGAGTGTTGCTTCACTTTCTAAATGCTGTCCTTTCAGAGAAAATCACTTTCCTTTGAAAGTGCCTTAAGCTACATACAAGCATTCAACAGAAACTCACATGCATTTCTCTGAAATAGAAGCAGTCTGTTCCAACACTTCAATTCACAGTGCGAAGTGAATGGAGTGTTGCTTCACATTCTAAATTATGTCCTTTCAGAGAAAATCACTTTCCTTTGAAAGTGCCTTAAGCAACTTGCAAGCATTCACAAGAAACACTAATGCGTTTATATGAAAGAGAAGCACTCTGTTCCAACACTTCAATTCACTGCACGAAGTGAATGGAGTGTTGCTTCACTTTCTAAATGCTGTCCTTTCAGAGAAAATCACTTTCCTTTGATAGTGCCTTAAGCTACTTGCAAGCATTAGGAAGAAACTCACATGCGTTTCTCTGAAAGAGAAGCAGTCTGTTCCAACACTTCAATTCACTGTGTGAAGTGAATAGAGTGTTGCCTCACGTTCTAAATGCTGTCCTTTCAGAGAAAATCACTTTCCTTTGAAAGTGCCTTAAGCTACTTACAAGCATTCACCAGAAACTCACATGCGTTTCTCTGAAAGAGAAGCAGTCTGTTGCAACACTTCAATTCACTGTGCGAAGTGAATGGAGTGTTGCTTTACTTTCTAAATGCTGTCCTTTCAGAGAAAATCACTTTCCTTTGAAAGGGCCTTAATCTACTTTCAAGCATTCACAAAAAACTCACATGCGTTTCTCTTAAAGAGAAGCAGTGTGTTCCAACACTTCAATTCACTGTGCGAAGTAAATGGAGTGTTGCTTCACTTTCTAAATGCTGTCCTTTCAGAGAAAATCACTTTCCTTTGAAAGTGCCTTAAGCAACTTGCAAGCATTCACCAGAAACTCACATGCGTTTCTCTGAAAGAGAAGCACTCTGTTCCAACACTTCAATTCACTGCAAGAAGGGAATTGAGTGTTGCTTCACTTTCTAAATTCTGTCCTTTCAGAGAAAATCACTTTCCTTTGAAAGTGCCTTAAACTACTTTCAAGCATTCACAAAAAACTCACATGCGTTTCTCTTAAAGAGAAGCAGTGTGTTCCAACACTTCAATTCACTGTGCGAAGTGAATGGAGTGTTGCTTCACTTTCTAAATGCTGTCCTTTCAGAGAAAATCACTTTCCTTTGAAAGTGCCTTAAGCGACTTGCAATAATTCAGAAGAAACTCACATGCGTTTCTCTGAAAGAGAAGCACTCTGTTCCAACACTTCAATTCACTGTGCGAAGTGAATGGAGTGTTGCTTCAGTTTCTAAATGCTGTCCTTTCAGAGAAAATCACTTTCCTTTGAAAGTGCCTTAAGCTACTTACAAGCATTCACCAGAAACTAACATGCGTTTCTCTGAAAGAGAAGCAGTGTGTTCCAACACTTCAAATCACTGTGCGAAGTGAATGGAGTGTTGCTTCACTTTCTAAATGCTGTCCTTTCAGAGAAAATCACTTTCCTTTGAAAGTGCCTTAAGCTACTTACAAGCATTCACCAGAAACTCACATGCGTTTCTCTGAAAGAGAAGCAGTCTGTTCCAACACTTCAATTCACTGTGCGAAGTGAATGGAGTTTTGTTTCACTTTCTAAATGCTGTCCTTTCAGAGAAAATCACTTTCCTTTGAAAGTGCCTTAAGCTACTTTCAAGCATTAGGAAGTAACTCACATGCGTTTCTCTGAAAGAGAAGTAGTCTGTTCCAACACTTCAATTCACTGCACGAAGTGAATGGAGTGTTGCTTCACTTTCTAAATGCTGTCCTTTCAGAGAAAATCACTTTCCTTTGAAAGTGCCTTAAGCTACTTACAAGCATTCAACAGAAACTCACATGCATATCTCTGAAAGAGAAGCAGTATGTTCCAACACTTCAATTCACTGTGCGAAGTGAATGGAGTGTTGCTTCACTTTCTAAATTATGTCCTTTCAGAGAAAATCACTTTCCTTTGAAAGTGCCTTAAGCAACATGCAAGCATTCACAAGAAACACTAATGCGTTTATATGAAAGAGAAGCACTCTGTTCCAACACTTCAATTTACTGCACGAAGGGAATGGAGTGTTGCTTCACTTTCTAAATGCTGTCCTTTCAGAGAAAATCACTGTCCTTTGAAAGTGCCTTAAGCTACTTACAAGCATTCACCAGAAACTCACATGCGTTTCTCTGAAAGAGAAGCAGTCTGTTCCAACACTTCAATTCACTCTGCGAAGTGAATGGAGTGTTGCTTCACTTTCTAAATGCTGTCCTTTCAGAGAAAATCACTTTCCTTTGAAAGTGCCTTAAGCTACTTGCAAGCATTAGGAAGAAACTCACATGCGTTTCTCTGAAAGAGAAGCAGTCTGTTCCAACACTTCAATTCACTGTGCGAAGTGAATGGAGTGTTGCTTCACTTTCTAAATGCTGTCCTTTCAGAGAAAATCACTTTCCTTTGAAAGTGCCTTAAACTACTTTCAAGCATTCACAAAAAACTCACATGCGGTTCTCTTAAAGAGAAGCAGTGTGTTCCAATACTTCAATTCACTGTGCGAAGTGAATGGAGTGTTGCTTCAGTTTCTAAATGCTGTCCTTTCAGAGAAAATCACTTTCCTTTGAAAGTGCCTTAAGCAACTTGCAAGCATTCACCAGAAACTCACATGCGTTTCTCTTAAAGAGAAGCAGTGTGTTCCAACACTTCAATTCACTGTGCGAAGTGAATGGAGTGTTGCTTTACTTTCTAAATGCTGTCCTTTCAGAGAAAATCACTTTCCTTTGAAAGTGCCTTAAGCTACATACAAGCATTCACCAGAAACTCACATGCGTTTCTCAGAAAGAGAAGCAGTCTGTTCCAATACTTCAATTCACTCTGCGAAGTGAATGGAGTGTTGCTTCACTTTCTAAATGCTGTCCTTTCAGAGAAAATCACTTTCCTTTGAATGTGCCTTAAGCTACTTACAAGCATTCACCAGAAACTCACATGCGTTTCTCTGAAAGAGAAGCAGTCTGTTCCAACACATCAATTCACTGTGCGAAGTGAATGGAGTGTTGCTTCACTTTCTAAATGCTGTCCTTTCAGAGAAAATCACTTTCCTTTGAAAGTGCCTTAAGCTACTTGCAAGCATTAGGAAGAAACTCACATGCGTTTCTCTGAAAGAGAAGCAGTCTGTTCCAACACTTCAATTCACTGTGCGAAGTGAATGGAGTGTTGCTTCACTTTCTAAATGCTGTCCTTTCAGAGAAAATCACTTTCCTTTGAAAGTGCCTTAAGCTACTTACAAGCATTCACCAGAAACTCACATGCGTTTCTCTGAAAGAGAAGCAGTCTGTTCCAACACTTCAATTCAATGTGCGAAGTGAATGGAGTGTTGCTTCACTTTCTAAATGCTGTCCTTTCAGAGAAAATCACTTTCCTTTGAAAGTGCCTTAAGCTACTTACAAGCATTCAACAGAAACTCACATGCATTTCTCTGAAAGAGAAGCAGTCTGTTCCAACACTTCAATTCACTGTGCGAAGTGAATGGAGTGTTGCTTCACTTTCTAAATTATGTCCTTTCAGAGAAAATCACTTTCCTTTGAAAGTGCCTTAAGCAACTTGCAAGCATTCACAAGAAACACTAATGCGTTTATATGAAAGAGAAGCACTCTGTTCCAACACTTCAATTCACTGCACGAAGGGAATGGAGTGTTGCTTCACTTTCTAAATGCTGTCCTTTCAGAGAAAATCACTTTCCTTTGAAAGTGCCTTAAGCTACTTGCAAGCATTAGGAAGAAACTCACATGCGTTTCTCTGAAAGAGAAGCAGTCTGTTCCAACACTTCAATTCACTGTGCGAAGTGAATGGAGTGTTGCTTCACTTTCTAAATGCTGTCCTTTCAGAGAAAATCACTTTCCTTTGAAAGTGCCTTAAACTACTTTCAAGCATTCACAAAAAACTCACATGCGGTTCTCTTAAAGAGAAGCAGTGTGTTCCAATACTTCAATTCACTGTGCGAAGTGAATGGAGTGTTGCTTCAGTTTCTAAATGCTGTCCTTTCAGAGAAAATCACTTTCCTTTGAAAGTGCCTTAAGCAACTTGCAAGCATTCACCAGAAACTCACATGCGTTTCTCTTAAAGAGAAGCAGTGTGTTCCAACACTTCAATTCACTGTGCGAAGTGAATGGAGTGTTGCTTTACTTTCTAAATGCTGTCCTTTCAGAGAAAATCACTTTCCTTTGAAAGTGCCTTAAGCTACATACAAGCATTCACCAGAAACTCACATGCGTTTCTCAGAAAGAGAAGCAGTCTGTTCCAATACTTCAATTCACTCTGCGAAGTGAATGGAGTGTTGCTTCACTTTCTAAATGCTGTCCTTTCAGAGAAAATCACTTTCCTTTGAATGTGCCTTAAGCTACTTACAAGCATTCACCAGAAACTCACATGCGTTTCTCTGAAAGAGAAGCAGTCTGTTCCAACACATCAATTCACTGTGCGAAGTGAATGGAGTGTTGCTTCACTTTCTAAATGCTGTCCTTTCAGAGAAAATCACTTTCCTTTGAAAGTGCCTTAAGCTACTTGCAAGCATTAGGAAGAAACTCACATGCGTTTCTCTGAAAGAGAAGCAGTCTGTTCCAACACTTCAATTCACTGTGCGAAGTGAATGGAGTGTTGCTTCACTTTCTAAATGCTGTCCTTTCAGAGAAAATCACTTTCCTTTGAAAGTGCCTTAAGCTACTTACAAGCATTCACCAGAAACTCACATGCGTTTCTCTGAAAGAGAAGCAGTCTGTTCCAACACTTCAATTCAATGTGCGAAGTGAATGGAGTGTTGCTTCACTTTCTAAATGCTGTCCTTTCAGAGAAAATCACTTTCCTTTGAAAGTGCCTTAAGCTACTTACAAGCATTCAACAGAAACTCACATGCATTTCTCTGAAAGAGAAGCAGTCTGTTCCAACACTTCAATTCACTGTGCGAAGTGAATGGAGTGTTGCTTCACTTTCTAAATTATGTCCTTTCAGAGAAAATCACTTTCCTTTGAAAGTGCCTTAAGCAACTTGCAAGCATTCACAAGAAACACTAATGCGTTTATATGAAAGAGAAGCACTCTGTTCCAACACTTCAATTCACTGCACGAAGGGAATGGAGTGTTGCTTCACTTTCTAAATGCTGTCCTTTCAGAGAAAATCACTGTCCTTTGAAAGTGCCTTAAGCTACATACAAGCATTCACCAGAAACTCACATGCGTTTCTCTGAAAGAGAAGCAGTGTGTTCCAACACTTCAATTCACTGTGCAAAGTGAATGGAGTGTTGCTTCAGTTTCTAAATGCTGTCCTTTCAGAGAAAATCACTTTCCTTTGAAAGTGCCTTAAGCAACTTGCAAGCATTCACCAGAAACTCACATGCGTTTCTCTTAAAGAGAAGCAGTGTGTTCCAACACTTCAATTCACTGTGCGAAGTGAATGGAGTGTTGCCTCAATTTCTAAATGCTGTCCTTTCAGAGAAAATCACTTTCCTTTGAAAGTGCCTTAAGCTACTTACAAGCATTCACCAGAAACTCACATGCGTTTCTCTGAAAGAGAAGCAGTCTGTTCCAACACTTCAATTCACTGTGCGAAGTGAATGGAGTGTTGCTTCACTTTCTAAATGCTGTCCTTTCAGAGAAAATCACTTTCCTTTGAAAGTGCCTTAAACTACTTTCAAGCATTCACAAAAAACTCACATGCGTTTCTCTGAAAGAGAAGCAGTGTGTTCCAACACTTCAATTCACTGTGTGAAGTGAATGGAGTGTTGCTTCAGTTTCTAAATGCTGTCCTTTCAGAGAAAATCAATTTCCTTTGAAAGTGCCTTAAGCAACTTGCAAGCATTCACAAGAAACTCACATGCGTTTCTCTGAAAGAGAAGCAGTCTGTTCCAACACTTCAATTCACTGTGTGAAGTGAATGGAGTGTTGCTTCACTTTCTATATGCTGTCCTTTCAGAGAAAATCACTTTCCTTTGAAAGTGCCTTAAGCTACTTGCAAGCATTAGGAAGAAACTCACATGCGTTTCTCTGAAAGAGAAGCAGTCTGTTCCAACACTTCAATTCACTGTGCGAAGTGAATGTAGTTTTGCCTCACTTTCTAAATGCTGTCCTTTCAGAGAAAATCACTTTCCTTTGAAAGTGCCTTAAAATTCTTTCAAGCATTCATAAAAAACTCACATGCGTTTCTCTGAAAGAGAAGCAGTCTGTTCCAACACTTCAATTCACTGTGCGAAGTGAATGGAGTGTTGCTTCAGTTTCTAAATGCTGTCCTTTCAGAGAAAATCACTTTCCTTTGATAGTGCCTTAAGCTACTTGCAAGCATTAGGAAGAAACTCACATGCGTTTCTCTGAAAGAGAAGCAGTCTGTTCCAACACTTCAATTCACTGTGTGAAGTTAATGGAGTGTTGCTTCACTTTCTAAATGCTGTCCTTTCAGAGAAAATCACTTTCCTTTGAAAGTGCCTTAAGCTACTTACAAGCATTCACCAGAAACTCACATGCGTTTCTCTGAAAGAGAAGCAGTCTGTTCCAACACTTCAATTCACTCTGCGAAGTGAATGGAGTGTTGCTTCACTTTCTAAATTATGTCCTTTCAGAGAAAATCTCTTTCCTTTGAAAGTGCCTTAAGCAACTTGCAAGCTTTCACAAGAAACACTAATGCGTTTATATGAAAGAGAAGCACTCTGTTCCAACACTTCAATTCACTGCACGAAGGGAATGGAGTGTTGCTTCACTTTCTAAATGCTGTCCTTTCAGAGAAAATCACTGTCCTTTGAAAGTGCCTTAAGCTACTTATAAGCATTCACCAGAAACTCACATGCGTTTTTCTGAAAGAGAAGCAGTCAGTTCCAACACTTCAATTCACTGTGCGAAGTGAATGGAGTGTTGCTTCACTTTCTAAATGCTGTCCTTTCAGAGAAAATCACTTTCCTTTGAAAGTGCCTTAAGCTACTTGCAAGCATTAGGAAGAAACTCACATGCGTTTCTCTGAAAGAGAAGCAGTCTGTTCCAACACTTCAATTCACTGTGCGAAGTGAATGGAGTGTTGCTTCACTTTTTATATGCTGTCCTTTCAGAGAAAATCACTTTCCTTTGAAAGTGCCTTAAGCTACTTACAAGCATTCACCAGAAACTCACATGCGTTTCTCTGAAAGAGAAGCAGTCTGTTCCAACACTTCAATTCACTGTGCGAAGTGAATGGAGTGTTGCTTCACTTTCTAAATGCTGTCCTTTCAGAGAAAATCACTTTCCTTTGAAAGTGCCTTAAGCAACTTAAAGCATTCACCAGAAACTCACATGCGTTTCTCTGAAAGAGAAGCAGTCTGTTCCAACACTTCAATTCACTGTGCAAAGTGAATGGAGTGTTGCCTCACTTTCTAAATGCTGTCCTTTCAGAGAAAATCACTTTCCTTTGAAAGTGCCTTAAGCTACTTACAAGCATTCACCAGAAACTCACATGCGTTTCTCTGAAAGAGAAGCAGTCTGTTCCAACACTTCAATTCACTCTGCGAAGTGAATGGAGTGTTGCTTCACTTTCTAAATGCTGTCCTTTCAGAGAAAATCACTTTCCTTTGAAAGTGCCTTAAGCTACTTACAAGCATTCACAAGAAACTCACATGCATTTCTCTGAAAGAGAAGCAGTCTGTTCCAACACTTCAATTCACTGTGCGAAGTGAATGGAGTGTTGCTTCACTTTCTAAATTATGTCCTTTCAGAGAAAATCACTTTCCTTTGAAAGTGCCTTAAGCAACTTGCAAGCATTCACAAGAAACACTAATGCGTTTATATGAAAGAGAAGCACTCTGTTCCAACACTTCAATTCACTGCACGAAGGGAATGGAGTGTTGCTTCACTTTCTAAATGCTGTCCTTTCAGAGAAAATCACTGTCCTTTGAAAGTGCCTTAAGCTACTTATAAGCATTCACCAGAAACTCACATGCGTTTTTCTGAAAGAGAAGCAGTCAGTTCCAACACTTCAATTCACTGTGCGAAGTGAATGGAGTGTTGCTTCACTTTCTAAATGCTGTCCTTTCAGAGAAAATCACTTTCCTTTGAAAGTGCCTTAAGCTACTTGCAAGCATTAGGAAGAAACTCACATGCGTTTCTCTGAAAGAGAAGCCGTCTGTTCCAACACTTCAATTCACTGTGCGAAGTGAATGGAGTGTTGCCTCACTTTCTAAATGCTGTCCTTTCAGAGAAAATCACTTTCCTTTGAAAGTGCCTTAAACTTCTTTCAAGCATTCATAAAAAACTCACATGCGTTTCTCTGAAAGAGAAGCAGTCTGTTCCAACACTTCAATTCACTGTGCGAAGTGAATGGAGTGTTGCTTCACTTTCTAAATGCTGTCCTTTCAGAGAAAATCACTTTCCTTTGATAGTGCCTTAAGCTACTTGCAAGCATTAGGAAGAAACTTACATGCGTTTCTCTGAAATAGAAGCAGTCTGTTCCAACACTTCAGTTCACTGTGTGAAGTTAATGGAGTGTTGCTTCACTTTCTAAATGCTGTCCTTTCAGAGAAAATCAGTTTCCTTTGAAAGTGCCTTAAGCTACTTACAAGCATTCACCAGAAACTCACATGCGTTTCTCTGAAAGAGAAGCAGTCTGTTCCAATAATTCAATTCACTCTGCGAAGTGAATGGAGTGTTGCTTCACTTTCTAAAGGCTGTCCTTTCAGAGAAAATCACTTTCCTTTGAAAGTGCCTTAAGCTACTTACAAGCATTCAACTTAAACTCACATGCATTTCTCTGAAAGAGAAGCAGTCTGTTCCAACACTTCAATTCACTGTGCGAAGTGAATGGAGTGTTGCTTCACTTTCTAAATGCTGTCCTTTCAGAGAAAATCACTTTCCTTTGATAGTGCCTTAAGCTACTTGCAAGCATTAGGAAGAAACTCACATGCATTTCTCTGAAAGAGAAGCAGTCTGTTCCAACACTTCAATTCACTGTGTGAAGTGAATAGAGTGTTGCCTCACGTTCTAAATGCTGTCCTTTCAGAGAAAATCACTTTCCTTTCAAAGTGCCTTAAGCTACTTACAAGCATTCACCAGAAACTCACATGCGTTTCTCTGAAAGAGAAGCAGTCTGTTCCAACACTTCAATTCACTGTGCGAAGTGAATGGAGTGTTGCTTCACTTTCTATATGCTGTCCTTTCAGAGAAAATCACTTTCCTTTGAAAGTGCCTTAAGCTACTTACAAGCATTCACCAGAAACTCACATGCGTTTCTCTGAAAGAGAAGCAGTGTGTTCCAACACTTCAATTCACTGTGCGAAGTGAATGGAGTGTTGCTTCAGTTTCTAAATGCTGTCCTTTCAGAGAAAATCAATTTCCTTTGAAAGTGCCTTAAGCTACTTACCAGCATTCACCAGAAACTCACATGCGTTTCTCTGAAAGAGAAGCAGTCTGTTCCAACACTTCAATTCAGTGTGCGAAGTGAATGGAGTGTTGCTTCACTTTCTAAATGCTGTCCTTTCAGAGAAAATCACTTTCCTTTGAAAGTGCCTTAAGCTACTTACAAGCATTCAACAGAAACTCACATGCATTTCTCTGAAATAGAAGCAGTCTGTTCCAACACTTCAATTCACTGTGCGAAGTGAATGGAGTGTTGCTTCACTTTCTAAATTATGTCCTTTCAGAGAAAATCACTTTCCTTTGAAAGTGCCTTAAGCAACTTGCAAGCATTCACAAGAAACACTAATGCGTTTATATGAAAGAGAAGCACTCTGTTCCAACACTTCAATTCACTGCACGAAGGGAATGGAGTGTTGCTTCACTTTCTAAATGCTGTCCTTTCAGAGAAAATCACTGTCCTTTGAAAGTGCCTTAAGCTACTTATAAACATTCACCAGAAACTCACATGCGTTTCTCTGAAAGAGAAGCAGTCAGTTCCAACACTTCAATTCACTGGGCGAAGTGAATGGAGTGTTGCTTCACTTTCTAAATGCTGTTCTTTCAGAGAAAATCACTTTCCTTTGAAAGTGCCTTAAGCTACTTGCAAGCATTAGGAAGAAACTCACATGCGTTTCTCTGAAAGAGAAGCAGTCTGTTCCAACACTTCAATTCACTGTGCGAAGTGAATGGAGTGTTGCCTCACTTTCTAAATGCTGTTCTTTCAGAGAATATCACTTTCCTTTGAAAGTGCCTTAAACTTCTTTCAAGCATTCATAAAAAACTCACATGCGTTTCTCTGAAAGAGAAGCAGTCTGTTCCAACACTTCAATTCACTGTGCGAAGTGAATGGAGTGTTGCTTCACTTTCTAAATGCTGTCCTTTCAGAGAAAAATCACCCTCCTTTGATAGTGCCTTAAGCTACTTGCAAGCATTAGGAAGAAACTCACATGCGTTTCTCTGAAAGAGAAGCAGTCTGTTCCAACACTTCAATTCACTGTGTGAAGTGAATAGAGTGTTGCGTCACGTTCTAAATGCTGTCCTTTCAGAGAAAATCACTTTCCTTTGAAAGTGCCTTAAGCTACTTACAAGCATTCACCAGAAACTCACATGCGTTTCTCTGAAAGAGAAGCAGTCTGTTCCAACACTTCAATTCACTGTGTGAAGTGAATGGAGTGTTGCTTCAGTTTCTAAATGCTGTCCTTTCAGAGAAAATCACTTTCCTTTGAAAGTGCCTTAACCTACTTTCAAGCATTCACAAAAAACTCTCATGCATTTCTCTGAAAGAGGAGCAGTCTGTTCCAACACTTCAATTCACTGTGCGAAGTGAATGGAGTGTTGCTTCACTTTCTAAATGCTGTCCTTTCAGAGAAAATCACTTTCCTTTGAAAGTGCCTTAAGCTACTTACAAGCATTCACCAGAAACTCACATGCGTTTCTCTGAAAGAGAAGCAGTCTGTTCCAACACTTCAATTCACTGTGAGAAGTGAATGGAGTGTTGCCTCACTTCCTAAATGCTGTCCTTTCAGAGAAAATCACTTTCCTTTGAAAGTGCCTTAAGCTACTTACAAGCATTCACCAGAAACTCACATGCATTTCTCTGAAAGAGAAGCAGTCTGTTCCAACACTTCAATTCAATGTGCGAAGTGAATGGAGTGTTGCTTCACTTTCTAAATGCTGTCCTTTCAGAGAAAATCACTTTCCTTTGAAAGTGCCTTAAGCTACTTACAAGCATTCAACAGAAACTCACATGCATTTCTCTGAAAGAGAAGCAGTCTGTTCCAACACTTCAATTCACTGTGCGAAGTGAATGGAGTGTTGCTTCACTTTCTAAATTATGTCCTTTCAGAGAAAATCACTTTCCTTTGAAAGTGCCTTAAGCAACTTGCAAGCATTCACAAGAAACACTAATGCGTTTATGTGAAAGAGAAGCACTCTGTCCCAACACTTCAATTCACTGCACGAAGGGAATGGAGTGTTGCTTCACTTTCTAAATGCTGTCCTTTCAGAGAAAATCACTGTCCTTTGAAAGTGCCTTAAGCTACTTATAAGCATTCACCAGAAACTCACATGCGTTTTTCTGAAACAGAAGCAGTCAGTTCCAACACTTCAATTCACTGTGCGAAGTGAATGGAGTGTTGCTTCACTTTCTAAATGCTGTCCTTTCAGAGAAAATCACTTTCCTTTGAAAGTGCCTTAAGCTACTTGCAAGCATTAGGAAGAAACTCACATGCGTTTCTCTGAAAGAGAAGCAGTCTGTTCCAACACTTCAATTCACTGTGCGAAGTGAATGGAGTGTTGCTTCACTTTCTATATGCTGTCCTTTCAGAGAAAATCACTTTCCTTTAAAAGTGCCTTAAACTTCTTTCAAGCATTCATAAAAAACTCACATGCGTTTCTCTGAAAGAGAAGCAGTCTGTTCCAACACTTCAATTCACTGTGCGAAGTGAATGGAGTGTTGCTTCACTTTCTAAATGCTGTCCTTTCAGAGAAAATCACTTTCCTTTGATAGTGCCTTAAGCTACTTGCAAGCATTAGGAAGAAACTTACATGCGTTTCTCTGAAAGAGAAGCAGTCTGTTCCAACACTTCAGTTCACTGTGTGAAGTTAATGGAGTGTTGCTTCACTTTCTAAATGCTGTCCTTTCAGAGAAAATCACATTCCTTTGAAAGTGCCTTAAGCTACTTACAAGCATTCACCAGAAACTCACATGCGTTTCTCTGAAAGAGAAGCAGTCTGTTCCAATAATTCAATTCACTCTGCGAAGTGAATGGAGTGTTGCTTCACTTTGTAAAGGCTGTCCTTTCAGAGAAAATCACTTTCCTTTGAAAGTGCCTTAAGCTACTTACAAGCATTCAACTTAAACTCACATGCATTTCTCTGAAAGAGAAGCAGTCTGTTCCAACACTTCAATTCACTGTGCGAAGTGAATGGAGTGTTGCTTCACTTTCTAAATGCTGTCCTTTCAGAGAAAATCACTTTCCTTTGATAGTGCCTTAAGCTACTTGCAAGCATTAGGAAGAAACTCACATGCATTTCTCTGAAAGAGAAGCAGTCTGTTCCAACACTTCAATTCACTGTGTGAAGTGAATAGAGTGTTGCCTCACGTTCTAAATGCTGTCCTTTCAGAGAAAATCACTTTCCTTTGAAAGTGCCTTAAGCTACTTACAAGCATTCACCAGAAACTCACATGCGTTTCTCTGAAAGAGAAGCAGTCTGTTCCAACACTTCAATTCACTGTGCGAAGTGAATGGAGTGTTGCTTCACTTTCTATATGCTGTCCTTTCAGAGAAAATCACTTTCCTTTGAAAGTGCCTTAAGCTACTTACAAGCATTCACCAGAAACTCAAAAGCGTTTCTCTGAAAGAGAAGCAGTGTGTTCCAACACTTCAATTCACTGTGCGAAGTGAATGGAGTGTTGCTTCACTTTCTAAATGCTGTCCTTTCAGAGAAAATCAATTTCCTTTGAAAGTGCCTTAAGCTACTTGCAAGCATTAGGAAGAAACTCACATGTGTTTCACTGAAAGAGAAGCAGTCTGTTCCAACACTTCAATTCACTGTGCGAAGTGAATGGAGTGTTGCCTCACTTTCTAAATGCTGTCCTTTCAGAGAAAATCACTTTCCTTTGAAAGTGCCTTAAACTTCTTTCAAGCATTCATAAAAAACTCACATGCGTATCTCTGAAAGAGAAGCAGTCTGTTCCAACACTTCAATTCACTGTGCGAAGTGAATGGAGTGTTGCTTCACTTTCTAAATGCTGTCCTTTCAGAGAAAATCACTTTCCTTTGATAGTGCCTTAAGCTACTTGCAAGCATTAGGAAGAAACTTACATGCGTTTCTCTGAAAGAGAAGCAGTCTGTTCCAACACTTCAATTCAGTGTGTGAAGTTAATGGAGTGTTGCTTCACTTTCTAAATGCTGTCCTTTTAGAGAAAATCACTTTCCTTTGAAAGTACCTTAAGCTACTTACAAGCATTCACCAGAAACTCACATGCGTTTCTCTGAAAGAGATGCAGTCTGTTCCAATACTTCAATTCACTCTGCGAAGTGAATGGAGTGTTGCTTCACTTTCTAAATGCTGTCCTTTCAGAGAAAATCACTTTCCTTTGAAAGTGCCTTAAGCTACTTACAAGCATTCAACTTAAACTCACATGCATTTCTCTGAAAGAGAAGCAGTCTGTTCCAATACTTCAATTCACTGTGCGAAGTGAATGGAGTGTTGCTTCACTTTCTAAATGCTGTCCTTTCAGAGAAAATCACTTTCCTTTGATAGTGCCTTAAGCTACTTGCAAGCATTAGGAAGAAACTCACATGCGTTTCTCTGAAAGAGAAGCAGTCTGTTCCAACACTTCAATTCACTGTGCGAAGTGAATGGAGTGTTGCCTCACTTTCTAAATGCTGTCCTTTCAGAGAAAATCACTTTCCTTTGAAAGTGCCTTAAGCTACTTGCAAGCATTAGGAAGAAACTCACATGCGTTTCTCTGAAAGAGAAGCAGTCTGTTCCAACACTTCAATTCACTGTGCGAAGTGAATGGAGTGTTGCTTCACTTTCTATATGCTGTCCTTTCAGAGAAAATCACTTTCCTTTAAAAGTGCCTTAAACTTCTTTCAAGCATTCATAAAAAACTCACATGCGTTTCTCTGAAAGAGAAGCAGTCTGTTCCAACACTTCAATTCACTGTGCGAAGTGAATGGAGTGTTGCTTCACTTTCTAAATGCTGTCCTTTCAGAGAAAATCACTTTCCTTTGATAGTGCCTTAAGCTACTTGCAAGCATTAGGAAGAAACTTACATGCGTTTCTCTGAAAGAGAAGCAGTCTGTTCCAACACTTCAGTTCACTGTGTGAAGTTAATGGAGTGTTGCTTCACTTTCTAAATGCTGTCCTTTCAGAGAAAATCACATTCCTTTGAAAGTGCCTTAAGCTACTTACAAGCATTCACCAGAAACTCACATGCGTTTCTCTGAAAGAGAAGCAGTCTGTTCCAATAATTCAATTCACTCTGCGAAGTGAATGGAGTGTTGCTTCACTTTGTAAAGGCTGTCCTTTCAGAGAAAATCACTTTCCTTTGAAAGTGCCTTAAGCTACTTACAAGCATTCAACTTAAACTCACATGCATTTCTCTGAAAGAGAAGCAGTCTGTTCCAACACTTCAATTCACTGTGCGAAGTGAATGGAGTGTTGCTTCACTTTCTAAATGCTGTCCTTTCAGAGAAAATCACTTTCCTTTGATAGTGCCTTAAGCTACTTGCAAGCATTAGGAAGAAACTCACATGCATTTCTCTGAAAGAGAAGCAGTCTGTTCCAACACTTCAATTCACTGTGTGAAGTGAATAGAGTGTTGCCTCACGTTCTAAATGCTGTCCTTTCAGAGAAAATCACTTTCCTTTGAAAGTGCCTTAAGCTACTTACAAGCATTCACCAGAAACTCACATGCGTTTCTCTGAAAGAGAAGCAGTCTGTTCCAACACTTCAATTCACTGTGCGAAGTGAATGGAGTGTTGCTTCACTTTCTATATGCTGTCCTTTCAGAGAAAATCACTTTCCTTTGAAAGTGCCTTAAGCTACTTACAAGCATTCACCAGAAACTCAAAAGCGTTTCTCTGAAAGAGAAGCAGTGTGTTCCAACACTTCAATTCACTGTGCGAAGTGAATGGAGTGTTGCTTCACTTTCTAAATGCTGTCCTTTCAGAGAAAATCAATTTCCTTTGAAAGTGCCTTAAGCTACTTGCAAGCATTAGGAAGAAACTCACATGTGTTTCACTGAAAGAGAAGCAGTCTGTTCCAACACTTCAATTCACTGTGCGAAGTGAATGGAGTGTTGCCTCACTTTCTAAATGCTGTCCTTTCAGAGAAAATCACTTTCCTTTGAAAGTGCCTTAAACTTCTTTCAAGCATTCATAAAAAACTCACATGCGTATCTCTGAAAGAGAAGCAGTCTGTTCCAACACTTCAATTCACTGTGCGAAGTGAATGGAGTGTTGCTTCACTTTCTAAATGCTGTCCTTTCAGAGAAAATCACTTTCCTTTGATAGTGCCTTAAGCTACTTGCAAGCATTAGGAAGAAACTTACATGCGTTTCTCTGAAAGAGAAGCAGTCTGTTCCAACACTTCAATTCAGTGTGTGAAGTTAATGGAGTGTTGCTTCACTTTCTAAATGCTGTCCTTTTAGAGAAAATCACTTTCCTTTGAAAGTACCTTAAGCTACTTACAAGCATTCACCAGAAACTCACATGCGTTTCTCTGAAAGAGATGCAGTCTGTTCCAATACTTCAATTCACTCTGCGAAGTGAATGGAGTGTTGCTTCACTTTCTAAATGCTGTCCTTTCAGAGAAAATCACTTTCCTTTGAAAGTGCCTTAAGCTACTTACAAGCATTCAACTTAAACTCACATGCATTTCTCTGAAAGAGAAGCAGTCTGTTCCAATACTTCAATTCACTGTGCGAAGTGAATGGAGTGTTGCTTCACTTTCTAAATGCTGTCCTTTCAGAGAAAATCACTTTCCTTTGATAGTGCCTTAAGCTACTTGCAAGCATTAGGAAGAAACTCACATGCGTTTCTCTGAAAGAGAAGCAGTCTGTTCCAACACTTCAATTCACTGTGCGAAGTGAATGGAGTGTTGCCTCACTTTCTAAATGCTGTCCTTTCAGAGAAAATCACTTTCCTTTGAAAGTGCCTTAAACTTCTTTCAAGCATTCATAAAAAACTCACATGCGTTTCTCTGAAAGAGAAGCAGTCTGTTCCAACACTTCAATTCACTGTGCGAAGTGAATGGAGTGTTGCTTCACTTTCTAAATGCTGTCCTTTCAGAGAAAAATAACTTTCCTTTGATAGTGCCTTAAGCTACTTGCAAGCATTAGGAAGAAACACACATGCGTTTCTCTGAAAGAGAAGCAGTCTGTTCCAACACTTCAATTCACTGTGTGAAGTGAATAGAGTGTTGCCTCACGTTCTAAATGCTGTCCTTTCAGAGAAAATCACTTTCCTTTGAAAGTGCCTTAAGCTACTTACAAGCATTCACCAGAAACTCACATGCGTTTCTCTGAAAGAGAAGCAGTCTGTTCCAACACTTCAATTCACTGTGCGAAGTGAATGGAGTGTTGCTTCAGTTTCTAAATGCTGTCCTTTCAGAGAAAATCACTTTCCTTTGAAAGTGCCTTAAACTACTTTCAAGCATTCACAAAAAACTCTCATGCATTTCTCTGAAAGAGAAGCAGTCTGTTCCAACACTTCAATTCACTGTGCGAAGTAAATGGAGTGTTGCTTCACTTTCTAAATGCTGTCCTTTCAGAGAAAATCACTTTCTTTGAAAGTGCCTTAAGCTACTTAAAGCATTCACCAGAAATTCACATTCGTTTCTCTGAAAGAGAAGCAGTCTGTTCCAACACTTCAATTCACTGTGTGAAGTGAATGGAGTGTTGCCTCACTTTCTAAATGCTGTCCTTTCAGAGAAAATCACTTTCCTTTGAAAGTGCCTTAAGCTACTTACAAGCATTCACCAGAAACTCACATGCATTTCTCTGAAAGAGAAGCAGTCTGTTCCAACACTTCAATTCAATGTGCGAAGTGAATGGAGTGTTGCTTCACTTTCTAAATGCTGTCCTTTCAGAGAAAATCACTTTCCTTTGAAAGTGCCTTAAGCTACTTACAAGCATTCAACAGAAACTCACATGCATTTCTCTGAAAGAGAAGCAGTCTGTTCCAACACTTCAATTCAATGTGCGAAGTGAATGGAGTGTTGCTTCACTTTCTAAATTATGTCCTTTCAGAGAAAATCACTTTCCTTTGAAAGTGCCTTAAGCAACTTGCAAGCATTCACAAGAAACACTAATGCGTTTATATGAAAGAGAAACACTCTGTTCAAACACTTCAATTCACTGCACGAAGGGAATCGAGTGTTGCTTCACTTTCTAAATGCTGTCCTTTCAGAGAAAATCACTGTCCTTTGAAAGTGCCTTAAGCTACTTATAAGCATTCACCAGAAACTCACATGCGTTTTTCTGAAAGAGAAGCAGTCAGTTCCAACACTTCAATTCACTGTGCGAAGTGAATGGAGTGTTGCTTCACTTTCTAAATGCTGTCCTTTCAGAGAAAATCACTTTCCTTTGAAAGTGCCTTAAGCTACTTGCAAGCATTAGGAAGAAACTCACATGCGTTTCTCTGAAAGAGAAGCAGTCTGTTCCAACACTTCAATTCACTGTGCGAAGTGAATGGAGTGTTGCCTCACTTTCTAAATGCTGTCCTTTCAGAGAAAATCACTTTCCTTTGAAAGTGCCTTAAACTTCTTTCAAGCATTCATAAAAAACTCACATGCGTTTCTCTGAAAGAGAAGCAGTCTGTTCCAACACTTCAATTCACTGTGCGAAGTGAATGGAGTGTTGCTTCACTTTCTAAATGCTGTCCTTTCAGAGAAAATCACTTTCCTTTGAAAGTGCCTTAAACTACTTTCAAGCATTCACAAAAAACTCTCATGCATTTCTCTGAAAGAGAAGCAGTCTGTTCCAACACTTCAATTCACTGTGCGAAGTGAATGGAGTGTTGCTTCACTTTCTAAATGCTGTCCTTTCAGAGAAAATCACTTTCCTTTGAAAGTGCCTTAAGCTACTTAAAGCATTCACCAGAAACTCACATTCGTTTCTCTGAAAGAGAAGCAGTCTGTTCCAACACTTCAATTCACTGTGAGAAGTGAATGGAGTGTTGCCTCACTTCCTAAATGCTGTCCTTTCAGAGAAAATCACTTTCCTTTGAAAGTGCCTTAAGCTACTTACAAGCATTCACCAGAAACTCACATGCATTTCTCTGAAAGAGAAGCAGTCTGTTCCAACACTTCAATTCAATGTGCGAAGTGAATGGAGTGTTGCTTCACTTTCTAAATGCTGTCCTTTCAGAGAAAATCACTTTCCTTTGAAAGTGCCTTAAGCTACTTACAAGCATTCAACAGAAACTCACATGCATTTCTCTGAAAGAGAAGCAGTCTGTTCCAACACTTCAATTCACTGTGCGAAGTGAATGGAGTGTTGCTTCACTTTCTAAATTATGTCCTTTCAGAGAAAATCACTTTCCTTTGAAAGTGCCTTAAGCAACTTGCAAGCATTCACAAGAAACACTAATGCGTTTATGTGAAAGAGAAGCACTCTGTCCCAACACTTCAATTCACTGCACGAAGGGAATGGAGTGTTGCTTCACTTTCTAAATGCTGTCCTTTCAGAGAAAATCACTGTCCTTTGAAAGTGCCTTAAGCTACTTATAAGCATTCACCAGAAACTCACATGCGTTTTTCTGAAAGAGAAGCAGTCAGTTCCAACACTTCAATTCACTGTGCGAAGTGAATGGAGTGTTGCTTCACTTTCTAAATGCTGTCCTTTCAGAGAAAATCACTTTCCTTTGAAAGTGCCTTAAGCTACTTGCAAGCATTAGGAAGAAACTCACATGCGTTTCTCTGAAAGAGAAGCAGTCTGTTCCAACACTTCAATTCACTGTGCGAAGTGAATGGAGTGTTGCTTCACTTTCTATATACTGTCCTTTCAGAGAAAATCACTTTCCTTTAAAAGTGCCTTAAACTTCTTTCAAGCATTCATAAAAAACTCACATGCGTTTCTCTGAAAGAGAAGCAGTCTGTTCCAACACTTCAATTCACTGTGCGAAGTGAATGGAGTGTTGCTTCACTTTCTAAATGCTGTCCTTTCAGAGAAAATCACTTTCCTTTGATAGTGCCTTAAGCTACTTGCAAGCATTAGGAAGAAACTTACATGCGTTTCTCTGAAAGAGAAGCAGTCTGTTCCAACACTTCAGTTCACTGTGTGAAGTTAATGGAGTGTTGCTTCACTTTCTAAATGCTGTCCTTTCAGAGAAAATCACATTCCTTTGAAAGTGCCTTAAGCTACTTACAAGCATTCACCAGAAACTCACATGCGTTTCTCTGAAAGAGAAGCAGTCTGTTCCAATAATTCAATTCACTCTGCGAAGTGAAGGGAGTGTTGCTTCACTTTGTAAAGGCTGTCCTTTCAGAGAAAATCACTTTCCTTTGAAAGTGCCTTAAGCTACTTACAAGCATTCAACTTAAACTCACATGCATTTCTCTGAAAGAGAAGCAGTCTGTTCCAACACTTCAATTCACTGTGCGAAGTGAATGGAGTGTTGCTTCACTTTCTAAATGCTGTCCTTTCAGAGAAAATCACTTTCCTTTGATAGTGCCTTAAGCTACTTGCAAGCATTAGGAAGAAACTCACATGCATTTCTCTGAAAGAGAAGCAGTCTGTTCCAACACTTCAATTCACTGTGTGAAGTGAATAGAGTGTTGCCTCACGTTCTAAATGCTGTCCTTTCAGAGAAAATCACTTTCCTTTGAAAGTGCCTTAAGCTACTTACAAGCATTCACCAGAAACTCACATGCGTTTCTCTGAAAGAGAAGCAGTCTGTTCCAACACTTCAATTCACTGTGCGAAGTGAATGGAGTGTTGCTTCACTTTCTATATGCTGTCCTTTCAGAGAAAATCACTTTCCTTTGAAAGTGCCTTAAGCTACTTACAAGCATTCACCAGAAACTCAAAAGCGTTTCTCTGAAAGAGAAGCAGTGTGTTCCAACACTTCAATTCACTGTGCGAAGTGAATGGAGTGTTGCTTCACTTTCTAAATGCTGTCCTTTCAGAGAAAATCAATTTCCTTTGAAAGTGCCTTAAGCTACTTGCAAGCATTAGGAAGAAACTCACATGTGTTTCACTGAAAGAGAAGCAGTCTGTTCCAACACTTCAATTCACTGTGCGAAGTGAATGGAATGTTGCCTCACTTTCTAAATGCTGTCCTTTCAGAGAAAATCACTTTCCTTTGAAAGTGCCTTAAACTTCTTTCAAGCATTCATAAAAAACTCACATGCGTTTCTCTGAAAGAGAAGCAGTCTGTTCCAACACTTCAATTCACTGTGCGAAGTGAATGGAGTGTTGCTTCACTTTCTAAATGCTGTCCTTTCAGAGAAAATCACTTTCCTTTGATAGTGCCTTAAGCTACTTGCAAGCATTAGGAAGAAACTTACATGCGTTTCTCTGAAAGAGAAGCAGTCTGTTCCAACACTTCAATTCAGTGTGTGAAGTTAATGGAGTGTTGCTTCACTTTCTAAATGCTGTCCTTTTAGAGAAAATCACTTTCCTTTGAAAGTACCTTAAGCTACTTACAAGCATTCACCAGAAACTCACATGCGTTTCTCTGAAAGAGATGCAGTCTGTTCCAATACTTCAATTCACTCTGCGAAGTGAATGGAGTGTTGCTTCACTTTCTAAATGCTGTCCTTTCAGAGAAAATCACTTTCCTTTGAAAGTGCCTTAAGCTACTTACAAGCATTCAACTTAAACTCACATGCATTTCTCTGAAAGAGAAGCAGTCTGTTCCAATACTTCAATTCACTGTGCGAAGTGAATGGAGTGTTGCTTCACTTTCTAAATGCTGTCCTTTCAGAGAAAATCACTTTACTTTGATAGTGCCTTAAGCTACTTGCAAGCATTAGGAAGAAACTCACATGCGTTTCTCTGAAAGAGAAGCAGTCTGTTCCAACACTTCAATTCACTGTGCGAAGTGAATGGAGTGTTGCCTCACTTTCTAAATGCTGTCCTTTCAGAGAAAATCACTTTCCTTTGAAAGTGCCTTAAACTTCTTTCAAGCATTCATAAAAAACTCACATGCGTTTCTCTGAAAGAGAAGCAGTCTGTTCCAACACTTCAATTCACTGTGCGAAGTGAATGGAGTGTTGCTTCACTTTCTAAATGCTGTCCTTTCAGAGAAAAATCACTTTCCTTTGATAGTGCCTTAAGCTACTTGCAAGCATTAGGAAGAAACACACATGCGTTTCTCTGAAAGAGAAGCAGTCTGTTCCAACACTTCAATTCACTGTGTGAAGTGAATAGAGTGTTGCCTCACGTTCTAAATGCTGTCCTTTCAGAGAAAATCACTTTCCTTTGAAAGTGCCTTAAGCTACTTACAAGCATTCACCAGAAACTCACATGCGTTTCTCTGAAAGAGAAGCAGTCTGTTCCAACACTTCAATTCACTGTGCGAAGTGAATGGAGTGTTGCTTCAGTTTCTAAATGCTGTCCTTTCAGAGAAAATCACTTTCCTTTGAAAGTGCCTTAAACTACTTTCAAGCATTCACAAAAAACTCTCATGCATTTCTCTGAAAGAGAAGCAGTCTGTTCCAACACTTCAATTCACTGTGCGAAGTAAATGGAGTGTTGCTTCACTTTCTAAATGCTGTCCTTTCAGAGAAAATCACTTTCTTTGAAAGTGCCTTAAGCTACTTAAAGCATTCACCAGAAATTCACATTCGTTTCTCTGAAAGAGAAGCAGTCTGTTCCAACACTTCAATTCACTGTGTGAAGTGAATGGAGTGTTGCCTCACTTTCTAAATGCTGTCCTTTCAGAGAAAATCACTTTCCTTTGAAAGTGCCTTAAGCTACTTACAAGCATTCACCAGAAACTCACATGCATTTCTCTGAAAGAGAAGCAGTCTGTTCCAACACTTCAATTCAATGTGCGAAGTGAATGGAGTGTTGCTTCACTTTCTAAATGCTGTCCTTTCAGAGAAAATCACTTTCCTTTGAAAGTGCCTTAAGCTACTTACAAGCATTCAACAGAAACTCACATGCATTTCTCTGAAAGAGAAGCAGTCTGTTCCAACACTTCAATTCAATGTGCGAAGTGAATGGAGTGTTGCTTCACTTTCTAAATTATGTCCTTTCAGAGAAAATCACTTTCCTTTGAAAGTGCCTTAAGCAACTTGCAAGCATTCACAAGAAACACTAATGCGTTTATATGAAAGAGAAACACTCTGTTCAAACACTTCAATTCACTGCACGAAGGGAATCGAGTGTTGCTTCACTTTCTAAATGCTGTCCTTTCAGAGAAAATCACTGTCCTTTGAAAGTGCCTTAAGCTACTTATAAGCATTCACCAGAAACTCACATGCGTTTTTCTGAAAGAGAAGCAGTCAGTTCCAACACTTCAATTCACTGTGCGAAGTGAATGGAGTGTTGCTTCACTTTCTAAATGCTGTCCTTTCAGAGAAAATCACTTTCCTTTGAAAGTGCCTTAAGCTACTTGCAAGCATTAGGAAGAAACTCACATGCGTTTCTCTGAAAGAGAAGCAGTCTGTTCCAACACTTCAATTCACTGTGCGAAGTGAATGGAGTGTTGCCTCACTTTCTAAATGCTGTCCTTTCAGAGAAAATCACTTTCCTTTGAAAGTGCCTTAAACTTCTTTCAAGCATTCATAAAAAACTCACATGCGTTTCTCTGAAAGAGAAGCAGTCTGTTCCAACACTTCAATTCACTGTGCGAAGTGAATGGAGTGTTGCTTCACTTTCTAAATGCTGTCCTTTCAGAGAAAATCACTTTCCTTTGATAGTGCCTTAAGCTACTTGCAAGCATTAGGAAGAAACTTACATGCGTTTCTCTGAAAGAGAAGCAGTCTGTTCCAACACTTCAATTCACTGTGTGAAGTTAATGGAGTGTTGCTTCACTTTCTAAATGCTGTCCTTTCAGAGAAAATCACTTTCCTTTGAAAGTGCCTTAAGCTACTTACAAGCATTCACCAGAAACTCACATGCGTTTCTCTGAAAGAGAAGCAGTCTGCTCCAATACTTCAATTCACTCTGCGAAGTGAATGGAGTGTTGCTTCATTTCTAAATGCTGTCCTTTCAGAGAAAATCACTTTCCTTTGAAAGTGCCTTAAGCTACTTACAAGCATTCAACTTAAACTCACATGCATTTCTCTGAAAGAGAGGCAGTCTGTTCCAACACTTCAATTCACTGTGCGAAGTGAATGGAGTGTTGCTTCACTTTCTAAATGCTGTCCTTTCAGAGAAAATCACTTTCCTTTGATAGTGCCTTAAGCTACTTGCAAGCATTAGGAAGAAACTCACATGCATTTCTCTGAAAGAGAAGCAGTCTGTTCCAACACTTCAATTCACTGTGTGAAGTGAATAGAGTGTTGCCTCACGTTCTAAATGCTGTCCTTTCAGAGAAAATCACTTTCCTTTGAAAGTGCCTTAAGCTACTTACAAGCATTCACCAGAAACTCAAATGCGTTTCTCTGAAAGAGAAGCAGTCTGTTCCAACACTTCAATTCACTGTGCGAAGTGAATGGAGTGTTGCTTCAGTTTCTAAATGCTGTCCTTTCAGAGAAAATCACTTTCCTTTGAAAGTGCCTTAAACTACTTTCAAGAATTCACAAAAAACTCACATGCGTTTCTCTTAAAGAGAAGCAGTCTGTTCCAACACTTCAATTCACTGTGCGAAGTGAATGGAGTGTTGCTTCACTTTCTAAATGCTGTCCTTTCAGAGAAAATCACTTTCCTTTGAAAGTGCCTTAAGCAACTTGCAAGCATTCACAAGAAACTCACATGCGTTTCTCTGAAAGAGAAGCAGTCTGTTCCAACACTTCAATTCACTGTGCGAAGTGAATGGAGTGTTGCTTCTCTTTCTAAATGCTGTCCTTTCAGAGAAAATCACTTTCCTTTGAAAGTGCCTTAAGCTACTTGCAAGCATTAGGAAGAAACTCACATGCGTTTCTCTGAAAGAGAAGCAGTCTGTTCCAACACTTCAATTCACTGTGCGAAGTGAATGGAGTGTTGCCTCACTTTCTAAATGCTGTCCTTTCAGAGAAAATCACTTTCCTTTGAAAGTGCCTTAAACTTCTTTCAAGCATTCATAAAAAACTCACATGCGTTACTCTGAAAAAGAAGCAGTCTGTTCCAACACTTCAATTCACTCTGCGAAGTGAATGGAGTGTTGCTTCACTTTCTAAATGCTGTCCTTTCAGAGAAAATCACTTTCCTTTGATAGTGCCTTAAGCTACTTGCAAGCATTAGGAAGAAACTCACATGCGTTTCTCTGAAAGAGAAGCAGTCTGTTCCAACACTTCAATTCACTGTGTGAAGTGAATAGAGTGTTGCCTCACGTTCTAAATGCTGTCCTTTCAGAGAAAATCACTTTCCTTTGAAAGTGCCTTAAGCTACTTACAAGCATTCACAAGAAACTCACATGCGTTTCTCTGAAAGAGAAGCAGTCTGTTTCAACACTTCAATTCACTGTGCGAAGTGAATGGAGTGTTGCTTCACTTTCTAAATGCTGTCCTTTCAGAGAAAATCACTTTCCTTTGAAAGTGCCTTAAACTACTTTCAAGCATTCACAAAAAACTCTCATGCATTTCTCTGAAAGCGAAGCAGTCTGTTCCAACACTTCAATTCACTGTGCGAAGTGAATGGAGTGTTGCTTCACTTTCTAAATGCTGTCCTTTCAGAGAAAATCACTTTCCTTTGAAAGTTCCTTAAGCTACTTAAAGCATTCACCAGAAACTCATATGCGTTTCTCTGGAAGAGAAGCAGTCTGTTCCAACACTTCAATTCACTGTGTGAAGTGAATGGAGTGTTGCCTCACTTTCTAAATGCTGTCCTTTCAGAGAAAATCACTTTCCTTTTAAAGTGCCTTAAGCTACTTACAAGCATTCACCAGAACCTCACATGCATTTCTCTGAAAGAGAAGCAGTCTGTTCCAACACTTCAATTCAATGTGCGAAGTGAATGGAGTGTTGCTTCATTTTCTAAATTATGTCCTTTCAGAGAAAATCACTTTCCTTTGAAAGTGCCTTAAGCTACTTACAAGCATTCACTAGAAACTCACATGCGTTTCTCTGAAACAGAAGCAGTCTGTTCCAACACTTCAATTCACTGTGCGAAGTGAATGGAGTGTTGCTTCACTTTCTAAATGCTGTCCTTTCAGAGAAAATCACTTTCCTTTGAAAGTGCCTTAAGCTACTTGCAAGCATTAGGAAGAAACTCACATGCGTTTCTCTGAAAGAGAAGCAGACTGTTCCAACACTTCAATTCACTGTGCGAAGTGAATGGAGTGTTGCCTCACTTTCTAAATGCTGTCCTTTCAGAGAAAATCACTTTCCTTTGAAAGTGCCTTAAGCTACTTACAAGCATTCAACAGAAACTCACATGCATTTCTCTGAAAGAGAAGCAGTCTGTTCGAACACTTCAATTCACTGTGCGAAGTGAATGGAGTGTTGCTTCACTTTCTAAATTATGTCCTTTCAGAGAAGATCACTTTCCTTTGAAAGTGCCTTAAGCAACTTGCAAGCATTCACAAGAAACACTAATGCGTTTCTATGAAAGAGAAGCATTCTGTTCCAACACTTCAATTCACTGCACGAAGGGAATGGAGTGTTGCTTTACTTTCTAAATGCTGTCCTTTCAGAGAAAATCACTTTCCTTTGAAAGTGCCTTAAGCTACTTACAAGCATTCACCAGAAACTCACATGCGTTTCTCTGAAAGAGAAGCAGTCTGTTCCAACACTTCAATTCACTGTGTGAAGTGAATAGAGTGTTGCCTCACTTTCTAAATGCTGTCCTTTCAGAGAAAATCACTTTCCTTTGAAAGTGCCTTAAGCTACTTGCAAGCATTAGGAAGAAACTCACATGCGTTTCTCTGAAAGAGAAGCAGTCTGTTCCAACACTTCAATTCACTGTGCGAAGTGAATGGAGTGTTGCTTCAGTTTCTAAATGCTGTCCTTTCAGAGAAAATCACTTTCCTTTGAAAGTGCCTTAAGCAACTTGCAAGAATTCACAAGAAACTCACATGCGTTTCTCTGAAAGAGAAGCAGTCTGTTCCAACACTTCAATTCACTGTGCGAAGTGAATGGAGTGTTGCTTCACTTTCTAAATGCTGTCATTTCAGAGAAAATCACTTTCCTTTGAAAGTGCCTTTAGCTACTTACAAGCATTCACCAGAAACTCACATGCGTTTCTCTGAAAGAGAAGCAGTCTGTTCCAATACTTCAATTCACTCTGCGAAGTGAATGGAGTGTTGCTTCACTTTCTAAATGCTGTCCTTTCAGAGAAAATCACTTTCCTTTGAAAGTGCCTTAAGCTACTTACAAGCATTCACCAGAAACTCACATGCGTTTCTCTGAAACAGAAGCAGTCTGTTCCAACACTTCAATTCACTGTGCGAAGTGAATGGAGTGTTGCTTCACTTTCTAAATGCTGTCCTTTCAGAGAAAATCACTTTCCTTTGAAAGTGCCTTAAGCTACTTGCAAGCATTAGGAAGAAACTCACATGCGTTTCTCTGAAAGAGAAGCAGACTGTTCCAACACTTCAATTCACTGTGCGAAGTGAATGGAGTGTTGCTTCACTTTCTAAATGCTGTCCTTTCAGAGAAAATCACTTTCCTTTGAAAGTGCCTTAAGCTACTTGCAAGCATTAGGAAGAAACTCACATGCGTTTCTCTGAAAGAGAAGCAGTCTGTTCCAACACTTCAATTCACTGTGTGAGGTGAATGGAGTGTTGCCTCACTTTCTAAATGCTGTCCTTTCAGAGAAAATCACTTTCCTTTGAAAGTGCCTTAAGCTACTTACAAGCATTCAACAGAAACTCACATGCATTTCTCTGAAAGAGAAGCAGTCTGTTCGAACACTTCAATTCACTGTGCGAAGTGAATGGAGTGCTGCCTCACTTTCTAAATGCTGTCCTTTCAGAGAAAATCACTTTCCTTTGAAAGTGCCTTAAGCAACTTGCAAGAATTCACAAGAAACTCACATGCGTTTCTCTGAAAGAGAAGCAGTCTGTTCCAACACTTCAATTCACTGTGCGAAGTGAATGGAGTGTTGCTTCACTTTCTAAATGCTGTCCTTTCAGAGAAAATCACTTTCCTTTGAAAGTGCCTTATGGTACTTGCAAGCATTAGGAAGAAACTCACATGCGTTTCTCTGAAAGAGAAGCAGTCTGTTCCAACACTTCAATTCACTGTGTGAAGTGAATGGAGTGTTGCCTCACTTTCTAAATGCTGTCCTTTCAGAGAAAATCACTTTCCTTTGAAAATGCCTTAAGCTCCTTACAAGCATTCAACAGAAACTCACATGCGTTTCTCTGAAAGAGAAGCAGTCTGTTTCAACACTTCAATTCACTGTGCGAAGTGAATGGAGTGTTGCTTCACTATCTAAATGCTGTCCTTTCAGAGAAAATCACTTTCCTTTGAAAGTGCCTTAAGCTACTTACAAGCATTCCCAAGAAACACTAATGCGTTTCTATGAAAGAGAAGCAGTCTGTTCCAACACTTCAATTCACTGTGCGAAGTGAATGGAGTGTTGCTTCACTTTCTAAATGCTGTCCTTTCAGAGAAAATCACTTTCCTTTGAAAGTACCTTAAGCTACTTGCAAGCATTAGGAATAAACTCACATGCGTTTCTCTGAAAGAGAAGCAGTCTGTTCCAACACTTCAATTCAGTGTGCGAAGTGAATGGAGTGTTGCTTCACTTTCTAAATGCTGTCCTTTCAGAGAAAATCACTTTCCTTTGAAAGTGCCTTAAGCTACTTACAAGCATTCAACAGAAACTCACATGCATTCCTCTGAAAGAGAAGCAGTCTGTTCCAACACATCAATTCTCTGTGCGAAGTGAATGGAGTGTTGCTTCACTTTCTAAATGCTGTCCTTTCAGAGAAAATCACTTTCCTTTGAAAGTGCCTTAAACTACTTACAAGCATTCAACAGAAACTCACATGCATTTCTCTGAAAAAGAAGCATTCTGTTACAAAACTTCAATTCTCTGTGCGAAGTGAATGGAGTGTTGCTTCACTTTCTAAATGTTGTCCTTTCAGAGAAAATCACTTTCCTTTGAAAGTGCCTTAAGCTACTTACAAGCAATCACCAGAAACTCACATGCGTTTCTCTGAAAGAGAAGCAGTCTGTTCCAACATTTCAATTCACTGTGCGAAGTGAATGGAGTGTTGCTTCACTTTCTAAATGCTGTCCTTTCAGAGAAAATCACTTTCCTTTGAAAGTGCCTTAAGCTACTTGCAAGCATTAAGAAGAAACTCACATGCGTTTTTCTGAAAGAGAAGCAGTCTGTTCCAACACTTCAATTCTCTGTGCGAAGTGAATGGAGTGTTGCTTCACTTTCTGAATGCTGTCCTTTCAGAGAAAATCACTTTCCTTTGAAAGTGCCTTATGCTACTTGCAAGCATTAGGAAGAAACTCACATGCGTTTCTCTGAAAGAGAAGCAGTCTGTTCCAACACTTCAATTCACTGTGTGAAGTGAATGGAGTGTTGCCTCACTTTCTAAATGCTGTCCTTTCAGAGAAAATCACTTTCCTTTGAAAATGCCTTAAGCTCCTTACAAGCATTCAACAGAAACTCACATGCGTTTCTCTGAAAGAGAAGCAGTCTGTTCCAACACTTCAATTCACTGTGCGAAGTGAATGGAGTGTTGCTTCACTTTCTAAATTCTGTCCTTTCAGAGAAAATCACTTTCCTTTGAAAGGGCCTTAAACTACTTTCAAGCATTCACAAAAAACCACATGCGTTTCTCTTAAAGAGAAGCAGTGTGTTCCAACACTTCAATTCACTGTGCGAAGTGAATGGAGTGTTGCTTCAGTTTCTAAATGCTGTCCTTTCAGAGAAAATCACTTTCCTTTGAAAGTGCCTTAAGCGACTTGCAATAATACACAAGAAACTCACATGCGTTTCTCTGAAAGAGAAGCAGTCTGTTCCAACACTTCAATTCACTGCGCGAAGTGAATGGAGTGTTGCTTCAGTTTCTAAATGCTGTCCTTTCAGAGAAAATCACTTTCCTTTGAAAGTGCCTTAAGCTACTTACAAGCATTCACCAGAAACTCACATGCGTTTCTCTGAAAGAGAAGCAGTCTGTTCCAACACTTCAATTCACTGTGCGAAGTGAATGGAGTGTTGCTTCACTTTCTAAATGCTGTCCTTTCAGAGAAAATCACTTTCCTTTAAAAGTGCCTTAAACTACTTTCAAGCATTCACAAAAAACTCACATGCGTTTCTCTTAAAGAGAAGCAGTCTGTTCCAACACTTCAATTCACTGTGCGAAGTGAACGGAGTGTTGCTTCAGTTTCTAAATGCTGTCCTTTCAGAGAAAATCACTTTCCTTTGAAAGTGCCTTAAGCAACTTGCAAGCATTCACAAGAAACACTAATGCGTTTATATGAAAGAGAAGCACTCTGCTCCAACACTTCAATTCACAGCACGAAGGGAATGGAGTGTTGCTCCACTTTCTAAATGCTGTCCTTTCAGAGAAAATCACTTTCCTTTGAAAGTGCCTTAAGCTACTTACAAGCATTCACCAGAAACTCACATGCATTTCTCTGAAAGAGAAGCCGTCTGTTCCAACACGTCAATTCACTGTACAAAGTGAATTGAGTGTTGCTTCACTTTCTAAATGCTGTCCTTTCAGAGAAAATCACTTTCCTTTGAAAGTACCTTAAGCTACTGGCAAGCATTCCCAAGAAACACTAATGCGTTTCTCTGAAAGAGAAGCAGTCTGTTCCAACACTTCAATTCATTGCGCGAAGGGAATGGAGTGTTGCTTTACTTTCTAAATGCTGTCCTTTCATAGAAAATCACTTTCCTTTGAAAGAGCCTTAAGCTACTTACAAGCATTCAACAGAAACTCACATGCATTTCTCTGAAAGAGCAGCCGTCTGTTCCAACACGTCAATTCACTGTACAAAGTGAATTGAGTGTTGCTTCACTTTCTAAATGCTGTGCTTTCAGAAAAAATCACTTTCCTTTGAAAGTGCCTTAAGCAATTTGCAAGCATTCACAAGAAACACTAATCCGTTTCTATGAAAGAGAAGCACTCTGTGCCAACACTTCAATTCACTGCACGAAGGGAATGGAGTGTTGCTTCACTTTCTAAACGCTGTCCTTTCAGAGAAAATCACTTTCCTTTGAAAGTGCCTTAAGCTACTTACAAGCATTCACCAGAAACTCACATGCGTTTCTCTGAAAGAGAAGCAGTCTGTTCCAACACTTCAATTCACTGTGTGAAGTGAATAGAGTGTTGCCTCACTTTCTAAGTGCTGTCCTTTCAGAGAAAATCACTTTCCTTTGAAAGTGCCTTAAGCTACTTGCAAGCATTAGGAAGAAACTCACATGCGTTTCTCTGAAAGAGAAGCAGTCTGTTCCAACACTTCAATTCACTGTGCGAAGTGAATGGAGTGTTGCTTCAGTTTCTAAATGCTGTCCTTTCAGAGAAAATCACTTTCCTTTGAAAGTGCCTTAAGCAACTTGCAAGAATTCACAAGAAACTCACATGCGTTTCTCTGAAAGAGAAGCAGTCTGTTCCAACACTTCAATTCACTGTGCGAAGTGAATGGAGTGTTGCTTCACTTTCTAAATGCTGTCATTTCAGAGAAAATCACTTTCCTTTGAAAGTGCCTTTAGCTACTTACAAGCATTCACCAGAAACTCACATGCGTTTCTCTGAAAGAGAAGCAGTCTGTTCCAATACTTCAATTCACTCTGCGAAGTGAATGGAGTGTTGCTTCACTTTCTAAATGCTGTCCTTTCAGAGAAAATCACTTTCCTTTGAAAGTGCCTTAAGCTACTTGCAAGCATTAGGAAGAAACTCACATGCGTTTCTCTGAAAGAGAAGCAGACTGTTCCAACACTTCAATTCACTGTGCGAAGTGAATGGAGTGTTGCTTCACTTTCTAAATGCTGTCCTTTCAGAGAAAATCACTTTCCTTTGAAAGTGCCTTAAGCTACTTGCAAGCATTAGGAAGAAACTCACATGCGTTTCTCTGAAAGAGAAGCAGTCTGTTCCAACACTTCAATTCACTGTGTGAGGTGAATGGAGTGTTGCCTCACTTTCTAAATGCTGTCCTTTCAGAGAAAATCACTTTCCTTTGAAAGTGCCTTAAGCTACTTACAAGCATTCAACAGAAACTCACATGCATTTCTCTGAAAGAGAAGCAGTCTGTTCGAATACTTCAATTCACTGTTTGAAGTGAATGGAGTGCTGCCTCACTTTCTAAATGCTGTCCTTTCAGAGAAAATCACTTTCCTTTGAAAGTGCCTTAAGCAACTTGCAAGAATTCACAAGAAACTCACATGCGTTTCTCTGAAAGAGAAGCAGTCTGTTCCAACACTTCAATTCACTGTGCGAAGTGAATGGAGTGTTGCTTCACTTTCTAAATGCTGTCCTTTCAGAGAAAATCACTTTCCTTTGAAAGTGCCTTATGGTACTTGCAAGCATTAGGAAGAAACTCACATGCGTTTCTCTGAAAGAGAAGCAGTCTGTTCCAACACTTCAATTCACTGTGTGAAGTGAATGGAGTGTTGCCTCACTTTCTAAATGCTGTCCTTTCAGAGAAAATCACTTTCCTTTGAAAATGCCTTAAGCTCCTTACAAGCATTCAACAGAAACTCACATGCGTTTCTCTGAAAGAGAAGCAGTCTGTTTCAACACTTCAATTCACTGTGCGAAGTGAATGGAGTGTTGCTTCACTATCTAAATGCTGTCCTTTCAGAGAAAATCACTTTCCTTTGAAAGTGCCTTAAGCTACTTACAAGCATTCCCAAGAAACACTAATGCGTTTCTATGAAAGAGAAGCAGTCTGTTCCAACACTTCAATTCACTGTGCGAAGTGAATGGAGTGTTGCTTCACTTTCTAAATGCTGTCCTTTCAGAGAAAATCACTTTCCTTTGAAAGTACCTTAAGCTACTTGCAAGCATTAGGAATAAACTCACATGCGTTTCTCTGAAAGAGAAGCAGTCTGTTCCAACACTTCAATTCAGTGTGCGAAGTGAATGGAGTGTTGCTTCACTTTCTAAATGCTGTCCTTTCAGAGAAAATCACTTTCCTTTGAAAGTGCCTTAAGCTACTTACAAGCATTCAACAGAAACTCACATGCATTCCTCTGAAAGAGAAGCAGTCTGTTCCAACACATCAATTCTCTGTGCGAAGTGAATGGAGTGTTGCTTCACTTTCTAAATGCTGTCCTTTCAGAGAAAATCACTTTCCTTTGAAAGTGCCTTAAGCTACTTACAAGCATTCAACAGAAACTCACATGCATTTCTCTGAAAAAGAAGCATTCTGTTACAACACTTCAATTCTCTGTGCGAAGTGAATGGAGTGTTGCTTCACTTTCTAAATGTTGTCCTTTCAGAGAAAATCACTTTCCTTTGAAAGTGCCTTAAGCTACTTACAAGCAATCACCAGAAACTCACATGCGTTTCTCTGAAAGAAAAGCAGTCTGTTCCAACATTTCAATTCACTGTGCGAAGTGAATGGAGTGTTGCTTCACTTTCTAAATGCTGTCCTTTCAGAGAAAATCACTTTCCTTTGAAAGTGCCTTAAGCTACTTGCAAGCATTAAGAAGAAACTCACATGCGTTTTTCTGAAAGAGAAGCAGTCTGTTCCAACACTTCAATTCTCTGTGCGAAGTGAATGGAGTGTTGCTTCACTTTCTGAATGCTGTCCTTTCAGAGAAAATCACTTTCCTTTGAAAGTGCCCTATGCTACTTGCAAGCATTAGGAAGAAACTCACATGCGTTTCTCTGAAAGAGAAGCAGTCTGTTCCAACACTTCAATTCACTGTGCGAAGTGAATGGAGTGTTGCTTCAGTTTCTAAATGCTGTCCTTTCAGAGAAAATCACTTTCCTTTGAAAGTGCCTTAAGCTACTTACAAGCATTCACCAGAAACTCACATGCGTTTCTCTGAAAGAGAAGCAGTCTGTTCCAACACTTCAATTCACTGTGCGAAGTGAATGGAGTGTTGCTTCACTTTCTAAATGCTGTCCTTTCAGAGAAAATCACTTTCCTTTAAAAGTGCCTTAAACTACTTTCAAGCATTCACAAAAAACTCACATGCGTTTCTCTTAAAGAGAAGCAGTCTGTTCCAACACTTCAATTCACTGTGCGAAGTGAACGGAGTGTTGCTTCAGTTTCTAAATGCTGTCCTTTCAGAGAAAATCACTTTCCTTTGAAAGTGCCTTAAGCAACTTGCAAGCATTCACAAGAAACACTAATGCGTTTATATGAAAGAGAAGCACTCTGCTCCAACACTTCAATTCACAGCACGAAGGGAATGGAGTGTTGCTCCACTTTCTAAATGCTGTCCTTTCAGAGAAAATCACTTTCCTTTGAAAGTGCCTTAAGCTACTTACAAGCATTCACCAGAAACTCACATGCATTTCTCTGAAAGAGAAGCCGTCTGTTCCAACACGTCAATTCACTGTACAAAGTGAATTGAGTGTTGCTTCACTTTCTAAATGCTGTCCTTTCAGAGAAAATCACTTTCCTTTGAAAGTACCTTAAGCTACTGGCAAGCATTCCCAAGAAACACTAATGCGTTTCTCTGAAAGAGAAGCAGTCTGTTCCAACACTTCAATTCATTGCGCGAAGGGAATGGAGTGTTGCTTTACTTTCTAAATGCTGTCCTTTCATAGAAAATCACTTTCCTTTGAAAGAGCCTTAAGCTACTTACAAGCATTCAACAGAAACTCACATGCATTTCTCTGAAAGAGAAGCCGTCTGTTCCAACACGTCAATTCACTGTACAAAGTGAATTGAGTGTTGCTTCACTTTCTAAATGCTGTGCTTTCAGAAAAAATCACTTTCCTTTGAAAGTGCCTTAAGCAATTTGCAAGCATTCACAAGAAACACTAATCCGTTTCTATGAAAGAGAAGCACTCTGTTCCAACACTTCAATTCACTGCAAGAAGGGAATGGAGTGTTGCTTCACTTTCTAAACGCTGTCCTTTCAGACAAAATCACTTTCCTTTGAAAGTGCCTTAAGCTACTTACAAGCATTCACCAGAAACTCACATGCGTTTCTCTGAAAGAGAAGCAGTCTGTTCCAACACTTCAATTCACTGTGTGAAGTGAATAGAGTGTTGCCTCACTTTCTAAATGCTGTCCTTTCAGAGAAAATCACTTTCCTTTGAAAGTGCCTTAAGCTACTTGCAAGCATTAGGAAGAAACTCACATGCGTTTCTCTGAAAGAGAAGCAGTCTGTTCCAACACTTCAATTCACTGTGCGAAGTGAATGGAGTGTTGCTTCAGTTTCTAAATGCTGTCCTTTCAGAGAAAATCACTTTCCTTTGAAAGTGCCTTAAGCAACTTGCAAGAATTCACAAGAAACTCACATGCGTTTCTCTGAAAGAGAAGCAGTCTGTTCCAACACTTCAATTCACTGTGCGAAGTGAATGGAGTGTTGCTTCACTTTCTAAATGCTGTCATTTCAGAGTAAATCACTTTCCTTTGAAAGTGCCTTTAGCTACTTACAAGCATTCACCAGAAACTCACATGCGTTTCTCTGAAAGAGAAGCAGTCTGTTCCAACACTTCAATTCACTGTGCGAAGTGAATGGAGTGTTGCTTCACTTTCTAAATGCTGTCCTTTCAGAGAAAATCACTTTCCTTTGAAAGTGCCTTATGGTACTTGCAAGCATTAGGAAGAAACTCACATGCGTTTCTCTGAAAGAGAAGCAGTCTGTTCCAACACTTCAATTCACTGTGTGAAGTGAATGGAGTGTTGCCTCACTTTCTAAATGCTGTCCTTTCAGAGAAAATCACTTTCCTTTGAAAATGCCTTAAGCTCCTTACAAGCATTCAACAGAAACTCACATGCGTTTCTCTGAAAGAGAAGCAGTCTGTTTCAACACTTCAATTCACTGTGCGAAGTGAATGGAGTGTTGCTTCACTATCTAAATGCTGTCCTTTCAGAGAAAATCACTTTCCTTTGAAAGTGCCTTAAGCTACTTACAAGCATTCCCAAGAAACACTAATGCGTTTCTATGAAAGAGAAGCAGTCTGTTCCAACACTTCAATTCACTGTGCGAAGTGAATGGAGTGTTGCTTCACTTTCTAAATGCTGTCCTTTCAGAGAAAATCACTTTCCTTTGAAAGTACCTTAAGCTACTTGCAAGCATTAGGAATAAACTCACATGCGTTTCTCTGAAAGAGAAGCAGTCTGTTCCAACACTTCAATTCAGTGTGCGAAGTGAATGGAGTGTTGCTTCACTTTCTAAATGCTGTCCTTTCAGAGAAAATCACTTTCCTTTGAAAGTGCCTTAAGCTACTTACAAGCATTCAACAGAAACTCACATGCATTCCTCTGAAAGAGAAGCAGTCTGTTCCAACACATCAATTCTCTGTGCGAAGTGAATGGAGTGTTGCTTCACTTTCTAAATGCTGTCCTTTCAGAGAAAATCACTTTCCTTTGAAAGTGCCTTAAACTACTTACAAGCATTCAACAGAAACTCACATGCATTTCTCTGAAAAAGAAGCATTCTGTTACAAAACTTCAATTCTCTGTGCGAAGTGAATGGAGTGTTGCTTCACTTTCTAAATGTTGTCCTTTCAGAGAAAATCACTTTCCTTTGAAAGTGCCTTAAGCTACTTACAAGCAATCACCAGAAACTCACATGCGTTTCTCTGAAAGAGAAGCAGTCTGTTCCAACATTTCAATTCACTGTGCGAAGTGAATGGAGTGTTGCTTCACTTTCTAAATGCTGTCCTTTCAGAGAAAATCACTTTCCTTTGAAAGTGCCTTAAGCTACTTGCAAGCATTAAGAAGAAACTCACATGCGTTTTTCTGAAAGAGAAGCAGTCTGTTCCAACACTTCAATTCTCTGTGCGAAGTGAATGGAGTGTTGCTTCACTTTCTGAATGCTGTCCTTTCAGAGAAAATCACTTTCCTTTGAAAGTGCCTTATGCTACTTGCAAGCATTAGGAAGAAACTCACATGCGTTTCTCTGAAAGAGAAGCAGTCTGTTCCAACACTTCAATTCACTGTGTGAAGTGAATGGAGTGTTGCCTCACTTTCTAAATGCTGTCCTTTCAGAGAAAATCACTTTCCTTTGAAAATGCCTTAAGCTCCTTACAAGCATTCAACAGAAACTCACATGCGTTTCTCTGAAAGAGAAGCAGTCTGTTCCAACACTTCAATTCACTGTGCGAAGTGAATGGAGTGTTGCTTCACTTTCTAAATTCTGTCCTTTCAGAGAAAATCACTTTCCTTTGAAAGGGCCTTAAACTACTTTCAAGCATTCACAAAAAACCACATGCGTTTCTCTTAAAGAGAAGCAGTGTGTTCCAACACTTCAATTCACTGTGCGAAGTGAATGGAGTGTTGCTTCAGTTTCTAAATGCTGTCCTTTCAGAGAAAATCACTTTCCTTTGAAAGTGCCTTAAGCGACTTGCAATAATACACAAGAAACTCACATGCGTTTCTCTGAAAGAGAAGCAGTCTGTTCCAACACTTCAATTCACTGCGCGAAGTGAATGGAGTGTTGCTTCAGTTTCTAAATGCTGTCCTTTCAGAGAAAATCACTTTCCTTTGAAAGTGCCTTAAGCTACTTACAAGCATTCACCAGAAACTCACATGCGTTTCTCTGAAAGAGAAGCAGTCTGTTCCAACACTTCAATTCACTGTGCGAAGTGAATGGAGTGTTGCTTCACTTTCTAAATGCTGTCCTTTCAGAGAAAATCACTTTCCTTTAAAAGTGCCTTAAACTACTTTCAAGCATTCACAAAAAACTCACATGCGTTTCTCTTAAAGAGAAGCAGTCTGTTCCAACACTTCAATTCACTGTGCGAAGTGAACGGAGTGTTGCTTCAGTTTCTAAATGCTGTCCTTTCAGAGAAAATCACTTTCCTTTGAAAGTGCCTTAAGCAACTTGCAAGCATTCACAAGAAACACTAATGCGTTTATATGAAAGAGAAGCACTCTGCTCCAACACTTCAATTCACAGCACGAAGGGAATGGAGTGTTGCTCCACTTTCTAAATGCTGTCCTTTCAGAGAAAATCACTTTCCTTTGAAAGTGCCTTAAGCTACTTACAAGCATTCACCAGAAACTCACATGCATTTCTCTGAAAGAGAAGCCGTCTGTTCCAACACGTCAATTCACTGTACAAAGTGAATTGAGTGTTGCTTCACTTTCTAAATGCTGTCCTTTCAGAGAAAATCACTTTCCTTTGAAAGTACCTTAAGCTACTGGCAAGCATTCCCAAGAAACACTAATGCGTTTCTCTGAAAGAGAAGCAGTCTGTTCCAACACTTCAATTCATTGCGCGAAGGGAATGGAGTGTTGCTTTACTTTCTAAATGCTGTCCTTTCATAGAAAATCACTTTCCTTTGAAAGAGCCTTAAGCTACTTACAAGCATTCAACAGAAACTCACATGCATTTCTCTGAAAGAGCAGCCGTCTGTTCCAACACGTCAATTCACTGTACAAAGTGAATTGAGTGTTGCTTCACTTTCTAAATGCTGTGCTTTCAGAAAAAATCACTTTCCTTTGAAAGTGCCTTAAGCAATTTGCAAGCATTCACAAGAAACACTAATCCGTTTCTATGAAAGAGAAGCACTCTGTGCCAACACTTCAATTCACTGCACGAAGGGAATGGAGTGTTGCTTCACTTTCTAAACGCTGTCCTTTCAGAGAAAATCACTTTCCTTTGAAAGTGCCTTAAGCTACTTACAAGCATTCACCAGAAACTCACATGCGTTTCTCTGAAAGAGAAGCAGTCTGTTCCAACACTTCAATTCACTGTGTGAAGTGAATAGAGTGTTGCCTCACTTTCTAAGTGCTGTCCTTTCAGAGAAAATCACTTTCCTTTGAAAGTGCCTTAAGCTACTTGCAAGCATTAGGAAGAAACTCACATGCGTTTCTCTGAAAGAGAAGCAGTCTGTTCCAACACTTCAATTCACTGTGCGAAGTGAATGGAGTGTTGCTTCAGTTTCTAAATGCTGTCCTTTCAGAGAAAATCACTTTCCTTTGAAAGTGCCTTAAGCAACTTGCAAGAATTCACAAGAAACTCACATGCGTTTCTCTGAAAGAGAAGCAGTCTGTTCCAACACTTCAATTCACTGTGCGAAGTGAATGGAGTGTTGCTTCACTTTCTAAATGCTGTCATTTCAGAGAAAATCACTTTCCTTTGAAAGTGCCTTTAGCTACTTACAAGCATTCACCAGAAACTCACATGCGTTTCTCTGAAAGAGAAGCAGTCTGTTCCAATACTTCAATTCACTCTGCGAAGTGAATGGAGTGTTGCTTCACTTTCTAAATGCTGTCCTTTCAGAGAAAATCACTTTCCTTTGAAAGTGCCTTAAGCTACTTGCAAGCATTAGGAAGAAACTCACATGCGTTTCTCTGAAAGAGAAGCAGACTGTTCCAACACTTCAATTCACTGTGCGAAGTGAATGGAGTGTTGCTTCACTTTCTAAATGCTGTCCTTTCAGAGAAAATCACTTTCCTTTGAAAGTGCCTTAAGCTACTTGCAAGCATTAGGAAGAAACTCACATGCGTTTCTCTGAAAGAGAAGCAGTCTGTTCCAACACTTCAATTCACTGTGTGAGGTGAATGGAGTGTTGCCTCACTTTCTAAATGCTGTCCTTTCAGAGAAAATCACTTTCCTTTGAAAGTGCCTTAAGCTACTTACAAGCATTCAACAGAAACTCACATGCATTTCTCTGAAAGAGAAGCAGTCTGTTCGAATACTTCAATTCACTGTTTGAAGTGAATGGAGTGCTGCCTCACTTTCTAAATGCTGTCCTTTCAGAGAAAATCACTTTCCTTTGAAAGTGCCTTAAGCAACTTGCAAGAATTCACAAGAAACTCACATGCGTTTCTCTGAAAGAGAAGCAGTCTGTTCCAACACTTCAATTCACTGTGCGAAGTGAATGGAGTGTTGCTTCACTTTCTAAATGCTGTCCTTTCAGAGAAAATCACTTTCCTTTGAAAGTGCCTTATGGTACTTGCAAGCATTAGGAAGAAACTCACATGCGTTTCTCTGAAAGAGAAGCAGTCTGTTCCAACACTTCAATTCACTGTGTGAAGTGAATGGAGTGTTGCCTCACTTTCTAAATGCTGTCCTTTCAGAGAAAATCACTTTCCTTTGAAAATGCCTTAAGCTCCTTACAAGCATTCAACAGAAACTCACATGCGTTTCTCTGAAAGAGAAGCAGTCTGTTTCAACACTTCAATTCACTGTGCGAAGTGAATGGAGTGTTGCTTCACTATCTAAATGCTGTCCTTTCAGAGAAAATCACTTTCCTTTGAAAGTGCCTTAAGCTACTTACAAGCATTCCCAAGAAACACTAATGCGTTTCTATGAAAGAGAAGCAGTCTGTTCCAACACTTCAATTCACTGTGCGAAGTGAATGGAGTGTTGCTTCACTTTCTAAATGCTGTCCTTTCAGAGAAAATCACTTTCCTTTGAAAGTACCTTAAGCTACTTGCAAGCATTAGGAATAAACTCACATGCGTTTCTCTGAAAGAGAAGCAGTCTGTTCCAACACTTCAATTCAGTGTGCGAAGTGAATGGAGTGTTGCTTCACTTTCTAAATGCTGTCCTTTCAGAGAAAATCACTTTCCTTTGAAAGTGCCTTAAGCTACTTACAAGCATTCAACAGAAACTCACATGCATTCCTCTGAAAGAGAAGCAGTCTGTTCCAACACATCAATTCTCTGTGCGAAGTGAATGGAGTGTTGCTTCACTTTCTAAATGCTGTCCTTTCAGAGAAAATCACTTTCCTTTGAAAGTGCCTTAAGCTACTTACAAGCATTCAACAGAAACTCACATGCATTTCTCTGAAAAAGAAGCATTCTGTTACAACACTTCAATTCTCTGTGCGAAGTGAATGGAGTGTTGCTTCACTTTCTAAATGTTGTCCTTTCAGAGAAAATCACTTTCCTTTGAAAGTGCCTTAAGCTACTTACAAGCAATCACCAGAAACTCACATGCGTTTCTCTGAAAGAAAAGCAGTCTGTTCCAACATTTCAATTCACTGTGCGAAGTGAATGGAGTGTTGCTTCACTTTCTAAATGCTGTCCTTTCAGAGAAAATCACTTTCCTTTGAAAGTGCCTTAAGCTACTTGCAAGCATTAAGAAGAAACTCACATGCGTTTTTCTGAAAGAGAAGCAGTCTGTTCCAACACTTCAATTCTCTGTGCGAAGTGAATGGAGTGTTGCTTCACTTTCTGAATGCTGTCCTTTCAGAGAAAATCACTTTCCTTTGAAAGTGCCCTATGCTACTTGCAAGCATTAGGAAGAAACTCACATGCGTTTCTCTGAAAGAGAAGCAGTCTGTTCCAACACTTCAATTCACTGTGCGAAGTGAATGGAGTGTTGCTTCAGTTTCTAAATGCTGTCCTTTCAGAGAAAATCACTTTCCTTTGAAAGTGCCTTAAGCTACTTACAAGCATTCACCAGAAACTCACATGCGTTTCTCTGAAAGAGAAGCAGTCTGTTCCAACACTTCAATTCACTGTGCGAAGTGAATGGAGTGTTGCTTCACTTTCTAAATGCTGTCTTTTCAGAGAAAATCACTTTCCTTTAAAAGTGCCTTAAACTACTTTCAAGCATTCACAAAAAACTCACATGCGTTTCTCTTAAAGAGAAGCAGTCTGTTCCAACACTTCAATTCACTGTGCGAAGTGAACGGAGTGTTGCTTCAGTTTCTAAATGCTGTCCTTTCAGAGAAAATCACTTTCCTTTGAAAGTGCCTTAAGCAACTTGCAAGCATTCACAAGAAACACTAATGCGTTTATATGAAAGAGAAGCACTCTGCTCCAACACTTCAATTCACAGCACGAAGGGAATGGAGTGTTGCTCCACTTTCTAAATGCTGTCCTTTCAGAGAAAATCACTTTCCTTTGAAAGTGCCTTAAGCTACTTACAAGCATTCACCAGAAACTCACATGCATTTCTCTGAAAGAGAAGCCGTCTGTTCCAACACGTCAATTCACTGTACAAAGTGAATTGAGTGTTGCTTCACTTTCTAAATGCTGTCCTTTCAGAGAAAATCACTTTCCTTTGAAAGTACCTTAAGCTACTGGCAAGCATTCCCAAGAAACACTAATGCGTTTCTCTGAAAGAGAAGCAGTCTGTTCCAACACTTCAATTCATTGCGCGAAGGGAATGGAGTGTTGCTTTACTTTCTAAATGCTGTCCTTTCATAGAAAATCACTTTCCTTTGAAAGAGCCTTAAGCTACTTACAAGCATTCAACAGAAACTCACATGCATTTCTCTGAAAGAGAAGCCGTCTGTTCCAACACGTCAATTCACTGTACAAAGTGAATTGAGTGTTGCTTCACTTTCTAAATGCTGTGCTTTCAGAAAAAATCACTTTCCTTTGAAAGTGCCTTAAGCAATTTGCAAGCATTCACAAGAAACACTAATCCGTTTCTATGAAAGAGAAGCACTCTGTTCCAACACTTCAATTCACTGCAAGAAGGGAATGGAGTGTTGCTTCACTTTCTAAACGCTGTCCTTTCAGACAAAATCACTTTCCTTTGAAAGTGCCTTAAGCTACTTACAAGCATTCACCAGAAACTCACATGCGTTTCTCTGAAAGAGAAGCAGTCTGTTCCAACACTTCAATTCACTGTGTGAAGTGAATAGAGTGTTGCCTCACTTTCTAAATGCTGTCCTTTCAGAGAAAATCACTTTCCTTTGAAAGTGCCTTAAGCTACTTGCAAGCATTAGGAAGAAACTCACATGCGTTTCTCTGAAAGAGAAGCAGTCTGTTCCAACACTTCAATTCACTGTGCGAAGTGAATGGAGTGTTGCTTCAGTTTCTAAATGCTGTCCTTTCAGAGAAAATCACTTTCCTTTGAAAGTGCCTTAAGCAACTTGCAAGAATTCACAAGAAACTCACATGCGTTTCTCTGAAAGAGAAGCAGTCTGTTCCAACACTTCAATTCACTGTGCGAAGTGAATGGAGTGTTGCTTCACTTTCTAAATGCTGTCATTTCAGAGTAAATCACTTTCCTTTGAAAGTGCCTTTAGCTACTTACAAGCATTCACCAGAAACTCACATGCGTTTCTCTGAAAGAGAAGCAGTCTGTTCCAATACTTCAATTCACTCTGCGAAGTGAATGGAGTGTTGCTTCACTTTCTAAATGCTGTCCTTTCAGAGAAAATCACTTTCCTTTTAAAGTGCCTTAAGCTACTTGCAAGCATTAGGAAGAAACTCACATGCGTTTCTCTGAGAGAGAAGCAGACTGTTCCAACACTTCAATTCACTGTGCGAAGTGAATGGAGTGTTGCTTCACTTTCTAAATGCTGTCCTTTCAGAGAAAATCACTTTCCTTTGAAAGTGCCTTAAGCTACTTGCAAGCATTAGGAAGAAACTCACATGCGTTTCTCTGAAAGAGAAGCAGTCTGTTCCAACACTTCAATTCACTGTGTGAGGTGAATGGAGTGTTGCCTCACTTTCTAAATGCTGTCCTTTCAGAGAAAATCACTTTCCTTTGAAAGTGCCTTAAGCTACTTACAAGCATTCAACAGAAACTCACATGCATTTCTCTGAAAGAGAAGCAGTCTGTTCGAACACTTCAATTCACTGTTTGAAGTGAATGGAGTGCTGCCTCACTTTCTAAATGCTGTCCTTTCAGAGAAAATCACTTTCCTTTGAAAGTGCCTTAAGCAACTTGCAAGAATTCACAAGAAACTCACATGCGTTTCTCTGAAAGAGAAGCAGTCTGTTCCAACACTTCAATTCACTGTGCGAAGTGAATGGAGTGTTGCTTCACTTTCTAAATGCTGTCCTTTCAGAGAAAATCACTTTCCTTTGAAAGTGCCTTATGGTACTTGCAAGCATTAGGAAGAAACTCACATGCGTTTCTCTGAAAGAGAAGCAGTCTGTTCCAACACTTCAATTCACTGTGTGAAGTGAATGGAGTGTTGCCTCACTTTCTAAATGCTGTCCTTTCAGAGAAAATCACTTTCCTTTGAAAATGCCTTAAGCTCCTTACAAGCATTCAACAGAAACTCACATGCGTTTCTCTGAAAGAGAAGCAGTCTGTTCCAACACTTCAATTCACTGTGCGAAGTGAATGGAGTGTTGCTTCACTTTCTAAATGCTGTCCTTTCAGAGAAAATCACTTTCCTTTGAAAGTACCTTAAGCTACTTGCAAGCATTAGGAATAAACTCACATGCGTTTCTCTGAAAGAGAAGCAGTCTGTTCCAACACTTCAATTCAGTGTGCGAAGTGAATGGAGTGTTGCTTCACTTTCTAAATGCTGTCCTTTCAGAGAAAATCACTTTCCTTTGAAAGTACCTTAAGCTACTTGCAAGCATTAGGAATAAACTCACATGCGTTTCTCTGAAAGAGAAGCAGTCTGTTCCAACACTTCAATTCAGTGTGCGAAGTGAATGGAGTGTTGCTTCACTTTCTAAATGCTGTCCTTTCAGAGAAAATCACTTTCCTTTGAAAGTGCCTTAAGCTACTTACAAGCATTCAACAGAAACTCACATGCATTCCTCTGAAAGAGAAGCAGTCTGTTCCAACACATCAATTCTCTATGCGAAGTGAATGGAGTGTTGCTTCACTTTCTAAATGTTGTCCTTTCAGAGAAAATCACTTTCCTTTGAAAGTGCCTTAAGCTACTTACAAGCATTCAACAGAAACTCACATGCATTTCTCTGAAAAAGAAGCATTCTGTTACAACACTTCAATTCTCTGTGCGAAGTGAATGGAGTGTTGCTTCACTTTCTAAATGTTGTCCTTTCAGAGAAAATCACTTTCCTTTGAAAGTGCCTTAAGCTACTTACAAGCAATCACCAGAAACTCACATGCGTTTCTCTGAAAGAAAAGCAGTCTGTTCCAACATTTCAATTCACTGTGCGAAGTGAATGGAGTGTTGCTTCACTTTCTAAATGCTGTCCTTTCAGAGAAAATCACTTTCCTTTGAAAGTGCCTTAAGCTACTTGCAAGCATTAAGAAGAAACTCACATGCGTTTTTCTGAAAGAGAAGCAGTCTGTTCCAACACTTCAATTCTCTGTGCGAAGTGAATGGAGTGTTGCTTCACTTTCTGAATGCTGTCCTTTCAGAGAAAATCACTTTCCTTTGAAAGTGCCTTATGCTACTTGCAAGCATTAGGAAGAAACTCACATGCGTTTCTCTGAAAGAGAAGCAGTCTGTTCCAACACTTCAATTCACTGTGTGAAGTGAATGGAGTGTTGCCTCACTTTCTAAATGCTGTCCTTTCAGAGAAAATCACTTTCCTTTGAAAATGCCTTAAGCTCCTTACAAGCATTCAACAGAAACTCACATGCGTTTCTCTGAAAGAGAAGCAGTCTGTTCCAACACTTCAATTCACTGTGCGAAGTGAATGGAGTGTTGCTTCACTTTCTAAATTCTGTCCTTTCAGAGAAAATCACTTTCCTTTGAAAGTGCCTTAAACTACTTTCAAGCATTCACAAAAAACCACATGCGTTTCTCTTAAAGAGAAGCAGTGTGTTCCAACACTTCAATTCACTGTGCGAAGTGAATGGAGTGTTGCTTCAGTTTCTAAATGCTGTCCTTTCAGGGAAAATCACTTTCATTTGAAAGTGCCTTAAGCGACTTGCAATAATACACAAGAAACTCACATGCGTTTCTCTGAAAGAGAAGCAGTCTGTTCCAACACTTCAATTCACTGCGCGAAGTGAATGGAGTGTTGCTTCAGTTTCTAAATGCTGTCCTTTCAGAGAAAATCACTTTCCTTTGAAAGTGCCTTAAGCGACTTGCAATAATTCACAAGAAACTCACATGCGTTTCTCTGAAAGAGAAGCAGTCTGTTCCAACACTTCAATTCACTGCGCGAAGTGAATGGAGTGTTGCTTCAGTTTCTAAATGCTGTCCTTTCAGAGAAAATCACTTTCCTTTGAAAGTGCCTTAAGCTACTTACAAGCATTCACCAGAAACTCACATGCGTTTCTCTGAAAGAGAAGCAGTCTGTTCCAACACTTCAATTCACTGTGCGAAGTGAATGGAGTGTTGCTTCACTTTCTAAATGCTGTCCTTTCAGAGAAAATCTCTTTCCCTTGAAAGTGCCTTAAGCTACTTACAAGCATTCACCAGAAACTCACATGCGTTTCTCTGAAAGAGAAGCAGTCTGTTCCAACACTTCAATTCACTGTGCGAAGGGAATGGAGTGTTGCTTCACTTTCTAAATGCTGTCCTTTCAGAGAAAATCACTTTCCTTTGAAAGTGCCTTAAGCTACTTGCAAGCGTTAGGAAGAAACTCACATGCGTTTCTCTGAGAGAGAAGCAGACTGTTCCAACATTTCAATTCACTGTGCGAAGTGAATGGAGTGTTGCTTCACTTTCTAAATGCTGTCCTTTCAGAGAAAATCACTCTCCTTTGAAAGTGCCTTAAGCTACTTTCAAGCATTCACAAAAAACTCACATGCGTTTCTCTTAAAGAGAAGCAGTGTGTTCCAACACTTCAATTCACTGTGCGAAGTGAATGGAGTGTTGCTTCAGTTTCTAAATGCTGTCCTTTCAGAGAAAATCACTTTCCTTTGAAAGTGCCTTAAGCAATGTGCAAGCATTCACAAGAAACACTAATGCGTTTCTATGAAAGAGAAGCACTCTGTTCCAACACTTCAATTCACTGCACGAAGGGAATTGAGTGTTGCTTCACTTTCTAAATGCTGTAGTTTCAGAGAAAATCACTTTCCTTTGAAAGTGCCTTAAGCTACTTACAAGCATTAGGAAGAAACTCACATGCGTTTCTCTGAAAGAGAAGCAGTCTGTTCCAACACTTCAATTCACTGTGCGAAGTGAATGGAGTGTTGCATCACTTTCTAAATTCTGTCCTTTCAGAGAAAATCACTTTCCTTTGAAAGTGCCTTAAACTACTTTCAAGCATTCACAAAAAACTCACATGCATTTCTTTTAAAGAGAAGCAGTGTGTTCTAACACTTCAATTCACTGTGCGAAGTGAATGGAGTGTTGCTTCAGTTTCTAAATGCTGTCCTTTCAGAGAAAATCACTTTCCTTTGAAAGTGCCTTAAGCGACTTGCAATAATTCACAAGAAACTCACATGCGTTTCTCTGAAAGAGAAGCAGTCTGTTCCAACACTTCAATTCACTGTGCGAAGTGAATGGAGTGTTGCTTCACTTTCTAAATGCTGTCCTTTCAGAGAAAATCACTTTCCTTTTAAAGTGCCTTAAGCTATTTGCAAGCATTCCCAAGAAACACTGATGCGTTTCTATGAAAGAGAAGCAGTCTGTTCCAACACTTCAATTCATTGCGCGAAGGGAATGGAGTGTTGCTTTACTTTCTAAATGCTGTCCTTTCATAGAAAATCACTTTCCTTTGAAAGAGCCTTAAGCTACTTACAAGCATTCAACAGAAACTCACATGCATTTCTCTGAAAGAGAAGCAGTCTGTTCCAACACTTCAATTCACTGTACAAAGTGAATTGAGTGTTGCTTCACTTTCTAAATGCTGTCCTTTCAGAGAAAATCACTTTCCTTTGAAAGTGCCTTAAGCAACTTGCAAGCATTCACAAGAAACACTAATGCGTTTCTATGAAAGAGAAGCACTCTGTTCCAACACTTCAATTCACTGCACGAAGGGAATGGAGTGTTGCTTCACTTTCTAAATGCTGTCCTTTCAGAGAAAATCATTTTCCTTTGAAAGTGCCTTAAGCGACTTGCAATAATTCACAAGAAAATCACATGCGTTTTTCTGAAAGAGAAGCAGTCTGTTCCAACACTTCAATTCACTCTGCGAAGTGAATGGAGTGTTGCTTCACTTTCTAAATGCTGTCCTTTCAGAGAAAATCACTTTCCTTTGAAAGTGCCTTAAGCAATTTGCAAGCATTCATAAGAAACACTAATGCGTTTCTATGAAAGAGAAGCACTCTGTTCCAACACTTCAATTCACTGCACGAAGGGAATTGAGTGTTGCTTCACTTTCTAAATGCTGTCCTTTCAGAGAAAATCACTTTCCTTTGAAAGTGCCTTAAGCTACTTACAAGCATTAGGAAGAAACTCACATGCGTTTCTCTGAAAGAGAAGCAGTCTGTTCCAACACTTCAATTCACTGTGCGAAGTGAATGGAGTGTTGCATCACTTTCTAAATTATGTCCTTTCAGAGAAAATCACTTTCCTTTGAAAGTGCCTTAAACTACTTTCAAGCATTCACAAAAAACTCACATGCGTTTCTCTTAAAGAGAAGTAGTGTGTTCCAACACTTCAATTCACTGTGCGAAGTGAATGGAGTGTTGCTTCACTTTCTAAATGCTGTCCTTTCAGAGAAAATCACTTTCCTTTGAAAGTGCCTTAAGCGACTTGCAATCATTCACAAGAAACTCACATGCGTTTCTCTGAAAGAGAAGCAGTCTGTTCCAACACTTCAATTCACTGTGCGAAGTGAATGGAGTGTTGCTTCAGTTTCTAAATGCTGTCCTTTCAGAGAAAATCACTTTCCTTTGAAAGTGCCTTAAGCTACTTACAAGCATTAGGAAGAAACTCACATGCATTTCTCTGAAAGAGAAGCAGTCTGTTCCAACACTTCAATTCACTGTGCGAAGTGAATGGAGTGTTGCTTCACTTTCTAAATGCTGTCCTTTCAGAGAAAATCACTTTCCTTTGAAAGTGCCTTAAGCTACTTACAAGCATTCACCAGAAACTCACATGCGTTTCTCTGAAAGAGAAGCAGTCTGTTCCAACACTTCAATTCACTGTGCGAAGTGAATGGAGTGTTGCTTCACTTTCTAAATGCTGTCCTTTCAGAGAAAATCACTTTCCTTTGAAAGTGCCTTAAGCTACTTGCAAGCATTAGGAAGAAACTCACATGCGTATCTCTGAAAGAGAAGCAGTCTGTTCCAACACTTAAATTCACTGAGTGAAGTGAATGGAGTGTTGCCTCACTTTCTAAATGCTGTCCTTTCAGAGAAAATCACTTTCCTTTGAAAGTGCCTTAAGCTACTTACAAGCATTCACCAGAAACTCACATGCGTTTCTCTGAAAGAGAAGCAGTCTGTTCCAACACTTCAATTCACTGCGCGAAGTGAATGGAGTGTTGCTTCACTATCTAAACGCTGTCCTTTCAGAGAAAATCAATTTCCTTTGAAAGTGCCTTAAGCTACTTGCAAGCATTCCCAAGAAACACTGATGCGTTTCTATGAAAGAGAAGCAGTCTGTTCCAACACTTCAATTCATTGCGCGAAGGGAATGGAGTGTTGCTTTACTTTCTAAATGCTGTCCTTTCATAGAAAATCACTTTCCTTTGAAAGAGCCTTAAGCTACTTACAAGCATTCAACAGAAACTCACATGCATTTCTCTGAAAGAGAAGCAGTCTGTTCCAACACTTCAATTCACTGTACAAAGTGAATTGAGTGTTGCTTCACTTTCTAAATGCTGTCCTTTCAGAGAAAATCACTTTCCTTTGAAAGTGCCTTAAGCAACTTGCAAGCATTCACAAGAAACACTAATGCGTTTCTATGAAAGAGAAGCACTCTGTTCCAATACTTCAATTCACTGCACGAAGGGAATGGAGTGTTGCTTCACTTTCTAAATGCTGTCCTTTCAGAGAACATCACTTTCCTTTGAAAGTGCCTTAAGCGACTTGCAATAATTCACAAGAAACTCACATGCGTTTCTCTGAAAGAGAAGCAGTCTGTTCCAACACTTCAATTCATGTGCGAAGTGAATGGAGTGTTGCTTAAGTTTCTAAATGCTGTCCTTTCAGAGAAAATCACTTTCCTTTGAAAGTGCCTTAAGCAATTTGCAAGCATTCACAAGAAACACTAATGCGTTTCTATGAAAGAGAAGCACTCTGTTCCAACACTTCAATTCACTGCACGAAGGGAATTGAGTGTTGCTTCATTTTCTAAATGCTGTCCTTTCAGAGAAAATCACTTTCCTTTGAAAGTGCCTTAAGCTACTTACAAGCATTAGGAAGAAACTCACATGCGTTTCTCTGAAAGAGAAGCAGTCTGTTCCAACACTTCAATTCACTGTGCGAAGTGAATGGAGTGTTGCATCACTTTCTAAATTATGTCCTTTCAGAGAAAATCACTTTCCTTTGAAAGTGCCTTAAACTACTTTCAAGCATTCACAAAAAACTCACATGCGTTTCTCTTAAAGAGAAGTAGTGTGTTCCAACACTTCAATTCATGTGCGAAGTGAATAGAGTGTTGCTTCAGTTTCTAAATGCTGTCCTTTCAGAGAAAATCACTTTCCTTTGAAAGTGCCTTAAGCGACTTGCAATAATTCACAAGAAACTCACATGCGTTTCTCTGAAAGAGCAGCAGTCTGTTCCAACACTTCAATTCACTGTGCGAAGTGAATGGAGTGTTGCTTCACTTTCTAAATTATGTCCTTTCAGAGAAAATCACTTTCCTTTGAAAGTGCCTTAAGCTACTTGCAAGCATTAGGAAGAAACTCACATGCGTTTCTCTGAAAGAGAAGCAGACTGTTCCAACACTTCAATTCACTGTGTGAAGTGAATGGATTGTTGCCTCACTTTCTAAATGCTGTCCTTTCAGAGAAAATCACTTTCCTTTGAAAGTGCCTTAAGTAACTTGCAAGCATTCACCAGAAACTCACATGCGTTTCCCTGAAAGAGAAGCAGTCTGTTCCAACACTTCAATTCACTGTGCGAAGTGAATGGAGTGTTGCTTCACTTTCTAAATGCTGTCCTTTCAGAGAAAATCACTGTCCTTTGAAAGTGCCTTAAGCTACTTACAAGCATTCAACTTAAACTCACATGCATTTCTCTGAAAGAGAAGCAGTCTGTTCCAACACTTCAATTCACTGTGCGAAGTGAATGGAGTGTTGCTTCACTTTCTAAATGCTGTCCTTTCAGAGAAAATCACTTTCATTTGAAAGTGCCTTAAGCTACTTACAAGCATTCACCAGAAACTCACATGCGTTTCTCTGAAAGAGAAGCAGTCTGTTCCAACACTTCAATTCACTGTGCGAAGTGAATGGAGTGTTGCTTCACTTTCTAAATGCTGTCCTTTCAGAGAAAATCACTTTCCTTTGAAAGTGCCTTAAGCTACTTACAAGCATTCACCAGAAACTCACATGCGTTTCTCTGAAAGAGAAGCAGACTGTTCCAACACTTCAATTCACTGTGCGAAGTGAATGGAGTGTTGCTTCACTTTCTAAATGCTGTCCTTTCAGAGAAAATCACTTTCCTTTGAAAGTGCCTTAAGCTACTTGCAAGCATTAGGAAGAAACTCACATGCGTTTCTCTGAAAGAGAAGCAGTCTGTTCCAACACTTCAATCACAGTGCGAAGTGAATGGAGTGTTGCTTCAGTTTCTAAATGCTGTACTTTCAGAGAAAATCACTTTCCTTTGAAAGTGCCTTAAGCAACTTGCAAGAATTCACAAGAAACTCACATGCGTTTCTCTGAAAGAGAAGCAGTCTGTTCCAACACTTCAATTCACTGTGCGAAGTGAATGGAGTGTTGCTTCACTATCTAAATGCTGTCCTTTCAGAGAAAATCAATTTCCTTTGAAAGTGCCTTAAGCTACTTGCAAGCATTCCCAAGAAACACTAATGCGTTTCTATGAAAGAGAAGCAGTCTGTTCCAACACTTCAATTCATTGCGCGAAGGGAATGGAGTGTTGCTTTACTTTCTAAATGCTGTCCTTTCATAGAAAATCACTTTCCTTTGAAAGAGCCTTAAGCTACTTACAAGCATTCAACAGAAACTCACATGCGTTTCTCTGAAAGAGAAGCAGTCTGTTCCAAAACTTCAATTCACTCTGCGAAGTGAATGGAGTGTTGCTTCACTTTCTAAATGCTGTCCTTTCAGAGAAAATCACTTTCCTTTGAAAGTGCCTTAAGCTACTTACAAGCATTCAACTTAAACTCACATGAATTTCTCTGAAAGAGAAGCAGTCTGTTCCAACACTTCAATTCACTGTGCGAAGTGAATGGAGAGTTGCTTCACTTTCTAAATGCTGTCCTTTCAGAGAAAATCACTTTCCTTTGAAAGTGCCTTAAGCTACTTACAAGCATTCACCAGAAACTCATGCGTTTCTCTGAAAGAGAAGCAGTCTGTTCCAACACTTCAATTCACTGTGCGAAGTGAATGGAGTGTTGCTTCACTTTCTAAATGCTGTCCTTTCAGAGAAAATCACTTTCCTTTTAAAGTGCCTTAAGCTACCTGCAAGCATTAGGAAGAAACTCACATGCGTTTCTCTGAAAGAGAAGCAGTCTGTTCCAACACTTAAATTCACTGTGTGAAGTGAATGGAGTGTTGCCTCACTTTCTAAATGCTGTCCTTTCAGAGAAAATCACTTTCCTTTGAAAGTGCCTTAAGCTACTTACAAGCATTCACCAGAAACTCACATGCGTTTCTCTGAAAGAGAAGCAGTCTGTTCCAACACTTCAATTCACTGCGCGAAGTGAATGGAGTGTTGCTTCACTTTCTAAATGCTGTCCTTTCAGAGAAAATCAATTTCCTTTGAAAGTGCCTTAAGCTACTTGCAAGCATTCCCAAGAAACACTAATGCGTTTCTATGAAAGAGAAGCAGTCTGTTCCAACACTTCAATTCACTGTGCGAAGTGAATGGAGTGTTCCATCACTTTCTAAATTATGTCCTTTCAGAGAAAATCACTTTCCTTTGAAAGTGCCTTAAACTACTTTCAAGCATTCACAAAAAACTCACATGCGTTTCTCTTAAAGAGAAGTAGTGTGTTCCAACACTTCAATTCACTGTGCGTAGTGAATGGAGTGTTGCTTCAGTTTCTAAATGCTGTCCTTTCAGAGAAAATCACTTTCCTTTGAAAGTGCCTTAAGCGACTTGCAATAATTCACAAGAAACTCACATGCGTTTCTCTGAAAGAGAATCAGTCTGTTCCAACACTTCAATTCACTGTGCGAAGTGAATGGAGTGTTGCTTCAGTTTCTAAATGCTGTCCTTTCAGAGAAAATCACTTTCCTTTGAAAGTGCCTTAAGCTACTTACAAGCATTAGGAAAAAACTCACATGCGTTTCTCTGAAAGAGAAGCAGTCTGTTCCAACACTTCAATTCACTGTGCGAAGTGAATGGAGTGTTGCTTCACTTTCTAAATGCTGTCCTTTCAGAGAAAATCACTTTCCTTTGAAAGTGCCTTAAGCTACTTACAAGCATTCACCAGAAACTCACATGCATTTCTCTGAAAGAGAAGCAGTCTGTTCCAAAACTTCAATTCACTCTGCGAAGTGAATGGAGTGTTGCTTTACTTTCTAAATGCTGTCCTTTCAGAGAAAATCACTTTCCTTTGAAAGTGCCTTAAGCTACTTACAAGCATTCAACTTAAACTCACATGAATTTCTCTGAAAGAGAAGCAGTCTGTTCCAACACTTCAATTCACTGTGCGAAGTGAATGGAGTGTTGCTTCACTTTCTAAATGCTGTCCTTTCAGAGAAAATCACTTTCCTTTGAAAGTGCCTTAAGCTACTTACAAGCATTCACCAGAAACTCATGCGTTTCTCTGAAAGAGAAGCAGTCTGTTCCAACACTTCAATTCACTGTGCGAAGTGAATGGAGTGTTGCTTCACTTTCTAAATGCTGTCCTTTCAGAGAAAATCACTTTCCTTTTAAAGTGCCTTAAGCTACTTGCAAGTATTAGGAAGAAACTCACATGCGTTTCTCTGAAAGAGAAGCAGTCTGTTCCAACACTTCAATTCACTGTGTGAAGTGAATGGAGTGTTGCCTCACTTTCTAAATGCTGTCCTTTCAGAGAAAATCACTTTCCTTTGAAAGTGCCTTAAGCTACTTACAAGCATTCACCAGAAACTCACATGCGTTTCTCTGAAAGAGAAGCAGTCTGTTCCAACACTTCAATTCACTGTGCGAAGTGAATGGAGTGTTGCTTCACTTTCTAAATGCTGTCCTTTCAGAGAAAATCACTTTCCTTTGAAAGTGCCTTAAGCTACTTACAAGCATTCACCAGAAACTCACATGCGTTTCTCTGAAAGAGAAGCAGTCTGTTCCAAAACTTCAATTCACTCTGCGAAGTGAATGGAGTGTTGCTTCACTTTCTAAATGCTGTCCTTTCAGAGAAAATCACTTTCCTTTGAAAGTGCCTTAAGCTACTTACAAGCATTCAACTTAAACTCACATGAATTTCTCTGAAAGAGAAGCAGTCTGTTCCAACACTTCAATTCACTGTGCGAAGTGAATGGAGTGTTGCTTCACTTTCTAAATTATGTCCTTTCAGAGAAAATCACTTTCCTTTGAAAGTGCCTTAAGCAACTTGCAAGCATTCACAAGAAACACTAATGCGTTTATATGAAAGAGAAGCACTCTGTTCCAACACTTCAATTCACTGCACGAAGGGAATGGAGTGTTGCTTCACTTTCTAAATGCTGTCCTTTCAGAGAAAATCACTGTCCTTTGAAAGTGCCTTAAGCTACTTACAAGCATTCACCAGAAACTCACATGCGTTTCTCTGAAAGAGAAGCAGTCAGTTCCAACACTTCAATTCACTGTGCGAAGTGCATGGATTGTTGCTTCACTTTCTAAATGCTGTCCTTTCAGAGAAAATCACTTTCCTTTGAAAGTGCCTTAAGCTACTTGCAAGCATTAGGAAGAAACTCACATGTGTTTCTTTGAAAGAGAAGCAGTCTGTTCCAACACTTCAATTCACTGTGCGAAGTGAATGGAGTGTTGCTTCACTTTCTAAATGCTGTCCTTTCAGAGAAAATCACTTTCCTTTGATAGTGCCTTAAGCTACTTGCAAGCATTAGGAAGAAACTCACATGCATTTCTCTGAAAGAGAAGCAGTCTGTTCCAACACTTCAATTCACTGTGCGAAGTGAATGGAGTGTTGCTTCACTTTCTAAATGCTGTCCTTTCAGAGAAAATCACTTTCCTTTGAAAGTGCCTTAAACTACTTTCAAGCATTCACAAAAAACTCACATGCGTTTCTCTTAAAGAGAAGCAGTGTGTTCCAACACTTCAATTCACTGTGCGAAGTGAATGGAGTTGTGCTTCAGTTTCTAAATGCTGTCCTTTCAGAGAAAATCACTTTCCTTTGAAAGTGTCTTAAGCAATTTGCAAGCATTCACAAGAAACACTAATGCGTTTCTGTGAAAGAGAAGCACTCTGTTCCAACACTTCAATTCACTGCACGAAGGGAATTGAGTGTTGCTTCACTTTCTAAATGCTGTCCTTTCAGAGAAAATCACTTTCCTTTGAAAGTGCCTTAAGCTACTTACAAGCATTCACCAGAAACTCACATGCGTTTCTCTGAAAGAGAAGCAGTCTGTTCCAACACTTCAATTCACTGTGCGAAGTGAACGGAGTGTTGCTTCAGTTTCTAAATGCTGTCCTTTCAGAGAAAATCACTTTCCTTTGAAAGTGCCTTAAGCTACTTACAAGCATTCACCAGAAACTCACATGCGTTTCTCTGAAAGAGAAGCAGTCTGTTCCAACACTTCAATTCACTGTGCGAAGTGAATGGAGTGTTGCTTCACTTTCTAAATGCTGTCCTTTCAGAGAAAATCACTTTCCTTTGAAAGTGCCTTAAGCTACTTACAAGCATTCACCAGAAACTCACATGCGTTTCTCTGAAAGAGAAGCAGTCTGTTCCAACACTTCAATTCACTGTGCGAAGTGAATGGAGTGTTGCTTCACTTTCTAAATGCTGTCCTTTCAGAGAAAATCACTTTCCTTTGAAAGTGCCTTAAGCTACTTACAAGCATTCACCAGAAACTCACATGCGTTTCTCTGAAAGAGAAGCAGTCTGTTCCAAAACTTCAATTCACTCTGCGAAGTGAATGGAGTGTTGCTTCACTTTCTAAATGCTGTCCTTTCAGAGAAAATCACTGTCCTTTGAAAGTGCCTTAAGCTACTTACAAGCATTCAACTTAAACTCACATGAATTTCTCTGAATGAGAAGCAGTCTGTTCCAACACTTCAATTCACTGTGCGAAGTGAATGGAGTGTTGCTTCACTTTCTAAATGCTGTCCTTTCAGAGAAAATCACTTTCCTTTGAAAGTGCCTTAAGCTACTTACAAGCATTCACCAGAAACTCATGCGTTTCTCTGAAAGAGAAGCAGTCTGTTCCAACACTTCAATTCACTGTGCGAAGTGAATGGAGTGTTGCTTCACTTTCTAAATGCTGTCCTTTCAGAGAAAATCACTTTCCTTTGAAAGTGCCTTAAGCTACTTGCAAGCATTAGGAAGAAACTCACATGCGTTTCTCTGAAAGAGAAGCAGTCTGTTCCAACACTTCAATTCACTGTGTGAAGTGAATGGAGTGTTGCCTCACTTTCTAAATGCTGTCCTTTCAGAGAAAATCACTTTCCTTTGAAAGTGCCTTAAGCTACTTACAAGCATTCACCAGAAACTCACATGCGTTTCTCTGAAAGAGAAGCAGTCTGTTCCAACACTTCAATTCAATGTGCGAAGTGAATGGAGTGTTGCTTCACTTTCTAAATGCTGTCCTTTCAGAGAAAATTACTTTCCTTTGAAAGTGCCTTAAGCTGCTTACAAGCATTCAACAGAAACTCACATGCATTTCTCTGAAAGAGAAGCAGTCTGTTCCAACACTTCAATTCACTGTGCGAAGTGAATGGAGTGTTGCTTCACTTTCTAAGTGCTGTCCTTTCAGAGAAAATCACTTTCCTTTGAAAGTGCCTTAAGCTACTTACAAGCATTCACCAGAAACTCACATGCGTTTCTCTGAAAGAGAAGCAGTCTGTTCCAAAACTTCAATTCACTCTGCGAAGTGAATGGAGTGTTGCTTCACTTTCTAAATTATGTCCTTTCAGAGAAAATCACTTTCCTTTGAAAGTGCCTTAAGCTACTTACAAGCATTCAACTAAAACTCACATGAATTTCTCTGAAAGAGAAGCAGTCTGTTCCAACACTTCAATTCACTGTGCGAAGTGAATGGAGTGTTGCTTAACTTTCTAAATGCTGTCCTTTCAGAGAAAATCACTTTCCTTTGAAAGTGCCTTAAGCTACTTACAAGCATTCACCAGAAACTCATGCGTTTCTCTGAAAGAGAAGCAGTCTGTTCCAACACTTCAATTCACTGTGCGAAGTGAATGGAGTGTTGTGCTTCACTTTCTAAATGCTGTCCTTTCAGAGAAAATCACTTTCCTTTTAAAGTGCCTTAAGCTACTTGCAAGCATTAGGAAGAAACTCACATGCGTTTCTCTGAAAGAGAAGCAGTCTGTTCCAACACTTCAATTCACTGTGTGAAGTGAATGGAGTGTTGCCTCACTTTCTAAATGCTGTCCTTTCAGAGAAAATCACTTTCCTTTGAAAGTGCCTTAAGCTACTTACAAGCATTCACCAGAAACTCACATGCGTTTCTCTGAAAGAGAAGCAGTCTGTTCCAACACTTCAATTCAATGTGCGAAGTGAATGGAGTGTTGCTTCACTTTCTAAATGCTGTCCTTTCAGAGAAAATCACTTTCCTTTGAAAGTGCCTTAAGCTGCTTACAAGCATTCAACAGACACTCACATGCATTTCTCTGAAAGAGAAGCAGTCTGTTCCAACACTTCAATTCACTGTGCGAAGTGAATGGAGTGTTGCTTCACTTTCTCAATTATGTCCTTTCAGAGAAAATCACTTTCCTTTCAAAGTGCCTTAAGCAACTTGCAAGCATTCACAAGAAACACTAATGCGTTTATATGAAAGAGAAGCACTCTGTTCCAACACTTCAATTCACTGCACGAAGGGAATGGAGTGTTGCTTCACTTTCTAAATGCTGTCCTTTCAGAGAAAATCACTGTCCTTTGAAAGTGCCTTAAGCTACTTGCAAGCATTCACAAAAAACTCACATGCGTTTCTCTTAAAGAGAAGCAGTGTGTTCCAACACTTCAATTCACTGTGCGAAGTGAATGGAGTTGTGCTTCAGTTTCTAAATGCTGTCCTTTCAGAGAAAATCACTTTCCTTTGAAAGTGCCTTAAGCAATTTGCAAGCATTCACAAGAAACACTAATGCGTTTCTATGAAAGAGAAGCACTCTGTTCCAACACTTCAATTCACTGCACGAAGGGAATTGAGTGTTGCTTTACTTTCTAAATGCTGTCCTTTCAGAGAAAATCACTTTCCTTTGAAAGTGCCTTAAGCTACTTACAAGCATTAGGAAGAAACTCACATGCGTTTCTCTGAAAGAGAAACAGTCTGTTCCAACACTTCAATTCACTGTGCGAAGTGAATGGAGTGTTGCTTCAGTTTCTAAATGCTGTCCTTTCAGAGAAAATCACTTTCCTTTGAAAGTGCCTTAAACTACTTTCAAGCATTCACAAAAAACTCACATGCGTTTCTCTTAAAGAGAAGCAGTCTGTTCCAACACTTCAATTCACTGTGCGAAGTGAATGGAGTGTTGCTTCACTTTCTAAATGCTGTCCTTTCAGAGAAAATCACTTTCCTTTGAAAGTGCCTTAAGCTACTTACAAGCATTCACCAGAAACTCACATGCATTTCTCTGAAAGTGAAGCAGTCTGTTCCAACACTTCAATTCACTGTGCGAAGTGAATGGAGTGTTGCTTCACTTTCTAAATGCTGTCCTTTCAGAGAAAATCACTTTCCTTTGAAAGTGCCTTAAGCTACTTACAAGCATTCACCAGAAACTCACATGCGTTTCTCTGAAAGAGAAGCAGTCTGTTCCAAAACTTCAATTCACTCTGCTAAGTGAATGGAGTGTTGCTTCACTTTCTAAATGCTGTCCTTTCAGAGAAAATCACTTTCCTTTGAAAGTGCCTTAAGCTACTTACAACCATTCAACTTAAACTCACATGAATTTCTCTGAAAGAGAAGCAGTCTGTTCCAACACTTCAATTCACTGTGCGAAGTGAATGAAGTGTTGCTTCACTTTCTAAATGCTGTCCTTTCAGAGAAAATCACTTTCCTTTGAAAGTGCCTTAAGCTACTTGCAAGCATTAGGAAGAAACTCACATGCGTTTCTCTGAAAGAGAAGCAGTCTGTTCCAACACTTCAATTCACTGTGTGAAGTGAATGGAGTGTTGCCTCACTTTCTAAATGCTGTCCTTTCAGAGAAAATCACTTTCCTTTGAAAGTGCCTTAAGCTACTTACAAGCATTCACCAGAAACTCACATGCGTTTCTCTGAAAGAGAAGCAGTCTGTTCCAACACTTCAATTCAATGTGCGAAGTGAATGGAGTGTTGCTTCACTTTCTAAATGCTGTCCTTTCAGAGAAAATCACTTTCCTTTGAAAGTGCCTTAAGCTGCTTACAAGCATTCAACAGAAACTCACATGCATTTCTCTGAAAGAGAAGCAGTCTGTTCCAACACTTCAATTCACTGTGCGAAGTGAATGGAGTGTTGCTTCACTTTCTAAATTATGTCCTTTCAGAGAAAATCACTTTCCTTTGAAAGTGCCTTAAGCAACTTGCAAGCATTCACAAGAAACACTAATGCGTTTATATGAAAGAGAAGCACTCTGTTCCAACACTTCAATTCACTGCACGAAGGGAATGGAGTGTTGCTTCACTTTCTAAATGCTGTCCTTTCAGAGAAAATCACTGTCCTTTGAAAGTGCCTTAAGCTACTTACAAGCATTCACCAGAAACTCACATGCGTTTCTCTGAAAGAGAAGCAGTCAGTTCCAACACTTCAATTCACTGTGCGAAGTGCATGGATTGTTGCTTCACTTTCTAAATGCTGTCCTTTCAGAGAAAATCACTTTCCTTTGAAAGTGCCTTAAGCTACTTGCAAGCATTAGGAAGAAACTCACATGTGTTTCTCTGAAAGAGAAGCAGTCTGTTCCAACACTTCAATTCACTGTGCGAAGTGAATGGAGTGTTGCTTCAGTTTCTAAATGCTGTCCTTTCAGAGAAAATCACTTTCCTTTGATAGTGCCTTAAGCTACTTGCAAGCATTAGGAAGAAACTCACATGCATTTCTCTGAAAGAGAAGCAGTCTGTTCCAACACTTCAATTCACTGTGCGAAGTGAATGGAGTGTTGCTTCACTTTCTAAATGCTGTCCTTTCAGAGAAAATCACTTTCCTTTGAAAGTGCCTTAAACTACTTTCAAGCATTCACAAAAAACTCACATGCGTTTCTCTTAAAGAGAAGCAGTGTGTTCCAACACTTCAATTCACTGTGCGAAGTGAATGGAGTTGTGCTTCAGTTTCTAAATGCTGTCCTTTCAGAGAAAATCACTTTCCTTTGAAAGTGTCTTAAGCAATTTGCAAGCATTCACAAGAAACACTAATGCGTTTCTGTGAAAGAGAAGCACTCTCTTCCAACACTTCAATTCACTGCACGAAGGGAATTGAGTGTTGCTTCACTTTCTAAATGCTGTCCTTTCAGAGAAAATCACTTTCCTTTGAAAGTGCCTTAAGCTACTTACAAGAATTAGGAAGAAACTCACATGCGTTTCTCTGAAAGAGAAGCAGTCTGTTCCAACACTTCAATTCACTGTCCGAAGTGAATGGAGTGTTGCTTCAGTTTCTAAATGCTGTCCTTTCAGAGAAAATCACTTTCCTTTGAAAGTGCCTTAAGCTACTTACAAGCATTCACCAGAAACTCACATGCATTTCTCTGAAAGAGAAGCAGTCTGTTCCAACACTTCAAGTCACTGTGCGAAGTGAATGGAGTGTTGCTTCACTTTCTAAATGCTGTCCTTTCAGAGAAAATCACTTTCCTTTGAAAGTGCCTTAAGCTACTTACAAGCATTCACCAGAAACTCACATGCGTTTCTCTGAAAGAGAAGCAGTCTGTTCCAACACTTCAATTCACTGTGCGAAGTGAATGGAGTGTTGCTTCACTTTCTAAATGCTGTCCTTTCAGAGAAAATCACTTTCCTTTGAAAGTGCCTTAAGCTACTTACAAGCATTCACCAGAAACTCACATGCGTTTCTCTGAAAGAGAAGCAGTCTGTTCCAAAACTTGAATTCACTCTGCGAAGTGAATGGAGTGTTGCTTCACTTTCTAAATGCTGTCCTTTCAGAGAAAATCACTTTCCTTTGAAAGTGCCTTAAGCTACTTACAAGCATTCAACTTAAACTCAAATGAATTTCTCTGAAAGAGAAGCAGTCTGTTCCAACACTTCAATTCACTGTGCGAAGTGAATGGAGTGTTGCTTCACTTTCTAAATGCTGTCCTTTCAGAGAAAATCACTTTCCTTTGAAAGTGCCTTAAGCTACTTACAAGCATTCACCAGAAACTCATGCGTTTCTCTGAAAGAGAAGCAGTCTGTTCCAACACTTCAATTCACTGTGCGAAGTGAATGGAGTGTTGCTTCACTTTCTAAATGCTGTCCTTTCAGAGAAAATCACTTTCCTTTGAAAGTGCCTTAAGCTACTTGCAAGCATTAGGAAGAAACTCACATGCGTTTCTCTGAAAGAGAAGCAGTCTGTTCCAACACTTCAATTCACTGTGTGAAGTGAATGGAGTGTTGCCTCACTTTCTAAATGCTGTCCTTTCAGAGAAAATCACTTTCCTTTGAAAGTGCCTTAAGCTACTTACAAGCATTCACCAGAAACTCACATGCGTTTCTCTGAAAGAGAAGCAGTCTGTTCCAACACTTCAATTCAATGTGCGAAGTGAATGGAGTGTTGCTTCACTTTCTAAATGCTGTCCTTTCAGAGAAAATCACTTTCCTTTGAAAGTGCCTTAAGCTGCTTACAAGCATTCAACAGAAACTCACATGCATTTCTCTGAAAGAGAAGCAGTCTGTTCCAACACTTCAATTCACTGTGCGAAGTGAATGGAGTGTTGCTTCACTTTCTAAATTATGTCCTTTCAGAGAAAATCACTTTCCTTTGAAAGTGCCTTAAGCAACTTGCAAGCATTCACAAGAAACACTAATGCGTTTATATGAAAGAGAAGCACTCTGTTCCAACACTTCAATTCACTGCACGAAGGGAATGGAGTGTTGCTTCACTTTCTAAATGCTGTCCTTTCAGAGAAAATCACTGTCCTTTGAAAGTGCCTTAAGCTACTTACAAGCATTCACCAGAAACTCACATGCGTTTCTCTGAAAGAGAAGCAGTCAGTTCCAACACTTCAATTCACTGTGCGAAGTGCATGGATTGTTGCTTCACTTTCTAAATGCTGTCCTTTCAGAGAAAATCACTTTCCTTTGAAAGTGCCTTAAGCTACTTGCAAGCATTAGGAAGAAACTCACATGTGTTTCTCTGAAAGAGAAGCAGTCTGTTCCAACACTTCAATTCACTGTGCGAAGTGAATGGAGTGTTGCTTCAGTTTCTAAATGCTGTCCTTTCAGAGAAAATCACTTTCCTTTGATAGTGCCTTAAGCTACTTGCAAGCATTAGGAAGAAACTCACATGCATTTCTCTGAAAGAGAAGCAGTCTGTTCCAACACTTCAATTCACTGTGCGAAGTGAATGGAGTGTTGCTTCACTTTCTAAATGCTGTCCTTTCAGAGAAAATCACTTTCCTTTGAAAGTGCCTTAAACTACTTTCAAGCATTCACAAAAAACTCACATGCGTTTCTCTTAAAGAGAAGCAGTGTGTTCCAACACTTCAATTCACTGTGCGAAGTGAATGGAGTTGTGCTTCAGTTTCTAAATGCTGTCCTTTCAGAGAAAATCACTTTCCTTTGAAAGTGTCTTAAGCAATTTGCAAGCATTCACAAGAAACACTAATGCGTTTCTGTGAAAGAGAAGCACTCTCTTCCAACACTTCAATTCACTGCACGAAGGGAATTGAGTGTTGCTTCACTTTCTAAATGCTGTCCTTTCAGAGAAAATCACTTTCCTTTGAAAGTGCCTTAAGCTACTTACAAGAATTAGGAAGAAACTCACATGCGTTTCTCTGAAAGAGAAGCAGTCTGTTCCAACACTTCAATTCACTGTCCGAAGTGAATGGAGTGTTGCTTCAGTTTCTAAATGCTGTCCTTTCAGAGAAAATCACTTTCCTTTGAAAGTGCCTTAAGCTACTTACAAGCATTCACCAGAAACTCACATGCATTTCTCTGAAAGAGAAGCAGTCTGTTCCAACACTTCAAGTCACTGTGCGAAGTGAATGGAGTGTTGCTTCACTTTCTAAATGCTGTCCTTTCAGAGAAAATCACTTTCCTTTGAAAGTGCCTTAAGCTACTTACAAGCATTCACCAGAAACTCACATGCGTTTCTCTGAAAGAGAAGCAGTCTGTTCCAACACTTCAATTCACTGTGCGAAGTGAATGGAGTGTTGCTTCACTTTCTAAATGCTGTCCTTTCAGAGAAAATCACTTTCCTTTGAAAGTGCCTTAAGCTACTTACAAGCATTCACCAGAAACTCACATGCGTTTCTCTGAAAGAGAAGCAGTCTGTTCCAAAACTTGAATTCACTCTGCGAAGTGAATGGAGTGTTGCTTCACTTTCTAAATGCTGTCCTTTCAGAGAAAATCACTTTCCTTTGAAAGTGCCTTAAGCTACTTACAAGCATTCAACTTAAACTCAAATGAATTTCTCTGAAAGAGAAGCAGTCTGTTCCAACACTTCAATTCACTGTGCGAAGTGAATGGAGTGTTGCTTCACTTTCTAAATGCTGTCCTTTCAGAGAAAATCACTTTCCTTTGAAAGTGCCTTAAGCTACTTACAAGCATTCACCAGAAACTCATGCGTTTCTCTGAAAGAGAAGCAGTCTGTTCCAACACTTCAATTCACTGTGCGAAGTGAATGGAGTGTTGCTTCACTTTCTAAATGCTGTCCTTTCAGAGAAAATCACTTTCCTTTGAAAGTGCCTTAAGCTACTTGCAAGCATTAGGAAGAAACTCACATGCGTTTCTCTGAAAGAGAAGCAGTCTGTTCCAACACTTCAATTCACTGTGTGAAGTGAATGGAGTGTTGCCTCACTTTCTAAATGCTGTCCTTTCAGAGAAAATCACTTTCCTTTGAAAGTGCCTTAAGCTACTTACAAGCATTCACCAGAAACTCACATGCGTTTCTCTGAAAGAGAAGCAGTCTGTTCCAACACTTCAATTCAATGTGCGAAGTGAATGGAGTGTTGCTTCACTTTCTAAATGCTGTCCTTTCAGAGAAAATCACTTTCCTTTGAAAGTGCCTTAAGCTGCTTACAAGCATTCAACAGAAACTCACATGCATTTCTCTGAAAGAGAAGCAGTCTGTTCCAACACTTCAATTCACTGTGCGAAGTGAATGGAGTGTTGCTTCACTTTCTAAATTATGTCCTTTCAGAGAAAATCACTTTCCTTTGAAAGTGCCTTAAGCTACTTACAAGCATTCACCAGAAACTAACATGCGTTTCTCTGAAAGAGAAGCAGTCTGTTCCAACACTTCAATTCACTGTGCGAAGTGAATGGAGTGTTGCTTCACTTTCTAAATGCTGTCCTTTTAGAGAAAAACACTTTCCTTTGAAAGTGCCTTAAGCTACTTACAAGCATTCACCAGAAACTCACATGCGTTTCTCTGAAAGAGAAGCAGTCTGTTCCAACACTTCAATTCACAGTGCGAAGTGAATGGAGTGTTGCTTCACTTTCTAAATGCTGTCCTTTCAGAGAAAATCACTTTCCTTTGAAAGTGCCTTAAGCTACTTACAAGAATTCACCAGAAACTCACATGCGTTTCTCTGAAAGAGAAGCAGTCTGTTCCAATACTTCAATTCACTGTGCGAAGTGAATGGAGTGTTGCTTCACTTTCTAAATGCTGTCCTTTCAGAGAAAATCACTTTCCTTTTAAAGTGCCTTAAGCTACTTGCAAGCATTAGGAAGAAACTCACATGCGTTTCTCTGAAAGAGAAGCAGTCTGTTCCAACACTTCAATTCACTGTGTGAAGTGAATGGAGTGTTGCTTCACTTTCTAAATGCTGTCCTTTCAGAGAAAATCACTTTCCTTTGAAAGTGCCTTAAGCTACTTACAAGCATTCACCAGAAACTCACATGCGTTTCTCTGAAAGAGAAGCAGTCTGTTCCAACACTTCAATTCAATGTGCGAAGTGAATGGAGTGTTGCTTCACTTTCTAAATGCTGTCCTTTCAGAGAAAATCACTTTCCTTTGAAAGTGTCTTAAGCAATTTGCAAGCATTCACAAGAAACACTAATGCGTTTCTGTGAAAGAGAAGCACTCTCTTCCAACACTTCAATTCACTGCACGAAGGGAATTGAGTGTTGCTTCACTTTCTAAATGCTGTCCTTTCAGAGAAAATCACTTTCCTTTGAAAGTGCCTTAAGCTACTTACAAGCATTCACCAGAAACTCACATGCGTTTCTCTGAAAGAGAAGCAGTCTGTTCCAACACTTCAATTCACTGTGCGAAGTGAATGGAGTGTTGCTTCACTTTCTAAATGCTGTCCTTTCAGAGAAAATCACTTTCCTTTGAAAGTGCCTTAAGCTACTTACAAGCATTCACCAGAAACTCATGCGTTTCTCTGAAAGAGAAGCAGTCTGTTCCAACACTTCAATTCACTGTGCGAAGTGAATGGAGTGTTGCTTCACTTTCTAAATGCTGTCCTTTCAGAGAAAATCACTTTCCTTTGAAAGTGCCTTAAGCTACTTGCAAGCATTAGGAAGAAACTCACATGCGTTTCTCTGAAAGAGAAGCAGTCTGTTCCAACACTTCAATTCACTGTGTGAAGTGAATGGAGTGTTGCCTCACTTTCTAAATGCTGTCCTTTCAGAGAAAATCACTTTCCTTTGAAAGTGCCTTAAGCTACTTACAAGCATTCACCAGAAACTCACATGCGTTTCTCTGAAAGAGAAGCAGTCTGTTCCAACACTTCAATTCAATGTGCGAAGTGAATGGAGTGTTGCTTCACTTTCTAAATGCTGTCCTTTCAGAGAAAATCACTTTCCTTTGAAAGTGCCTTAAGCTGCTTACAAGCATTCAACAGAAACTCACATGCATTTCTCTGAAAGAGAAGCAGTCTGTTCCAACACTTCAATTCACTGTGCGAAGTGAATGGAGTGTTGCTTCACTTTCTAAATTATGTCCTTTCAGAGAAAATCACTTTCCTTTGAAAGTGCCTTAAGCAACTTGCAAGCATTCACAAGAAACACTAATGCGTTTATATGAAAGAGAAGCACTCTGTTCCAACACTTCAATTCACTGCACGAAGGGAATGGAGTGTTGCTTCACTTTCTAAATGCTGTCCTTTCAGAGAAAATCACTGTCCTTTGAAAGTGCCTTAAGCTACTTACAAGCATTCACCAGAAACTCACATGCGTTTCTCTGAAAGAGAAGCAGTCAGTTCCAACACTTCAATTCACTGTGCGAAGTGCATGGATTGTTGCTTCACTTTCTAAATGCTGTCCTTTCAGAGAAAATCACTTTCCTTTGAAAGTGCCTTAAGCTACTTGCAAGCATTAGGAAGAAACTCACATGTGTTTCTCTGAAAGAGAAGCAGTCTGTTCCAACACTTCAATTCACTGTGCGAAGTGAATGGAGTGTTGCTTCAGTTTCTAAATGCTGTCCTTTCAGAGAAAATCACTTTCCTTTGATAGTGCCTTAAGCTACTTGCAAGCATTAGGAAGAAACTCACATGCATTTCTCTGAAAGAGAAGCAGTCTGTTCCAACACTTCAATTCACTGTGCGAAGTGAATGGAGTGTTGCTTCACTTTCTAAATGCTGTCCTTTCAGAGAAAATCACTTTCCTTTGAAAGTGCCTTAAACTACTTTCAAGCATTCACAAAAAACTCACATGCGTTTCTCTTAAAGAGAAGCAGTGTGTTCCAACACTTCAATTCACTGTGCGAAGTGAATGGAGTTGTGCTTCAGTTTCTAAATGCTGTCCTTTCAGAGAAAATCACTTTCCTTTGAAAGTGTCTTAAGCAATTTGCAAGCATTCACAAGAAACACTAATGCGTTTCTGTGAAAGAGAAGCACTCTCTTCCAACACTTCAATTCACTGCACGAAGGGAATTGAGTGTTGCTTCACTTTCTAAATGCTGTCCTTTCAGAGAAAATCACTTTCCTTTGAAAGTGCCTTAAGCTACTTACAAGAATTAGGAAGAAACTCACATGCGTTTCTCTGAAAGAGAAGCAGTCTGTTCCAACACTTCAATTCACTGTCCGAAGTGAATGGAGTGTTGCTTCAGTTTCTAAATGCTGTCCTTTCAGAGAAAATCACTTTCCTTTGAAAGTGCCTTAAGCTACTTACAAGCATTCACCAGAAACTCACATGCATTTCTCTGAAAGAGAAGCAGTCTGTTCCAACACTTCAAGTCACTGTGCGAAGTGAATGGAGTGTTGCTTCACTTTCTAAATGCTGTCCTTTCAGAGAAAATCACTTTCCTTTGAAAGTGCCTTAAGCTACTTACAAGCATTCACCAGAAACTCACATGCGTTTCTCTGAAAGAGAAGCAGTCTGTTCCAACACTTCAATTCACTGTGCGAAGTGAATGGAGTGTTGCTTCACTTTCTAAATGCTGTCCTTTCAGAGAAAATCACTTTCCTTTGAAAGTGCCTTAAGCTACTTACAAGCATTCACCAGAAACTCACATGCGTTTCTCTGAAAGAGAAGCAGTCTGTTCCAAAACTTGAATTCACTCTGCGAAGTGAATGGAGTGTTGCTTCACTTTCTAAATGCTGTCCTTTCAGAGAAAATCACTTTCCTTTGAAAGTGCCTTAAGCTACTTACAAGCATTCAACTTAAACTCAAATGAATTTCTCTGAAAGAGAAGCAGTCTGTTCCAACACTTCAATTCACTGTGCGAAGTGAATGGAGTGTTGCTTCACTTTCTAAATGCTGTCCTTTCAGAGAAAATCACTTTCCTTTGAAAGTGCCTTAAGCTACTTACAAGCATTCACCAGAAACTCATGCGTTTCTCTGAAAGAGAAGCAGTCTGTTCCAACACTTCAATTCACTGTGCGAAGTGAATGGAGTGTTGCTTCACTTTCTAAATGCTGTCCTTTCAGAGAAAATCACTTTCCTTTGAAAGTGCCTTAAGCTACTTGCAAGCATTAGGAAGAAACTCACATGCGTTTCTCTGAAAGAGAAGCAGTCTGTTCCAACACTTCAATTCACTGTGTGAAGTGAATGGAGTGTTGCCTCACTTTCTAAATGCTGTCCTTTCAGAGAAAATCACTTTCCTTTGAAAGTGCCTTAAGCTACTTACAAGCATTCACCAGAAACTCACATGCGTTTCTCTGAAAGAGAAGCAGTCTGTTCCAACACTTCAATTCAATGTGCGAAGTGAATGGAGTGTTGCTTCACTTTCTAAATGCTGTCCTTTCAGAGAAAATCACTTTCCTTTGAAAGTGCCTTAAGCTGCTTACAAGCATTCAACAGAAACTCACATGCATTTCTCTGAAAGAGAAGCAGTCTGTTCCAACACTTCAATTCACTGTGCGAAGTGAATGGAGTGTTGCTTCACTTTCTAAATTATGTCCTTTCAGAGAAAATCACTTTCCTTTGAAAGTGCCTTAAGCTACTTACAAGCATTCACCAGAAACTAACATGCGTTTCTCTGAAAGAGAAGCAGTCTGTTCCAACACTTCAATTCACTGTGCGAAGTGAATGGAGTGTTGCTTCACTTTCTAAATGCTGTCCTTTTAGAGAAAAACACTTTCCTTTGAAAGTGCCTTAAGCTACTTACAAGCATTCACCAGAAACTCACATGCGTTTCTCTGAAAGAGAAGCAGTCTGTTCCAACACTTCAATTCACAGTGCGAAGTGAATGGAGTGTTGCTTCACTTTCTAAATGCTGTCCTTTCAGAGAAAATCACTTTCCTTTGAAAGTGCCTTAAGCTACTTACAAGAATTCACCAGAAACTCACATGCGTTTCTCTGAAAGAGAAGCAGTCTGTTCCAATACTTCAATTCACTGTGCGAAGTGAATGGAGTGTTGCTTCACTTTCTAAATGCTGTCCTTTCAGAGAAAATCACTTTCCTTTTAAAGTGCCTTAAGCTACTTGCAAGCATTAGGAAGAAACTCACATGCGTTTCTCTGAAAGAGAAGCAGTCTGTTCCAACACTTCAATTCACTGTGTGAAGTGAATGGAGTGTTGCTTCACTTTCTAAATGCTGTCCTTTCAGAGAAAATCACTTTCCTTTGAAAGTGCCTTAAGCTACTTACAAGCATTCACCAGAAACTCACATGCGTTTCTCTGAAAGAGAAGCAGTCTGTTCCAACACTTCAATTCAATGTGCGAAGTGAATGGAGTGTTGCTTCACTTTCTAAATGCTGTCCTTTCAGAGAAAATCACTTTCCTTTGAAAGTGTCTTAAGCAATTTGCAAGCATTCACAAGAAACACTAATGCGTTTCTGTGAAAGAGAAGCACTCTCTTCCAACACTTCAATTCACTGCACGAAGGGAATTGAGTGTTGCTTCACTTTCTAAATGCTGTCCTTTCAGAGAAAATCACTTTCCTTTGAAAGTGCCTTAAGCTACTTACAAGCATTCACCAGAAACTCACATGCGTTTCTCTGAAAGAGAAGCAGTCTGTTCCAAAACTTCAATTCACTCTGCTAAGTGAATGGAGTGTTGCTTCACTTTCTAAATGCTGTCCTTTCAGAGAAAATCACTTTCCTTTGAAAGTGCCTTAAGCTACTTACAACCATTCAACTTAAACTCACATGAATTTCTCTGAAAGAGAAGCAGTCTGTTCCAACACTTCAATTCACTGTGCGAAGTGAATGAAGTGTTGCTTCACTTTCTAAATGCTGTCCTTTCAGAGAAAATCACTTTCCTTTGAAAGTGCCTTAAGCTACTTGCAAGCATTAGGAAGAAACTCACATGCGTTTCTCTGAAAGAGAAGCAGTCTGTTCCAACACTTCAATTCACTGTGTGAAGTGAATGGAGTGTTGCCTCACTTTCTAAATGCTGTCCTTTCAGAGAAAATCACTTTCCTTTGAAAGTGCCTTAAGCTACTTACAAGCATTCACCAGAAACTCACATGCGTTTCTCTGAAAGAGAAGCAGTCTGTTCCAACACTTCAATTCAATGTGCGAAGTGAATGGAGTGTTGCTTCACTTTCTAAATGCTGTCCTTTCAGAGAAAATCACTTTCCTTTGAAAGTGCCTTAAGCTGCTTACAAGCATTCAACAGAAACTCACATGCATTTCTCTGAAAGAGAAGCAGTCTGTTCCAACACTTCAATTCACTGTGCGAAGTGCATGGATTGTTGCTTCACTTTCTAAATGCTGTCCTTTCAGAGAAAATCACTTTCCTTTGAAAGTGCCTTAAGCTACTTGCAAGCATTAGGAAGAAACTCACATGTGTTTCTCTGAAAGAGAAGCAGTCTGTTCCAACACTTCAATTCACTGTGCGAAGTGAATGGAGTGTTGCTTCACTTTCTAAATGCTGTCCTTTCAGAGAAAATCACTTTCCTTTGATAGTGCCTTAAGCTACTTGCAAGCATTAGGAAGAAACTCACATGCATTTCTCTGAAAGAGAAGCAGTCTGTTCCAACACTTCAATTCACTGTGCGAAGTGAATGGAGTGTTGCTTCACTTTCTAAATGCTGTCCTTTCAGAGAATATCACTTTCCTTTGAAAGTGCCTTAAACTACTTTCAAGCATTCACAAAAAACTCACATGCGTTTCTCTTAAAGAGAAGCAGTGTGTTCCAACACTTCAATTCACTGTGCGAAGTGAATGGAGTTGTGCTTCAGTTTCTAAATGCTGTCCTTTCAGAGAAAATCACTTTCCTTTGAAAGTGTCTTAAGCAATTTGCAAGCATTCACAAGAAACACTAATGCGTTTCTGTGAAAGAGAAGCACTCTCTTCCAACACTTCAATTCACTGCACGAAGGGAATTGAGTGTTGCTTCACTTTCTAAATGCTGTCCTTTCAGAGAAAATCACTTTCCTTTGAAAGTGCCTTAAGCTACTTACAAGAATTAGGAAGAAACTCACATGCGTTTCTCTGAAAGAGAAGCAGTCTGTTCCAACACTTCAATTCACTGTCCGAAGTGAATGGAGTGTTGCTTCAGTTTCTAAATGCTGTCCTTTCAGAGAAAATCACTTTCCTTTGAAAGTGCCTTAAGCTACTTACAAGTATTCACCAGAAACTCACATGCGTTTCTCTGAAAGAGAAGCAGTCTGTTCCAACACTTCAAGTCACTGTGCGAAGTTAATGGAGTGTTGCTTCACTTTCTAAATGCTGTCCTTTCAGAGAAAATCACTTTCCTTTGAAAGTGCCTTAAGCTACTTACAAGCATTCACCAGAAACTCACATGCGTTTCTCTGAAAGAGAAGCAGTCTGTTCCAACACTTCAATTCACTGTGCGAAGTGAATGGAGTGTTGCTTCACTTTCTAAATGCTGTCCTTTCAGAGAAAATCACTTTCCTTTGAAAGTGCCTTAAGCTACTTACAAGCATTCACCAGAAACTCACATGCGTTTCTCTGAAAGAGAAGCAGTCTGTTCCAAAACTTGAATTCATTCTGCGAAGTGAATGGAGTGTTGCTTCACTTTCTAAATGCTGTCCTTTCAGAGAAAATCACTTTCCTTTGAAAGTGCCTTAAGCTACTTACAAGCATTCAACTTAAACTCAAATGAATTTCTCTGAAAGAGAAGCAGTCTGTTCCAACACTTCAATTCACTGTGCGAAGTGAATGGAGTGTTGCTTCACTTTCTAAATGCTGTCCTTTCAGAGAAAATCACTTTCCTTTGAAAGTGCCTTAAGCTACTTACAAGCATTCACCAGAAACTCATGCGTTTCTCTGAAAGAGAAGCAGTCTGTTCCAACACTTCAATTCACTGTGCGAAGTGAATGGAGTGTTGCTTCACTTTCTAAATGCTGTCCTTTCAGAGAAAATCACTTTCCTTTGAAAGTGCCTTAAGCTACTTGCAAGCATTAGGAAGAAACTCACATGCGTTTCTCTGAAAGAGAAGCAGTCTGTTCCAACACTTCAATTCACTGTGTGAAGTGAATGGAGTGTTGCCTCACTTTCTAAATGCTGTCCTTTCAGAGAAAATCACTTTCCTTTGAAAGTGCCTTAAGCTACTTACAAGCATTCACCAGAAACTCACATGCGTTTCTCTGAAAGAGAAGCAGTCTGTTCCAACACTTCAATTCAATGTGCGAAGTGAATGGAGTGTTGCTTCACTTTCTAAATGCTGTCCTTTCAGAGAAAATCACTTTCCTTTGAAAGTGCCTTAAGCTGCTTACAAGCATTCAACAGAAACTCACATGCATTTCTCTGAAAGAGAAGCAGTCTGTTCCAACACTTCAATTCACTGTGCGAACTGAATGGAGTGTTGCTTCACTTTCTAAATTATGTCCTTTCAGAGAAAATCACTTTCCTTTGAAAGTGCCTTAAGCTACTTACAAGCATTCACCAGAAACTAACATGCGTTTCTCTGAAAGAGAAGCAGTCTGTTCCAACACTTCAATTCACTGTGCGAAGTGAATGGAGTGTTGCTTCACTTTCTAAATGCTGTCCTTTCAGAGAAAATCACTTTCCTTTTAAAGTGCCTTAAGCTACTTGCAAGCATTAGGAAGAAACTCACATGCGTTTCTCTGAAAGAGAAGCAGTCTGTTCCAACACTTCAATTCACTGTGTGAAGTGAATGGAGTGTTGCCTCACTTTCTAAATGCTGTCCTTTCAGAGAAAATCACTTTCCTTTGAAAGTGCCTTAAGCTACTTACAAGCATTCACCAGAAACTCACATGCGTTTCTCGGAAAGAGAAGCAGTCTGTTCCAACACTTCAATTCAATGTGCGAAGTGAATGGAGTGTTGCTTCACTTTCTAAATGTTGTCCTTTCAGAGAAAATCACTTTCCTTTGAAAGTGCCTTAAGCTGCTTACAAGCATTCAACAGAAACTCACATGCATTTCTCTGAAAGAGAAGCAGTCTGTTCCAACACTTCAATTCACTGTGCGAAGTGAATGGAGTGTTGCTTCACTTTCTAAATTATGTCCTTTCAGAGAAAATCACTTTCCTTTGAAAGTGCCTTAAGCAACTTGCAAGCATTCACAAGAAACACTAATGCGTTTATATGAAAGAGAAGCACTCTGTTCCAACACTTCAATTCACTGCACGAAGGGAATGGAGTGTTGCTTCACTTTCTAAATGCTGTCCTTTCAGAGAAAATCACTGTCCTTTGAAAGTGCCTTAAGCTACTTACAAGCATTCACCAGAAACTCACATGCGTTTCTCTGAAAGAGAAGCAGTCGGTTCCAACACTTCAATTCACTGTGCGAAGTGCATGGATTGTTGCTTCACTTTCTAAATGCTGTCCTTTCAGAGAAAATCACTTTCCTTTGAACGTGCCTTAAGCGACTTGCAAGCATTAGGAAGAAACTCACATGTGTTTCTCTGAAAGAGAAGCAGTCTGTTCCAACACTTCAATTCACTGTGCGAAGTGAATGGAGTGTTGCTTTACTTTCTAAATGCTGTCCTTTCAGAGAAAATCACTTTCCTTTGATAGTGCCTTAAGCTACTTGCAAGCATTAGGAAGAAACTCACATGCATTTCTCTGAAAGAGAAGCAGTCTGTTCCAACACTTCAATTCACTGTGTGAAGTGAATAGAGTGTTGCCTCACGTTCTAAATGCTGTCCTTTCAGAGAAAATCACTTTCCTTTGAAAGTGCCTTAAGCTACTTACAAGCATTCACCAGAACCTCACATGCGTTTCTCTGAAAGAGAAGCAGTGTGTTCCAACACTTCAATTCACTGTGCGAAGTGAATGGAGTGTTGCTTCACTTTCTAAATGCTGTCCTTTCAGAGAAAATCACTTTCCTTTGAAAGTGCCTTAAGCAATTTGCAAGCATTCACAAGAAACACTAATGCGTTTCTATGAAAGAGAAGCACTCTGTTCCAACACTTCAATTCACTGCACGAAGGGAATTGAGTGTTGCTTCAGTTTCTAAATGCTGTCCTTTCAGAGAAAATCACTTTCCTTTGAAAGTGCCTTAAGCTACTTACAAGCATTCACCAGAAACTCACATGCGTTTCTCTGAAAGAGAAGCAGTCTGTTCCAACACTTCAATTCACTGTGCGAAGTGAATGGAGTGTTGCTTCACTTTCTAAATGCTGTCCTTTCAGAGAAAATCACTTTCCTTTGAAAGTGCCTTAAGCTACTTGCAAGCATTAGGAAGAAACTCACATGCGTTTCTCTGAAAGAGAAGCAGACTGTTCCAACACTTCAATTCACTGTGCGAAGTGAATGGAGTGTTGCATCACTTTCTAAATGCTGTCCTTTCAGAGAAAATCACTTTCCTTTGAAAGTGCCTTAAGCTACTTACAAGCATTCAACAGAAACTAACATGCATTTCTCTGAAAGAGAAGCAGTCTGTTCCAACACTTCAATTCACTGTGCGAAGTGAATGGAGTGTTGCTTCACTTTCTTAATTATGTCCTTTCAGAGAAAATCACTTTCCTTTGAAAGTGCCTTAAGCAACTTGCAAGCATTCACAAGAAACACTAATGCGTTTATATGAAAGAGAAGCACTCTGTTCCAACACTTCAATTCACTGCACGAAGGGAATGGAGTGTTGCTTCACCTTCAAAATGCTGTCCTTTCAGAGAAAATCACTGTCCTTTGAAAGTGCCTTAAGCTACTTACAAGCATTCACCAGAAACTCACATGCGTTTCTCTGAAAGAGAAGCAGTCTGTTCCAACACTTCAATTCACTGTGCGAAGTGAATGGAGTGTTGCTTCACTTTCTAAATGCTGTCCTTTCAGAGAAAATCACTTTCCTTTGAAAGTGCCTTAAACTACTTACAAGCATTCACCAGAAACTCACATGCGTTTCTCTGAAAGAGAAGCAGTCTGTTCCAACACTTCAATTCACTGTGCGAAGTGAATGGAGTGTTGCTTCACTTTTTAAATGCTGTCCTTTCAGAGAAAATCACTTTCCTTTGAAAGTGCCTTAAGCTACTTACAAGCATTCACCAGAAACTCACATGCGTTTCTCTGAAAGAGAAGCAGTCTGTTCCAACACTTCAATTCACTGTGCGAAGTGAATGTAGTGTTGCTTCACTTTCTCAATGCTGTCCTTTCAGAGAAAATCACTTTCCTTTGAAAGTGCCTTAAGCTACTTACAAGCATTCAAAAGAAACTCACATGCGTTTCTCTGAAAGAGAAGCAGTCTGTTCCAACACTTCAATTCACTGTGCGAAGTGAATGGAGTGTTGCTTCACTTTCTAAATGCTGTCCTTTCAGAGAAAATCACTTTCCTTTGAAAGTGCCTTAAGCTACTTGCAAGCATTAGGAAGAAACTCACATGCGTTTCTCTGAAAGAGGAGCAGACTGTTCCAACACTTCAATTCACTGTGCGAAGTGAATGGAGTGTTGCTTCACTTTCTAAATGCTGTCCTTTCAGAGAAAATCACTTTCCTTTGAAAGTGCCTTAAGCAACTTACAAGCATTCAACTTAAACTCACATGAATTTCTCTTAAAGAGACGCAGTCTGTTCCAACACTTCATTTCACTGTGCGAAGTGAATGGAGAGTTGCTTCACTTTCTAAATGCTGTCCTTTCAGAGAAAATCACTTTCCTTTGAAAGTGCCTTAAGCTACTTGCAAGCATTAGGAAGAAACTCACATGTGTTTCTCTGAAAGAGAAGCACTCTGTTCCAACACTTCAATTCACTGTGCGAAGTGAATGGAGTGTTGCTTCACTTTCTAAATGCTGTCCTTTCAGAGAAAATCACTTTCCTTTGATAGTGCCTTAAGTTACTTGCAAGCATTAGGAAGAAACTCACATGCATTTCTCTGAAAGAGAAGCAGTCGGTTCCAACACTTCAATTCACTGTGCGAAGTGCATGGATGGTTGCTTCACTTTCTAAATGCTGTCCTTTCAGAGAAAATCACTTTCCTTTGAAAGTGCCTTAAGCTACTTGCAAGCATTAGGAAGAAACTCACACGTGTTTCTCTGAAAGAGAAGCAGTCTGTTCCAACATTTCAATTCACTGTGCGAAGTGAATGGAGTGTTGCTTCACTTTCTAAATGCTGTCCTTTCAGAGAAAATCACTTTCCTTTGAAAGTGCCTTAAACTACTTTCAAGCATTCACAAAAAACTCAAATGCATTTCTCTTAAAGAGAAGCAGTGTGTTCCAACACTTCAATTCACTGTGCGAAGTGAATGGAGTTATGCTTCAGTTTCTAAATGCTGTCCTTTCAGAGAAAATCACTTTCCTTTGAAAGTGCCTTAAGCAATTTGCAAGCATTCACAAGAAACACTAATGCGTTTCTATGAAAGAGAAGCACTCTGTTCCAACACTTCAATTCACTGCACGAAGGGAATTGAGTGTTGCTTCAGTTTCTAAATGCTGTCCTTTCAGAGAAAATCACTTTCCTTTGAAAGTGCCTTAAGCTACTTACAAGCATTCACCAGAAACTCACATGCGTTTCTCTGAAAGAGAAGCAGTCTGTTCCAACACTTCAATTCACTGAGCGAAGTGAATGGAGTGTTGCTTCACTTTCTAAATGCTGTCCTTTCAGAGAAAATCACTTTCCTTTGAAAGTGCCTTAAGCTACTTGCAAGCATTAGGAAGAAACTCACATGCGTTTCTCTGAAAGAGAAGCAGACTGTTCCAACACTTCAATTCACTGTGCGAAGTGAATGGAGTGTTGCATCACTTTCTAAATGCTGTCCTTTCAGAGAAAATCACTTTCCTTTGAAAGTGCCTTAAGCTACTTACAAGCATTCAACAGAAACTAACATGCATTTCTCTGAAAGAGAAGCAGTCTGTTCCAACACTTCAATTCACTGTGCGAAGTGAATGGAGTGTTGCTTCACTTTCTTAATTATGTCCTTTCAGAGAAAATCACTTTCCTTTGAAAGTGCCTTAAGCAACTTGCAAGCATTCACAAGAAACACTAATGCGTTTATATGAAAGAGAAGCACTCTGTTCCAACACTTCAATTCACTGCACGAAGGGAATGGAGTGTTGCTTCACCTTCAAAATGCTGTCCTTTCAGAGAAAATCACTGTCCTTTGAAAGTGCCTTAAGCTACTTACAAGCATTCACCAGAAACTCACATGCGTTTCTCTGAAAGAGAAGCAGTCTGTTCCAACACTTCAATTCACTGTGCGAAGTGAACGGAGTGTTGCTTCACTTTCTACATGCTGTCCTTTCAGAGAAAATCACTTTCCTTTGAAAGTGCCTTAAGCAACATGCAAGCATTCACAAGAAACTCACATACGTTTCTCTGAAACAGAAGCAGTGTGTTCCAACACTTCAATTCACTGTGCGAAGTGAATGGAGTGTTGCTTCACTTTCTAAATGCTGTCCTTTCAGAGAAAATCACTTTCCTTTGATAGTGCCTTAAGCTACTTACAAGCATTCAACTTAAACTCACATGCATTTCTCTGAAAGAGAAGCAGTCTGTTCCAACACTTCAATTCACTGTGCGAAGTGAATGGAGTGTTGCTTCACTTTCTAAATGCTGTCCTTTCAGAGAAAATCACTTTCCTTTGAAAGTGCCTTAAGCTACTTACAAGCATTCACCGGAAACTCACATGCGTTTCTCTGAAAGAGAAGCAGTCTGTTCCAACACTTCAATTCACTGTGCGAAGTGAATGGAGTGTTGCTTCACTTTCTAAATGCTGTCCTTTCAGAGAAAATCACTTTCCTTTGAAAGTGCCTTAAGCTACTTGCAAGCATTAGGAAGAAACTCACATGCGTTTCTCTGAAAGAAAAGCAGACTGTTCCAACACTTCAATTCACTGTGCGAAGTGAATGGGGTGTTACTTCACTTTCTAAATGCTGTCCTTTCAGAGAAAATCACTTTCCTTTGAAAGTGCCTTAAGCTACTTGCAAGCATTAGGAAGAAACTCACATGCGTTTCTCTGAAAGAGAAGCAGTCTGTTCCAACACTTCAATTCACTGTGTGAAGTGAATGGAGTGTTGCCTCACTTTCTAAATGCTGTCCTTTCAGAGAAAATCACTTTACTTTGAAAGTGCCTTAAGCTACTTACAAGCATTCACCAGAAACTCACATGCGTTTCTCTGAAAGAGAAGCAGTCTGTTCCAACACTTCAATTCAAAGTTCGAAGTGAATGGAGTGTTGCTTCACTTTCTAAATGCTGTCCTTTCAGAGAAAATCACTTTCCTTTGAAAGTGCCTTAAGCTACTTACAAGCATTCAACAGAAACTCACATGCATTTCTCTGAAAGAGAAGCAGTCTGTTCCAACACTTCAATTCACTGTGCGAAGTGAATGGAGTGTTGCTTCACTTTCTAAATTATGTCCTTTCAGAGAAAATCACTTTCCTTTGAAAGTGCCTTAAGCAACTTGCAAGCATTCACAAGAAACACTAATGCGTTTATATGAAAGAGAAGCACTCTGTTCCAACACTTCAATTCACTGCACGAAGGGAATGGAGTGTTGCTTCACTTTCTAAATGCTGTTCTTTCAGAGAAAATCACTGTCCTTTGAAAGTGATTTAAGCTACTTATAAGCATTCACCAGAAACTCACATGCGTTGCTCTGAAAGAGAAGCAGTCTGTTCCAACACTTCAATTCACTGTGCGAAGTGAATGGAGTGTTGCTTCACTTTCTAAATGCTGTCCGTTCAGAGAAAATCACTTTCCTTTGATAGTGCCTTAAGCTACTTGCAAGCATTAGGAAGAAACTCACATGCGTTTCTCTGAAAGAAAAGCAGTCTGTTCCAACACTTCAATTCACTGTGCGAAGTGAATGGAGTGTTGCTTCACTTTCTAAATGCTGTCCTTTCAGAGAAAATCACTTTCCTTTGAAAGTGCCTTAAGCTACTTGCAAGCATTAGGAAGAAACTCACATGCGTTTCTCTGAAAGAGAAGCAGACTGTTCCAACACTTCAATTCCTTGTGCGAAGTGAATGGAGTGTTGCTTCACATTCTAAATGTTGTCCTTTCAGAGAAAATCACTTTCCTTTGAAAGTGCCTTAAGCTACTTGCAAGCATTAGGAAGAAACTCACATGCGTTTCTCTGAAAGAGAAGCAGTCTGTTCCAACACTTCAATTCACTGTGTGAAGTGAATGGAGTGTTGCCTCACTTTCTAAATGCTGTCCTTTCAGAGAAAATCACTTTCCTTTGAAAGTGCATTAAGCTACTTACAAGCATTCACCAGAAACTCACATGCGTTTCTCTGAAAGAGAAGCAGTTTGTTCCAACACTTCAATTCACTGTGCGAAGTGAATGGAGTGTTGCTTCACTTTCTAAATGCTGTCCTTTCAGAGAAAATCACTTTCCTTTGAAAGTGCCTTAAGCTACTTACAAGCATTCAACAGACACTCACATGCATTTCTCTGAAAGAGAAGCAGTCTGTTCCAACACTTCAATTCACTGTGCGAAGTGAATGGAGTGTTGCTTCACTTTCTAAATTATGTCCTTTCAGAGAAAATCACTTTCCTTTGAAAGTGCCTTAAGCAACTTGCAAGCATTCACAAGAAACACTAATGCGTTTATATGAAAGAGACGCAGTCTGTTCCAACACTTCAATTCACTGTGCGAAGTGAATGGAGTGTTGCTTCACTTTCTAAATGCTGTCCTTTCAGAGAAAATCACTGTCCTTTGAAAGTGCCTTAAGCTACTTACAAGCATTCACCAGAAACTCACATCCGTTTCTCTGAAAGAGAAGCAGTCTGTTCCAATACTTCAATTCACTGTGCGAAGTGAATGGAGTGTTGCTTCACTTTCTAAATGCTGTCCTTTCAGAGAAAATCACTTTTCTTTGAAAGTGCCTTAAGCTTCTTACAAGCATTCAACTTAAACTCACATGCATTTCTCTGAAAGAGAAGCAGTCTGTTCCAACAGTTCAATTCACTGTGCGAAGTGAATGGAGTGTTGCTTCACTTTCTAAATGCTGTTCTTTCAGAGAAAATCACTTTCCTTTGAAAGTGCCTTAAGCTACTTACAAGCATTCACCGGAAACTCACATGCGTTTCTCTGAAAGAGAAGCAGTCTGTTCCAACACTTCAATTCACTGTGCGGAGTGAATGGAGTGTTGCTTCACTTTCTAAATGCTGTCCTTTCAGAGAAAATCACTTTCCTTTGAAAGTGCCTTAAGCTACTTGCAAGCATTAGGAAGAAACAAACATGCGTTTCTCTGAAAGAGAAGCAGTCTGTTCCAACACCTCAAGTCACTGTGTGAAGTGAATGGAGTGTTGCCTCACTTTCTAAATGCTGTCCTTTCAGAGAAAATCACTTTCCTTTGAAAGTGCCTTTAACTACTTTCAAGCATTCATAAAAAACTCACATGCGTTTCTCTGAAAGAGAAGCAGTCTGTTCCAACACTTCAATTCACTGTGCGAAATGAATTCAGTGTTGCTTCACTTTCTAAATGCTGTCCTTTCAGAGAAAATCACTTTCCTTTGATAGTGCCTTAAGCTACTTGCAAGCATTAGGAAGAAACTCACATGCGTTTCTCTGAAAGAGAAGCAGTCTGTTGCAACACTTCAATTCTTTGTGCGAAGTGAATGGAGTGTTGCTTCACTTTCTAAATGCTGTCCTTTCAGAGAAAATCACTTTCCTTAGAAAGTGCCTTAAGCTACTTACAAGCATTCACCGGAAACTCACATGCGTTTCTCTGAAAGAGAAGCAGTCTGTTCCAACACTTCAATTCACTGTGCGAAGTGAATGGAGTGTTGCTTCACTTTCTAAATGCTGTCCTTTCAGAGAAAATCACTTTCCTTTGAAAGTGCCTTAAGCTACTTGCAAGCATTAGGAAGAAACTCACATGCGTTTCTCTGAAAGAGAAGCAGACTGTTCCAACACTTCAATTCACTGTGCGAAGTGAATGGAGTATTGCTTCACTTTCCAAATGCTGTCCTTTCAGAGAAAATCACTTTCCTTTGAAAGTGCCTTAAGCTACTTGCAAGCATTAGGAAGAAACTCACATGCGTTTCTCTGAAAGAGAAGCAGTCTGTTCCAACACTTCAATTCACTGTGTGAAGTGAATGGAGTGTTGCCTCACTTTCTAAATGCTGTACTTTCAGAGAAAATCACTTTCCTTTGAAAGTGCCTTAAGCTCCTTACAAGCATTCACCAGAAACTCACATGCGTTTCTCTGAAAGAGAAGCAGTCTGTTCCAACACTTCAATTCAATGTGCGAAGTGAATGGAGTGTTGCTTCACTTTCTAAATGCTGTCCTTTCAGAGAAAATCACTTTCCTTTGAAAGTGCCTTAAGCTACTTACAAGCATTCAACAGAAACTCACATGCATTTCTCTGAAAGAGAAGCAGTCTGTTCCAACACTTCAATTCACTGTGCGAAGTGAATGGAGTGTTGCTTCACTTTCTAAATTATGTCCTTTCAGAGAAAATCACTTTCCTTTGAAAGTGCCTTAAGCAACTTGCAAGCATTCACAAGAAACACTAATGCGTTTATATGAAAGAGAAGCACTCTGTTCCAACACTTCAATTCACTGCACGAAGGGAATGGAGTGTTGCTTCACTTTCTAAATGCTGTCCTTTCAGAGAAAATCACTGTCCTTTGAAATTGCCTTAAGCTACTTGCAAGCAATCATAAAAAACTCACATGCGTTTCTCTGAAAGAGAAGCAGTCTGTTCCAACACTTCAATTCACTGTGCGAAGTGAATGGATTGTTGCTTCACATTCTAAATGCTGTCCTTTCAGAGAAAATCACTTTCCTTTGATAGTGCCTTAAGCTACTTGCAAGCATTAGGAAGAAACTCACATGCGTTTCTCTGAAAGAAAAGCAGTCTGTTCCAACACTTCAATTCACTGTGCGAAGTGAATGCAGTGTTGCTTCAGTTTCTAAATGCTGTCCTTTCAGAGAAAATCACTTTCCTTTGAAAGTGCCTTAAGCTACTTGCAAGCATTAGGAAAAAACTCACATGCGTTTCTCTGAAAGAGAAGCAGAGTGTTCCAACACTTCAATTCACTGTGCGAAGTGAATGGAGTGTTGCTTCACTTTCTAAATGCTGTCCTTTCAGAGAAAATCACTTTCCTTTGAAAGTGCCTTAAGCTACTTGCAAGCATTAGGAAGAAACTCACATGCGTTTCTCTGAAAGAGAAGCAGACTGTTCCAACACTTCAATTCACTGTGCGAAGTGAATGGAGTGTTGCTTCACTTTCTAAATGCTGTCCTTTCAGAGAAAATCACTTTCCTTTGAAAGTGCCTTAAACTACTTTCAAGCATTCATAAAAAACTCACATCCGTTTCTCTGAAAGAGAAGCATTCTGTTCCAACACTTCAATTCACTGTGCAAAGTGAATGGAGTGTTGCCTCACTTTCTAAATTATGTCCTTTCAGAGAAAATCACTTTCCTTTGAAAGTGCCTTAAGCTACTAACAAGCATTCACCAGAAACTCACATGCGTTTCTCTGAAAGAGAAGCAGTCGGTTCCAACACTTCAATTCACTGTGCGAAGTGAATGGAGTGTTGCTTCACTTTCTAAATGCTGTCCTTTCAGAGAAAATCACTTTCCTTTGAAAGTGCCTTAAGCTACTTGCAAGCATTAGGAAGAAACTCACATGCGTTTCTCTGAAAGAGAAGCAGTCTGTTCCAACACTTCAATTCACTGTGTGAAGTGAATGGAGTGTTGCCTCACTTTCTAAATGCTGTACTTTCAGAGAAAATCACTTTCCTTTGAAAGTGCCTTAAGCTCCTTACAAGCATTCACCAGAAACTCACATGCGTTTCTCTGAAAGAGAAGCAGTCTGTTCCAACACTTCAATTCAATGTGCGAAGTGAATGGAGTGTTGCTTCACTTTCTAAATGCTGTCCTTTCAGAGAAAATCACTTTCCTTTGAAAGTGCCTTAAGCTACTTACAAGCATTCAACAGAAACTCACATGCATTTCTCTGAAAGAGAAGCAGTCTGTTCCAACACTTCAATTCACTGTGCGAAGTGAATGGAGTGTTGCTTCACTTTCTAAATTATGTCCTTTCAGAGAAAATCACTTTCCTTTGAAAGTGCCTTAAGCAACTTGCAAGCATTCACAAGAAACACTAATGCGTTTATATGAAAGAGAAGCACTGTGTTCCAACACTTCAATTCACTGCACGAAGGGAATGGAGTGTTGCTTCACTTTCTAAATGCTGTCCTTTCAGAGAAAATCACTGTCCTTTGAAATTGCCTTAAGCTACTTGCAAGCAATCATAAAAAACTCACATGCGTTTCTCTGAAAGAGAAGCAGTCTGTTCCAACACTTCAATTCACTGTGCGAAGTGAATGGAGTGTTGCTTCACATTCTAAATGCTGTCCTTTCAGAGAAAATCACTTTCCTTTGATAGTGCCTTAAGCTACTTGCAAGCATTAGGAAGAAACTCACATGCGTTTCTCTGAAAGAAAAGCAGTCTGTTCCAACACTTCAATTCACTGTGCGAAGTGAATGGAGTGTTGCTTCAGTTTCTAAATGCTGTCCTTTCAGAGAAAATCACTTTCCTTTGAAAGTGCCTTAAGCTACTTGCAAGCATTAGGAAAAAACTCACATGCGTTTCTCTGAAAGAGAAGCAGACTGTTCCAACACTTCAATTCACTGTGCGAAGTGAATGGAGTGTTGCTTCACTTTCTAAATGCTGTCCTTTCAGAGAAAATCACTTTCCTTTGAAAGTGCCTTAAGCTTCTTGCAAGCATTAGGAAGAAACTCACATGCGTTTCTCTGAAAGAGAAGCAGACTGTTCCAACACTTCAATTCACTGTGCGAAGTGAATGGAGTGTTGCCTCACTTTCTAAATGCTGTCCTTTCAGAGAAAATCACTTTCCTTTGAAAGTGCCTTAAGCAACTTGCAAGTATTCACAAGAAACTCACATACGTTTCTCTGAAAGAGAAGCAGTCTGTTCCAACACTTCAATTCACTGTGCGAAGTGAATGGAGTGTTGCTTCACTTTCTAAATGCTGTCCTTTCAGAGAAAATCACTTTCCTTTGAAAGTGCCTTAAGCTACTTACAAGCATTCACCAGAAACTCACATGCGTTTCTCTGAAAGAGAAGCAGTCTGTTCCAACACTTCAATTCACTGTGCGAAGTGAATGGAGTGTTGCTTCACTTTCTAAATGCTGTCCTTTCAGAGAAAATCACTTTCCTTTGAAAGTGCCTGAAGCTACTTACAAGCATTCACCAGAAACTCACATCCGTTTCTCTGAAAGAGAAGCAGTCTGTTCCAATACTTCAATTCACTCTGCGAAGTGAATGGAGTGTTGCTTCACTTTCTAAATGCTGTCCTTTCAGAGAAAATCACTTTCCTTTGAAAGTGCCTTAAGCTACTTACAAGCATTCACAAGAAACTCACATGCGTTTCTCTGAAAGAGAAGCAGTCTGTTCCAACACTTCAATTCACTGTGCGAAGTGAATGGAGTGTTGCTTCACTTTCTAAATGCTGTCCTTTCAGAGAAAATCACTTTCCTTTGAAAGTGCCTTAAGCTACTTACAAGCATTCACCGGAAACTCACATGCGTTTCTCTGAAAGAGAAGCAGTCTGTTCCAACACTTCAATTCACTGTGCGAAGTGAATGGAGTGTTGCTTCAGTTTCTAAATGCTGTCCTTTCAGAGAAAATCACTTTCATTTGAAAGTGCCTTAAGCTACTTGCAAGCATTAGGAAGAAACTCACATGCGATTCTCTGAAAGAGGAGCAGACTGTTCCAACACTTCAATTCACTGTGCGAAGTGAATGGAGTGTTGCTTCACTTTCTAAATGCTGTACTTTCAGAGAAAATCACTTTCCTTTGAAAGTGCATTAAGCTATTTGCAAGCATTAGGAAGAAACTCACATGCGTTTCTCTGAAAGAGAAGCAGTCTGTTCCAACACTTCAAGTCACTGTGTGAAGTGAATGGAGTGTTGCCTCACTTTCTAAATGCTGTCCTTTCAGAGAAAATCACTTTCCTTTGAAAGTGCCTTTAACTACTTTCAAGCATTCATAAAAAACTCACATGCGTTTCTCTGAAAGAGAAGCAGTCTGTTCCAACACTTCAATTCACTGTGCGAAGTGAATGGAGTGTTGCTTCACTTTCTAAATGCTGTCCTTTCAGAGAAAATCACTTTCCTTTGAAAGTGCCTTAAGCTACTTACAAGCTTTAGGAAGAAACTCACATGCGTTTCTCTGAAAGAGAAGCAGTCTGTTCCAACACTTCAATTCACTGTGCGAAGTGAATGGAGTGTTGCTTCACTTTCTAAATGCTGTCCTTTCAGAGAAAATCACTTTCCTTTGAAAGTGCCTTAAGCTACTTGCAAGCATTAGGAAGAAACTCACATGCGTTTCTCTGAAAGAGAAGCAGACTGTTCCAACACTTCAATTCACTGTGCGAAGTGAATGGAGTGTTGCTTCACTTTCTAAATTATGTCCTTTCAGAGAAAATCACTTTCCTTTGAAAGTGCCTTTAACTACTTTCAAGCATTCATAAAAAACTCACATCCGTTTCTCTGAAAGAGAAGCATTCTGTTCCAACACATCAATTCACTGTGCAAAGTGAATGGAGTGTTGCTTCACTTTCTAAATTATGTCCTTTCAGAGAAAATCACTTTCCTTTGAAAGTGCCTTAAGCTACGAACAAGCATTCACCAGAAACTCACATGCGTTTCTCTGAAAGAGAAGCAGTCTGTTCCAACACTTCAATTCACTGTGCGAAGTGAATGGAGTGTTGCTTCACTTTCTAAATGCTGTCCTTTCAGGAGCATCACTTTCCTTTGAAAGTGCCTTAAGCTACTTGCAAGCATTAGGAAGAAACTCACATGTGTTTCTCTGAAAGAGAAGCAGTCTGTTCCAATACTTCAATTCACTCTGCGAAGTGAATGGAGTGTTGCTTCACTTTCTAAATGCTGTCCTTTCAGAGAAAATCACTTTCCTTTGAAAGTGCCTTAAGCTACTTACAAGCATTCACAAGAAACTCACATGCGTTTCTCTGAAAGAGAAGCAGTCTGTTCCAACACTTCAATTCACTGTGCGAAGTGAATGGAGTGTTGCTTCACTTTCTAAATGCTGTCCTTTCAGAGAAAATCACTTTCCTTTGAAAGTGCCTTAAGCTACTTACAAGCATTCACCGGAAACTCACATGCGTTTCTCTGAAAGAGAAGCAGTCTGTTCCAACACTTCAATTCACTGTGCGAAGTGAATGGAGTGTTGCTTCAGTTTCTAAATGCTGTCCTTTCAGAGAAAATCACTTTCATTTGAAAGTGCCTTAAGCTACTTGCAAGCATTAGGAAGAAACTCACATGCGATTCTCTGAAAGAGGAGCAGACTGTTCCAACACTTCAATTCACTGTGCGAAGTGAATGGAGTGTTGCTTCACTTTCTAAATGCTGTACTTTCAGAGAAAATCACTTTCCTTTGAAAGTGCATTAAGCTATTTGCAAGCATTAGGAAGAAACTCACATGCGTTTCTCTGAAAGAGAAGCAGTCTGTTCCAACACTTCAAGTCACTGTGTGAAGTGAATGGAGTGTTGCCTCACTTTCTAAATGCTGTCCTTTCAGAGAAAATCACTTTCCTTTGAAAGTGCCTTTAACTACTTTCAAGCATTCATAAAAAACTCACATGCGTTTCTCTGAAAGAGAAGCAGTCTGTTCCAACACTTCAATTCACTGTGCGAAGTGAATGGAGTGTTGCTTCACTTTCTAAATGCTGTCCTTTCAGAGAAAATCACTTTCCTTTGAAAGTGCCTTAAGCTACTTGCAAGCATTAGGAAGAAACTCACATGCGTTTCTCTGAAAGAGAAGCAGTCTGTTCCAACACTTCAATTCACTGTGCGAAGTGAATGGAGTGTTGCTTCACTTTCTAAATGCTGTCCTTTCAGAGAAAATCACTTTCCTTTGAAAGTGCCTTAAGCTACTTGCAAGCATTAGGAAGAAACTCACATGCGTTTCTCTGAAAGAGAAGCAGACTGTTCCAACACTTCAATTCACTGTGCGAAGTGAATGGAGTGTTGCTTCACTTTCTAAATTATGTCCTTTCAGAGAAAATCACTTTCCTTTGAAAGTGCCTTTAACTACTTTCAAGCATTCATAAAAAACTCACATCCGTTTCTCTGAAAGAGAAGCATTCTGTTCCAACACATCAATTCACTGTGCAAAGTGAATGGAGTGTTGCTTCACTTTCTAAATTATGTCCTTTCAGAGAAAATCACTTTCCTTTGAAAGTGCCTTAAGCTACGAACAAGCATTCACCAGAAACTCACATGCGTTTCTCTGAAAGAGAAGCAGTCTGTTCCAACACTTCAATTCACTGTGCGAAGTGAATGGAGTGTTGCTTCACTTTCTAAATGCTGTCCTTTCAGGAGCATCACTTTCCTTTGAAAGTGCCTTAAGCTACTTGCAAGCATTAGGAAGAAACTCACATGTGTTTCTCTGAAAGAGAAGCAGTCTGTTCCAACACTTCAATTCACTGTGCGAAGTGAATGGAGTGTTGCCTCACTTTCTAAATGCTGTCCTTTCAGAGAAAATCACTTTCCTTTGAAAGTGCCTTAAGCAACTTGCAAGTATTCACAAGAAACTCACATGCGTTTCTCTGAAAGAGAAGCAGTCTGTTCCAACACTTCAATTCACTGTGCGAAGTGAATGGAGTGTTGCTTCACTTTCTAAATGCTGTCCTTTCAGAGAAAATCACTTTCCTTTGAAAGTGCCTTAAGCTACTTACAAGCATTCAACAGAAACTCACATGCATTTCTCTGAAAGAGAAGCAGTCTGTTCCAACACTTCAATTCACTGTGCGAAGTGAATGGAGTGTTGCTTCACTTTCTAAATTATGTCCTTTCAGAGAAAATCACTTTCCTTTGAAAGTGCCTTAAGCAACTTGCAAGCATTCACAAGAAACACTAATGCGTTTATATGAAAGAGAAGCACTCTGTTCCAACACTTCAATTCACTGCACGAAGGGAATGGAGTGTTGCTTCACTTTCTAAATGCTGTCCTTTCAGAGAAAATCACTGTCCTTTGAAATTGCCTTAAGCTACTTGCAAGCAATCATAAAAAACTCACATGCGTTTCTCTGAAAGAGAAGCAGTCTGTTCCAACACTTCAATTCACTGTGCGAAGTGAATGGAGTGTTGCTTCACATTCTAAATGCTGTCCTTTCAGAGAAAATCACTTTCCTTTGATAGTGCCTTAAGCTACTTGCAAGCATTAGGAAGAAACTCACATGCGTTTCTCTGAAAGAAAAGCAGTCTGTTCCAACACTTCAATTCACTGTGCGAAGTGAATGGAGTGTTGCTTCAGTTTCTAAATGCTGTCCTTTCAGAGAAAATCACTTTCCTTTGAAAGTGCCTTAAGCTACTTGCAAGCATTAGGAAAAAACTCACATGCGTTTCTCTGAAAGAGAAGCAGACTGTTCCAACACTTCAATTCACTGTGCGAAGTGAATGGAGTGTTGCTTCACTTTCTAAATGCTGTCCTTTCAGAGAAAATCACTTTCCTTTGAAAGTGCCTTAAGCTTCTTGCAAGCATTAGGAAGAAACTCACATGCGTTTCTCTGAAAGAGAAGCAGACTGTTCCAACACTTCAATTCACTGTGCGAAGTGAATGGAGTGTTGCCTCACTTTCTAAATGCTGTCCTTTCAGAGAAAATCACTTTCCTTTGAAAGTGCCTTAAGCAACTTGCAAGTATTCACAAGAAACTCACATACGTTTCTCTGAAAGAGAAGCAGTCTGTTCCAACACTTCAATTCACTGTGCGAAGTGAATGGAGTGTTGCTTCACTTTCTAAATGCTGTCCTTTCAGAGAAAATCACTTTCCTTTGAAAGTGCCTTAAGCTACTTACAAGCATTCACCAGAAACTCACATGCGTTTCTCTGAAAGAGAAGCAGTCTGTTCCAACACTTCAATTCACTGTGCGAAGTGAATGGAGTGTTGCTTCACTTTCTAAATGCTGTCCTTTCAGAGAAAATCACTTTCCTTTGAAAGTGCCTGAAGCTACTTACAAGCATTCACCAGAAACTCACATCCGTTTCTCTGAAAGAGAAGCAGTCTGTTCCAATACTTCAATTCACTCTGCGAAGTGAATGGAGTGTTGCTTCACTTTCTAAATGCTGTCCTTTCAGAGAAAATCACTTTCCTTTGAAAGTGCCTTAAGCTACTTACAAGCATTCACAAGAAACTCACATGCGTTTCTCTGAAAGAGAAGCAGTCTGTTCCAACACTTCAATTCACTGTGCGAAGTGAATGGAGTGTTGCTTCACTTTCTAAATGCTGTCCTTTCAGAGAAAATCACTTTCCTTTGAAAGTGCCTTAAGCTACTTACAAGCATTCACCGGAAACTCACATGCGTTTCTCTGAAAGAGAAGCAGTCTGTTCCAACACTTCAATTCACTGTGCGAAGTGAATGGAGTGTTGCTTCAGTTTCTAAATGCTGTCCTTTCAGAGAAAATCACTTTCCTTTGAAAGTGCCTTAAGCTACTTGCAAGCATTAGGAAGAAACTCACATGCGATTCTCTGAAAGAGGAGCAGACTGTTCCAACACTTCAATTCACTGTGCGAAGTGAATGGAGTGTTGCTTCACTTTCTAAATGCTGTACTTTCAGAGAAAATCACTTTCCTTTGAAAGTGCATTAAGCTATTTGCAAGCATTAGGAAGAAACTCACATGCGTTTCTCTGAAAGAGAAGCAGTCTGTTCCAACACTTCAAGTCACTGTGTGAAGTGAATGGAGTGTTGCCTCACTTTCTAAATGCTGTCCTTTCAGAGAAAATCACTTTCCTTTGAAAGTGCCTTTAACTACTTTCAAGCATTCATAAAAAACTCACATGCGTTTCTCTGAAAGAGAAGCAGTCTGTTCCAACACTTCAATTCACTGTGCGAAGTGAATGGAGTGTTGCTTCACTTTCTAAATGCTGTCCTTTCAGAGAAAATCACTTTCCTTTGAAAGTGCCTTAAGCTACTTGCAAGCATTAGGAAGAAACTCACATGCATTTCTCTGAAAGAGAAGCAGTCTGTTCCAACACTTCAATTCACTGTGCGAAGTGAATGGAGTGTTGCTTCACTTTCTAAATGCTGTCCTTTCAGAGAAAATCACTTTCCTTTGAAAGTGCCTTAAGCTACTTGCAAGCATTAGGAAGAAACTCACATGCGTTTCTCTGAAAGAGAAGCAGACTGTTCCAACACTTCAATTCACTGTGCGAAGTGAATGGAGTGTTGCTTCACTTTCTAAATTATGTCCTTTCAGAGAAAATCACTTTCCTTTGAAAGTGCCTTTAACTACTTTCAAGCATTCATAAAAAACTCACATCCGTTTCTCTGAAAGAGAAGCATTCTGTTCCAACACATCAATTCACTGTGCAAAGTGAATGGAGTGTTGCTTCACTTTCTAAATTATGTCCTTTCAGAGAAAATCACTTTCCTTTGAAAGTGCCTTAAGCTACGAACAAGCATTCACCAGAAACTCACATGCGTTTCTCTGAAAGAGAAGCAGTCTGTTCCAACACTTCAATTCACTGTGCGAAGTGAATGGAGTGTTGCTTCACTTTCTAAATGCTGTCCTTTCAGGAGCATCACTTTCCTTTGAAAGTGCCTTAAGCTACTTGCAAGCATTAGGAAGAAACTCACATGTGTTTCTCTGAAAGAGAAGCAGTCTGTTCCAACACTTCAATTCACTGTGCGAAGTGAATGGAGTGTTGCCTCACTTTCTAAATGCTGTCCTTTCAGAGAAAATCACTTTCCTTTGAAAGTGCCTTAAGCAACTTGCAAGTATTCACAAGAAACTCACATACGTTTCTCTGAAAGAGAAGCAGTCTGTTCCAACACTTCAATTCACTGTGCGAAGTGAATGGAGTGTTGCTTCACTTTCTAAATGCTGTCCTTTCAGAGAAAATCACTTTCCTTAGAAAGTGCCTTAAGCTACTTACAAGCATTCACCGGAAACTCACATGCGTTTCTCTGAAAGAGAAGCAGTCTGTTCCAACACTTCAATTCACTGTGCGAAGTGAATGGAGTGTTGCTTCACTTTCTAAATGCTGTCCTTTCAGAGAAAATCACTTTCCTTTGAAAGTGCCTTAAGCTACTTGCAAGCATTAGGAAGAAACTCACATGCGTTTCTCTGAAAGAGAAGCAGACTGTTCCAACACTTCAGTTCACTGTTCGAAGTGAATGGAGTGTTGCTTCACTTTCTAAATGCTGTCCTTTCAGAGAAAATCACTTTCCTTTGAAAGTGCCTTAAGCTACTTGCAAGCATTAGGAAGAAACTCACATGCGTTTCTCTGAAAGAGAAGCAGTCTGTTCCAACACTTCAATTCACTGTGTGAAGTGAATGGAGTGTTGCCTCACTTTCTAAATGCTGTACTTTCAGAGAAAATCACTTTCCTTTGAAAGTGCCTTAAGCTCCTTACAAGCATTCACCAAAACTCACATGCGTTTCTCTGAAAGAGAAGCAGTCTGTTCCAACATTTCAATTCAATGTGCGAAGTGAATGGAGTGTTGCTTCACTTTCTAAATGCTGTCCTTTCAGAGAAAATCACTTTCCTTTGAAAGTGCCTTAAGCTACTTACAAGCATTCAACAGAAACTCACATGCATTTCTCTGAAAGAGAAGCAGTCTGTTCCAACACTTCAATTCACTGTGCGAAGTGAATGGAGTGTTGCTTCACTTTCTAAATTATGTCCTTTCAGAGAAAATCACTTTCCTTTGAAAGTGCCTTAAGCAACTTGCAAGCATTCACAAGAAACACTAATGCGTTTATATGAAAGAGAAGCACTCTGTTCCAACACTTCAATTCACTGCACGAAGGGAATGGAGTGTTGCTTCACTTTCTAAATGCTGTCCTTTCAGAGAAAATCACTGTCCTTTGAAATTGCCTTAAGCTACTTGCAAGCAATCATAAAAAACTCACATGTGTTTCTCTGAAAGAGAAGCAGTCTGTTCCAACACTTCAATTCACTGTGCGAAGTGAATGGAGTGTTGCTTCACATTCTAAATGCTGTCCTTCAGAGAAAATCACTTTCCTTTGATAATGCCTTAAGCTACTTGCAAGCATTAGGAAGAAACTCACATGCGTTTCTCTGAAAGAAAAGCAGTCTGTTCCAACACTTCAATTCACTGTGCGAAGTGAATGGAGTGTTGCTTCAGTTTCTAAATGCTGTCCTTTCAGAGAAAATCACTTTCCTTTGAAAGTGCCTTAAGCTACTTGCAAGCATTAGGAAAAAACTCACATGCGTTTCTCTGAAAGAGAAGCAGACTGTTCCAACACTTCAATTCACTGTGCGAAGTGAATGGAGTGTTGCTTCACTTTCTAAATGCTGTCCTTTCAGAGAAAATCACTTTCCTTTGAAAGTGCCTTAAGCTACTTGCAAGCATTAGGAAGAAACTCACATGCGTTTCTCTGAAAGAGAAGCAGACTGTTCCAACACTTCAATTCACTGTGCGAAGTGAATGGAGTGTTGCTTCACTTTCTAAATGCTGTCCTTTCAGAGAAAATCACTTTCCTTTGAAAGTGCCTTAAACTACTTTCAAGCATTCATAAAAAACTCACATCCGTTTCTCTGAAAGACAAGCATTCTGTTCCAACACTTCAATTCACTGTGCAAAGTGAATGGAGTGTTGCTTCACTTTCTAAATTATGTCCTTTCAGAGAAAATCACTTTCCTTTGAAAGTGCCTTAAGCTACTAACAAGCATTCACCAGAAACTCACATGCGTTTCTCTGAAAGAGAAGCAGTCGGTTCCAACACTTCAATTCACTGTGCGAAGTGAATGGAGTGTTGCTTCACTTTCTAAATGCTGTCCTTTCAGGAAAATCACTTTCCTTTGAAAGTGCCTTAAGCTACTTGCAAGCATTAGGAAGAAACTCACATGTGTTTCTCTGAAAGAGAAGCAGTCTGTTCCAACACTTCAATTCACTGTGCGAAGTGAATGGAGTGTTGCCTCACTTTCTAAATGCTGTCCTTTCAGAGAAAATCACTTTCCTTTGAAAGTGCCTTAAGCAACTTGCAAGTATTCACAAGAAACTCACATACGTTTCTCTGAAAGAGAAGCAGTCTGTTCCAACACTTCAATTCACTGTGCGAAGTGAATGGAGTGTTGCTTCACTTTCTAAATGCTGTCCTTTCAGAGAAAATCACTTTCCTTTGAAAGTGCCTTAAGCTACTTACAAGCATTCACCAGAAACTCACATGCGTTTCTCTGAAAGAGAAGCAGTCTGTTCCAACACTTCAATTCACTGTGCGAAGTGAATGGAGTGTTGCTTCACTTTCTAAATGCTGTCCTTTCAGAGAAAATCACTTTCCTTTGAAAGTGCCTGAAGCTACTTACAAGCATTCACCAGAAACTCACATGCGTTTCTCTGAAAGAGAAGCAGTCTGTTCCAATACTTCAATTCACTCTGCGAAGTGAATGGAGTGTTGCTTCAGTTTCGAAATGCTGTCCTTTCAGAGAAAATCACTTTCCTTTGAAAGTGCCTTAAGCTACTTACAAGCATTCACAAGAAACTCACATGCGTTTCTCTGAAAGAGAAGCAGTCTGTTCCAACACTTCAATTCACTGTGCGAAGTGAATGGAGTGTTGCTTCACTTTCTAAATGCTGTCCTTTCAGAGAAAATCACTTTCCTTTGAAAGTGCCTTAAGCTACTTACAAGCATTCACCGGAAACTCACATGCGTTTCTCTGAAAGAGAAGCAGTCTGTTCCAACACTTCAATTCACTGTGCGAAGTGAATGGAGTGTTGCTTCAGTTTCGAAATGCTGTCCTTTCAGAGAAAATCACTTTCCTTTGAAAGTGCCTTAAGCTACTTGCAAGCATTAGGAAGAAACTCACATGCGATTCTCTGAAAGAGGAGCAGACTGTTCCAACATTTCAATTCACTGTGCGAAGTGAATGGAGTGTTGCTTCACTTTCTAAATGCTGTACTTTCAGAGAAAATCACTTTCCTTTGAAAGTGCATTAAGCTATTTGCAAGCATTAGGAAGAAACTCACATGCGTTTCTCTGAAAGAGAAGCAGTCTGTTCCAACACTTCAAGTCACTGTGTGAAGTGAATGGAGTGTTCCCTCACTTTCTAAATGCTGTCCTTTCAGAGAAAATCACTTTCCTTTGAAAGTGCCTTTAACTACTTTCAAGCATTCATAAAAAACTCACATGCGTTTCTCTGAAAGAGAAGCAGTCTGTTCCAACACTTCAATTCACTGTGCGAAGTGAATGGAGTTTTGCTTCACTTTCTAAATGCTGTCCTTTCAGAGAAAATCACTTTCCTTTGAAAGTGCCTTAAGCTACTTGCAAGCATTAGGAAGAAACTCACATGCGTTTCTCTGAAAGAGAAGCAGACTGTTCCAACACTTCAATTCACTGTGCGAAGTGAATGGAGTGTTGCTTCACTTTCTAAATGCTGTCCTTTCAGAGAAAATCACTTTCCTTTGAAAGTGCCTTAAGCTACTTGCAAGCATTAGGAAGAAACTCACATGCGTTTCTCTGAAAGAGAAGCAGACTGTTCCAACACTTCAATTCACTGTGCGAAGTGAATGGAGTGTTGCTTCACTTTCTAAATGCTGTCCTTTCAGAGAAAATCACTTTCCTTTGAAAGTGCCTTAAACTACTTTCAAGCATTCATAAAAAACTCACATCCGTTTCTCTGAAAGAGAAGCATTCTGTTCCAACACTTCAATTCACTGTGCAAAGTGAATGGAGTGTTGCTTCACTTTCTAAATTATGTCCTTTCAGAGAAAATCACTTTCCTTTGAAAGTGCCTTAAGCTACGAACAAGCATTCACCAGAAACTCACATGCGTTTCTCTGAAAGAGAAGCAGTCTGTTCCAACACTTCAATTCACTGTGCGAAGTGAATGGAGTGTTGCTTCACTTTCTAAATGCTGTCCTTTCAGGAGCATCACTTTCCTTTGAAAGTGCCTTAAGCTACTTGCAAGCATTAGGAAGAAACTCACATGTGTTTCTCTGAAAGAGAAGCAGTCTGTTCCAACACTTCAATTCACTGTGCGAAGTGAATGGAGTGTTGCCTCACTTTCTAAATGCTGTCCTTTCAGAGAAAATCACTTTCCTTTGAAAGTGCCTTAAGCAACTTGCAAGTATTCACAAGAAACTCACATACGTTTCTCTGAAAGAGAAGCAGTCTGTTCCAACACTTCAATTAGCTGTGCGAAGTGAATGGAGTGTCGCTTCACTTTCTAAATGCTGTCCTTTCAGAGAAAATCACTTTCCTTTGATAGTGCCTTAAGCTACTTGCAAGCATTAGGAAGAAACTCACATGCGTTTCTCTGAAAGAGAAGCAGTCTGTTCCAACACTTCAATTCACTGTGTGAAGTGAATAGAGTGTTGCCTCACGTTCTAAATGCTGTCCTTTCAGAGAAAATCACTTTCCTTTGAAAGTGCCTTAAGCTACTTACAAGCATTCACCAGAAACTCACATGCGTTTCTCTGAAAGAGAAGCAGTCTGTTCCAACACTTCAATTCACTGTGCGAAGTGAATGGAGTGTTGCTTCACTTTCTAAATGCTGTCCTTTCAGAGAAAATCACTTTCCTTTGAAAGTGCCTTAAACGACTTTCAAGCATTCACAAAAAACTCACATGCGTTTCTCTTAAAGAGAAGCAGTCTGTTCCAACACTTCAATTCACTGTGCGAAGTGAATGGAGTGTTGCTTCAGTTTCTAAATGCTGTCCTTTCAGAGAAAATCACTTTCCTTTGAAAGTGCCTTAAGCAACTTGCAAGCATTCACAAGAAACACTAATGCGTTTATATGAAAGAGAAGCACTCTGCTCCAACACTTCAATTCACAGCACGAAGGGAATGGAGTGTTGCTCCACTTTCTAAATGCTGTCCTTTCAGAGAAAATCACTTTCCTTTGAAAGTGCCTTAAGCTACTTACAAGCATTCACCAGAAACCCACTTGTGTTTCTCTGAAAGAGAAGCAGTCTGGTCCAACACTTCAATTCACTGTGCGAAGTGAATGGAGTGTTGCTTCACTTTCTAAATGCTGTCCTTTCAGAGAAATTCACTTTCCTTTGAAAGTACCTTAAGCTACTTGCAGGCATTAGGAATAAACTCACATGCGTTTCTCTGAAAGAGAAGCAGTCTGTTCCAACACTTCAATTCACTGTGCGAAGTGAATGGAGTGTTGCTTCACTTTCTAAATGCTGTCCTTTCAGAGAAAATCACTTTCCTTTGAAAGTGCCTTAAGCTACTTACAAGCATTCAACAGAAACTCACATGCATTCCTCTGAAAGAGAAGCAGTCTGTTCCAACCGATCAATTCTCTGTGCGAAGTGAATGGAGTGTTGCTTCACTTTCTAAATTATGTCCTTTCAGAGAAAATCACTTTCCTTTGAAAGTGCCTTAAGCTACTTACAAGCATTCAACAGAAACTCACATGCATTTCTCTGAAAAAGAAGCATTCTGTTACAACACTTCAATTCTCTGTGCGAAGTGAATGGAGTGTTGCTTCACTTTCTAAATGTTGTCCTTTCAGAGAAAATCACTTTCCTTTGAAAGTGCCTTAAGCTACTTACAAGCATTCACCGGAAACTCACATGCGTTTCTCTGAAAGAGAAGCAGTCTGTTCCAACACTTCAATTCACTGTGCGAAGTGAATGGAGTGTTGCTTCACTTTCTAAATGCTGTCCTTTCAGAGAAAATCACTTTCCTTTGAAAGTGCCTTAAGCTACTTGCAAGCATTAAGAAGAAACTCACATGCGTTTCTCTGAAAGAGAAGCAGTCTGTTCCAACACTTCAATTCTCTGTGCGAAGTGAATGGAGTGTTGCTTCACTTTCTAAATGCTGTCCTTCCAGAGAAAATCACTTTCCTTTGAAATGCCCTATGCTACTTGCAAGCATTAGGAAGAAACTCACATGCGTTTCTCTGAAAGAGAAGCAGTCTGTTCCAACACTTCAATTCACTGTGTGAAGTGAATGGAGTGTTGCCTCACTTTCTAAATGCTGTCCTTTCAGAGAAAATCACTTTCCTTTGAAAATGCCTTAAGCTCCTTACAAGCATTCAACAGAAACTCACATGCGTTTCTCTGAAAGAGAAGCAGTCTGTTTCAACACTTCAATTCACTGTGCGAAGTGAATGGAGTGTTGCTTCACTATCTAAATGCTGTCCTTTCAGAGAAAATCACTTTCCTTTGAAAGTGCCTTAAGCTACTTGCAAGCATTCCCAAGAAACACTAATGCGTTTCTATGAAAGAGAAGCAGTCTGCTCCAACACTTCAATTCACTGTGCGAAGTGAATGGAGTGTTGCTTCACTTTCTAAATGCTGTCCTTTCAGAGAAAATTACTTTCCTTTGAAAGTGCTTTAAGCTACTTTCAAGCATTCAACAGAAACTCACATGAATTTCCTGAAAGAGAAGCAGTCTGTTCCAACACTTCAATTCACTGTGCGAAGTGAATGGATTGCTGCCTCACTTTCTAAATGCTGTCCTTTCAGAGAAAATCACTTTCCTTTGAAAGTGCCTTAAGCAACTTGCAAGAATTCACAAGAAACTCACATGCGTTTCTCTGAAAGAGAAGCAGTCTGTTCCAACACTTCAATTCACTGTGCGAAGTGAATGGAGTGTTGCTTCACTATCTAAATGCTGTCCTTTCAGAGAAAATCACTTTCCTTTGAGAGTGCCTTAAGCTACTTGCAAGCATTCCCAAGAAACACTAATGTGTTTCTATGAAAGAGAAGCAGTCTGTTCCAACACTTCAATTCATTGCGCGAAGGGAATGGAGTGTTGCTTTACTTTCTAAATGCTGTCCTTTCATAGAAAATCACTTTCCTTTGAAAGAGCCTTAAGCTACTTACAAGCATTCAACAGAAACTCACATGCATTTCTCTGAAAGAGAAGCAGTCTGTTCCAACACGTCAATTCACTGTACAAAGTGAATTGAGTGTTGCTTCACTTTCTAAATGCTGTCCTTTCAGAGAAAATCACTTTCCTTTGAAAGTGCCTTAAGCAATTTGCAAGCATTCACAAGAAACACTAATGCGTTTTTATGAAAGAGAAGCACTCTGTTCCAAGACTTCAATTCACTGCACGAAGGGAATGGAGTGTTGCTTCACTTTCTAAATGCTGTTCTTTCAGAGAAAATCACTTTCCTTTGAAAGTGCCTTAAGCTACTTACAAGCATTCACCAGAAACTCACATGCGTTTCTCTGAAAGAGAAGCAGTCTGTTCCAACACTTCAATTCACTGTGCAAAGTGAATGGAGTGTTGCTTCACTTTCTAAATGCTGTCCTTTCAGAGATAATCACTTTCCTTTGAAAGTGCCTTAAGATACTTGCAAGCGTTAGGAAGAAACTCACATGCGTTTCTCTGATAGAGAAGCAGACTATTCCAACATTTCAATTCACTGTGCGAAGTGAATGGAGTGATGCTTCACTTTCTAAATGCTGTCCTTTCAGAGAAAATCACTTTCCTTTGAAAGTGCCTTAAGCTACTTGCAAGCATTAGGAAGAAACTCACATGCGTTTCTCTGAAAGAGAAGCAGTCTGTTCCAACATTTCAATTCACTGTGTGAAGTGAATGGAGTGTTGCCTCACTTTCTAAATGCTGTCCTTTCAGAGAAAATCACTTTCCTTTGAAAGTGCCTTAAGCTACTTACAAGCATTCACCAGAAACTCACATGCGTTTCTCTGAAAGAGAAGCAGTCTGTTCCAACACTTCAATTCAACGTGCGAAGTGAATGGAGTGTTGCTTCACTTTCTAAATGCTGTCCTTTCAGAGAAAATCACTTTCCTTTGTAAGTGCCTTAAGCTACTTACAAGCATTCAACAGAAACTCACATGCATTTCTCTGAAAGAGAAGCAGTCTGTTCCAACACTTCAATTCACTGTGCGAAGTGAATGGAGTGTTGCTTCACTTTCTAAATGCTGTCCTTTCAGAGAAAATCACTTTCCTTTGAAAGCGCCTTAAGCAACTTGCAAGCATTCTCAAGAAACACTAATGCGTTTATATGAAAGAGAAGCACTCTGTTCCAACACTTCAATTCACTGCACGAAGGGAATGGAGTGTTGCTTCACTTTCTAAATGCTGTCCTTTCAGAGAAAATCACTTTCCTTTGAAAGTGCCTTAAGCTACTTACAAGTATTAGGAAGAAACTCACATGCGTTTCTCTGAAAGAGAAGCAGTCTGTTCCAACACTTCAATTCACTGTGCGAAGTGAATGGAGTGTTGCATCACTTTCTAAATTCTGTCCTTTCAGAGAAAATCACTTTCCTTTGAAAGTGCCTTAAACTACTTTCAAGCATTCACAAAAAACTCACATGCGTTTCTCTTAAAGAGAAGCAGTCTGTTCCAACACTTCAATTCACTGTGCGAAGTGAATGGAGTGTTGCTTCAGTTTCTAAATGCTGTCCTTTCAGAGAAAATCACTTTCCTTTGAAAGTGCCTTAAGCGACTTGCAATAATTCACCAGAAACTCTCTTGCGTTTCTCTGAAAGAGAAGCAGTCTGTTCCAACACTTCAATTCACTGTGCGAAGTGAATGGAGTGTTGCTTCAGTTTCTAAATGCTGTCCTTTCAGAGAAAATCACTTTCCTTTGAAAGTGCCTTAAGCTACTTACAAGCATTCACCAGAAACTCACATGCGTTTCTCTGAAAGAGAAGCAGTCTGTTCCAACACTTCAATTCACTGTGCGAAGTGAATGGAGTGTTGCTTCACTTTCTAAATGCTGTCCTTTCAGAGAAAATCACTTTCCTTTGAAAGTGCCTTAAGCTACTTACAAGCATTCACCAGAAACTCACATGCGTTTCTCTGAAAGAGAAGCAGTCTGTTCCAACACTTCAATTCACTGTGCGAAGTGAATGGAGTGTTGCTTCACTTTCTAAATGCTGTCCTTTCAGAGAAAATCACTTTCCTTTGAAAGTGCCTTAAACTACTTACAAGCATTCACCAGAAACTCACATGCGTTTCTCTGAAAGAGAAGCAGTCTGTTCCAACACTTCAATTCACTGTGCGAAGTGAATGGAGTGTTGCTTCACTTTCTAAATGTTGTCCTTTCAGAGAAAATCACTTTCCTTTGAAAGTGCCTTAAGCTACGTGCAAGCATTAGGAAGAAACTCACATGCGTTTCTCTGAAAGAGAAGCAGTCTGTTCCAACACTTCAATTCACAGTGCGAAGTGAATGGAGTGTTGCTTCAGTTTCTAAATGCTGTCCTTTCAGAGAAAATCACTTTCCTTTGAAAGTGCCTTAAGCAACTTGCAAGAATTCACAAGAAACTCACATGCGTTTCTCTGAAAGAGAAGCAGTCTGTTCCAACACTTCAATTCACTGTGCGAAGTGAATGGAGTGTTGCTTCACTATCTAAATGCTGTCCTTTCAGAGAAAATCAATTTCCTTTGAAAGTGCCTTAAGCTACTTCCAAGCATTCCCAAGAAACACTAATGCGTTTCTATGAAAGAGAAGCAGTCTGTTCCAACACTTCAATTCATTGCGCGAAGGGAATGGAGTGTTGCTTTACTTTCTAAATGCTGTCCTTTCATAGAAAATCACTTTCCTTTGAAAGAGCCTTAAGCTACTTACAAGCATTCAACAGAAACTCACATGCATTTCTCTGAAAGAGAAGCAGTCTGTTCCAACACTTCAATTCACTGTACAAAGTGAATTGAGTGTTGCTTCACTTTCTAAATGCTGTCCTTTCAGAGAAAATCACTTTCCTTTGAAAGTGCCTTAAGCAACTTGCAAGCATTCACAAGAAACACTAATGCGTTTCTATGAAAGAGAAGCACTCTGTTCCCACACTTCAATTCACTGCACGAAGGGAATGGAGTGTTGCTTCACTTTCTAAATGCTGTCCTTTCAGAGAAAATCACTTTCCTTTGAAAGTGCCTTAAGCGACTTGCAATAATTCACAAGAAACTCACATGCGTTTCTCTGAAAGAGAAGCAGTCTGTTCCAACACTTCAATTCACTGTGCGAAGTGAATGGAGTGTTGCCTCACTTTCTAAATGCTGTCCTTTCAGAGAAAATCACTTTCCTTTTAAAGTGCCTTAAGCTACTTACAAGCATTCAACAGAAACTCACATGCGTTTCTCTGAAAGAGAAGCAGTCTGTTCCAACACTTCAATTCACTGTGCAAAGTGAATGGAGTGTTGCTTCACTTTCTAAATGCTGTCCTTTCAGAGAAAATCACTTTCCTTTGAAAGTGCCTTAAGCTACTTACAAGCATTCACCAGAAACTCACATGCGTTTCTCTGAAAGAGAAGCAGTCTGTTCCAAAACTTCAATTCACTCTGCGAAGTGAATGGAGTGTTGCTTCACTTTCTCAATTATGTCCTTTCAGAGAAAATCACTTTCCTTTGAAAGTGCCTTAAGCAACTTGCAAGCATTCACAAGAAACACTAATGCATTTATATGAAAGAGAAGCACTCTGTTCCAACACTTCAATTCACTGCACGAAGGGAATGGAGTGTTGCTTCACTTTCTAAATGCTGTCCTTTCAGAGAAAATCACTGTCCTTTGAAAGTGCCTTAAGCTACTTACAAGCATTCACCAGAAACTCACATGCGTTTCTCTGAAAGAGAAGCAGTCGGTTCCAACACTTCAATTCACTGTGCGAAGTGCATGGATTGTTGCTTCACTTTCTAAATGCTGTCCTTTCAGAGAAAATCACTTTCCTTTGAAAGTGCCTTAAGCTACTTGCAAGCATTAGGAAGAAACTCACATGTGTTTCTCTGAAAGAGAAGCAGTCTGTTCCAACACTTCAATTCACTGTGTGAAGTGAATAGAGTGTTGCCTCACGTTCTAAATGCTGTCCTTTCAGAGAAAATCACTTTCCTTTGAAAGTGCCTTAAGCTACTTACAAGCATTCACCAGAAACTCACATGCGTTTCTCTGAAAGAGAAGCAGTCTGTTCTAACACTTCAATTCACTGTGCGAAGTGAATGGAGTTGTGCTTCAGTTTCTAAATGCTGTCCTTTCAGAGAAAATCACTTTCCTTTGAAAGTGCCTTAAGCAATTTGCAAGCATTCACAAGAAACACTAATGCGTTTCTATGAAAGAGAAGCACTCTGTTCCAACACTTCAATTCACTGTACGAAGGGAATTGAGTGTTGCTTCACTTTCTAAATGCTGTCCTTTCAGAGAAAAACACTTTCCTTTGAAAGTGCCTTAAACTACTTTCAAGCATTCACAAAAAACTCACATGCGTTTCTCTGAAAGAGAAGCAGTCTGTTCCAACACTTCAATTCAATGTGCGAAGTGAATGGAGTGTTGCTTCACTTTCTAAATGCTGTCCTTTCAGAGAAAATCACTTTCCTTTGAAAGTGCCTTAAGCTACTTACAAGCATTCACCAGAAACTCACATGCGTTTCTCTGAAAGAGAAGCAGTCTGTTCCAACACTTCAATTCACTGTGCGAAGTGAATGGAGTGTTGCTTCACTTTCTAAATGCTGTCCTTTCAGAGAAAATCACTTTCCTTTTAAAGTGCCTTAAGCTACTTACAAGCATTCACCAGAAACTCACATGTGTTTCTCTGAAAGAGAAGCAGTCTGTTCCAAAACTTCAATTCACTCTGCGAAGTGAATGGAGTGTTGCTTCACTTTCTAAATGCTGTCCTTTCATAGAAAATCACTTTCCTTTGAAAGTGCCTTAAGCTACTTACAAGCATTCAACTTAAACTCACATGAATTTCTCTGAAAGAGAAGCAGTCTGTTCCAACACTTCAATTCACTGTGCGAAGTGAATGGAGTGTTGCTTCACTTTCTAAATGCTGTCCTTTCAGAGAAAATCACTTTCCTTTGAAAGTGCCTTAAGCTACTTACAAGCATTCATCAGAAACGAATGCGTTTCTCTGAAAGAGAAGCAGTCTGTTCCAACACTTCAATTCACTGTGCGAAGTGAATGGAGTGTTGCTTCACTTTCTAAATGCTGTCCTTTCAGAGAAAATCACTTTCCTTTTAAAGTGCCTTAAGCTACTTGCAAGCATTAGGAAGAAACTCACATGCGTTTCTCTGAAAGAGAAGCAGTCTGTTCCAACACTTCAATTCACTGTGTGAAGTGAATGGAGTGTTGCCTCACTTTCTAAATGCTGTCCTTTCAGAGAAAATCACTTTCCTTTGAAAGTGCCTTAAGCTACTTACAAGCATTCACCAGAAACTCACATGCGTTTCTCTGAAAGAGAAGCAGTCTGTTCCAACACTTCAATTCAATGTGCGAAGTGAATGGAGTGTTGCTTCACTTTCTAAATGCTGTCCTTTCAGAGAAAATCACTTTCCTTTGAAAGTGCCTTAAGCTGCTTACAAGCATTCAACAGAAACTCACATGCATTTCTCTGAAAGAGAAGCAGTCTGTTCCAACACTTCAATTCACTGTGCGAAGTGAATGGAGTGTTGCTTCACTTTCTCAATTATGTCCTTTCAGAGAAAATCACTTTCCTTTGAAAGTGCCTTAAGCAACTTGCAAGCATTCACAAGAAACACTAATGCATTTATATGAAAGAGAAGCACTCTGTTCCAACACTTCAATTCACTGCACGAAGGGAATGGAGTGTTGCTTCACTTTCTAAATGCTGTCCTTTCAGAGAAAATCACTGTCCTTTGAAAGTGCCTTAAGCTACTTACAAGCATTCACCAGAAACTCACATGCGTTTCTCTGAAAGAGAAGCAGTCGGTTCCAACACTTCAATTCACTGTGCGAAGTGCATGGATTGTTGCTTCACTTTCTAAATGCTGTCCTTTCAGAGAAAATCACTTTCCTTTGAAAGTGCCTTAAGCTACTTGCAAGCATTAGGAAGAAACTCACATGTGTTTCTCTGAAAGAGAAGCAGTCTGTTCCAACACTTCAATTCACTGTGCGAAGTGAATGGAGTGTTGCTTCACTTTCTAAATGCTGTCCTTTCAGAGAAAATCACTTTCCTTTGATAGTGCCTTAAGCTACTTGAAAGCATTAGGAAGAAACTCACATGCATTTCTCTGAAAGAGAAGCAGTCTGTTCCAACACTTCAATTCACTGTGTGAAGTGAATAGAGTGTTGCCTCACGTTCTAAATGCTGTCCTTTCAGAGAAAATCACTTTCCTTTGAAAGTGCCTTAAGCTACTTACAAGCATTCACCAGAAACTCACATGCGTTTCTCTGAAAGAGAAGCAGTCTGTTCTAACACTTCAATTCACTGTGCGAAGTGAATGGAGTTGTGCTTCAGTTTCTAAATGCTGTCCTTTCAGAGAAAATCACTTTCCTTTGAAAGTGCCTTAAGCAATTTGCAAGCATTCACAAGAAACACTAATGCGTTTCTATGAAAGAGAAGCACTCTGTTCCAACACTTCAATTCACTGTACGAAGGGAATTGAGTGTTGCTTCACTTTCTAAATGCTGTCCTTTCAGAGAAAAACACTTTCCTTTGAAAGTGCCTTAAACTACTTTCAAGCATTCACAAAAAACTCACATGCGTTTCTCTGAAAGAGAAGCAGTCTGTTCCAACACTTCAATTCAATGTGCGAAGTGAATGGAGTGTTGCTTCACTTTCTAAATGCTGTCCTTTCAGAGAAAATCACTTTCCTTTGAAAGTGCCTTAAGCTACTTACAAGCATTCACCAGAAACTCACATGCGTTTCTCTGAAAGAGAAGCAGTCTGTTCCAACACTTCAATTCACTGTGCGAAGTGAATGGAGTGTTGCTTCACTTTCTAAATGCTGTCCTTTCAGAGAAAATCACTTTCCTTTTAAAGTGCCTTAAGCTACTTACAAGCATTCACCAGAAACTCACATGTGTTTCTCTGAAAGAGAAGCAGTCTGTTCCAAAACTTCAATTCACTCTGCGAAGTGAATGGAGTGTTGCTTCACTTTCTAAACGCTGTCCTTTCAGAGAAAATCACTTTCCTTTGAAAGTGCCTTAAGCTACTTGCAAGCATTCAACTTAAACTCACATGAATTTCTCTGAAAGAGAAGCAGTGTGTTCCAACACTTCAATTCACTGTGCGAAGTGAATGGAGTGTTGCTTCACTTTCTAAATGCTGTCCTTTCAGAGAAAATCACTTTCCTTTGAAAGTGCCTTAAGCTACTTACAAGCATTCACCAGAAACTCATGCGTTTCTCTGAAAGAGAAGCAGTCTGTTCCAACACTTCAATTCACTGTGCGAAGTGAATGGAGTGTTGCTTCACTTTCTAAATGCTGTCCTTTCAGAGAAAATCACTTTCCTTTGAAAGTGCCTTAAGCTACTTACAAGCATTCACCAGAAACTCACATGCGTTTCTCTGAAAGAGAAGCAGTCTGTTCCAACACTTCAATTCAATGTGCGAAGTGAATGGAGTGTTGCTTCACTTTCTAAATGCTGTCCTTTCAGAGAAAATCACTTTCCTTTGAAAGTGCCTTAAGCTGCTTACAAGCATTCAACAGAAACTCACATGCATTTCTCTGAAAGAGAAGCAGTCTGTTCCAACACTTCAATTCACTGTGCGAAGTGAATGGAGTGTTGCTTCACTTTTTCAATTATGTCCTTTCAGAGAAAATCACTTTCCTTTGAAAGTGCCTTAAGCAACTTGCAAGCATTCACAAGAAACACTAATGCATTTATATGAAAGAGAAGCACTCTGTTCCAACACTTCAATTCACTGCACGAAGGGAATGGAGTGTTGCTTCACTTTCTAAATGCTGTCCTTTCAGAGAAAATCACTGTCCTTTGAAAGTGCCTTAAGCTACTTACAAGCATTCACCAGAAACTCACATGCGTTTCTCTGAAAGAGAAGCAGTCGGTTCCAACACTTCAATTCACTGTGCGAAGTGCATGGATTGTTGCTTCACTTTCTAAATGCTGTCCTTTCAGAGAAAATCACTTTCCTTTGAAAGTGCCTTAAGCTACTTGCAAGCATTAGGAAGAAACTCACATGTGTTTCTCTGAAAGAGAAGCAGTCTGTTCCAACACTTCAATTCACTGTGCGAAGTGAATGGAGTGTTGCTTCACTTTCTAAATGCTGTCCTTTCAGAGAAAATCACTTTCCTTTGATAGTGCCTTAAGCTACTTGAAAGCATTAGGAAGAAACTCACATGCATTTCTCTGAAAGAGAAGCAGTCTGTTCCAACACTTCAATTCACTGTGTGAAGTGAATAGAGTGTTGCCTCACGTTCTAAATGCTGTCCTTTCAGAGAAAATCACTTTCCTTTGAAAGTGCCTTAAGCTACTTACAAGCATTCACCAGAAACTCACATGCGTTTCTCTGAAAGAGAAGCAGTCTGTTCTAACACTTCAATTCACTGTGCGAAGTGAATGGAGTTGTGCTTCAGTTTCTAAATGCTGTCCTTTCAGAGAAAATCACTTTCCTTTGAAAGTGCCTTAAGCAATTTGCAAGCATTCACAAGAAACACTAATGCGTTTCTATGAAAGAGAAGCACTCTGTTCCAACACTTCAATTCACTGTACGAAGGGAATTGAGTGTTGCTTCACTTTCTAAATGCTGTCCTTTCAGAGAAAAACACTTTCCTTTGAAAGTGCCTTAAACTACTTTCAAGCATTCACAAAAAACTCACATGCGTTTCTCTGAAAGAGAAGCAGTCTGTTCCAACACTTCAATTCAATGTGCGAAGTGAATGGAGTGTTGCTTCACTTTCTAAATGCTGTCCTTTCAGAGAAAATCACTTTCCTTTGAAAGTGCCTTAAGCTACTTACAAGCATTCACCAGAAACTCACATGCGTTTCTCTGAAAGAGAAGCAGTCTGTTCCAACACTTCAATTCACTGTGCGAAGTGAATGGAGTGTTGCTTCACTTTCTAAATGCTGTCCTTTCAGAGAAAATCACTTTCCTTTTAAAGTGCCTTAAGCTACTTACAAGCATTCACCAGAAACTCACATGTGTTTCTCTGAAAGAGAAGCAGTCTGTTCCAAAACTTCAATTCACTCTGCGAAGTGAATGGAGTGTTGCTTCACTTTCTAAACGCTGTCCTTTCAGAGAAAATCACTTTCCTTTGAAAGTGCCTTAAGCTACTTGCAAGCATTCAACTTAAACTCACATGAATTTCTCTGAAAGAGAAGCAGTGTGTTCCAACACTTCAATTCACTGTGCGAAGTGAATGGAGTGTTGCTTCACTTTCTAAATGCTGTCCTTTCAGAGAAAATCACTTTCCTTTGAAAGTGCCTTAAGCTACTTACAAGCATTCACCAGAAACTCATGCGTTTCTCTGAAAGAGAAGCAGTCTGTTCCAACACTTCAATTCACTGTGCGAAGTGAATGGAGTGTTGCTTCACTTTCTAAATGCTGTCCTTTCAGAGAAAATCACTTTCCTTTGAAAGTGCCTTAAGCTACTTACAAGCATTCACCAGAAACTCACATGCGTTTCTCTGAAAGAGAAGCAGTCTGTTCCAACACTTCAATTCAATGTGCGAAGTGAATGGAGTGTTGCTTCACTTTCTAAATGCTGTCCTTTCAGAGAAAATCACTTTCCTTTGAAAGTGCCTTAAGCTGCTTACAAGCATTCAACAGAAACTCACATGCATTTTTCTGAAAGAGAAGCAGTCTTTTCCAACACTTCAATTCACTGTGCGAAGTGAATGGAGTGTTGCTTCACTTTCTAAATTATGTCCTTTCAGAGAAAATCACTTTCCTTTGAAAGTGCCTTAAGATACTTACAAGCATTCACCAGAAACTCACATGCGTTTCTCTGAAAGAGAAGCAGTCTGTTCCAACACTTCAATTCACTGTGCGAAGTGAATGGAGTGTTGCTTCACTTTCTAAATGCTGTCCTTTCAGAGAAAATCACTTTCCTTTGAAAGTGCCTTAAGCTACTTACAAGCATTCAACTTAAACTCACATGAATTTCTCTGAAAGAGAAGCAGTCTGTTCCAACACTTCAATTCACTGTGCGAAGTGAATGGAGTGTTGCTTCACTTTCTAAATGCTGTCCTTTCAGAGAAAATCACTTTCCTTTGAAAGTGCCTTAAGCTACTTACAAGCATTCACCAGAAACTCATGCGTTTCTCTGAAAGAGAAGCAGTCTGTTCCAACACTTCAATTCACTGTGCGAAGTGAATGGAGTGTTGCTTCACTTTCTAAATGCTGTCCTTTCAGAGAAAATCACTTTCCTTTGAAAGTGCCTTAAGCTACTTGCAAGCATTAGGAAGAAACTCACATGCGTTTCTCTGAAAGAGAAGCAGTTTGTTCCAACACTTCAATTCACTGTGTGAAGTGAATGGAGTGTTGCATCACTTTCTAAATTCTGTCCTTTCAGAGAAAATCACTTTCCTTTGAAAGTGCCTTAAGCTACTTACAAGCATTCACCAGAAACTCACATGCGTTTCTCTGAAAGAGAAGCAGTCTGTTCCAACACTTCAATTCAATGTGCGAAGTGAATGGAGTATTGCTTCACTTTCTAAATGCTGTCCTTTCAGAGAAAATCACTTTCCTTTGAAAGTGCCTTAAGCTGCTTACAAGCATTCAACAGAAACTCACATGCATTTCTCTGAAAGAGAAGCAGTCTGTTCCAACACTTCAATTCACTGTGCGAAGTGAATGGAGTGTTGCTTCACTTTCTAAATTATGTCCTTTCAGAGAAAATCACTTTCCTTTGAAAGTGCCTTAAGCAATTTGCAAGCATTCACAAGAAACACTAATGCGTTTATATGAAAGAGAAGCACTCTGTTCCAACACTTCAATTCACTGCACGAAGGGAATGGAGTGTTGCTTCACTTTCTAAATGCTGTCCTTTCAGAGAAAATCACTGTCCTTTGAAAGTGCCTTAAGCTACTTACAAGCATTCACCAGAAACTCATATGCGTTTCTCTGAAAGAGAAGCAGTCGGTTCCAACACTTCAATTCACTGTGCGAAGTGCATGGATTGTTGCTTCACTTTCTAAATGCAGTCCTTTCAGAGAAAATCACTTTCCTTTGAAAGTGCCTTAAGCTACTTACAAGCATTAGGAAGAAACTCACATGCGTTTCTCTGAAAGAGAAGCAGTCTGTTCCAACACTTCAATTCACTGTGCGAAGTGAATGGAGTGTTGCATCACTTTCTAAATTCTGTCCTTTCAGAGAAAATCACTTTCCTTTGAAAGTGCCTTAAACTACTTTCAAGCATTCACAAAAAACTCACATGCGTTTCTCTGAAAGAGAAGCAGTCTGTTCCAACACTTCAATTCACTGTGCGAAGTGAATGGAGTGTTGCTTCAGTTTCTAAATGCTGTCCTTTCAGAGAAAATCACTTTCCTTTGAAAGTGCCTTAAGCTACTTACAAGCATTCACCAGAAACTCACATGCGTTTCTCTGAAAGAGAAGCAGTCTGTTCCAACACTTCAATTCACTCTGCGAAGTGAATGGAGTGTTGCTTCACTTTCTAAATGCTGTCCTTTCAGAGAAAATCACTTTCCTTTGAAAGTGCCTTAAGCTACTTACAAGCATTCAACTTAAACTCACATGAATTTCTCTGAAAGAGAAGCAGTCTGTTCCAACACTTCAATTCACTGTGCGAAGTGAATGGAGTGTTGCTTCACTTTCTAAATGCTGTCCTTTCAGAGAAAATCACTTTCCTTTGAAAGTGCCTTAAGCTACTTACAAGCATTCACCAGAAACTCATGCGTTTCTCTGAAAGAGAAGCAGTCTGTTCCAACACTTCAATTCACTGTGCGAAGTGAATGGAGTGTTGCTTCACTTTCTAAATGCTGTCCTTTCAGAGAAAATCACTTTCCTTTTAAAGTGCCTTAAGCTACTTGCAAGCATTAGGAAGAAACTCACATGCGTTTCTCTGAAAGAGAAGCAGTCTGTTCCAACACTTCAATTCACTGTGTGAAGTGAATGGAGTGTTGCCTCACTTTCTAAATGCTGTCCTTTCAGAGAAAATCACTTTCCTTTGAAAGTGCCTTAAGCTACTTACAAGCATTCACCAGAAACTCACATGCGTTTCTCTGAAAGAGAAGCAGTCTTTTCCAACACTTCAATTCAATGTGCGAAGTGAATGGAGTGTTGCTTCACTTTCTAAATGCTGTCCTTTCAGAGAAAATCACTTTCCTTTGAAAGTGCCTTAAGCTGCTTACAAGCATTCAACAGAAACTCACATGCATTTCTCTGAAAGAGAAACAGTCTGTTCCAACACTTCAATTCACTGTGCGAAGTGAATGGAGTGTTGCTTCACTTTCTAAATTATGTCCTTTCAGAGAAAATCACTTTCCTTTGAAAGTGCCTTAAGCAACTTGCAAGCATTCACAAGAAACACTAATGCGTTTATATGAAAGAGAAGCACTCTGTTCCAACACTTCAATTCACTGCACGAAGGGAATGGAGTGTTGCTTCACTTTCTAAATGCTGTCCTTTCAGAGAAAATCACTGTCCTTTGAAAGTGCCTTAAGGACTTACAAGCATTCACCAGAAACTCACATGCGTTTCTCTGAAAGAGAAGCTGTCGGTTCCAACACTTCAATTCACTGTGTGAAGTGCATGGATTGTTGCTTCACTTTCTAAATGCTGTCCTTTCAGAGAAAATCACTTTCCTTTGAAAGTGCCTTAAGCTACTTGCAAGCATTAGGAAGAAACTCACACGTGTTTCTCTGAAAGAGAAGCAGTCTGTTCCAACACTTCAATTCACTGTGCGAAGTGAATGGAGTGTTGCTTCACTTTCTAAATGCTGTCCTTTCAGAGAAAATCACTTTCCTTTGAAAGTGCCTTAAACTACTTTCAAGCATTCACAAAAAACTCACATGCGTTTCTCTTAAAGAGAAGCAGTCTGTTCCAACACTTCAATTCACTGTGCGAAGTGAACGGAGTGTTGCTTCAGTTTCTAAATGCTGTCCTTTCAGAGAAAATCACTTTCCTTTGAAAGTGCCTTAAGCTACTTGCAAGCATTAGGAAGAAACTCACATGTGTTTCTCTGAAAGAGAAGCAGTCTGTTCCAACACTTCAATTCACTGTGCGAAGTGAATGGAGTGTTGCTTCACTTTCTAAATGCTGTCCTTTCAGAGAAAATCACTTTCCTTTGATAGTGCCTTAAGCTACTTGAAAGCATTAGGAAGAAACTCACATGCATTTCTCTGAAAGAGAAGCAGTCTGTTCCAACACTTCAATTCACTGTGTGAAGTGAATAGAGTGTTGCCTCACGTTCTAAATGCTGTCCTTTCAGAGAAAATCACTTTCCTTTGAAAGTGCCTTAAGCTACTTACAAGCATTCACCAGAAACTCACATGCGTTTCTCTGAAAGAGAAACAGTCTGTTCCAACACTTCAATTCACTGTGCGAAGTGAATGGAGTGTTGCTTCACTTTCTAAATGCTGTCCTTTCAGAGAAAATCACTTTCCTTTGAAAGTGCCTTAAACTACTTTCAAGCATTCACAAAAAACTCACATGCGTTTCTCTTAAAGAGAAGCAGTGTGTTCCAACACTTCAATTCACTGTGCGAAGTGGATGGAGTTGTGCTTCAGTTTCTAAATGCAATTCTTTCAGAGAAAATCACTTTCCTTTGAAAGTGCCTTAAGCAATTTGCAAGCATTCACAAGAAACACTAATGCGTTTCTATGAAAGAGAAGCACTCTGTTCCAACACTTCAATTCACTGCACGAAGGGAATTGAGTGTTGCTTCACTTTCTAAATGCTGTCCTTTCAGAGAAAATCACTTTTCTTTGAAAGTGCCTTAAGCTACTTACAAGCATTAGGAAGAAACTCACATGCGTTTCTCTGAAAGAGAAGCAGTCTGTTCCAACACTTCAATTCATTGTGCGAAGTGAATGGAGTGTTGCATCACTTTCTAAATTCTGTCCTTTCAGAGAAAATCACTTTCCTTTGAAAGTGCCTTAAACTACTTTCAAGCATTCACAAAAAACTCACATGCGTTTCTCTGAAAGAGAAGCAGTCTGTTCCAACACTTCAATTCACTGTGCGAAGTGAATGGAGTGTTGCTTCAGTTTCTAAATGCTGTCCTTTCAGAGAAAATCACTTTCCTCTGAAAGTGCCTTAAGCTACTTACAAGCATTCACCAGAAACTCACTTGCGTTTCTCTGAAAGAGAAGCAGTCTGTTCCAACACTTCAATTCACTGTGCGAAGTGAATGGAGTGTTGCTTCACTTTCTAAATGCTGTCCTTTCAGAGAAAATCACTTTCCTTTGAAAGTGCCTTAAGCTACTTACAAGCATTCACCAGAAACTCACATGCGTTTCTCTGAAAGAGAAGCAGTCTTTTAAAATACTTCAATTCACTGTGCGAAGTGAATGGAGTGTTGCTTCACTTTCTAAATGCTGTCCTTTCAGAGAAAATCACTTTCCTTTTAAAGTGCCTTAAGCTACTTACAAGCATTCACCAGAAACTCATGCGTTTCTCTGAAAGAGAAGCACTCTGTTCCAACACTTCAATTCACTGTGCGAAGTGAATGGAGTGTTGCTTCACTTTCTAAATGCTGTCCTTTCAGAGAAAATCACTTTCCTTTTAAAGTGCCTTAAGCTACTTGCAAGCATTAGGAAGAAACTCACATGCGTTTCTCTGAAAGAGAAGCAGTCTCTTCCAACACTTCAATTCACTGTGTGAAGTGAATGGAGTGTTGCCTCACTTTCTAAATGCTGTCCTTTCAGAGAAAATCACTTTCCTTTGAAAGTGCCTTAAGCTACTTACAAGCATTCACCAGAAACTCACATGCGTTTCTCTGAAAGAGAAGCAGTCTGTTCCAACACTTCAATTCAATGTGCGAAGTGAATGGAGTGTTGCTTCACTTTCTAAATGCTGTCCTTTCAGAGAAAATCACTTTCCTTTGAAAGTGCCTTAAGCTGCTTACAAGCATTCAACAGAAACTCACATGCATTTCTCTGAAAGAGAAGCAGTCTGTTCCAACACTTCAATTCACTGTGCGAAGTGAATGGAGTGTTGCTTCACTTTCTGAATTATGTCCTTTCAGAGAAAATCACTTTCCTTTGAAAGTGCCTTAAGCTACTTACAAGCATTCACCAGAAACTCACATGCGTTTCTCTGAAAGAGAAGCAGTCTGTTCCAACACTTCAATTCACTGTGCGAAGTGAATGGAGTGTTGCTTCACTTTCTAAATGCTGTCCTTTCAGAGAAAATCACTTTCCTTTGAAAGTGCCTTAAGCTACTTACAAGCATTCACCAGAAACTCACATGCGTTTCTCTGAAAGAGAAGCAGTCTGTTCCAACACTTCAATTCACTGTGCGAAGTGAATGGAGTGTTGCTTCACTTTCTAAATGCTGTCCTTTCAGAGAAAATCACTTTCCTTTGAAAGTGCCTTAAGCTACTTACAAGCATTCACCAGAAACTCACATGCGTTTCTCTGAAAGAGAAGCAGTCTGTTCCAAAACTTCAATTCACTCTGCGAAGTGAATGGAGTGTTGCTTCACTTTCTAAATGCTGTCCTTTCAGAGAAAATCACTTTCCTTTGAAAGTGCCTTAAGCTACTTACATGCATTCAACTTAAACTCACATGAACTTCTCTGAAAGAGAAGCAGTCTATTCCAACACTTCAATTCACTGTGCGAAGTGAATTTAGTGTTGCTTCACTTTCTAAATGCTGTCCTTTCAGAGAAAATCACTTTCCTTTGAAAGTGCCTTAAGCTACTTACAAGCATTCACCAGAAACTCATGCGTTTCTCTGAAAGAGAAGCAGTCTGTTCCAACACTTCAATTCATTGTGCGAAGTGAATGGAGTGTTGCTTCACTTTCTAAATGCTGTCCTTTCAGAGAAAATCACTTTCCTTTGATAGTGCCTTAAGCTACTTGCAAGCATTAGGAAGAAACTCACATGCATTTCTCTGAAAGATAAGCAGTCTGTTCCAACACTTCAATTCACTGTGTGAAGTGAATATAGTGTTGCCTCACTTTCTAAATGCTGTCCTTTCAGAGAAAATCACTTTCCTTTGAAAGTGCCTTAAGCTACTTACAAGCATTCACCAGAAACTCACATGCGTTTCTCTGAAAGAGAAGCAGTCTGTTCCAACACTTCAATTCACTGTGCGAAGTGAATGGAGTGTTGCTTAACTTTCTAAATGCTGTCCTTTCAGAGAAAATCACTTTCCTTTGAAAGTGCCTTAAACTACTTTCAAGCATTCACAAAAAACTCACATGCGTTTCTCTTAAAGAGAAGCAGTGTGTTCCAACACTTCAATTCACTGTGCGAAGTGAATGGAGTTGTGCTTCAGTTTCTAAATGCTGTCCTTTCAGAGAAAATCTCTTTCCTTTGAAAGTGCCTTAAGCAATTTGCAAGCATTCACAAGAAACACTAATGCGTTTCTATGAAAGAGAAGCACTCTGTTCCAACACTTCAATTCACTGCACGAAGGGAATTGAGTGTTGCTTCACTTTCTAAATGCTGTCCTTTCAGAGAAAATCACTTTCCTTTGAAAGTGCCTTAAGCTACTTACAAGCATTAGGAAGAAACTCACATGCGTTTCTCTGAAAGAGAAGCAGTCTGTTCCAACACTTCAATTCACTGTGCGAAGTGAATGGAGTGTTGCATCACTTTCTAAATTCTGTCCTTTCAGAGAAAATCACTTTCCTTTGAAAGTGCCTTAAACTACTTACAAGCATTCACCAGAAACTCACATGCGTTTCTCTGAAAGAGAAGCAGTCTGTTCCAACACTTCAATTCACTGTGCGAAGTGAATGGAGTGTTGCTTCACTTTCTAAATGCTGTCCTTTCAGAGAAAATCACTTTCCTTTGAAAGTGCCTTAAGCTACTTACAAGCATTCACCAGAAACTCACATGCGTTTCTCTGAAAGAGAAGCAGTCTGTTCCAACACTTCAATTCACTGTGCGAAGTGAATGGAGTGTTGCTTCACTTTCTAAATGCTGTCCTTTCAGAGAAAATCACTTTCCTTTGAAAGTGCCTTAAGCTACTTACAAGCATTCACCAGAAACTCACATGCGTTTCTCTGAAAGAGAAGCAGTCTGTTCCAAAACTTCAATTCTCTGTGCGATGTGAATGGAGTGTTGCTTCACTTTCTAAATGCTGTCCTTTCAGAGAAAATCACTTTCCTTTGAAAGTGCCTTAAGCTACTTACAAGCATTCAACTTAAACTCACATGAATTTCTCTGAAAGAGAAGCAGTCTGTTCCAACACTTCAATTCACTGTGCGAAGTGAATGGAGAGTTGCGTCACTTTCTAAATGCTGTCCTTTCAGAGAAAATCACTTTCCTTTGAAAGTGCCTTAAGCTACTTACAAGCATTCACCAGAAACTCATGCGTTTCTCTGATAGAGAAGCAGTCTGTTCCAACACTTCAATTCACTGTGCGAAGTGATTGGAGTGTTGCTTCACTTTCTAAATGCTGTCCTTTCAGAGAAAATCACTTTCCTTTGAAAGTGCCTTAAACTACTTTCAAGCATTCACAAAAAACTCACATGCGTTTCTCTTAAAGAGAAGCAGTGTGTTCCAACACTTCAATTCACTGTGCGAAGTGAATGGAGTTGTGCTTCAGTTTCTAAATGCTGTCCTTTCAGAGAAAATCACTTTCCTTTGAAAGTGCCTTAAGCAATTTGCAAGCATTCACAAGAAACACTAATGCGTTTCTATGAAAGAGAAGCACTCTGTTCCAACACTTCAATTCACTGCACGAAGGGAATTGAGTGTTGCTTCACTTTCTAAATGCTGTCCTTTCAGAGAAAATCACTTTCCTTTGAAAGTGCCTTAAACTACTTTCAAGCATTCACAAAAAACTCACATGCGTTTCTCTTAAAGAGAAGCAGTCTGTTCCAACACTTCAATTCACTGTGCGAAGTGAATGGAGTATTGCTTCAGTTTCTAAATGCTGTCCTTTCAGAGAAAATCACTTTCCTTTGAAAGTGCCTTAAGCTACTTACAAGCATTCACCAGAAACTCACATGCGTTTCTCTGAAAGAGAAGCAGTCTGTTCCAACACTTCAATTCACTGTGCGAAGTGAATGGAGTGTTGCTTCACTTTCTAAATGCTGTCCTTTCAGAGAAAATCACTTTCCTTTGAAAGTGCCTTAAGCTACTTACAAGCATTCACCAGAAACTCACATGCGTTTTTCTGAAAGAGAAGCAGTCTGTTCCAACACTTCAATTCACTGTGCGAAGTGAATGGAGTGTTGCTTCACTTTCTAAATGCTGTCCTTTCAGAGAAAACCACTTTCCTTTGAAAGTGCCTTAAGCTACTTACAAGCATTCACCAGAAACTCACATGCGTTTCTCTGAAAGAGAAGCAGTCTGTTCCAACACTTCAATTCACTGTGCGAAGTGAATGGAGTGTTGCTTCACTTTCTAAATGCTGTCCTTTCAGAGAAAATCACTTTCCTTTGAAAGTGCCTTAAGCTACTTACAAGCATTAGGAAGAAACTCACATGTGTTTCTCTGAAAGAGAAGCAGACTGTTCCAACACTTCAATTCACTGTGCGAAGTGAATGGAGTGTTGCTTCACTTTCTAAATGTTGTCTTTTCAGAGAAAATCACTTTCCTTTGAAAGTGCCTTAAGCTACTTACAAGCATTCAACAGAAACTCACATGCATTTCTCTGAAAGAGAAGCAGTCTGTTCCAACACTTCAATTCACTGTGCGAAGTGAATGGAGTGTTGCATCACTTTCTAAATTCTGTCCTTTCAGAGAAAATCTCTTTCCTTTGAAAGTGCCTTAAACTACTTTCAAGCATTCACAAAAAACTCACATGCGTTTCTCTGAAAGAGAAGCAGTCTGTTCCAACACTTCAATTCACTGTGCGAAGTGAATGGAGTGTTGCTTCAGTTTCTAAATGCTGTCCTTTCAGAGAAAATCACTGTCCTTTGTAAGTGCCTTAAGCTACTTACAAGCATTCACCAGAAACTCACATGCGTTTCTCTGAAAGAGAAGCAGTCTGTTCCAACACTTCAATTCACTGTGCGAAGTGAATGGAGTGTTGCTTCACTTTCTAAATGCTGTCCTTTCAGAGAAAATCACTTTCCTTTGAAAGTGCCTTAAGCTACTTACAAGCATTAGGAAGAAACTCACATGCGTTTCTCTGAAAGAGAAGCAGTCTGTTCCAACACTTCAATTCACTGTGCGAAGTGAATGGAGTGTTGCATCACTTTCTAAATTCTGTCCTTTCAGAGAAAATCACTTTCCTTTGAAAGTGCCTTAAGCTACTTACAAGCATTCACCAGAAACTCACATGCGTTTCTCTGAAAGAGAAGCAGTCTGTTCCAACACTTCAATTCACTGTGCGAAGTGAATGGAGTGTTGCTTCACTTTCTAAATGCTGTCCTTTCAGAGAAAATCACTTTCCTTTGAAAGTGCCTTAAACTACTTTCAAGCATTCACAAAAAACTCACATGCGTTTCTCTTAAAGAGAAGCAGTGTGTTCCAACACTTCAATTCACTGTGCGAAGTGAATTGAGTGTTGCTTCAGTTTCTAAATGCTGTCCTTTCAGAGAAAATCACTTTCCTTTGAAAGTGCCTTAAGCAACTTGCAAGCATTCACCAGAAACTCACATGCGTTTCTCTGAAAGAGAAGCACTCTGTTCCAACACTTCAATTCACTGCACGAAGGGAAGTGAGTGTTGCTTCACTTTCTAAATGCTGTCCTTTCAGAGAAAATCACTTTCCTTTGAAAGTGCCTTAAGCTACTTACAAGCATTCAACAGAAACTCACATGCGTTTCTCTGAAAGAGAAGCAGTCTGTTCCAACACTTCAATTCACTGTGCGAAGTGAAGGGAGTGTTGCATCACTTTCTAAATTCTGTCCTTTCAGAGAAAATCACTTTCCTTTGAAAGTGAGTTAAACTACTTTCAAGCATTCACAAAAAACTCACATGCGTTTCTCTTAAAGAGAAGCAGTCTGTTCCAACACTTCAATTCACTGCACGAAGGGAAGTGAGTGTTGCTTCACTTTCTAAATTCTGTCCTTTCAGAGAAAATCACTTTCCTTTGAAAGTGCCTTATGCGACTTGCAATAATTCACAAGAAACTCACATGCGTTTCTCTGAAAGAGAAGCAGTCTGTTCCAACACTTCAATTCACTGTGCGAAGTGAATGGAGTGTTGCTTCACTTTCTAAATGCTGTCCTTTCAGAGAAAATCACTTTCCTTTTAAAGTGCCTTAAGCTACTTACAAGCATTCACCAGAAACTCACATGCGTTTCTCAGAAAGAGAAGCAGTCTGTTCCAATACTTCAATTCACTCTGCGAAGTGAATGGAGTGTTGCTTCACTTTCTAAATGCTGTCCTTTCAGAGAAAATCACTTTCCTTTGAAAGTGCCTTAAGCGACTTACAAGCATTCACCAGAAACTCACATGCGTTTCTCTGAAAGAGAAGCAGTCGGTTCCAACACATCAATTCACTGTGCGAAGTGAATGGAGTGTTGCTTCACTTTCTAAATGCTGTCCTTTCAGAGAAAATCACTTTCCTTTGAAAGTGCCTTAAGCTACTTGCAAGCATTAGGAAGAAACTCACATGCGTTTCTCTGAAAGAGAAGCAGTCTGTTCCAACACTTCAATTCACTGTGCGAAGTGAATGGAGTGTTGCTTCACTTTCTAAATGCTGTCCTTTCAGAGAAAATCACTTTCCTTTGAAAGTGCCTTAAGCTACTTGCAAGCATTAGGAAGAAACTCACATGCGTTTCTCTGAAAGAGAAGCAGTCTGTTCCAACACTTCAATTCACTGTGTGAAGTGAATGGAGTGTTGCCTCACTTTCTAAATGCTGTCCTTTCAGAGAAAATCACTTTCCTTTGAAAGTGCCTTAAGCTACTTACAAGCATTCACCAGAAACTCACATGCGTTTCTCTGAAAGAGAAGCAGTCTGTTCCAACACTTCAATTCAATGTGCGAAGTGAATGGAGTGTTGCTTCACTTTCTAAATGCTGTCCTTTCAGAGAAAATCACTTTCCTTTGAAAGTGCCTTAAGCTACTTGCAAGCATTAGGAAGAAACTCACATGCGTTTCTCTGAAAGAGAAGCAGTCTGTTCCAACACTTCAATTCACTGTGTGAAGTGAATGGAGTGTTGCCTCACTTTCTAAATGCTGTCCTTTCAGAGAAAATCACTTTCCTTTGAAAGTGCCTTAAGCTACTTACAAGCATTCACCAGAAACTCACATGCGTTTCTCTGAAAGAGAAGCAGTCTGTTCCAACACTTCAATTCAATGTGCGAAGTGAATGGAGTGTTGCTTCAGTTTCTAAATGCTGTCCTTTCAGAGAAAATCACTTTCCTTTGAAAGTGCCTTAAGCTACTTACAAGCATTCAACAGAAACTCACATGCATTTCTCTGAAAGAGAAGCAGTCTGTTCCAACACTTCAATTCACTGTGCGAAGTGAATGGAGTGTTGCTTCACTTTCTAAATTATGTCCTTTCAGAGAAAATCACTTTCCTTTGAAAGTGCCTTAAGCAACTTGCAAGCATTCACAAGAAACACTAATGCGTTTATATGAAAGAGAAGCACTCTGTTCCAACACTTCAATTCACTGCACGAAGGGAATGGAGTGTTGCTTCACTTTCTAAATGCTGTCCTTTCAGAGAAAATCACTGTCCTTTGAAAGTGCCTTAAGCTACTTACAAGCATTCACCAGAAACTCACATGCGTTTCTCTGAAAGAGAAGCAGTCTGTTCCAACACTTCAATTCACTGTGCGAAGTGAATGGAGTGTTGCTTCAGTTTCTAAATGCTGTCCTTTCAGAGAAAATCACTGTCCTTTGTAAGTGCCTTAAGCTACTTACAAGCATTCACCAGAAACTCACATGCGTTTCTCTGAAAGAGAAGCAGTCTGTTCCAACACTTCAATTCACTGTGCGAAGTGAATGGAGTGTTGCTTCACTTTCTAAATGCTGTCCTTTCAGAGAAAATCACTTTCCTTTGAAAGTGCCTTAAGCTACTTACAAGCATTAGGAAGAAACTCACATGCGTTTCTCTGAAAGAGAAGCAGTCTGTTCCAACACTTCAATTCACTGTGCGAAGTGAATGGAGTGTTGCATCACTTTCTAAATTCTGTCCTTTCAGAGAAAATCACTTTCCTTTGAAAGTGCCTTAAGCTACTTACAAGCATTCACCAGAAACTCACATGCGTTTCCCTGAAAGAGAAGCAGTCTGTTCCAACACTTCAATTCACTGTGCGAAGTGAATGGAGTGTTGCTTCACTTTCTAAATGCTGTCCTTTCAGAGAAAATCACTTTCCTTTGAAAGTGCCTTAAACTACTTTCAAGCATTCACAAAAAACTCACATGCGTTTCTCTTAAAGAGAAGCAGTGTGTTCCAACACTTCAATTCACTGTGCGAAGTGAATTGAGTGTTGCTTCAGTTTCTAAATGCTGTCCTTTCAGAGAAAATCACTTTCCTTTGAAAGTGCCTTAAGCAACTTGCAAGCATTCACCAGAAACTCACATGCGTTTCTCTGAAAGAGAAGCACTCTGTTCCAACACTTCAATTCACTGCACGAAGGGAAGTGAGTGTTGCTTCACTTTCTAAATGCTGTCCTTTCAGAGAAAATCACTTTCCTTTGAAAGTGCCTTAAGCTACTTACAAGCATTCAACAGAAACTCACATGCGTTTCTCTGAAAGAGAAGCAGTCTGTTCCAACACTTCAATTCACTGTGCGAAGTGAAGGGAGTGTTGCATCACTTTCTAAATTCTGTCCTTTCAGAGAAAATCACTTTCCTTTGAAAGTGAGTTAAACTACTTTCAAGCATTCACAAAAAACTCACATGCGTTTCTCTTAAAGAGAAGCAGTCTGTTCCAACACTTCAATTCACTGCACGAAGGGAAGTGAGTGTTGCTTCACTTTCTAAATTCTGTCCTTTCAGAGAAAATCACTTTCCTTTGAAAGTGCCTTATGCGACTTGCAATAATTCACAAGAAACTCACATGCGTTTCTCTGAAAGAGAAGCAGTCTGTTCCAACACTTCAATTCACTGTGCGAAGTGAATGGAGTGTTGCTTCACTTTCTAAATGCTGTCCTTTCAGAGAAAATCACTTTCCTTTTAAAGTGCCTTAAGCTACTTACAAGCATTCACCAGAAACTCACATGCGTTTCTCAGAAAGAGAAGCAGTCTGTTCCAATACTTCAATTCACTCTGCGAAGTGAATGGAGTGTTGCTTCACTTTCTAAATGCTGTCCTTTCAGAGAAAATCACTTTCCTTTGAAAGTGCCTTAAGCGACTTACAAGCATTCACCAGAAACTCACATGCGTTTCTCTGAAAGAGAAGCAGTCGGTTCCAACACATCAATTCACTGTGCGAAGTGAATGGAGTGTTGCTTCACTTTCTAAATGCTGTCCTTTCAGAGAAAATCACTTTCCTTTGAAAGTGCCTTAAGCTACTTGCAAGCATTAGGAAGAAACTCACATGCGTTTCTCTGAAAGAGAAGCAGTCTGTTCCAACACTTCAATTCACTGTGCGAAGTGAATGGAGTGTTGCTTCACTTTCTAAATGCTGTCCTTTCAGAGAAAATCACTTTCCTTTGAAAGTGCCTTAAGCTACTTGCAAGCATTAGGAAGAAACTTACATGCGTTTCTCTGAAAGAGAAGCAGTCTGTTCCAACACTTCAATTCACTGTGTGAAGTGAATGGAGTGTTGCCTCACTTTCTAAATGCTGTCCTTTCAGAGAAAATCACTTTCCTTTGAAAGTGCCTTAAGCTACTTACAAGCATTCACCAGAAACTCACATGCGTTTCTCTGAAAGAGAAGCAGTCTGTTCCAACACTTCAATTCAATGTGCGAAGTGAATGGAGTGTTGCTTCACTTTCTAAATGCTGTCCTTTCAGAGAAAATCACTTTCCTTTGAAAGTGCCTTAAGCTACTTGCAAGCATTAGGAAGAAACTCACATGCGTTTCTCTGAAAGAGAAGCAGTCTGTTCCAACACTTCAATTCACTGTGTGAAGTGAATGGAGTGTTGCCTCACTTTCTAAATGCTGTCCTTTCAGAGAAAATCACTTTCCTTTGAAAGTGCCTTAAGCTACTTACAAGCATTCACCAGAAACTCACATGCGTTTCTCTGAAAGAGAAGCAGTCTGTTCCAACACTTCAATTCAATGTGCGAAGTGAATGGAGTGTTGCTTCAGTTTCTAAATGCTGTCCTTTCAGAGAAAATCACTTTCCTTTGAAAGTGCCTTAAGCTACTTACAAGCATTCAACAGAAACTCACATGCATTTCTCTGAAAGAGAAGCAGTCTGTTCCAACACTTCAATTCACTGTGCGAAGTGAATGGAGTGTTGCTTCACTTTCTAAATTATGTCCTTTCAGAGAAAATCACTTTCCTTTGAAAGTGCCTTAAGCAACTTGCAAGCATTCACAAGAAACACTAATGCGTTTATATGAAAGAGAAGCACTCTGTTCCAACACTTCAATTCACTGCACGAAGGGAATGGAGTGTTGCTTCACTTTCTAAATGCTGTCCTTTCAGAGAAAATCACTGTCCTTTGAAAGTGCCTTAAGCTACTTACAAGCATTCACCAGAAACTCACATGCGTTTCTCTGAAAGAGAAGCAGTCTGTTCCAACACTTCAATTCACTCTGCGAAGTGAATGGAGTGTTGCTTCACTTTCTAAATGCTGTTCTTTCAGAGAAAATCACTTTCCTTTGATAGTGCCTTAAGCTACTTGCAAGCATTAGGAAGAAACTCACATGCGTTTCTCTGAAAGAGAAGCAGTCTGTTCCAACACTTCAATTCACTGTGTGAAGTGAATAGAGTGTTGCCTCACGTTCTAAATGCTGTCCTTTCAGAGAAAATCACTTTCCTTTGAAAGTGCCTTAAGCTACTTACAAGCATTCACCAGAAATTCACATGCGTTTCTCTTAAAGAGAAGCAGTGTGTTCCAACACGTCAATTCACTGTGCGAAGTGAATGGAGTGTTGCTTCACTTTCTAAATGCTGTCCTTTCAGAGAAAATCACTTTCCTTTGAAAGTGCCTTAAACTGCTTTCAAGCATTCACAAAAAACTCACATGCGTTTCTCTTAAAGAGAAGCAGTGTGTTCCAACACTTCAATTCACTGTGCGAAGTGAATGGAGTGTTGCTTCAGTTTCTAAATGCTGTCCTTTCAGAGAAAACCACTTTCCTTTGAAAGTGCCTTAAGCAATTTGCAAGCATTCACAAGAAACACTAATGCGTTTCTATGAAAGAGAAGCACTCTGTTCCAACACTTCAATTCACTGCACGAAGGGAATTGAGTGTTGCTTCACTTTCTAAATGCTGTCCTTTCAGAGAAAATCACTGTCCTTTGAAAGTGCCTTAAGCTACTTACAAGCATTAGGAAGAAACTCACATGCGTTTCTCTGAAAGAGAAGCAGTCTGTTCCAACACTTCAATTCACTGTGCAAAGTGAATGGAGTGTTGCATCACTTTCTAAATTCTGTCCGTTCAGAGAAAATCACTTTCCTTTGAAAGTGCCTTAAACTACTTTCAAGCATTCACAAAATACTCACATGCGTTTCTCTTAAAGAGAAGCAGTCTGTTCCAACACTTCAATTCACTGTGCGAAGTGAATGGAGTGTTGCTTCAGTTTCTAAATGCTGTCCTTTCAGAGAAAATCACTTTCCTTTGAAAGTGCCTTAAGCTACTTACAAGCATTCACCAGAAACTCACATGCGTTTCTCTGAAAGAGAAGCAGTGTGTTCCAACACTTCAATTCACTGTGCGAAGTGAATGGAGTGTTGCTTCACTTTCTAAATGCTGTCCTTTCAGAGAAAATCACTTTCCTTTGAAAGTGCCTTAAGCTACTTACAAGCATTCACCAGAAACTCACATGCGTTTCTCTGAAAGAGAAGCAGTCTGTTCCAACACTTCAATTCACTGTGCGAAGTGAATGGAGTGTTGCTTCACTTTCTAAATGCTGTCCTTTCAGAGAAAATCACTTTCCTTTGAAAGTGCCTTAAGCTACTTACAAGCATTAGGAAGAAACTCACATGTGTTTCTCTGAAAGAGAAGCAGACTGTTCCAACACTTCAATTCACTGTGCAAAGTGAATGGAGTGTTGCTTCACTTTCTAAATGTTGTCCTTTCAGAGAAAATCACTTTCCTTTGAAAGTGCCTTAAGCTACTTACAAGCATTCAACAGAAACTCACATGCATTTCTCTGAAAGAGAAGCAGTCTGTTCCAACACTTCAATTCACTGTGCGAAGTGAATGGAGTGTTGCTTCACTTTATTAATTATGTCCTTTCAGAGAAAATCACTTTCCTTTGAAAGTGCCTTAAGCAACTTGCAAGCATTCAGAAGAAACACTAATGCTTTTATATGAAAGAGAAGCAGTCTGTTCCAACACTTCAATTCACTGTGCGAAGTGAATGGAGTGTTGCATCACTTTCTAAATTCTGTCCTTTCAGAGAAAATCTCTTTCCTTTGAAAGTGCCTTAAACTACTTTCAAGCATTCACAAAAAACTCACATGCGTTTCTCTGAAAGAGAAGCAGTCTGTTCCAACACTTCAATTCACTGTGCGAAGTGAATGGAGTGTTGCTTCAGTTTCTAAATGCTGTCCTTTCAGAGAAAATCACTGTCCTTTGTAAGTGCCTTAAGCTACTTACAAGCATTCACCAGAAACTCACATGCGTTTCTCTGAAAGAGAAGCAGTCTGTTCCAACACTTCAATTCACTGTGCGAAGTGAATGGAGTGTTGCTTCACTTTCTAAATGCTGTCCTTTCAGAGAAAATCACTTTCCTTTGAAAGTGCCTTAAGCTACTTACAAGCATTAGGAAGAAACTCACATGCGTTTCTCTGAAAGAGAAGCAGTCTGTTCCAACACTTCAATTCACTGTGCGAAGTGAATGGAGTGTTGCATCACTTTCTAAATTCTGTCCTTTCAGAGAAAATCACTTTCCTTTGAAAGTGCCTTAAGCAACTTGCAAGCATTCACAAGAAACACTAATGCGTTTATATGAAAGAGAAGCACTCTGTTCCAACACTTCAATTCACTGCACGAAGGGAATGGAGTGTTGCTTCACTTTCTAAATGCTGTCCTTTCAGAGAAAATCACTTTCCTTTGATAGTGCCTTAAGCTACTTGCAAGCATTAGGAAGAAACTCACATGCGTTTCTCTGAAAGAGAAGCAGTCTGTTCCAACACTTCAATTCACTGTGTGAAGTGATTAGAGTGTTGCCTCACGTTCTAAATGCTGTCCTTTCAGAGAAAATCACTTTCATTTGAAAGTGCCTTAAGCAACTTGCAAGCATTCACAAGAAACACTAATGCGTTTATATGAAAGAGAAGCACTCTGTTCCAACACTTCAATTCACTGCACGAAGGGAATGGAGTGTTGCTTCACTTTCTAAATGCTGTCCTTTCAGAGAAAATCACTGTCCTTTGAAAGTGCCTTAAGCTACTTACAAGCATTCACCAGAAACTCACATGCCTTTCTCTGAAAGAGAAGCAGTCTGTTCCAACACTTCAATTCACTCTGCGAAGTGAATGGAGTGTTGCTTCACTTTCTAAATGCTGTCCTTTCAGAGAAAATCACTTTCCTTTGATAGTGCCTTAAGCTACTTGCAAGCATTAGGATGAAACTCACATTCGTTTCTCTGAAAGAGAAGCAGTCTGTTCCAACACTTCAATTCACTGTGTGAAGTGAATAGAGTGTTGCCTCACGTTCTAAATGCTGTCCTTTCAGAGAAAATCACTTTCCTTTGAAAGTGCCTTAAGCTACTTACAAGCATTCACCAGAAACTCACATGCGTTTCTCTGAAAGTGAAGCAGTCTGTTCCAACACTTCAATTCACTGTGCGAAGTGAATGGAGTGTTGCTTCACTTTCTAAATGCTGTCCTTTCAGAGAAAATCACTTTCCTTTGAAAGTGCCTTAAACTACTTTCAAGCATTCACAAAAAACTCACATGCGTTTCTCTTAAAGAGAAGCAGTGTGTTCCAACACTTCAATTCACTGTGTGAAGTGAATGGAGTGTTGCTTCAGTTTCTAAATGCTGTCCTTTCAGAGAAAATCACTTTCCTTTGAAAGTGCCTTAAGCAACTTGCAAGCATTCACCAGAAACTCAAATGCGTTTCTCTGAAAGAGAAGCACTCTGTTCCAACACTTCAATTCACTGCACGAAGGGAAGTGAGTGTTGTTTCACTTTCTAAATGCTGTCCTTTCAGAGAAAATCACTTTCCTTTGAAAGTGCCTTAAGCTACTTACAAGCATTCAACAGAAACTCACATGCGTTTCTCTGAAAGAGAAGCAGTCTGTTCCAACACTTCAATTCACTGTGCGAAGTGAAGGGAGTGTTGCATCACTTTCTAAATTCTGTCCTTTCAGAGAAAATCACTTTCCTTTGAAAGTGAGTTAAACTACTTTCAAGCATTCACAAAAAACTCACATGCGTTTCTCTTAAAGAGAAGCAGTGTGTTCCAACACTTCAATTCACTGTGCGAAGTGAATGGAGTGTTGCTTCACTTTCTAAATGCTGTCCTTTCAGAGAAAATCACTTTCCTTTGAAAGTGCCTTAAGCGACTTGCAATAATTCACAAGAAACTCACATGCGTTTCTCTGAAAGAGAAGCAGTCTGTTCCAACACTTCAATTCACTGTGCGAAGTGAATGGAGTGTTGCTTCACTTTCTAAATGCTGTCCTTTCAGAGAAAATCACTTTCCTTTGAAAGTGCCTTAAGCTACTTACAAGCATTCACCAGAAACTCACATGCGTTTCTCAGAAAGAGAAGCAGTCTGTTCCAATACTTCAATTCACTCTGCGAAGTGAATGGAGTGTTGCTTCACTTTCTAAATGCTGTCCTTTCAGAGAAAATCACTTTCCTTTGAAAGTGCCTTAAGCTACTTACAAGCATTCACCAGAAACTCACATGCGTTTCTCTGAAAGAGAAGCAGTCGGTTCCAACACATCAATTCACTGTGCGAAGTGAATGGAGTGTTGCTTCACTTTCTAAATGCTGTCCTTTCAGAGAAAATCACTTTCCTTTGAAAGTGCCTTATGCTACTTGCAAGCATTAGGAAGAAACTCACATGCGTTTCTCTGAAAGAGAAGCAGTCTGTTCCAACACTTCAATTCACTGTGCGAAGTGAATGGAGTGTTGCTTCACTTTCTAAATGCTGTCCTTTCAGAGAAAATCACTTTCCTTTGAAAGTGCCTTAAGCTACTTGCAAGCATTAGGAAGAAACTCACATGCGTTTCTCTGAAAGAGAAGCAGTCTGTTCCAACACTTCAATTCACTGTGTGAAGTGAATGGAGTGTTGCCTCACTTTCTAAATGCTGTCCTTTCAGAGAAAATCACTTTCCTTTGAAAGTGCCTTAAGCTACTTACAAGCATTCACCAGAAACTCACATGCGTTTCTCTGAAAGAGAAGCAGTCTGTTCCAACACTTCAATTCAATGTGCGAAGTGAATGGAGTGTTGCTTCACTTTCTAAATGCTGTCCTTTCAGAGAAAATCACTTTCCTTTGAAAGTGCCTTAAGCTACTTACAAGCATTCAACAGAAACTCACATGCATTTCTCTGAAAGAGAAGCAGTCTGTTCCAACACTTCAATTCACTGTGCGAAGTGAATGGAGTGTTGCTTCACTTTCTAAATTATGTCCTTTCAGAGAAAATCACTTTCCTTTGAAAGTGCCTTAAGCAACTTGCAAGCATTCACAAGAAACACTAATGCGTTTATATGAAAGAGAAGCACTCTGTTCCAACACTTCAATTCACTGCACGAAGGGAATGGAGTGTTGCTTCACTTTCTAAATGCTGTCCTTTCAGAGAAAATCACTGTCCTTTGAAAGTGCCTTAAGCTACTTACAAGCATTCACCAGAAACTCACATGCGTTTCTCTGAAAGAGAAGCAGTCTGTTCCAACACTTCAATTCACTCTGCGAAGTGAATGGAGTGTTGCTTCACTTTCTAAATGCTGTTCTTTCAGAGAAAATCACTTTCCTTTGATAGTGCCTTAAGCTACTTGCAAGCATTAGGAAGAAACTCACATGCGTTTCTCTGAAAGAGAAGCAGTCTGTTCCAACACTTCAATTCACTGTGTGGAGTGAATAGAGTGTTGCCTCACGTTCTAAATGCTGTCCTTTCAGAGAAAATCACTTTCCTTTGAAAGTGTCTTAAGCTACTTACAAGCATTCACCAGAAACTCACATGCGTTTCTCTTAAAGAGAAGCAGTGTGTTCCAACACTTCAATTCACTGTGCGAAGTGAATGGAGTGTTGCTTCACTTTCTAAATGCTGTCCTTTCAGAGAAAATCACTTTCCTTTGAAAGTGCCTTAAACTGCTTTCAAGCATTCACAAAAAACTCACATGCGTTTCTCTTAAAGAGAAGCAGTGTGTTCCAACACTTCAATTCACTGTGCGAAGTGAATGGAGTGTTGCTTCAGTTTCTAAATGCTGTCCTTTCAGAGAAAACCACTTTCCTTTGAAAGTGCCTTAAACTACTTTCAAGCATTCACAAAAAAACTCACATGTGTTTCTCTTAAAGAGAAGCAGTCTGTTCCAACACTTCAATTCACTGTGCGAAGTGAATGGAGTGTTGCTTCACTTTCTAAATGCTGTCCTTTCAGAGAAAATCACTTTCCTTTGAAAGTGCCTTAAAATACTTTCAAGCATTCACAAAAAACTCACATGCGTTTCTCTTAAAGAGAAGCAGTGTGTTCCAACACTTCAATTCACTGTGCGAAGTGAATGGAGTGTTGCTTCAGTTTCTAAATGCTGTCCTTTCAGAGAAAATCACTTTCCTTTGTAAGTGCCTTAAGCAACTTGCAAGCATTCACCAGAAACTCACATGCGTTTCTCTGAAAGAGAAGCACTCTGTTCCAACACTTCAATTCACTGCACGAAGGGAATTGAGTGTTGCTTCACTTTCTAAATGCTGTCCTTTCAGAGAAAATCACTTTCCTTTGAAAGTGCCTTAAGCTACTTACAAGCATTAGGAAGAAACTCACATGCGTTTCTCTGAAAGAGAAGCAGTCTGTTCCAACACTTCAATTCACTGTGCGAAGTGAATGGAGTGTTGCATCACTTTCTAAATTCTGTCCTTTCAGAGAAAATCACTTTCCTTTGAAAGTGCCTTAAGCGACTTGCAATAATTCACAAGAAACTCACATGCGTTTCTCTGAAAGAGAAGTAATCTGTTCCAACACTTCAATTCACTGTGCGAATTGAATGGAGTGTTGCTTCAGTTTCTAAATGCTGTCCTTTCAGAGAAAATCACTTTCCTTTGAAAGTGCCTTAAGCTACTTGCAAGCATTCACCAGAAACTCACATGCGTTTCTCTGAAAGAGAAGCATTCTGTTCCAACACTTCAATTCACTGTGCGAAGTGAATGGAGTGTTGCTTCACTTTCTAAATACTGTCCTTTCAGAGAAAATCACTTTCCTTTGAAAGTGCCTTAAACTACTTTCAAGCATTAGGAAGAAACTCACATGCGTTTCTCTGAAAGAGAAGCAGTCTGTTCCAACACTTCAATTCACTGTGCGAAGTGAATGGAGTGTTGCTTCACTTTCTAAATGCTGTCCTTTCAGAGAAAATCACTTTCCTTTGAAAGTGCCTTAAGCTACTTGCAAGCATTAGGAAGTAACTCACATCTGTTTCTCTGAAAGAGAAGTAGACTGTTCCAACACTTCAATTCACTGTGCGAAGTGAATGGAGTGTTGCTTCACTTTCTAAATGCTGTCCTTTCAGAGAAAATCACTTTCCTTTGAAAGTGCCTTAAGCTACTTACAAGCATTCAACAGAAACTCACATGCATTTCTCTGAAAGAGAAGCAGTCTGTTCCAACACTTCAATTCACTGTGCGAAGTGAATGGAGTGTTGCTTCACTTTCTAAATTATGTCCTTTCAGAGAAAATCACTTTCCTTTGAAAGTGCCTTAAGCAACTTGCAAGCATTCACAAGAAACACTAATGCGTTTACATGAAAGAGAAGCACTCTGTTCCAACACTTCAATTCACTGCACGAAGGGAATGGAGTGTTGCTTCACTTTCTAAATGCTGTCCTTTCAGAGAAAATCACTTTCCTTTGAAAGTGCCTTAAGCTACTTACAAGCATTCACCAGAAACTCACATGTGTTTCTCTGAAAGAGAAGCAGTCTGTTCCAACACTTCAATTCACTGTGCGAAGTGAATGGAGTGTTGCTTCACTTTCTAAATGCTGTCCTTTCAGAGAAAATCACTTTCCTTTGAAAGTGCCTTAAGCTACTTGCAAGCATTAGGAAGAAACTCACATGCGTTTCTCTGAAAGAGAAGCAGTCTGTTCCAACACTTCAATTCACTGTGCGAAGTGAATGGAGTGTTGCTTCACTTTCTAAATGCTGTCCTTTCAGAGAAAATCACTTTCCTTTGAAAGTGCCTTAAACTACTTTCAAGCATTCACAAAAAATTCACATGCGTTTCTCTTAAAGAGAAGCAGTGTGTTCCAACACTTCAATTCACTGTGCGAAGTGAATGGAGTGTTGCTTCAGTTTCTAAATGCTGTCCTTTCAGAGAAAATCACTTTCCTTTGAAAGTGCCTTAAGCAACTTGCAAGCATTCACCAGAAACTCACATGCGTTTATCTTAAAGAGAAGCAGTGTGTTCCAACACTTCAATTCACTGTGCGAAGTGAATGGAGTGTTGCTTCACTTTCTAAATGCTGTCCTTTCAGAAAAAATCACTTTCCTTTGAAAGTGCCTTAAGCTACTTACAAGCATTCACCAGAAACTCACATGCGTTTCTCAGATAGAGAAGCAGTCTGTTCCAATACTTCAATTCACTCTGCGAAGTGAATGGAGTGTTGCTTCACTTTCTAAATGCTGTCCTTTCAGAGAAAATCACTTTCCTTTGAATGTGCCTTAAGGTACTTACAAGCATTCACCAGAAACTCACATGCGTTTCTCTGAAAGAGAAGCAGTCTGTTCCAACACATCAATTCACTGTGCGAAGTGAATGGAGTGTTGCTTCACTTTCTAAATGCTGTCCTTTCAGAGAAAATCACTTTCCTTTGAAAGTGAATTAAGCTACTTGCAAGCATTAGGAAGAAACTCACATGCGTTTCTCTGAAAGAGAAGCAGTCTGTTCCAACACTTCAATTCACTGTGCGAAGTGAATGGAGTGTTGCTTCACTTTCTAAATGCTGTCCTTTCAGAGAAAATCACTTTCCTTTGAAAGTGCCTTAAGCTACTTGCAAGCATTAGGAAGAAACTCACATGCGTTTCTCTGAAAGAGAAGCAGTCTGTTCCAACACTTCAATTCACTGCACGAAGGGAATGGAGTATTGCTTCACTTTCTAAATGCTGTCCTTTCAGAGAAAATCACTTTCCTTTGAAAGTGCCTTAAACTACTTTCAAGCATTCACAAAAAACTCACAGGCGTTTATATGAAAGAGAAGCAGTCTGTTCCAACACTTCAATTCACTGTGCGAAGTGAATGGAGTGTTGCTTCACTTTCTAAATGCTGTCCTTTCAGAGAAAATCACTGTCCTTTGAAAGTGCCTTAAGCTACTTACAAGCATTCACCAGAAACTCACATGCGTTTCTCTGAAAGAGAAGCAGTCTGTTCCAACACTTCAATTCACTGTGTGGAGTGAATAGAGTGTTGCCTCACGTTCTAAATGCTGTCCTTTCAGAGAAAATCACTTTCCTTTGAAAGTGTCTTAAGCTACTTACAAGCATTCACCAGAAACTCACATGCGTTTCTCTTAAAGAGAAGCAGTGTGTTCCAACACTTCAATTCACTGTGCGAAGTGAATGGAGTGTTGCTTCACTTTCTAAATGCTGTCCTTTCAGAGAAAATCACTTTCCTTTGAAAGTGCCTTAAACTGCTTTCAAGCATTCACAAAAAACTCACATGCGTTTCTCTTAAAGAGAAGCAGTGTGTTCCAACACTTCAATTCACTGTGCGAAGTGAATGGAGTGTTGCTTCAGTTTCTAAATGCTGTCCTTTCAGAGAAAACCACTTTCCTTTGAAAGTGCCTTAAACTACTTTCAAGCATTCACAAAAAAACTCACATGTGTTTCTCTTAAAGAGAAGCAGTCTGTTCCAACACTTCAATTCACTGTGCGAAGTGAATGGAGTGTTGCTTCACTTTCTAAATGCTGTCCTTTCAGAGAAAATCACTTTCCTTTGAAAGTGCCTTAAAATACTTTCAAGCATTCACAAAAAACTCACATGCGTTTCTCTTAAAGAGAAGCAGTGTGTTCCAACACTTCAATTCACTGTGCGAAGTGAATGGAGTGTTGCTTCAGTTTCTAAATGCTGTCCTTTCAGAGAAAATCACTTTCCTTTGTAAGTGCCTTAAGCAACTTGCAAGCATTCACCAGAAACTCACATGCGTTTCTCTGAAAGAGAAGCACTCTGTTCCAACACTTCAATTCACTGCACGAAGGGAATTGAGTGTTGCTTCACTTTCTAAATGCTGTCCTTTCAGAGAAAATCACTTTCCTTTGAAAGTGTCTTAAGCTACTTACAAGCATTAGGAAGAAACTCACATGCGTTTCTCTGAAAGAGAAGCAGTCTGTTCCAACACTTCAATTCACTGTGCGAAGTGAATGGAGTGTTGCATCACTTTCTAAATTCTGTCCTTTCAGAGAAAATCACTTTCCTTTGAAAGTGCCTTAAGCGACTTGCAATAATTCACAAGAAACTCACATGCGTTTCTCTGAAAGAGAAGTAATCTGTTCCAACACTTCAATTCACTGTGCGAAGTGAATGGAGTGTTGCTTCAGTTTCTAAATGCTGTCCTTTCAGAGAAAATCACTTTCCTTTGAAAGTGCCTTAAGCTACTTGCAAGCATTCACCAGAAACTCACATGCGTTTCTCTGAAAGAGAAGCATTCTGTTCCAACACTTCAATTCACTGTGCGAAGTGAATGGAGTGTTGCTTCACTTTCTAAATGCTGTCCTTTCAGAGAAAATCACTTTCCTTTGAAAGTGCCTTAAGCTACTTACAAGCATTCACCAGAAACTCACATGTGTTTCTCTGAAAGAGAAGCAGTCTGTTCCAACACTTCAATTCACTGTGCGAAGTGAATGGAGTGTTGCTTCACTTTCTAAATGCTGTCCTTTCAGAGAAAATCACTTTCCTTTGAAAGTGCCTTAAGCTACTTGCAAGCATTAGGAAGAAACTCACATGCGTTTCTCTGAAAGAGAAGCAGTCTGTTCCAACACTTCAATTCACTGTGCGAAGTGAATGGAGTGTTGCTTCACTTTCTAAATGCTGTCCTTTCAGAGAAAATCACTTTCCTTTGAAAGTGCCTTAAACTACTTTCAAGCATTCACAAAAAATTCACATGCGTTTCTCTTAAAGAGAAGCAGTGTGTTCCAACACTTCAATTCACTGTGCGAAGTGAATGGAGTGTTGCTTCAGTTTCTAAATGCTGTCCTTTCAGAGAAAATCACTTTCCTTTGAAAGTGCCTTAAGCAACTTGCAAGCATTCACCAGAAACTCACATGCGTTTATCTTAAAGAGAAGCAGTGTGTTCCAACACTTCAATTCACTGTGCGAAGTGAATGGAGTGTTGCTTCACTTTCTAAATGCTGTCCTTTCAGAGAAAATCACTTTCCTTTGAAAGTGCCTTAAGCTACTTACAAGCATTCACCAGAAACTCACATGCGTTTCTCAGATAGAGAAGCAGTCTGTTCCAATACTTCAATTCACTCTGCGAAGTGAATGGAGTGTTGCTTCACTTTCTAAATGCTGTCCTTTCAGAGAAAATCACTTTCCTTTGAATGTGCCTTAAGGTACTTACAAGCATTCACCAGAAACTCACATGCGTTTCTCTGAAAGAGAAGCAGTCTGTTCCAACACATCAATTCACTGTGCGAAGTGAATGGAGTGTTGCTTCACTTTCTAAATGCTGTCCTTTCAGAGAAAATCACTTTCCTTTGAAAGTGAATTAAGCTACTTGCAAGCATTAGGAAGAAACTCACATGCGTTTCTCTGAAAGAGAAGCAGTCTGTTCCAACACTTCAATTCACTGTGCGAAGTGAATGGAGTGTTGCTTCACTTTCTAAATGCTGTCCTTTCAGAGAAAATCACTTTCCTTTGAAAGTGCCTTAAGCTACTTGCAAGCATTAGGAAGAAACTCACATGCGTTTCTCTGAAAGAGAAGCAGTCTGTTCCAACACTTCAATTCACTGCACGAAGGGAATGGAGTATTGCTTCACTTTCTAAATGCTGTCCTTTCAGAGAAAATCACTTTCCTTTGAAAGTGCCTTAAACTACTTTCAAGCATTCACAAAAAACTCACAGGCGTTTATATGAAAGAGAAGCAGTCTGTTCCAACACTTCAATTCACTGTGCGAAGTGAATGGAGTGTTGCTTCACTTTCTAAATGCTGTCCTTTCAGAGAAAATCACTGTCCTTTGAAAGTGCCTTAAGCTACTTACAAGCATTCACCAGAAACTCACATGCGTTTCTCTGAAAGAGAAGCAGTCTGTTCCAACACTTCAATTCACTGTGTGGAGTGAATAGAGTGTTGCCTCACGTTCTAAATGCTGTCCTTTCAGAGAAAATCACTTTCCTTTGAAAGTGTCTTAAGCTACTTACAAGCATTCACCAGAAACTCACATGCGTTTCTCTTAAAGAGAAGCAGTGTGTTCCAACACTTCAATTCACTGTGCGAAGTGAATGGAGTGTTGCTTCACTTTCTAAATGCTGTCCTTTCAGAGAAAATCACTTTCCTTTGAAAGTGCCTTAAACTGCTTTCAAGCATTCACAAAAAACTCACATGCGTTTCTCTTAAAGAGAAGCAGTGTGTTCCAACACTTCAATTCACTGTGCGAAGTGAATGGAGTGTTGCTTCAGTTTCTAAATGCTGTCCTTTCAGAGAAAACCACTTTCCTTTGAAAGTGCCTTAAACTACTTTCAAGCATTCACAAAAAAACTCACATGTGTTTCTCTTAAAGAGAAGCAGTCTGTTCCAACACTTCAATTCACTGTGCGAAGTGAATGGAGTGTTGCTTCACTTTCTAAATGCTGTCCTTTCAGAGAAAATCACTTTCCTTTGAAAGTGCCTTAAAATACTTTCAAGCATTCACAAAAAACTCACATGCGTTTCTCTTAAAGAGAAGCAGTGTGTTCCAACACTTCAATTCACTGTGCGAAGTGAATGGAGTGTTGCTTCAGTTTCTAAATGCTGTCCTTTCAGAGAAAATCACTTTCCTTTGTAAGTGCCTTAAGCAACTTGCAAGCATTCACCAGAAACTCACATGCGTTTCTCTGAAAGAGAAGCACTCTGTTCCAACACTTCAATTCACTGCACGAAGGGAATTGAGTGTTGCTTCACTTTCTAAATGCTGTCCTTTCAGAGAAAATCACTTTCCTTTGAAAGTGCCTTAAGCTACTTACAAGCATTAGGAAGAAACTCACATGCGTTTCTCTGAAAGAGAAGCAGTCTGTTCCAACACTTCAATTCACTGTGCGAAGTGAATGGAGTGTTGCATCACTTTCTAAATTCTGTCCTTTCAGAGAAAATCACTTTCCTTTGAAAGTGCCTTAAGCGACTTGCAATAATTCACAAGAAACTCACATGCGTTTCTCTGAAAGAGAAGTAATCTGTTCCAACACTTCAATTCACTGTGCGAAGTGAATGGAGTGTTGCTTCAGTTTCTAAATGCTGTCCTTTCAGAGAAAATCACTTTCCTTTGAAAGTGCCTTAAGCTACTTGCAAGCATTCACCAGAAACTCACATGCGTTTCTCTGAAAGAGAAGCATTCTGTTCCAACACTTCAATTCACTGTGCGAAGTGAATGGAGTGTTGCTTCACTTTCTAAATACTGTCCTTTCAGAGAAAATCACTTTCCTTTGAAAGTGCCTTAAACTACTTTCAAGCATTAGGAAGAAACTCACATGCGTTTCTCTGAAAGAGAAGCAGTCTGTTCCAACACTTCAATTCACTGTGCGAAGTGAATGGAGTGTTGCTTCACTTTCTAAATGCTGTCCTTTCAGAGAAAATCACTTTCCTTTGAAAGTGCCTTAAGCTACTTGCAAGCATTAGGAAGTAACTCACATGTGTTTCTCTGAAAGAGAAGTAGACTGTTCCAACACTTCAATTCACTGTGCGAAGTGAATGGAGTGTTGCTTCACTTTCTAAATGCTGTCCTTTCAGAGAAAATCACTTTCCTTTGAAAGTGCCTTAAGCTACTTACAAGCATTCAACAGAAACTCACATGCATTTCTCTGAAAGAGAAGCAGTCTGTTCCAACACTTCAATTCACTGTGCGAAGTGAATGGAGTGTTGCTTCACTTTCTAAATTATGTCCTTTCAGAGAAAATCACTTTCCTTTGAAAGTGCCTTAAGCAACTTGCAAGCATTCACAAGAAACACTAATGCGTTTACATGAAAGAGAAGCACTCTGTTCCAACACTTCAATTCACTGCACGAAGGGAATGGAGTGTTGCTTCACTTTCTAAATGCTGTCCTTTCAGAGAAAATCACTTTCCTTTGAAAGTGCCTTAAGCTACTTACAAGCATTCACCAGAAACTCACATGTGTTTCTCTGAAAGAGAAGCAGTCTGTTCCAACACTTCAATTCACTGTGCGAAGTGAATGGAGTGTTGCTTCACTTTCTAAATGCTGTCCTTTCAGAGAAAATCACTTTCCTTTGAAAGTGCCTTAAGCTACTTGCAAGCATTAGGAAGAAACTCACATGCGTTTCTCTGAAAGAGAAGCAGTCTGTTCCAACACTTCAATTCACTGTGCGAAGTGAATGGAGTGTTGCTTCACTTTCTAAATGCTGTCCTTTCAGAGAAAATCACTTTCCTTTGAAAGTGCCTTAAACTACTTTCAAGCATTCACAAAAAATTCACATGCGTTTCTCTTAAAGAGAAGCAGTGTGTTCCAACACTTCAATTCACTGTGCGAAGTGAATGGAGTGTTGCTTCAGTTTCTAAATGCTGTCCTTTCAGAGAAAATCACTTTCCTTTGAAAGTGCCTTAAGCAACTTGCAAGCATTCACCAGAAACTCACATGCGTTTATCTTAAAGAGAAGCAGTGTGTTCCAACACTTCAATTCACTGTGCGAAGTGAATGGAGTGTTGCTTCACTTTCTAAATGCTGTCCTTTCAGAGAAAATCACTTTCCTTTGAAAGTGCCTTAAGCTACTTACAAGCATTCACCAGAAACTCACATGCGTTTCTCAGATAGAGAAGCAGTCTGTTCCAATACTTCAATTCACTCTGCGAAGTGAATGGAGTGTTGCTTCACTTTCTAAATGCTGTCCTTTCAGAGAAAATCACTTTCCTTTGAATGTGCCTTAAGGTACTTACAAGCATTCACCAGAAACTCACATGCGTTTCTCTGAAAGAGAAGCAGTCTGTTCCAACACATCAATTCACTGTGCGAAGTGAATGGAGTGTTGCTTCACTTTCTAAATGCTGTCCTTTCAGAGAAAATCACTTTCCTTTGAAAGTGCATTAAGCTACTTGCAAGCATTAGGAAGAAACTCACATGCGTTTCTCTGAAAGAGAAGCAGTCTGTTCCAACACTTCAATTCACTGTGCGAAGTGAATGGAGTGTTGCTTCACTTTCTAAATGCTGTCCTTTCAGAGAAAATCACTTTCCTTTGAAAGTGCCTTAAGCTACTTGCAAGCATTAGGAAGAAACTCACATGCGTTTCTCTGAAAGAGAAGCAGTCTGTTCCAACACTTCAATTCACTGCACGAAGGGAATGGAGTATTGCTTCACTTTCTAAATGCTGTCCTTTCAGAGAAAATCACTTTCCTTTGAAAGTGCCTTAAACTACTTTCAAGCATTCACAAAAAACTCACAGGCGTTTATATGAAAGAGAAGCAGTCTGTTCCAACACTTCAATTCACTGTGCGAAGTGAATGGAGTGTTGCTTCACTTTCTAAATGCTGTCCTTTCAGAGAAAATCACTGTCCTTTGAAAGTGCCTTAAGCTACTTACAAGCATTCACCAGAAACTCACATGCGTTTCTCTGAAAGAGAAGCAGTCTGTTCCAACACTTCAATTCACTGTGCGAAGTGAATGGAGTGTTGCTTCACTTTCTAAATGCTGTCCTTTCAGAGAAAATCACTTTCCTTTGAAAGTGCCTTAAACTACTTTCAAGCATTCACAAAAAACTCACAGGCGTTTATATGAAAGAGAAGCAGTCTGTTCCAACACTTCAATTCACTGTGCGAAGTGAATGGAGTGTTGCTTCACTTTCTAAATGCTGTCCTTTCAGAGAAAATCACTTTCCTTTGAAAGTGCCTTAAACTACTTTCAAGCATTCACAAAAAACTCACATGCCTTTCTCTTAAAGAGAAGCAGTCTGTTCCAACACTTCAATTCACTGTGCGAAGTGAATGGAGTGTTGCTTCACTTTCTAAATGCTGTCCTTTCAGAGAAAATCACTTTCCTTTGAAAGTGCCTTAAGCTACTTGCAAGCATTCACCAGAAACTCACATGCGTTTCTCTGAAAGAGAAGCATTCTGTTCCAACACTTCAATTCACTGTGCGAAGTGAATGGAGTGTTGCTTCACTTTCTAAATACTGTCCTTTCAGAGAAAATCACTTTCCTTTGAAAGTGCCTTAAACTACTTTCAAGCATTAGGAAGAAACTCACATGCGTTTCTCTGAAAGAGAAGCAGTCTGTTCCAACACTTCAATTCACTGTGCGAAGTGAATGGAGTGTTGCTTCACTTTCTAAATGCTGTCCTTTCAGAGAAAATCACTTTCCTTTGAAAGTGCCTTAAGCTACTTGCAAGCATTAGGAAGTAACTCACATGTGTTTCTCTGAAAGAGAAGTAGACTGTTCCAACACTTCAATTCACTGTGCGAAGTGAATGGAGTGTTGCTTCACTTTCTAAATGCTGTCCTTTCAGAGAAAATCACTTTCCTTTGAAAGTGCCTTAAGCTACTTACAAGCATTCAACAGAAACTCACATGCATTTCTCTGAAAGAGAAGCAGTCTGTTCCAACACTTCAATTCACTGTGCGAAGTGAATGGAGTGTTGCTTCACTTTCTAAATTATGTCCTTTCAGAGAAAATCACTTTCCTTTGAAAGTGCCTTAAGCAACTTGCAAGCATTCACAAGAAACACTAATGCGTTTACATGAAAGAGAAGCACTCTGTTCCAACACTTCAATTCACTGCACGAAGGGAATGGAGTGTTGCTTCACTTTCTAAATGCTGTCCTTTCAGAGAAAATCACTTTCCTTTGAAAGTGCCTTAAGCTACTTACAAGCATTCACCAGAAACTCACATGTGTTTCTCTGAAAGAGAAGCAGTCTGTTCCAACACTTCAATTCACTGTGCGAAGTGAATGGAGTGTTGCTTCACTTTCTAAATGCTGTCCTTTCAGAGAAAATCACTTTCCTTTGAAAGTGCCTTAAGCTACTTGCAAGCATTAGGAAGAAACTCACATGCGTTTCTCTGAAAGAGAAGCAGTCTGTTCCAACACTTCAATTCACTGTGCGAAGTGAATGGAGTGTTGCTTCACTTTCTAAATGCTGTCCTTTCAGAGAAAATCACTTTCCTTTGAAAGTGCCTTAAACTACTTTCAAGCATTCACAAAAAATTCACATGCGTTTCTCTTAAAGAGAAGCAGTGTGTTCCAACACTTCAATTCACTGTGCGAAGTGAATGGAGTGTTGCTTCAGTTTCTAAATGCTGTCCTTTCAGAGAAAATCACTTTCCTTTGAAAGTGCCTTAAGCAACTTGCAAGCATTCACCAGAAACTCACATGCGTTTATCTTAAAGAGAAGCAGTGTGTTCCAACACTTCAATTCACTGTGCGAAGTGAATGGAGTGTTGCTTCACTTTCTAAATGCTGTCCTTTCAGAGAAAATCACTTTCCTTTGAAAGTGCCTTAAGCTACTTACAAGCATTCACCAGAAACTCACATGCGTTTCTCAGATAGAGAAGCAGTCTGTTCCAATACTTCAATTCACTCTGCGAAGTGAATGGAGTGTTGCTTCACTTTCTAAATGCTGTCCTTTCAGAGAAAATCACTTTCCTTTGAATGTGCCTTAAGGTACTTACAAGCATTCACCAGAAACTCACATGCGTTTCTCTGAAAGAGAAGCAGTCTGTTCCAACACATCAATTCACTGTGCGAAGTGAATGGAGTGTTGCTTCACTTTCTAAATGCTGTCCTTTCAGAGAAAATCACTTTCCTTTGAAAGTGCATTAAGCTACTTGCAAGCATTAGGAAGAAACTCACATGCGTTTCTCTGAAAGAGAAGCAGTCTGTTCCAACACTTCAATTCACTGTGCGAAGTGAATGGAGTGTTGCTTCACTTTCTAAATGCTGTCCTTTCAGAGAAAATCACTTTCCTTTGAAAGTGCCTTAAGCTACTTGCAAGCATTAGGAAGAAACTCACATGCGTTTCTCTGAAAGAGAAGCAGTCTGTTCCAACACTTCAATTCACTGTGTGAAGTGAATGGAGTGTTGCCTCACTTTCTAAATGCTGTCCTTTCAGAGAAAATCACTTTCCTTTGAAAGTGCCTTAAGCTACTTACAAGCATTCACCAGAAACTCACATGCGTTTCTCTGAAAGAGAAGCAGTCTGTTCCTACACTTCAATTCAATGTGCGAAGTGAATGGAGTGTTGCTTCACTTTCTAAATGCTGTCCTTTCAGAGAAAATCACTTTCCTTTGAAAGTGCCTTAAGCTACTTACAAGCATTCAACAGAAACTCACATGCATTTCTCTGAAAGAGAAGCAGTCTGTTCCAACACTTCAATTCACTGTGCGAAGTGAATGGAGTGTTGCTTCACTTTCTAAATGCTGTCCTTTCAGAGAAAATCACTTTCCTTTGAAAGTGCCTTAAGCAACTTGCAAGCATTCACAAGAAACACTAATGCGTTTATATGAAAGAGAAGCACTCTGTTCCAACACTTCAATTCACTGCACGAAGGGAATGGAGTATTGCTTCACTTTCTAAATGCTGTCCTTTCAGAGAAAATCACTTTCCTTTGAAAGTGCCTTAAACTACTTTCAAGCATTCACAAAAAACTCACAGGCGTTTATATGAAAGAGAAGCAGTCTGTTCCAACACTTCAATTCACTGTGCGAAGTGAATGGAGTGTTGCTTCACTTTCTAAATGCTGTCCTTTCAGAGAAAATCACTGTCCTTTGAAAGTGCCTTAAGCTACTTACAAGCATTCACCAGAAACTCACATGCGTTTCTCTGAAAGAGAAGCAGTCTGTTCCAACACTTCAATTCACTGTGCGAAGTGAATGGAGTGTTGCTTCACTTTCTAAATGCTGTCCTTTCAGAGAAAATCACTTTCCTTTGAAAGTGCCTTAAACTACTTTCAAGCATTCACAAAAAACTCACAGGCGTTTATATGAAAGAGAAGCAGTCTGTTCCAACACTTCAATTCACTGTGCGAAGTGAATGGAGTGTTGCTTCACTTTCTAAATGCTGTCCTTTCAGAGAAAATCACTTTCCTTTGAAAGTGCCTTAAACTACTTTCAAGCATTCACAAAAAACTCACATGCCTTTCTCTTAAAGAGAAGCAGTCTGTTCCAACACTTCAATTCACTGTGCGAAGTGAATGGAGTGTTGCTTCACTTTCTAAATGCTGTCCTTTCAGAGAAAATCACTTTCCTTTGAAAGTGCCTTAAACTACTTTCAAGCATTCACAAAAAACTCGCATGCGTTTCTCTTAAAGTGAAGCAGTGTGTTCCAACACTTCAATTCACTGTGCGAAGTGAATGGAGTGTTGCTTCAGTTTCTAAATGCTGTCCTTTCAGAGAAAATCACTTTCCTTTGAAAGTGCCTTAAGCAACTTGCAAGCATTTACCAGAAACTCACATGCGTTTCTCTTAAAGAGAAGCAATGTGTTCCAACACTTCAATTCACTGTGCGAAGTGAATGGAGTGTTGCCTCACTTTCTAAATGCTGTCCTTTCAGAGAAAATCACTTTCCTTTGAAAGTGCCTTAAGCTACTTACAAGCATTCACCAGAAACTCACATGCGTTTCTCTGAAAGAGAAGCAGTCTGTTCCAACACTTCAATTCACTGTGCGAAGTGAATGGAGTGTTGCTTCACTTTCTAAATGCTGTCCTTTCAGAGAAAATCACTTTCCTTTGAAAGTGCCTTAAGCTACTTACAAGCATTCAACTTAAACTCACATGCATTTCTCTGAAAGAGAAGCAGTCTGTTCCAACACTTCAATTCACTGTGCGAAGTGAATGGAGTGTTGCTTCACTTTCTAAATGCTGTCCTTTCAGAGAAAATCACTTTCCTTTGATAGTGCCTTAAGCTACTTGCAAGCATTAGGAAGAAACTCACATGCGTTTCTCTGAAAGAGAAGCAGTCTGTTCCAACACTTCAATTCACTGTGCGAAGTGAATGGAGTGTTGCCTCACTTTCTAAATGCTGTCCTTTCAGAGAAAATCACTTTCCTTTGAAAGTGCCTTAAACTTCTTTCAAGCATTCATAAAAAACTCACATGCGTTTCTCTGAAAGAGAAGCAGTCTGTTCCAACACTTCAATTCACTGTGCGAAGTGAATGGAGTGTTGCTTCACTTTCTAAATGCTGTCCTTTCAGAGAAAAATCACTTTCCTTTGATAGTGCCTTAAGCTACTTGCAAGCATTAGGAAGAAACACACATGCGTTTCTCTGAAAGAGAAGCAGTCTGTTCCAACACTTCAATTCACTGTGTGAAGTGAATAGAGTGTTGCCTCACGTTCTAAATGCTGTCCTTTCAGAGAAAATCACTTTCCTTTGAAAGTGCCTTAAGCTACTTACAAGCATTCACCAGAAACTCACATGCGTTTCTCTGAAAGAGAAGCAGTCTGTTCCAACACTTCAATTCACTGTGCGAAGTGAATGGAGTGTTGCTTCAGTTTCTAAATGCTGTCCTTTCAGAGAAAATCACTTTCCTTTGAAAGTGCCTTAAACTACTTTCAAGCATTCACAAAAAACTCTCATGCATTTCTCTGAAAGAGAAGCAGTCTGTTCCAACACTTCAATTCACTGTGCGAAGTGAATGGAGTGTTGCTTCACTTTCTAAATGCTGTCCTTTCAGAGAAAATCACTTTCCTTTGAAAGTGCCTTAAGCTACTTAAAGCATTCACCAGAAATTCACATTCGTTTCTCTGAAAGAGAAGCAGTCTGTTCCAACACTTCAATTCACTGTGTGAAGTGAATGGAGTGTTGCCTCACTTTCTAAATGCTGTCCTTTCAGAGAAAATCACTTTCCTTTGAAAGTGCCTTAAGCTACTTACAAGCATTCACCAGAAACTCACATGCATTTCTCTGAAAGAGAAGCAGTCTGTTCCAACACTTCAATTCAATGTGCGAAGTGAATGGAGTGTTGCTTCACTTTCTAAATGCTGTCCTTTCAGAGAAAATCACTTTCCTTTGAAAGTGCCTTAAGCTACTTACAAGCATTCAACAGAAACTCACATGCATTTCTCTGAAAGAGAAGCAGTCTGTTCCAACACTTCAATTCAATGTGCGAAGTGAATGGAGTGTTGCTTCACTTTCTAAATTATGTCCTTTCAGAGAAAATCACTTTCCTTTGAAAGTGCCTTAAGCAACTTGCAAGCATTCACAAGAAACACTAATGCGTTTACATGAAAGAGAAGCACTCTGTTCCAACACTTCAATTCACTGCACGAAGGGAATGGAGTGTTGCTTCACTTTCTAAATGCTGTCCTTTCAGAGAAAATCACTTTCCTTTGAAAGTGCCTTAAGCTACTTACAAGCATTCACCAGAAACTCACATGTGTTTCTCTGAAAGAGAAGCAGTCTGTTCCAACACTTCAATTCACTGTGCGAAGTGAATGGAGTGTTGCTTCACTTTCTAAATGCTGTCCTTTCAGAGAAAATCACTTTCCTTTGAAAGTGCCTTAAGCTACTTGCAAGCATTAGGAAGAAACTCACATGCGTTTCTCTGAAAGAGAAGCAGTCTGTTCCAACACTTCAATTCACTGTGCGAAGTGAATGGAGTGTTGCTTCACTTTCTAAATGCTGTCCTTTCAGAGAAAATCACTTTCCTTTGAAAGTGCCTTAAACTACTTTCAAGCATTCACAAAAAATTCACATGCGTTTCTCTTAAAGAGAAGCAGTGTGTTCCAACACTTCAATTCACTGTGCGAAGTGAATGGAGTGTTGCTTCAGTTTCTAAATGCTGTCCTTTCAGAGAAAATCACTTTCCTTTGAAAGTGCCTTAAGCAACTTGCAAGCATTCACCAGAAACTCACATGCGTTTATCTTAAAGAGAAGCAGTGTGTTCCAACACTTCAATTCACTGTGCGAAGTGAATGGAGTGTTGCTTCACTTTCTAAATGCTGTCCTTTCAGAGAAAATCACTTTCCTTTGAAAGTGCCTTAAGCTACTTACAAGCATTCACCAGAAACTCACATGCGTTTCTCAGATAGAGAAGCAGTCTGTTCCAATACTTCAATTCACTCTGCGAAGTGAATGGAGTGTTGCTTCACTTTCTAAATGCTGTCCTTTCAGAGAAAATCACTTTCCTTTGAATGTGCCTTAAGGTACTTACAAGCATTCACCAGAAACTCACATGCGTTTCTCTGAAAGAGAAGCAGTCTGTTCCAACACATCAATTCACTGTGCGAAGTGAATGGAGTGTTGCTTCACTTTCTAAATGCTGTCCTTTCAGAGAAAATCACTTTCCTTTGAAAGTGCATTAAGCTACTTGCAAGCATTAGGAAGAAACTCACATGCGTTTCTCTGAAAGAGAAGCAGTCTGTTCCAACACTTCAATTCACTGTGCGAAGTGAATGGAGTGTTGCTTCACTTTCTAAATGCTGTCCTTTCAGAGAAAATCACTTTCCTTTGAAAGTGCCTTAAGCTACTTGCAAGCATTAGGAAGAAACTCACATGCGTTTCTCTGAAAGAGAAGCAGTCTGTTCCAACACTTCAATTCACTGTGTGAAGTGAATGGAGTGTTGCCTCACTTTCTAAATGCTGTCCTTTCAGAGAAAATCACTTTCCTTTGAAAGTGCCTTAAGCTACTTACAAGCATTCACCAGAAACTCACATGCGTTTCTCTGAAAGAGAAGCAGTCTGTTCCTACACTTCAATTCAATGTGCGAAGTGAATGGAGTGTTGCTTCACTTTCTAAATGCTGTCCTTTCAGAGAAAATCACTTTCCTTTGAAAGTGCCTTAAGCTACTTACAAGCATTCAACAGAAACTCACATGCATTTCTCTGAAAGAGAAGCAGTCTGTTCCAACACTTCAATTCACTGTGCGAAGTGAATGGAGTGTTGCTTCACTTTCTAAATGCTGTCCTTTCAGAGAAAATCACTTTCCTTTGAAAGTGCCTTAAGCAACTTGCAAGCATTCACAAGAAACACTAATGCGTTTATATGAAAGAGAAGCACTCTGTTCCAACACTTCAATTCACTGCACGAAGGGAATGGAGTATTGCTTCACTTTCTAAATGCTGTCCTTTCAGAGAAAATCACTTTCCTTTGAAAGTGCCTTAAACTACTTTCAAGCATTCACAAAAAACTCACAGGCGTTTATATGAAAGAGAAGCAGTCTGTTCCAACACTTCAATTCACTGTGCGAAGTGAATGGAGTGTTGCTTCACTTTCTAAATGCTGTCCTTTCAGAGAAAATCACTGTCCTTTGAAAGTGCCTTAAGCTACTTACAAGCATTCACCAGAAACTCACATGCGTTTCTCTGAAAGAGAAGCAGTCTGTTCCAACACTTCAATTCACTGTGCGAAGTGAATGGAGTGTTGCTTCACTTTCTAAATGCTGTCCTTTCAGAGAAAATCACTTTCCTTTGAAAGTGCCTTAAACTACTTTCAAGCATTCACAAAAAACTCACAGGCGTTTATATGAAAGAGAAGCAGTCTGTTCCAACACTTCAATTCACTGTGCGAAGTGAATGGAGTGTTGCTTCACTTTCTAAATGCTGTCCTTTCAGAGAAAATCACTTTCCTTTGAAAGTGCCTTAAACTACTTTCAAGCATTCACAAAAAACTCACATGCCTTTCTCTTAAAGAGAAGCAGTCTGTTCCAACACTTCAATTCACTGTGCGAAGTGAATGGAGTGTTGCTTCACTTTCTAAATGCTGTCCTTTCAGAGAAAATCACTTTCCTTTGAAAGTGCCTTAAACTACTTTCAAGCATTCACAAAAAACTCGCATGCGTTTCTCTTAAAGTGAAGCAGTGTGTTCCAACACTTCAATTCACTGTGCGAAGTGAATGGAGTGTTGCTTCAGTTTCTAAATGCTGTCCTTTCAGAGAAAATCACTTTCCTTTGAAAGTGCCTTAAGCAACTTGCAAGCATTTACCAGAAACTCACATGCGTTTCTCTTAAAGAGAAGCAATGTGTTCCAACACTTCAATTCACTGTGCGAAGTGAATGGAGTGTTGCCTCACTTTCTAAATGCTGTCCTTTCAGAGAAAATCACTTTCCTTTGAAAGTGCCTTAAGCTACTTACAAGCATTCACCAGAAACTCACATGCGTTTCTCTGAAAGAGAAGCAGTCTGTTCCAACACTTCAATTCACTGTGCGAAGTGAATGGAGTGTTGCTTCACTTTCTAAATGCTGTCCTTTCAGAGAAAATCACTTTCCTTTGAAAGTGCCTTAAGCTACTTACAAGCATTCAACTTAAACTCACATGCATTTCTCTGAAAGAGAAGCAGTCTGTTCCAACACTTCAATTCACTGTGCGAAGTGAATGGAGTGTTGCTTCACTTTCTAAATGCTGTCCTTTCAGAGAAAATCACTTTTTTTGATAGTGCCTTAAGCTACTTGCAAGCATTAGGAAGAAACTCACATGCGTTTCTCTGAAAGAGAAGCAGTCTGTTCCAACACTTCAATTCACTGTGCGAAGTGAATGGAGTGTTGCCTCACTTTCTAAATGCTGTCCTTTCAGAGAAAATCACTTTCCTTTGAAAGTGCCTTAAACTTCTTTCAAGCATTCATAAAAAACTCACATGCGTTTCTCTGAAAGAGAAGCAGTCTGTTCCAACACTTCAATTCACTGTGCGAAGTGAATGGAGTGTTGCTTCACTTTCTAAATGCTGTCCTTTCAGAGAAAAATCACTTTCCTTTGATAGTGCCTTAAGCTACTTGCAAGCATTAGGAAGAAACACACATGCGTTTCTCTGAAAGAGAAGCAGTCTGTTCCAACACTTCAATTCACTGTGTGAAGTGAATAGAGTGTTGCCTCACGTTCTAAATGCTGTCCTTTCAGAGAAAATCACTTTCCTTTGAAAGTGCCTTAAGCTACTTACAAGCATTCACCAGAAACTCACATGCGTTTCTCTGAAAGAGAAGCAGTCTGTTCCAACACTTCAATTCACTGTGCGAAGTGAATGGAGTGTTGCTTCAGTTTCTAAATGCTGTCCTTTCAGAGAAAATCACTTTCCTTTGAAAGTGCCTTAAACTACTTTCAAGCATTCACAAAAAACTCTCATGCATTTCTCTGAAAGAGAAGCAGTCTGTTCCAACACTTCAATTCACTGTGCGAAGTGAATGGAGTGTTGCTTCACTTTCTAAATGCTGTCCTTTCAGAGAAAATCACTTTCCTTTGAAAGTGCCTTAAGCTACTTAAAGCATTCACCAGAAATTCACATTCGTTTCTCTGAAAGAGAAGCAGTCTGTTCCAACACTTCAATTCACTGTGTGAAGTGAATGGAGTGTTGCCTCACTTTCTAAATGCTGTCCTTTCAGAGAAAATCACTTTCCTTTGAAAGTGCCTTAAGCTACTTACAAGCATTCACCAGAAACTCACATGCATTTCTCTGAAAGAGAAGCAGTCTGTTCCAACACTTCAATTCAATGTGCGAAGTGAATGGAGTGTTGCTTCACTTTCTAAATGCTGTCCTTTCAGAGAAAATCACTTTCCTTTGAAAGTGCCTTAAGCTACTTACAAGCATTCAACAGAAACTCACATGCATTTCTCTGAAAGAGAAGCAGTCTGTTCCAACACTTCAATTCAATGTGCGAAGTGAATGGAGTGTTGCTTCACTTTCTAAATTATGTCCTTTCAGAGAAAATCACTTTCCTTTGAAAGTGCCTTAAGCAACTTGCAAGCATTCACAAGAAACACTAATGCGTTTATATGAAAGAGAAACACTCTGTTCCAACACTTCAATTCACTGCACGAAGGGAATGGAGTGTTGCTTCACTTTCTAAATGCTGTCCTTTCAGAGAAAATCACTTTCCTTTGAAAGTGCCTTAAGCTACTTATAAGCATTCACCAGAAACTCACATGCGTTTTTCTGAAAGAGAAGCAGTCAGTTCCAACACTTCAATTCACTGCACGAAGGGAATGGAGTGTTGCCTCACTTTCTAAATGCTGTCCTTTCAGAGAAAATCACTTTCCTTTGAAAGTGCCTTAAGCTACTTGCAAGCATTAGGAAGAAACTCACATGCGTTTCTCTGAAAGAGAAGCAGTCTGTTCCAACACTTCAATTCACTGTGCGAAGTGAATGGAGTGTTGCCTCACTTTCTAAATGCTGTCCTTTCAGAGAAAATCACTTTCCTTTGAAAGTGCCTTAAACTTCTTTCAAGCATTCATAAAAAACTCACATGCGTTTCTCTGAAAGAGAAGCAGTCTGTTCCAACACTTCAATTCACTGTGCGAAGTGAATGGAGTGTTGCTTCACTTTCTAAATGCTGTCCTTTCAGAGAAAATCACTTTCCTTTGATAGTGCCTTAAGCTATTTGCAAGCATTAGGAAGAAACTTACATGCGTTTCTCTGAAAGAGAAGCAGTCTGTTCCAACACTTCAATTCACTGTGTGAAGTGAATGGAGTGTTGCTTCACTTTCTAAATGCTGTCCTTTCAGAGAAAATCACTTTCCTTTGAAAGTGCCTTAAGCTACTTACAAGCATTCACCAGAAACTCACATGCGTTTCTCTGAAAGAGAAGCAGTCTGCTCCAATACTTCAATTCACTCTGCGAAGTGAATGGAGTGTTGCTTCATTTCTAAATGCTGTCCTTTCAGAGAAAATCACTTTCCTTTGAAAGTGCCTTAAGCTACTTACAAGCATTCAACTTAAACTCACATGCATTTCTCTGAAAGAGAGGCAGTCTGTTCCAACACTTCAATTCACTGTGCGAAGTGAATGGAGTGTTGCTTCACTTTCTAAATGCTGTCCTTTCAGAGAAAATCACTTTCCTTTGATAGTGCCTTAAGCTACTTGCAAGCATTAGGAAGAAACTCACATGCATTTCTCTGAAAGAGAAGCAGTCTGTTCCAACACTTCAATTCACTGTGCGAAGTGAATGGAGTGTTGCTTCACTTTCTAAATGCTGTCCTTTCAGAGAAAATCACTTTCCTTTGAAAGTGCCTTAAACTACTTTCAAGAATTCACAAAAAACTCACATGCATTTCTCTTAAAGAGAAGCAGTCTGTTCCAACACTTCAATTCACTGTGCGAAGTGAATGGAATGTTGCTTCACTTTCTAAATGCTGTCCTTTCAGAGAAAATCACTTTCCTTTGAAAGTGCCTTAAGCAACTTGCAAGCATTCACAAGAAACTCTCATGCGTTTCTCTGAAAGAGAAGCAGTCTGTTCCAACACTTCAATTCACTGTGCGAAGTGAATGGAGTGTTGCTTCACTTTCTAAATGCTGTCCTTTCAGAGAAAATCACTTTCCTTTGAAAGTGCCTTAAGCTACTTGCAAGCATTAGGAAGAAACTCACATGCGTTTCTCTGAAAGAGAAGCAGTCTGTTCCAACACTTCAATTCACTGTGCGAAGTGAATGGAGTGTTGCCTCACTTTCTAAATGCTGTCCTTTCAGAGAAAATCACTTTCCTTTGAAAGTGCCTTAAACTTCTTTCAAGCATTCATAAAAAACTCACATGCGTTTCTCTGAAAGAGAAGCAGTCTGTTCCAACACTTCAATTCACTCTGCGAAGTGAATGGAGTGTTGCTTCACTTTCTAAATGCTGTCCTTTCAGAGAAAATCACTTTCCTTTGATAGTGCCTTAAGCTACTTGCAAGCATTAGGAAGAAACTCACATGCGTTTCTCTGAAAGAGAAGCAGTCTGTTCCAACACTTCAATTCACTGTGTGAAGTGAATAGAGTGTTGCCTCACGTTCTAAATGCTGTCCTTTCAGAGAAAATCACTTTCCTTTGAAAGTGCCTTAAGCTACTTACAAGCATTCACAAGAAACTCACATGCGTTTCTCTGAAAGAGAAGCAGTCTGTTTCAACACTTCAATTCACTGTGCGAAGTGAATGGAGTGTTGCTTCACTTTCTAAATGCTGTCCTTTCAGAGAAAATCACTTTCCTTTGAAAGTGCCTTAAACTACTTTCAAGCATTCACAAAAAACTCTCATGCATTTCTCTGAAAGCGAAGCAGTCTGTTCCAACACTTCAATTCACTGTGCGAAGTGAATGGAGTGTTGCTTCACTTTCTAAATGCTGTCCTTTCAGAGAAAATCACTTTCCTTTGAAAGTTCCTTAAGCTACTTAAAGCATTCACCAGAAACTCACATGCGTTTCTCTGGAAGAGAAGCAGTCTGTTCCAACACTTCAATTCACTGTGTGAAGTGAATGGAGTGTTGCCTCACTTTCTAAATGCTGTCCTTTCAGAGAAAATCACTTTCCTTTTAAAGTGCCTTAAGCTACTTACAAGCATTCACCAGAACCTCACATGCATTTCTCTGAAAGAGAAGCAGTCTGTTCCAACACTTCAATTCAATGTGCGAAGTGAATGGAGTGTTGCTTCACTTTCTAAATTATGTCCTTTCAGAGAAAATCACTTTCCTTTGAAAGTGCCTTAAGCTACTTGCAAGCATTAGGAAGAAACTCACATGCGTTTCTCTGAAAGAGAAGCAGTCGGTTCCAACACTTCAATTCACTGTGCGAAGTGAATGGAGTGTTGCTTCACTTTCTAAATGCTGTCCTTTCAGAGAAAATCACTTTCCTTTGAAAGTGCCTTAAGCTACTTGCAAGCATTAGGAAGAAACTCACATGCGTTTCTCTGAAAGAGAAGCAGTCTGTTCCAACACTTCAATTCACTGTGCGAAGTGAATGGAGTGTTGCTTCAGTTTCTAAATGCTGTCCTTTCAGAGAAAATCACTTTCCTTTGAAAGTGCCTTAAGCAACTTGCAAGAATTCACAAGAAACTCACATGCTTTTCTCTGAAAGAGAAGCAGTCTGTTCCAACACTTCAATTCACTGTGCGAAGTGAATGGAGTGTTGCTTCACTTTCTAAATGCTGTCATTTCAGAGAAAATCACTTTCCTTTGGAAGTGCCTTTAGCTACTTACAAGCATTCACCAGAAACTCACATGCGTTTCTCTGAAAGAGAAGCAGTCTGTTCCAATACTTCAATTCACTCTGCGAAGTGAATGGAGTGTTGGTTCACTTTCTAAATGCTGTCCTTTCAGAGAAAATCACTTTCCTTTGAAAGTGCCTTAAGCTACTTACAAGCATTCACCAGAAACTCACATGCGTTTCTCTGAAACAGAAGCAGACTGTTCCAACACATCAATTCACTGTGCGAAGTGAATGGAGTGTTGCTTCACTTTCTAAATGCTGTCCTTTCAGAGAAAATCACTTTCCTTTGAAAGTGCCTTAAGCTACTTGCAAGCATTAGGAAGAAACTCACATGCGTTTCTCTGAAAGAGAAGCAGTCTGTTCCAACACTTCAATTCACTGTGTGAAGTGAATGGAGTGTTGCCTCACTTTCTAAATGCTGTCCTTTCAGAGAAAATCACTTTCCTTTGAAAGTGCCTTAAGCTACTTACAAGCATTCACCAGAAACTCACATGCGTTTCTCTGAAAGAGAAGCAGTCTGTTCCTACACTTCAATTCAATGTGCGAAGTGAATGGAGTGTTGCTTCACTTTCTAAATGCTGTCCTTTCAGAGAAAATCACTTTCCTTTGAAAGTGCCTTAAGCTACTTACAAGCATTCAACAGAAACTCACATGCATTTCTCTGAAAGAGAAGCAGTCTGTTCCAACACTTCAATTCACTGTGCGAAGTGAATGGAGTGTTGCTTCACTTTCTAAATGCTGTCCTTTCAGAGAAAATCACTTTCCTTTGAAAGTGCCTTAAGCAACTTGCAAGCATTCACAAGAAACACTAATGCGTTTATATGAAAGAGAAGCACTCTGTTCCAACACTTCAATTCACTGCACGAAGGGAATGGAGTATTGCTTCACTTTCTAAATGCTGTCCTTTCAGAGAAAATCACTTTCCTTTGAAAGTGCCTTAAACTACTTTCAAGCATTCACAAAAAACTCACAGGCGTTTATATGAAAGAGAAGCAGTCTGTTCCAACACTTCAATTCACTGTGCGAAGTGAATGGAGTGTTGCTTCACTTTCTAAATGCTGTCCTTTCAGAGAAAATCACTGTCCTTTGAAAGTGCCTTAAGCTACTTACAAGCATTCACCAGAAACTCACATGCGTTTCTCTGAAAGAGAAGCAGTCTGTTCCAACACTTCAATTCACTGTGCGAAGTGAATGGAGTGTTGCTTCACTTTCTAAATGCTGTCCTTTCAGAGAAAATCACTTTCCTTTGAAAGTGCCTTAAACTACTTTCAAGCATTCACAAAAAACTCACAGGCGTTTATATGAAAGAGAAGCAGTCTGTTCCAACACTTCAATTCACTGTGCGAAGTGAATGGAGTGTTGCTTCACTTTCTAAATGCTGTCCTTTCAGAGAAAATCACTTTCCTTTGAAAGTGCCTTAAACTACTTTCAAGCATTCACAAAAAACTCACATGCCTTTCTCTTAAAGAGAAGCAGTCTGTTCCAACACTTCAATTCACTGTGCGAAGTGAATGGAGTGTTGCTTCACTTTCTAAATGCTGTCCTTTCAGAGAAAATCACTTTCCTTTGAAAGTGCCTTAAACTACTTTCAAGCATTCACAAAAAACTCGCATGCGTTTCTCTTAAAGTGAAGCAGTGTGTTCCAACACTTCAATTCACTGTGCGAAGTGAATGGAGTGTTGCTTCAGTTTCTAAATGCTGTCCTTTCAGAGAAAATCACTTTCCTTTGAAAGTGCCTTAAGCAACTTGCAAGCATTTACCAGAAACTCACATGCGTTTCTCTTAAAGAGAAGCAATGTGTTCCAACACTTCAATTCACTGTGCGAAGTGAATGGAGTGTTGCCTCACTTTCTAAATGCTGTCCTTTCAGAGAAAATCACTTTCCTTTGAAAGTGCCTTAAGCTACTTACAAGCATTCACCAGAAACTCACATGCGTTTCTCTGAAAGAGAAGCAGTCTGTTCCAACACTTCAATTCACTGTGCGAAGTGAATGGAGTGTTGCTTCACTTTCTAAATGCTGTCCTTTCAGAGAAAATCACTTTCCTTTGAAAGTGCCTTAAGCTACTTACAAGCATTCAACTTAAACTCACATGCATTTCTCTGAAAGAGAAGCAGTCTGTTCCAACACTTCAATTCACTGTGCGAAGTGAATGGAGTGTTGCTTCACTTTCTAAATGCTGTCCTTTCAGAGAAAATCACTTTCCTTTGATAGTGCCTTAAGCTACTTGCAAGCATTAGGAAGAAACTCACATGCGTTTCTCTGAAAGAGAAGCAGTCTGTTCCAACACTTCAATTCACTGTGCGAAGTGAATGGAGTGTTGCCTCACTTTCTAAATGCTGTCCTTTCAGAGAAAATCACTTTCCTTTGAAAGTGCCTTAAACTTCTTTCAAGCATTCATAAAAAACTCACATGCGTTTCTCTGAAAGAGAAGCAGTCTGTTCCAACACTTCAATTCACTGTGCGAAGTGAATGGAGTGTTGCTTCACTTTCTAAATGCTGTCCTTTCAGAGAAAAATCACTTTCCTTTGATAGTGCCTTAAGCTACTTGCAAGCATTAGGAAGAAACACACATGCGTTTCTCTGAAAGAGAAGCAGTCTGTTCCAACACTTCAATTCACTGTGTGAAGTGAATAGAGTGTTGCCTCACGTTCTAAATGCTGTCCTTTCAGAGAAAATCACTTTCCTTTGAAAGTGCCTTAAGCTACTTACAAGCATTCACCAGAAACTCACATGCGTTTCTCTGAAAGAGAAGCAGTCTGTTCCAACACTTCAATTCACTGTGCGAAGTGAATGGAGTGTTGCTTCAGTTTCTAAATGCTGTCCTTTCAGAGAAAATCACTTTCCTTTGAAAGTGCCTTAAACTACTTTCAAGCATTCACAAAAAACTCTCATGCATTTCTCTGAAAGAGAAGCAGTCTGTTCCAACACTTCAATTCACTGTGCGAAGTGAATGGAGTGTTGCTTCACTTTCTAAATGCTGTCCTTTCAGAGAAAATCACTTTCCTTTGAAAGTGCCTTAAGCTACTTAAAGCATTCACCAGAAATTCACATTCGTTTCTCTGAAAGAGAAGCAGTCTGTTCCAACACTTCAATTCACTGTGTGAAGTGAATGGAGTGTTGCCTCACTTTCTAAATGCTGTCCTTTCAGAGAAAATCACTTTCCTTTGAAAGTGCCTTAAGCTACTTACAAGCATTCACCAGAAACTCACATGCATTTCTCTGAAAGAGAAGCAGTCTGTTCCAACACTTCAATTCAATGTGCGAAGTGAATGGAGTGTTGCTTCACTTTCTAAATGCTGTCCTTTCAGAGAAAATCACTTTCCTTTGAAAGTGCCTTAAGCTACTTACAAGCATTCAACAGAAACTCACATGCATTTCTCTGAAAGAGAAGCAGTCTGTTCCAACACTTCAATTCAATGTGCGAAGTGAATGGAGTGTTGCTTCACTTTCTAAATTATGTCCTTTCAGAGAAAATCACTTTCCTTTGAAAGTGCCTTAAGCAACTTGCAAGCATTCACAAGAAACACTAATGCGTTTATATGAAAGAGAAACACTCTGTTCCAACACTTCAATTCACTGCACGAAGGGAATGGAGTGTTGCTTCACTTTCTAAATGCTGTCCTTTCAGAGAAAATCACTTTCCTTTGAAAGTGCCTTAAGCTACTTATAAGCATTCACCAGAAACTCACATGCGTTTTTCTGAAAGAGAAGCAGTCAGTTCCAACACTTCAATTCACTGTGCGAAGTGAATGGAGTGTTGCTTCACTTTCTAAATGCTGTCCTTTCAGAGAAAATCACTTTCCTTTGAAAGTGCCTTAAGCTACTTGCAAGCATTAGGAAGAAACTCACATGCGTTTCTCTGAAAGAGAAGCAGTCTGTTCCAACACTTCAATTCACTGTGCGAAGTGAATGGAGTGTTGCCTCACTTTCTAAATGCTGTCCTTTCAGAGAAAATCACTTTCCTTTGAAAGTGCCTTAAACTTCTTTCAAGCATTCATAAAAAACTCACATGCGTTTCTCTGAAAGAGAAGCAGTCTGTTCCAACACTTCAATTCACTGTGCGAACTGAATGGAGTGTTGCTTCACTTTCTAAATGCTGTCCTTTCAGAGAAAATCACTTTCCTTTGATAGTGCCTTAAGCTACTTGCAAGCATTAGGAAGAAACTTACATGCGTTTCTCTGAAAGAGAAGCAGTCTGTTCCAACACTTCAATTCACTGTGTGAAGTGAATGGAGTGTTGCTTCACTTTCTAAATGCTGTCCTTTCAGAGAAAATCACTTTCCTTTGAAAGTGCCTTAAGCTACTTACAAGCATTCACCAGAAACTCACATGCGTTTCTCTGAAAGAGAAGCAGTCTGCTCCAATACTTCAATTCACTCTGCGAAGTGAATGGAGTGTTGCTTCATTTCTAAATGCTGTCCTTTCAGAGAAAATCACTTTCCTTTTAAAGTGCCTTAAGCTACTTACAAGCATTCAACTTAAACTCACATGCATTTCTCTGAAAGAGAGGCAGTCTGTTCCAACACTTCAATTCACTGTGCGAAGTGAATGGAGTGTTGCTTCACTTTCTAAATGCTGTCCTTTCAGAGAAAATCACTTTCCTTTGATAGTGCCTTAAGCTACTTGCAAGCATTAGGAAGAAACTCACATGCATTTCTCTGAAAGAGAAGCAGTCTGTTTCAACACTTCAATTCACTGTGTGAAGTGAATAGAGTGTTGCCTCACGTTCTAAATGCTGTCCTTTCAGAGAAAATCACTTTCCTTTGAAAGTGCCTTAAGCTACTTACAAGCATTCACCAGAAACTCAAATGCGTTTCTCTGAAAGAGAAGCAGTCTGTTCCAACACTTCAATTCACTGTGCGAAGTGAATGGAGTGTTGCTTCAGTTTCTAAATGCTGTCCTTTCAGAGAAAATCACTTTCCTTTGAAAGTGCCTTAAACTACTTTCAAGAATTCACAAAAAACTCACATGCATTTCTCTTAAAGAGAAGCAGTCTGTTCCAACACTTCAATTCACTGTGCGAAGTGAATGGAGTGTTGCTTCACTTTCTAAATGCTGTCCTTTCAGAGAAAATCACTTTCCTTTGAAAGTGCCTTAAGCAACTTGCAAGCATTCACAAGAAACTCACATGCGTTTCTCTGAAAGAGAAGCAGTCTGTTCCAACACTTCAATTCACTGTGCGAAGTGAATGGAGTGTTGCTTCACTTTCTAAATGCTGTCCTTTCAGAGAAAATCACTTTCCTTTGATAGTGCCTTAAGCTACTTGCAAGCATTAGGAAGAAACTCACATGCGTTTCTCTGAAAGAGAAGCAGTCTGTTCCAACACTTCAATTCACTGTGTGAAGTGAATAGAGTGTTGCCTCACGTTCTAAATGCTGTCCTTTCAGAGAAAATCACTTTCCTTTGAAAGTGCCTTAAGCTACTTACAAGCATTCACAAGAAACTCACATGCGTTTCTCTGAAAGAGAAGCAGTCTGTTTCAACACTTCAATTCACTGTGCGAAGTGAATGGAGTGTTGCTTCACTTTCTAAATGCTGTCCTTTCAGAGAAAATCACTTTCCTTTGAAAGTGCCTTAAACTACTTTCAAGCATTCACAAAAAACTCTCATGCATTTCTCTGAAAGCGAAGCAGTCTGTTCCAACACTTCAATTCACTGTGCGAAGTGAATGGAGTGTTGCTTCACTTTCTAAATGCTGTCCTTTCAGAGAAAATCACTTTCCTTTGAAAGTTCCTTAAGCTACTTAAAGCATTCACCAGAAACTCACATGCGTTTCTCTGGAAGAGAAGCAGTCTGTTCCAACACTTCAATTCACTGTGTGAAGTGAATGGAGTGTTGCCTCACTTTCTAAATGCTGTCCTTTCAGAGAAAATCACTTTCCTTTTAAAGTGCCTTAAGCTACTTAGAAGCATTCACCAGAACCTCACATGCATTTCTCTGAAAGAGAAGCAGTCTGTTCCAACACTTCAATTCAATGTGCGAAGTGAATGGAGTGTTGCTTCACTTTCTAAATTATGTCCTTTCAGAGAAAATCACTTTCCTTTGAAAGTGCCTTAAGCTACTTGCAAGCATTAGGAAGAAACTCACATGCGTTTCTCTGAAAGAGAAGCAGTCGGTTCCAACACTTCAATTCACTGTGCGAAGTGAATGGAGTGTTGCTTCACTTTCTAAATGCTGTCCTTTCAGAGAAAATCACTTTCCTTTGAAAGTGCCTTAAGCTACTTGCAAGCATTAGGAAGAAACTCACATGCGTTTCTCTGAAAGAGAAGCAGTCTGTTCCAACACTTCAATTCACTGTGCGAAGTGAATGGAGTGTTGCTTCAGTTTCTAAATGCTGTCCTTTCAGAGAAAATCACTTTCCTTTGAAAGTGCCTTAAGCAACTTGCAAGAATTCACAAGAAACTCACATGCGTTTCTCTGAAAGAGAAGCAGTCTGTTCCAACACTTCAATTCACTGTGCGAAGTGAATGGAGTGTTGCTTCACTTTCTAAATGCTGTCATTTCAGAGAAAATCACTTTCCTTTGGAAGTGCCTTTAGCTACTTACAAGCATTCACCAGAAACTCACATGCGTTTCTCTGAAAGAGAAGCAGTCTGTTCCAATACTTCAATTCACTCTGCGAAGTGAATGGAGTGTTGGTTCACTTTCTAAATGCTGTCCTTTCAGAGAAAATCACTTTCCTTTGAAAGTGCCTTAAGCTACTTACAAGCATTCACCAGAAACTCACATGCGTTTCTCTGAAACAGAAGCAGACTGTTCCAACACTTCAATTCACTGTGCGAAGTGAATGGAGTGTTGCCTCACTTTCTAAATGCTGTCCTTTCAGAGAAAATCACTTTCCTTTGAAAGTGCCTTAAGCTACTTACAAGCATTCAACAGAAACTCACATGCATTTCTCTGAAAGAGAAGCAGTCTGTTCGAACACTTCAATTCACTGTGCGAAGTGAATGGAGTGTTGCTTCACTTTCTAAATTATGTCCTTTCAGAGAAGATCACTTTCCTTTGAAAGTGCCTTAAGCAACTTGCAAGCATTCACAAGAAACACTAATGCGTTTCTATGAAAGAGAAGCATTCTGTTCCAACACTTCAATTCACTGCACGAAGGGAATGGAGTGTTGCTTTACTTTCTAAATGCTGTCCTTTCAGAGAAAATCACTTTCCTTTGAAAGTGCCTTAAGCTACTTACAAGCATTCACCAGAAACTCACATGCGTTTCTCTGAAACAGAAGCAGTCTGTTCCAACACTTCAATTCACTGTGCGAAGTGAATGGAGTGTTGCTTCACTTTCTAAATGCTGTCCTTTCAGAGAAAATCACTTTCCTTTGAAAGTGCCTTAAGCTACTTGCAAGCATTAGGAAGAAACTCACATGCGTTTCTCTGAAAGAGAAGCAGACTGTTCCAACACTTCAATTCACTGTGCGAAGTGAATGGAGTGTTGCTTCACTTTCTAAATGCTGTCCTTTCAGAGAAAATCACTTTCCTTTGAAAGTGCCTTAAGCTACTTGCAAGCATTAGGAAGAAACTCACATGCGTTTCTCTGAAAGAGAAGCAGTCTGTTCCAACACTTCAATTCACTGTGTGAGGTGAATGGAGTGTTGCCTCACTTTCTAAATGCTGTCCTTTCAGAGAAAATCACTTTCCTTTGAAAGTGCCTTAAGCTACTTACAAGCATTCAACAGAAACTCACATGCATTTCTCTGAAAGAGAAGCAGTCTGTTCGAACACTTCAATTCACTGTGCGAAGTGAATGGAGTGTTGCTTCACTTTCTAAATTATGTCCTTTCAGAGAAAATCACTTTCCTTTGAAAGTGCCTTAAGCAACTTGCAAGCATTCACAAGAAACACTAATGCGTTTCTATGAAAGAGAAGCATTCTGTTCCAACACTTCAATTCACTGCACGAAGGGAATGGAGTGTTGCTTTACTTTCTAAATGCTGTCCTTTCAGAGAAAATCACTTTCCTTTGAAAGTGCCTTAAGCTACTTACAAGCATTCACCAGAAACTCACATGCGTTTCTCTGAAAGAGAAGCAGTCTGTTCCAACACTTCAATTCACTGTGTGAAGTGAATAGAGTGTTGCCTCACTTTCTAAATGCTGTCCTTTCAGAGAAAATCACTTTCCTTTGAAAGTGCCTTAAGCTACTTACAAGCATTCACCAGAAACTCACATGCGTTTCTCTGAAAGAGAAGCATTCTGTTCCAACACTTCAATTCACCGTGCGAAGTGAATGGATTGTTGCTTCACTTTTTAAATGCTGTCCTTTCAGAGAAAATCACTTTCCTTTGAAAGTGCCTTAAACTACTTTCAAGCATTCACAAAAAACTCACATGCGTTTCTCTTAAAGAGAAGCAGTCTGTTCCAACACTTCAATTCACTGTGCGAAGTGAATGGAGTGTTGCTTCACTTTCTAAATGCTGTCCTTTCAGAGAAAATCACTTTCCTTTGAAAGTGCCTTAAGCTACTTACAAGCATTCACCAGAAACTCACATGCGTTTCTCTGAAAGAGAAGCAGTCTGTTCCAATACTTCAATTCACTCTGCGAAGTGAATGGAGTGTTGCTTCACTTTCTAAATGCTGTCCTTTCAGAGAAAATCACTTTCCTTCGAAAGTGCCTTAAGCTACTTACAAGCATTCAACAGAAACTCACATGCATTTCTCTGAAAGAGAAGCAGTCTGTTCCAACACTTCAATTAACTGTGCGAAGTGAATGGAGTGTTGCTTCACTTTCTAAATGCTGTACTTTCAGAGAAAATCACTTTCCTTTGAAAGTGCCTTAAGCTACTTACAAGCATTCACCAGAAATTCACATGCGTTTCTCTGAAAGAGAAACAGTCTGTTCCAACACTTCAATTCACTGTGCGAAGTGAATGGAGTGTTGCTTCACTTTCTAAATGCTGTCCTTTCAGAGAAAATCACTTTCCTTTGAAAGTGCCTTAAGCTACTTGCAAGCATCAGGAAGAAACTCACATGCGTTTCTCTGAAAGAGAAGCAGTCTGTTCCAACACTTCAATTCACTGTGCGAAGTGAATGGAGTGTTGCTTCACATTCTAAATGCTGTCCTTTCAGAGAAAATCACTTTCCTTTGAAAGTGCCTTAAGCTACTTGCAAGCATTAGGAAGAAACTCACATGCGTTTCTCTGAAAGAGAAGCAGTCTGTTCCAACACTTCAATTCACTTTGCGAAGTGAATGGAGTGTTGCCTCACTTTCTAAATGCTGTCCTTTCAGAGAAAATCACTTTCCATTGAAAGTGCCTTAAACTACTTACAAGCATTCACAAAAAACTCACATGCGTTTCTCTGAAAGAGAAGCAGTCTGTTCCAACACTTCAATTCACTGTGCGAAGTGAATGGAGTGTTGCTTCACTTTCTAAATGCTGTCCTTTCAGAGAAAATCCCTTTCCTTTGAATGTGCCTTAAGCTACTTACAAGCATTCAACAGAAACTCACATGCATTTCTCTGAAAGAGAAGCTGTCTGTTCCAACACTTCAATTCACTGTACAAAGTGAATGGAGTGTTGCTTCACTTTCTAAATGCTGTCCTTTCAGAGAAAATCACTTTCCTTTGAAAGTGCCTTAAGCTACTTGCAAGCATTAGGAAGAAACTCACATGCGTTTCTCTGAAAGAGAAGAAGTTTGTTCCAACACTTCAATTCACTGTGCGAAGTGAATGGAGTGTTGCTTCACTTTCTAAATGCTGTCCTTTCAGAGAAAATCACTTTCCTTTGAAAGTGCCTTAAGCAACTTGCAAGCATTCACAAGAAACACTAATGCGTTTCTATGAAAGAGAAGCACTCTGTTCCAACACTTCAATTCACTGCATGAAGGGAATGGAGTGTTGCTTCACTTTCTAAATGCTATCCTTTCAGAGAAAATCACTTTCCTTTGAAAGTGCCTTAAGCTACTTACAAGCATTAGGAAGAAACTCACATGCATTTCTCTGAAAGAGAAGCAGTCTGTTCCAACACTTCAATTCACTGTGCAAAGTGAATGGAGTGTTGCATCACTTTCTAAATTCTGTCCTTTCAGAGAAAATCACTTTCCTTTGAAAGTGCCTTAAACTACTTTCAAGCATTCACAAAAAACTCACATGCGTTTCACTTAAAGAAAAGCATTCTGTTCCAACACTTCAATTCACTGTGCGAAGTGAATGGAGTGTTGCTTCAGTTTCTAAATGCTGTCCTTTCAGAGAAAATCACTTTCCTTTGAAAGTGCCTTAAGCAACTTGCAAGAATTCACAAGAAACTCACATGCGTTTCTCTGAAAGAGAAGCAGTCTGTTCCAACACTTCAATTCACTGTGCGAAGTGAATGGAGTGTTGCTTCACTTTCTAAATGCTGTCATTTCAGAGAAAATCACTTTCCTTTGAAAGTGCCTTTAGCTACTTACAAGCATTCACCAGAAACTCACATGCGTTTCTCGGAAAGAGAAGCAGTCTGTTCCAATACTTCAATTCACTCTGCGAAGTGAATGGAGTGTTGCTTCACTCTCTAAATGCTGTCCTTTCAGAGAAAATCACTTTCCTTTGAAAGTGCCTTAAGCTACTTACAAGCATTCAACAGAAACTCACATGCATTTCTCTGAAAGAGAAGCAGTCTGTTCCAACACTTCAATTCACAGTGCGAAGTGAATGGAGTGTTGCTTCACTTTCTAAATGCTGTCCTTTCAGAGAAAATCACTTTCCTTTGAAAGTGCCTTAAGCTACTTGCAAGCATTAGGAAGAAACTCACATGTGTTTCTCTGAAAGAGAAGCAGTCGGTTCCAACACTTCAATTCACTGTGCGAAGTGAATGGAGTGTTGCTTCACTTTCTAAATGCTGTCCTTTCAGAGAAAATCACTTTCCTTTGAAAGTGCCTTAAGCTACTTGCAAGCATTAGGAAGAAACTCACATGCGTTTCTCTGAAAGAGAAGCAGTCTGTTCCAACACTTCAATTCACTGTGCGAAGTGAATGGAGTGTTGCTTCAGTTTCTAAATGCTGTCCTTTCAGAGAAAATCACTTTCCTTTGAAAGTGCCTTAAGCAACTTGCAAGAATTCACAAGAAACTCACATGCGTTTCTCTGAAAGAGAAGCAGTCTGTTCCAACACTTCAATTCACTGTGCGAAGTGAATGGAGTGTTGCTTCACTTTCTAAATGCTGTCATTTCAGAGAAAATCACTTTCCTTTGGAAGTGCCTTTAGCTACTTACAAGCATTCACCAGAAACTCACATGCGTTTCTCTGAAAGAGAAGCAGTCTGTTCCAATACTTCAATTCACTCTGCGAAGTGAATGGAGTGTTGGTTCACTTTCTAAATGCTGTCCTTTCAGAGAAAATCACTTTCCTTTGAAAGTGCCTTAAGCTACTTACAAGCATTCACCAGAAACTCACATGCGTTTCTCTGAAACAGAAGCAGACTGTTCCAACACTTCAATTCACTGTGCGAAGTGAATGGAGTGTTGCCTCACTTTCTAAATGCTGTCCTTTCAGAGAAAATCACTTTCCTTTGAAAGTGCCTTAAGCTACTTACAAGCATTCAACAGAAACTCACATGCATTTCTCTGAAAGAGAAGCAGTCTGTTCGAACACTTCAATTCACTGTGCGAAGTGAATGGAGTGTTGCTTCACTTTCTAAATTATGTCCTTTCAGAGAAGATCACTTTCCTTTGAAAGTGCCTTAAGCAACTTGCAAGCATTCACAAGAAACACTAATGCGTTTCTATGAAAGAGAAGCATTCTGTTCCAACACTTCAATTCACTGCACGAAGGGAATGGAGTGTTGCTTTACTTTCTAAATGCTGTCCTTTCAGAGAAAATCACTTTCCTTTGAAAGTGCCTTAAGCTACTTACAAGCATTCACCAGAAACTCACATGCGTTTCTCTGAAAGAGAAGCAGTCTGTTCCAACACTTCAATTCACTGTGTGAAGTGAATAGAGTGTTGCCTCACTTTCTAAATGCTGTCCTTTCAGAGAAAATCACTTTCCTTTGAAAGTGCCTTAAGCTACTTGCAAGCATTAGGAAGAAACTCACATGCGTTTCTCTGAAAGAGAAGCAGTCTGTTCCAACACTTCAATTCACTGTGCGAAGTGAATGGAGTGTTGCTTCAGTTTCTAAATGCTGTCCTTTCAGAGAAAATCACTTTCCTTTGAAAGTGCCTTAAGCAACTTGCAAGAATTCACAAGAAACTCACATGCGTTTCTCTGAAAGAGAAGCAGTCTGTTCCAACACTTCAATTCACTGTGCGAAGTGAATGGAGTGTTGCTTCACTTTCTAAATGCTGTCATTTCAGAGAAAATCACTTTCCTTTGAAAGTGCCTTTAGCTACTTACAAGCATTCACCAGAAACTCACATGCGTTTCTCTGAAAGAGAAGCAGTCTGTTCCAATACTTCAATTCACTCTGCGAAGTGAATGGAGTGTTGCTTCACTTTCTAAATGCTGTCCTTTCAGAGAAAATCACTTTCCTTTGAAAGTGCCTTAAGCTACTTACAAGCATTCACCAGAAACTCACATGCGTTTCTCTGAAACAGAAGCAGTCTGTTCCAACACTTCAATTCACTGTGCGAAGTGAATGGAGTGTTGCTTCACTTTCTAAATGCTGTCTTTTCAGAGAAAATTACTTTCCTTTGAAAGTGCCTTAAGCTACTTGCAAGCATTAGGAAGAAACTCACATGCGTTTCTCTGAAAGAGAAGCAGACTGTTCCAACACTTCAATTCACTGTGCGAAGTGAATGGAGTGTTGCTTCACTTTCTAAATGCTGTCCTTTCAGAGAAAATCACTTTCCTTTGAAAGTGCCTTAAGCTACTTACAAGCATTCAACAGAAACTCACATGCATTTCTCTGAAAGAGAAGCAGTCTGTTCGAACACTTCAATTCACTGTGCGAAGTGAATGGAGTGTTGCTTCACTTTCTAAATTATGTCCTTTCAGAGAAAATCACTTTCCTTTGAAAGTGCCTTAAGCAACTTGCAAGCATTCACAAGAAACACTAATGCGTTTCTATGAAAGAGAAGCATTCTGTTCCAACACTTCAATTCACTGCACGAAGGGAATGGAGTGTTGCTTTACTTTCTAAATGCTGTCCTTTCAGAGAAAATCACTTTCCTTTGAAAGTGCCTTAAGCTACTTACAAGCATTCACCAGAAACTCACATGCGTTTCTCTGAAAGAGAAGCAGTCTGTTCCAACACTTCAATTCACTGTGTGAAGTGAATAGAGTGTTGCCTCACTTTCTAAATGCTGTCCTTTCAGAGAAAATCACTTTCCTTTGAAAGTGCCTTAAGCTACTTACAAGCATTCACCAGAAACTCACATGCGTTTCTCTGAAAGAGAAGCATTCTGTTCCAACACTTCAATTCACCGTGCGAAGTGAATGGATTGTTGCTTCACTTTTTAAATGCTGTCCTTTCAGAGAAAATCACTTTCCTTTGAAAGTGCCTTAAACTACTTTCAAGCATTCACAAAAAACTCACATGCGTTTCTCTTAAAGAGAAGCAGTCTGTTCCAACACTTCAATTCACTGTGCGAAGTGAATGGAGTGTTGCTTCAGTTTTTAAATGCTGTCCTTTCAGAGAAAATCACTTTCTTTGAAAGTGCCTTAAGCAACTTGCAAGCATTCAAAAGAAACTCACATGTGTTTCTCTGAAAGAGAAGCAGTCTGTTCCAACACTTCAATTCACTGTGCGAAGTGAATGGAGTGTTGCTTCACTTTCTAAATGCTGTCCTTTCAGAGAAAATCACTTTCCTTTGAAAGTGCCTTAAGCTACTTGCAAGCATCAGGAAGAAACTCACATGCGTTTCTCTGAAAGAGAAGCAGTCTGTTCCAACACTTCAATTCACTGTGCGAAGTGAATGGAGTGTTGCTTCACATTCTAAATTCTGTCCTTTCAGAGAAAATCACTTTCCTTTGAAAGTGCCTTAAACTACTTTCAAGCATTCACAAAAAACTCAGATGCGTTTCACTTAAAGAAAAGCATTCTGTTCCAACACTTCAATTCACTGTGCGAAGTGAATGGAGTGTTGCTTCAGTTTCTAAATGCTGTCCTTTCAGAGAAAATCACTTTCCTTTGAAAGTGCCTTAAGCAACTTGCAAGAATTCACAAGAAACACACATGCGTTTCTCTGAAAGAGAAGCAGTCTGTTCCAACACTTCAATTCACTGTGCGAAGTGAATGGAGTGTTGCTTCACTTTCTAAATGCTGTCATTTCAGAGAAAATCACTTTCCTTTGAAAGTGCCTTTAGCTACTTACAAGCATTCACCAGAAACTCACATGCGTTTCTCGGAAAGAGAAGCAGTCTGTTCCAATACTTCAATTCACTCTGCGAAGTGAATGGAGTGTTGCTTCACTCTCTAAATGCTGTCCTTTCAGAGAAAATCACTTTCCTTTGAAAGTGCCTTAAGCTACTTACAAGCATTCAACAGAAACTCACATGCATTTCTCTGAAAGAGAAGCAGTCTGTTCCAACACTTCAATTCACTGTGCGAAGTGAATGGAGTGTTGCTTCACTTTCTAAATGCTGTCCTTTCAGAGAAAATCACTTTCCTTTGAAAGTGCCTTAAGCTACTTACAAGCATTCACCAGAAACTCACATGCGTTTCTCTGAAACAGAAGCAGTCTGTTCCAACACTTCAATTCACTGTGCGAAGTGAATGGAGTGTTGCTTCACTTTCTAAATGCTGTCCTTTCAGAGAAAATCACTTTCCTTTGAAAGTGCCTTAAGCTACTTGCAAGCATTAGGAAGAAACTCACATGCATTTCTCTGAAAGAGAAGCAGTCTGTTCCAACACTTCAATTCACTGTGTGAGGTGAATGGAGTGTTCCCTCACTTTCTAAATGCTGTCCTTTCAGAGAAAATCACTTTCCTTTGAAAGTGCCTTAAGCTACTTACAAGCATTCACCAGAAACTCACATGCGTTTCTCTGAAAGAGAAGCAGTCTGTTCCAACACTTCAATTCACTGTGCGAAGTGAATGGAGTGTTGCTTCACTTTCTAAATTATGTCCTTTCAGAGAAAATCACTTTCCTTTGAAAGTGCCTTAAGCAACTTGCAAGCATTCACAAGAAACACTAATGCGTTTCTACGAAAGAGAAGCAGTCTGTTCCAACACTTCAATTCACTGTGCGAAGTGAATGGAGTGTTGCTTCACTTTCTAAATGCTGTCATTTCAGGGAAAATCACTTTCCTTTGAAAGTGCCTTTAGCTACTTACAAGCATTCACCAGAAACTCACATGCGTTTCTCTGAAAGAGAAGCAGTCTGTTCCAATACTTCAATTCACTCTGCGAAGTCAATCGAGTGTTGCTTCACTTTCTAAATGCTGTCCTTTCAGAGAAAATCACTTTCCTTTGAAAGTGCCTTAAGCTACTTACAAGCATTCAACAGAAACTCACATGCATTTCTCTGAAAGAGAAGCAGTCTGTTCCAACACTTCAATTCACTGTGCGAAGTGAATGGAGTGTTGCTTCACTTTCTAAATGCTGTCCTGTCAGAGAAAATCACTTTCCTTTGAAAGTGCGTTAAGCTACTTACAAGCATTCACCAGAAACTCACATGCGTTTCTCTGAAAGAGAAACAGTCTGTTCCAACACTTCAATTCACTTTGCGAAGTGAATGGAGTGTTGCTTCACTTTCTAAATGCTGTCTTTCAGAGAAAATCACTTTCCTTTGAAAGTGCCTTAAGCTACTTGCAAGCATCAGGAAGAAACTCACATGCGTTTCTCTGAAAGAGAAGCAGTCTGTTCCAACACTTCAATTCACTGTGCGAAGTGAATGGAGTGTTGCTTTACATTCTAAATGCTGTCCTTTCAGAGAAAATCACTTTCCTTTGAAAGTGCCTTAAGCTACTTGCAAGCATTAGGAAGAAACTCACATGCGTTTCTCTGAAAGAGAAGCAGTCTGTTCCAACACTTCAATTCACTGTGCGAAGTGAATGGAGTGTTGCCTCACTTTCTAAATGCTGTCCTTTCAGAGAAAATCACTTTCCATTGAAAGTGCCTTAAACTACTTTCAAGCATTCACAAAAAACTCACATGCGTTTCTCTGAAAGAGAAGCAGTCTGTTCCAACACTTCAATTCACTGTACAAAGTGAATGGAGTGTTGCTTCACTTTCTAAATGCTGTCCTTTCAGAGAAAATCCCTTTCCTTTGAATGTGCCTTAAGCTACTTACAAGCATTCAACAGAAACTCACATGCATTTCTCTGAAAGAGAAGCTGTCTGTTCCAACACTTCAATTCACTGTACAAAGTTAATGGAGTGTTGCTTCACTTTCTAAATGCTGTCCTCTCCGAGAAAATCACTTTCCTTTGAAAGTGCCTTAAGCTACTTGCAAGCATTAGGAAGAAACTCACATGCGTTTCTCTGAAAGAGAAGCAGTCTGTTCCAACACTTCAATTCACTGTACAAAGTGAATGGAGTGTTGCTTCACTTTCTAAATGCTGTCCTTTCAGAGAAAATCACTTTCCTTTGAAAGTGCCTTAAGCAACTTGCAAGCATTCACAAGAAACACTAATGCGTTTCTATGAAAGAGAAGCACTCTGTTCCAACACTTCAATTCACTGCATGAAGGGAATGGAGTGTTGCTTCACTTTCTAAATGCTGTCCTTTCAGAGAAAATCACTTTCCTTTGAAAGTGCCTTAAGCTACTTACAAGCATTAGGAAGAAACTCACATGCGTTTCTCTGAAAGAGAAGCAGTCTGTTCCAACACTTCAATTCACTGTGCGAAGTGAATGGAGTGTTGCATCTCTTTCTAAATTCTGTCCTTTCAGAGAAAATCACTTTCCTTTGAAAGTGCCTTAAACTACTTTCAAGCATTCACAAAAAACTCACATGCGTTTCTCTTAAAGAGAAGCAGTCTGTTCCAACACTTCAATTCACTGTGCGAAGTGAATGGAATGTTGCCTCACTTTCTAAATGCTGTCCTTTCAGAGAAAATCACTTTCCATTGAAAGTGCCTTAAACTACTTTCAAGCATTCACAAAAAACTCACATGCGTTTCTCTGAAAGAGAAGCAGTCTGTTCCAACACTTCAATTCACTGTGCGAAGTGAATGGAGTGCTGCTTCACTTTCTAAATGCTGTCCTTTCAGAGAAAATCATTTTCCTTTGAATGTGCCTTAAGCTACTTACAAGCATTCAACAGAAACTCACATGCATTTCTCTAAAAGAGAAGTAATCTGTTTCAACACTTCAATTCTCTGTGCGAAGTGAATGGAGTGTTGCTTCACTTTCTAAATGCTGTCCTTTCAGAGAAAATCACTTTCCTTTGAATGTGCCTTAAGCTACTTGCAAGCATTCACAAGAAACACTATTGCGTTTCTATGAAAGAGAAGCAGTCTGTTCCAACACTTCAATTTATTGTGCGAAGGGAATGGAGTGTTGCTTTACTTTCTAAATGCTGTCCTTTGAGAGAAAATCACTTTCCTTTGAAAGAGCCTTAAGCTACTTACAAGCATTCAACAGAAACTCACATGCATTTCTCTGAAAGAGAAGCAGTCTGTTCCAACATTTCAATTCACTGTCCAAAGTGAATGGAGTGTTGCTTCACTTTCTAAATGCTGTCCTTTCAGAGAAAATCACTTTCCTTTGAAAGTGCCTTAAGCAACTTGCAAGCATTCACAAGAAACACTAATGCGTTTCTATGAATGAGAAGCACTCTGTTCCAACACTTCAATTCACTGCTCGAAGGGAATGGAGTGTTGCTTCAGTTTCTAAATGCTCTTCTTTCAGAGAAAATCACTTTCGTTTGAAAGTGCCTTAAGCTACTTACAAGCATTCACCAGAAACTCACATGCGTTTCTTTGAAAGAGAAGCAGTCTGTTCCAACACTTCAATTCACTGTGCGAAGTGAATGGAGTGTTGCTTCACTTTCTAAATGCTGTCTTTTCTGAGAAAATCACTTTCCTTTGAAAGTGCCTTAAGCTACTTGCAAGCATCAGGAAGAAACTCACATGCGTTTCTCTGAAAGAGAAGCAGTCTGTTCCAACACTTCAATTCACTGTGCGAAGTGAATGGAGTGTTGCTTCACTTTCTAAATGCTGTCCTTTCAGAGAAAATCACTTTCCTTTGAAAGTGCCTTAAGCTACTTACAAGCATTCAACAGAAACTCACATGCATTTCTCTGAAAGAGAAGCAGTCTGTTCCAACACTTCAATTCACTGTGCGAAGTGAATGGAGTGTTGCTTCACTTTCTAAATGCTGTCCTTTCAGAGAAAATCACTTTCCTTTGAAAGTGCCTTAAGCTACTTACAAGCATTCACCAGAAACTCACATGCGTTTCTCTGAAAGAGAAACAGTCTTTTCCAACACTTCAATTCACTGTGCGAAGTGAATGGAGTGTTGCTTCACTTTCTAAATGCTGTCCTTTCAGAGAAAATCACTTTCCTTTGAATGTGCCTTAAGCTACTTGCAAGCATTCACAAGAAACACTATTGCGTTTCTCTGAAAGAGAAGCAGTCTGTTCCAACACTTCAATTTATTGTGCGAAGGGAATGGAGTGTTGCTTTACTTTCTAAATGCTGTCCTTTGAGAGAAAATCACTTTCCTTTGAAAGAGCCTTAAGCTACTTACAAGCATTCAACAGAAACTCACATGCATTTCTCTGAAAGAGAAGCAGTCTGTTCCAACACTTCAATTCACTGTCCAAAGTGAATGGAGTGTTGCTTCACTTTCTAAATGCTGTCCTTTCAGAGAAAATCACTTTCCTTTGAAAGTGCCTTAAGCAATTTGCAAGCATTCACAAGAAACACTAATGCGTTTCTATGAATGAGAAGCACTCTGTTCCAACACTTCAATTCACTGCTCGAAGGGAATGGAGTGTTGCTTCAGTTTCTAAATGCTCTTCTTTCAGAGAAAATCACTTTCCTTTGAAAGTGCCTTAAGCTACTTACAAGCATTCACCAGAAACACACATGCGTTTCTTTGAAAGAGAAGCAGTCTGTTCCAACACTTCAATTCACTGTGCGAAGTGAATGGAGTGTTGCTTCACTTTCTAAATGCTGTCTTTTCTGAGAAAATCACTTTCCTTTGAAAGTGCCTTAAGCTACTTGCAAGCATCAGGAAGAAACTCACATGCGTTTCTCTGAAAGAGAAGCAGTCTGTTCCAACACTTCAATTCACTGTGCGAAGTGAATGGAGTGTTACTTCACTTTCTAAATGCTGTCCTTTCAGAGAAAATCACTTTCCTTTGAAAGTGCCTTAAGCTACTTGCAAGCATTAGGAAGAAACTCACATGTGTTTCTCTGAAAGAGAAGCAGTCTGTTCCAACACTTCAAATCACTGTGCGAAGTGAATGGAGTGTTGCCTCACTTTCTAAATGCTGTCCTTTCAGAGAAAATCACTTTCCATTGAAAGTGCCTTAAACTACTTTCAAGCATTCACAAAAAACTCACATGCGTTTCTCTGAAAGAGAAGCAGTCTGTTCCAACACTTCAATTCACTGTGCGAAGTGAATGGAGTGTTGCTTCACTTTCTAAATGCTGTCCTTTCAGAGAAAATCATTTTCCTTTGAATGTGCCTTAAGCTACTTACAAGCATTCACCAGAAACTCACATGCGTTTCTCTGAAAGAGAAGCAGTCTGGTCCAACACTTCAATTCACGGTGCGAAGTGAATGGAGTGTTGCTTCACTTTCTAAATGCTGTCCTTTCAGACAAAATCACTTTCCTTTTAAAGTGCCTTAAACTACTTTCAAGCATTCACAAAAAACTCACATTCGTTGCTCTTAAAGAGAAGCAGTCTGTTCGAACACTTCAATTCACTGTGCGAAGTGAATGGAGTGTTGCTTCAGTTTCTAAATGCTGTCCTTTCAGAGAAAATCACTTTCCTTTGAATATGCCTTAAGCAACTTGCAAGCATTCAAAAGAAACTCACATGCGTTTCTCTGAAAGAGAAGCAGTCTGTTCCAACACTTCAATTCACTGTGCGAAGTGAATGGAGTGTTGCTTCACTTTCTAAATGCTGTCCTTTCAGAGAAAATCACTTTCCTTTGAAAGTGCCTTAAGCTACTTACAAGCATTCACCAGAAACTCACATGTGTTTCTCTGAAAGAGAAGCAGTCTGTTCCAATACTTCAATTCACTCTGCGAAGTGAATGGAGTGTTGCTTCACTTTCTAAATGCTGTCCTTTCAGAGAAAATCACTTTCCTTTGAAAGTGCCTTAAGCTACTTACAAGCATTCAACAGAAACTCACATGCATTTCTCTGAAAGAGAAGCAGTCTGTTCCAACACTTCAATTCACTGTGCGAAGTGAATGGAGTGTTGCTTCACTTTCTAAATGCTGTCCTTTCAGAGAAAATCACTTTCCTTTGAAAGTGCCTTAAGCTACTTACAAGCATTCACCAGAAACTCACATGCGTTTCTCTGAAAGAGAAACAGTCTTTTCCAACACTTCAGTTCACTGTGCGAAGTGAATGGAGTGTTGCTTCACTTTCTAAATGCTGTCCTTTCTGAGAAAATCACTTTCCTTTGAAAGTGCCTTAAGCTACTTACAAGCATTCACCAGAAACTCACATGCGTTTCTCTGAAAGAGAAGCAGTCTGTTCCAACACTTCAATTCACTGTGCGAAGTGAATGGAGTGTTGCTTCACTTTCTAAATGCTGTCCTTTCAGAGAAAATCACTTTCCTTTGAAAGTGCCTTAAGCTACTTGCAAGCATTAGGAAGAAACTCACATGCGTTTCTCTGAAAGAGAAGCAGTCTGTTCCAACACTTCAATTCACTGTGCGAAGTGAATGGAGTGTTGCCTCACTTTCTAAATGCTGTCCTTTCAGAGAAAATCACTTTCCATTGAAAGTGCCTTAAACTACTTTCAAGCATTCACAAAAAACTCACATGCATTTCTCTGAAAGAGAAGCAGTCTGTTCCAACACTTCAATTCACTGTGCGAAGTGAATGGAGTGTTGCTTCACTTTCTAAATGCTGTACTTTCAGAGAAAATCATTTTCCTTTGAATGTGCCTTAAGCTACTTACAAGCATTCAACAGAAACTCACATGCATTTCTCTAAAAGAGAAGTAATCTGTTTCAACACTTCAATTCTCTGTGCGAAGTGAATGGAGTGTTGCTTCACTTTCTATATGCTGTCCTTTCAGAGAAAATCACTTTCCTTTGAATGTGCCTTAAGCTACTTGCAAGCATTCACAAGAAACACTATTGCGTTTCTATGAAAGAGAAGCAGTCTGTTCCAACACTTCAATTTATTGTGCGAAGGGAATGGAGTGTTGCTTCACTTTCTAAATGCTGTCTTTTCTGAGAAAATCACTTTCCTTTGAAAGTGCCTTAAGCTACTTGTAAGCATCAGGAAGAAACTCACATGCGTTTCTCTGAAAGAGAAGCAGTCTGTTCCAACACTTCAATTCACTGTGCGAAGTGAATGGAGTGTTGCTTCACTTTCTAAATGCTGTCCTTTCAGAGAAAATCACTTTCCTTTGAAAGTGCCTTAAGCTACTTGCAAGCATTAGGAAGAAACTTACATGTGTTTCTCTGAAAGAGAAGCAGTCTGTTCCAACACTTCAAATCACTGTGCGAAGTGAATGGAGTGTTGCCTCACTTTCTAAATGCTGTCCTTTCAGAGAAAATCACTTTCCATTGAAAGTGCCTTAAACTACTTTCAAGCATTCACAAAAAACTCACATGCGTTTCTCTGAAAGAGAAGCAGTCAGTTCCAACACTTCAATTCACTGTGCGAAGTGAATGGAGTGTTGCTTCACTTTCTAAATGCTGTCCTTTCAGAGAAAATCATTTTCCTTTGAATGTGCCTTAAGCTACTTACAAGCATTCACCAGAAACTCACATGCGTTTCTCTGAAAGAGAAGCAGTCTGGTCCAACACTTCAATTCACGGTGCGAAGTGAATGGAGTGTTGCTTCACTTTCTAAATGCTGTCCTTTCAGACAAAATCACTTTCCTTTTAAAGTGCCTTAAACTACTTTCAAGCATTCACAAAAAACTCACATTCGTTGCTCTTAAAGAGAAGCAGTCTGTTCGAACACTTCAATTCACTGTGCGAAGTGAATGGAGTGTTGCTTCACTTTCTAAATGCTGTCCTTTCAGAGAAAATCACTTTCCTTTGAATGTGCCTTAAGCAACTTGCAAGCATTCAAAAGAAACTCACATGCGTTTCTCTGAAAGAGAAGCAGTCTGTTCCAACACTTCAATTCACTGTGCGAATTGAATGGAGTGTTGCTTCACTTTCTAAATGCTGTCCTTTCAGAGAAAATCACTTTCCTTTGAAAGTGCCTTAAGCTACTTACAAGCATTCACCAGAAACTCACATGTGTTTCTCTGAAAGAGAAGCAGTCTGTTCCAATACTTCAATTCACTCTGCGAAGTGAATGGAGTGTTGCTTCACTTTCTAAATGCTGTCCTTTCAGAGAAAATCACTTTCCTTTGAAAGTGCCTTAAGCTACTTACAAGCATTCAACAGAAACTCACATGCATTTCTCTGAAAGAGAAGCAGTCTGTTCCAACACTTCAATTCACTGTGCGAAGTGAATGGAGTGTTGCTTCACTTTCTAAATGCTGTCCTTTCAGAGAAAATCACTTTCCTTTGAAAGTGCCTTAAGCTACTTACAAGCATTCACCAGAAACTCACATGCGTTTCTCTGAAAGAGAAACAGTCTTTTCCAACACTTCAGTTCACTGTGCGAAGTGAATGGAGTGTTGCTTCACTTTCTAAATGCTGTCCTTTCTGAGAAAATCACTTTCCTTTGAAAGTGCCTTAAGCTACTTACAAGCATTCACCAGAAACTCACATGCGTTTCTCTGAAAGAGAAGCAGTCTGTTCCAACACTTCAATTCACTGTGCGAAGTGAATGGAGTGTTGCTTCACTTTCTAAATGCTGTCCTTTCAGAGAAAATCACTTTCCTTTGAAAGTGCCTTAAGCTACTTGCAAGCATTAGGAAGAAACTCACATGCGTTTCTCTGAAAGAGAAGCAGTCTGTTCCAACACTTCAATTGACTGTGCGAAGTGAATGGAGTGTTGCCTCACTTTCTAAATGCTGTCCTTTCAGAGAAAATCACTTTCCATTGAAAGTGCCTTAAACTACTTTCAAGCATTCACAAAAAACTCACATGCGTTTCTCTGAAAGAGAAGCAGTCTGTTCCAACACTTCAATTCACTGTGCGAAGTGAATGGAGTGTTGCTTCACTTTCTAAATGCTGTCCTTTCAGAGAAAATCATTTTCCTTTGAATGTGCCTTAAGCTACTTACAAGCATTCAACAGAACTCACATGCATTTCTCTAAAAGAGAAGTAATCTGTTTCAACACTTCAATTCTCTGTGCGAAGTGAATGGAGTGTTGCTTCACTTTCTATATGCTGTCCTTTCAGAGAAAATCACTTTCCTTTGAATGTGCCTTAAGCTACTTGCAAGCATTCACAAGAAACACTATTGCGTTTCTATGAAAGAGAAGCAGTCTGTTCCAACACTTCAATTTATTGTGCGAAGGGAATGGAGTGTTGCTTTACTTTCTAAATGCTGTCCTTTGAGAGAAAATCACTTTCCTTTGAAAGAGCCTTAAGCTACTTGCAAGCATTCAACAGAAACTCACATGCATTTCTCTGAAAGAGAAGCAGTCTGTTCCAACACTTCAATTCACTGTACAAAGTGAATGGAGTGTTGCTTCACTTTCTAAATGCTGTCCTTTCAGAGAAAAATCACTTTCCTTTGAAAGTGCCTTAAGCAACTTGCAAGCATTCACAAGAAACACTAATGCGTTTCTATGAATGAGAAGCACTCTGTTCCAACACTTCAATTCACTGCTCGAAGGGAATGGAGTGGTGCTTCACGTTCTAAATGCTCTTCTTTCAGAGAAAATCACTTTCTTTGAAAGTGCCTTAAGCTACTTACAAGCATTCACCAGAAACTCACATGCGTTTCTTTGAAAGAGAAGCAGTCTGTTCCAACACTTCAATTCACTGTGCGAAGTGAATGGAGTGTTGCTTCACTTTCTAAATGCTGTCCAATCAGAGATAATCACTTTCCTTTGAAAGTGCCTTAAGCTACTTGCAAGCATTAGGAAGAAACTCACATGCGTTTCTCTGAATGAGGAGCAGTCTGTTCCAACACTTCAATTCACTGTGCGAAGTGAATGGAGTGTTGCTTCACTTTCTAAATTCTGTCCTTTCAGAGAAAAACACTTTCCTTTGAAAGTGCCTTAAACTACTTTCAAGCATTCACAAAAAACTCACATGCGTTTCTCTGAAAGAGAAGCAGTCTGGTCCAACACTTCAATTCACAGTGCGAAGTGAATGGAGTGTTGCTTCACTTTCTAAATGCTGTCCTTTCAGAGAAAATCACTTTCCTTTGAAAGTGCCTTAAACTAGTTTCAAGCATTCACAAAAAACTCACATGCGTTTCACTGAAAGAGAAGCAGTCTGTTCCAACACTTCAACTCGCTGTGCGAAGTGAATGGAGTGTTGCTTCACTTTCTAAATGCTGTCCTTTCAGAGAAAATCACTTTCCTTTGAATGTGCCTTAAGCAACTTGCAAGCATTCAAAAGAAACTCACATGCGTTTCTCTGAAAGGGAAGCAGTCTGTTCCAACACTTCAATTCACTGTGCGAAGTGAATGGAGTGTTGCTTCACTTTCTAAATGCTGTCCTTTCAGAGAAAATCACTTTCCTTTGAAAGAGCCTTAAGCTACTTACAAGCATTCAACAGAAACTCACATGCATTTCTCTGAAAGAGAAGCAGTCTGTTCCAACACTTCAGTTCACTGTACAAAGTGAATGGAGTGTTGCTTCACTTTCTAAATGCTGTCCTTTCAGAGAAAATCACTTTCCTTTGAAAGTGCCTTAAGCAACTTGCAAGCATTCACAAGAAACACTAATGCGTTTCTATGAATGAGAAGCACTCTGTTCCAACACTTCAATTCACTGCACGAAGGGAGTGGAGTGTTGCTTCACTTTCTAAATGCTGTCCTTTCAGAGAAAATCACTTTCCTTTGAAAGTGCCTTAAGCTACTTACAAGCATTCAACAGAAACTCACATGCGTTTCTCTGAAAGAGAAGCAGTCTGTTCCAACACTTCAATTTATTGTGCGAAGGGAATGGAGTGTTGCTTTACTTTCTAAATGCTGTCCTTTCAGAGAAAATCACTTTCCTTTGAAAGAGCCTTAAGCTACTTACAAGCATTCAACAGAAACTCACATGCATTTCTCTGAAAGAGAAGCAGTCTGTTCCAGCACTTCAATTCACTGTGCGAAGTGAATGGAGTGTTGCTTCACTTTCTAAATGCTGTCCTTTCAGAGAAAATCACTTTCCTTTGAAAGTGCCTTAAGCTACTTACAAGCATTCACCAGAAACTCACATGCGTTTCTCTGAAAGAGAAGCAGTCTGTTCCAACACTTCAATTCACTGTGCGAAGTGAATGGAGTGTTGCTTCACTTTCTAAATGCTGTACTTTCAGAGAAAATCACTTTCCTTTGAAAGTGCCTTAAGCTACTTGCAAGCATTAGGAAGAAACTCACATGCGTTTCTCTGAAAGAGAAGCAGACTGTTCCAACATTTCAATTCACTGTGCGAAGTGAATGGAGTGTTGTTTCAGTTTATAAATGCTGTCCTTTCAGAGAAAATCACTTTCCTTTGAAAGTGCCTTAAGCTACTTGCAAGCATCAGGAAGAAACTCACATGCGTTTTTCTGAAAGAGAAGCAGTCTGTTCCAACACTTCAATTCACTGTGTGAAGTGAATGGAGTGTTGCCTCACTTTCTAAATGCTGTCCTTTCAGAGAAAATCACTTTCCTTTAAAAGTGCCTTAAGCTACTTACAAGCATTCACCAGAAACTCACATGCGTTTCTCTGAAAGAGAAGCAGTCTGTTCCAACACTTCAATTCAATGTGCGAAGTGAATGGAGTGTTGCTTCACTTTCTAAATTCTGTCCTTTCAGAGAAAAACACTTTCCTTTGAAAGTGCCTTAAACTACTTTCAAGCATTCACAAAAAACTCACATGCGTTTCTCTGAAAGAGAAGCAGTCTGGTCCAACACTTCAATTCACAGTGCGAAGTGAATGGAGTGTTGCTTCACTTTCTAAATGCTGTCCTTTCAGAGAAAATCACTTTCCTTTGAAAGTGCCTTAAACTAGTTTCAAGCATTCACAAAAAACTCACATGCGTTTCACTGAAAGAGAAGCAGTCTGTTCCAACACTTCAACTCGCTGTGCGAAGTGAATGGAGTGTTGCTTCACTTTCTAAATGCTGTCCTTTCAGAGAAAATCACTTTCCTTTGAATTGCCTTAAGCAACTTGCAAGCATTCAAAAGAAACTCACATGCGTTTCTCTGAAAGAGAAGCAGTCTGTTCCAACACTTCAATTCACTGTGCGAAGTGAATGGACTGTTGCTTCACTTTCTAAATGCTGTCCTTTCAGAGAAAATCACTTTCCTTTGAAAGTGCCTTAAGCTACTTACAAGCATTCACCAGAAACTCACATGCGTTTCTCTGAAAGAGAAGCAATCTGTTCCAACACTTCAATTCACTGTGCGAAGTGAATGGAGTGTTGCTTCACTTTCTAAATGCTGTCCAATCAGAGAAAATCACTTTCCTTTGAAAGTGCCTTAAGCTACTTGCAAGCATTAGGAAGAAACTCACATGCGTTTCTCTGAAAGAGAAGCAGTCTGTTCCAACACTTCAATTCACTGTGCGAAGTGAATGGAGTGTTGCTTCAGTTTCTAAATGCTGTCCTTTCAGAGAAAATCACTTTCCTTTGAATGTGCCTTAAGCAACTTGCAAGCATTCAAAAGAAACTCACATGCGTTTCTCTGAAAGGGAAGCAGTCTGTTCCAACACTTCAATTCACTGTGCGAAGTGAATGGAGTGTTGCTTCACTTTCTAAATGCTGTCCTTTCAGAGAAAATCACTTTCCTTTGAAAGAGCCTTAAGCTACTTACAAGCATTCAACAGAAACTCACATGCATTTCTCTGAAAGAGAAGCAGTCTGTTCCAACACTTCAGTTCACTGTACAAAGTGAATGGAGTGTTGCTTCACTTTCTAAATGCTGTCCTTTCAGAGAAAATCACTTTCCTTTGAAAGTGCCTTAAGCAACTTGCAAGCATTCACAAGAAACACTAATGCGTTTCTATGAATGAGAAGCACTCTGTTCCAACACTTCAATTCACTGCACGAAGGGAGTGGAGTGTTGCTTCACTTTCTAAATGCTGTCCTTTCAGAGAAAATCACTTTCCTTTGAAAGTGCCTTAAGCTACTTACAAGCATTCAACAGAAACTCACATGCGTTTCTCTGAAAGAGAAGCAGTCTGTTCCAACACTTCAATTTATTGTGCGAAGGGAATGGAGTGTTGCTTTACTTTCTAAATGCTGTCCTTTCAGAGAAAATCACTTTCCTTTGAAAGAGCCTTAAGCTACTTACAAGCATTCAACAGAAACTCACATGCATTTCTCTGAAAGAGAAGCAGTCTGTTCCAGCACTTCAATTCACTGTGCGAAGTGAATGGAGTGTTGCTTCACTTTCTAAATGCTGTCCTTTCAGAGAAAATCACTTTCCTTTGAAAGTGCCTTAAGCTACTTACAAGCATTCACCAGAAACTCACATGCGTTTCTCTGAAAGAGAAGCAGTCTGTTCCAACACTTCAATTCACTGTGCGAAGTGAATGGAGTGTTGCTTCACTTTCTAAATGCTGTACTTTCAGAGAAAATCACTTTCCTTTGAAAGTGCCTTAAGCTACTTGCAAGCATTAGGAAGAAACTCACATGCGTTTCTCTGAAAGAGAAGCAGACTGTTCCAACATTTCAATTCACTGTGCGAAGTGAATGGAGTGTTGTTTCAGTTTATAAATGCTGTCCTTTCAGAGAAAATCACTTTCCTTTGAAAGTGCCTTAAGCTACTTGCAAGCATCAGGAAGAAACTCACATGCGTTTTTCTGAAAGAGAAGCAGTCTGTTCCAACACTTCAATTCACTGTGTGAAGTGAATGGAGTGTTGCCTCACTTTCTAAATGCTGTCCTTTCAGAGAAAATCACTTTCCTTTAAAAGTGCCTTAAGCTACTTACAAGCATTCACCAGAAACTCACATGCGTTTCTCTGAAAGAGAAGCAGTCTGTTCCAACACTTCAATTCAATGTGCGAAGTGAATGGAGTGTTGCTGCACTTTCTAAATGCTGTCCTTTCAGAGAAAATCACTTTCCTTTGAAAGTGCCTTAAGCTACTTACAAGCATTCAACAGAAACTCACATGCATTTCTCTGAAAGAGAAGCAGTCTGTTCCAACACTTCAATTCACTGTGCGAAGTGAATGGATTGTTGCTTCACTTTCTAAATTATGTCCTTTCAGAGAAAATCACTTTCCTTTGAAAGTGCCTTAAGCAACTTGCAAGCATTCACAAGAAACACTAATGCGTTTATATGAAAGAGAAGCAGTCTGTTCCAACACTTCTATTCACTGCTCGAAGGGAATGGAGTGTTGCTTCACTTTCTAAATGCTGTCCTTTCAGAGAAAATCACTGTCCTTTGAAAGTGCCTTAAGCTACTAACAAGCATTCACCAGAAACTCACATGCGTTTCTCTGAAAGAGAAGCAGTCGTTTCCAACACTTCAATTCACTGTGCGAAGTGAATGGAGTGTTACCTCACTTTCTAAACACTGTCCTTTCAGAGAAAATCACTTTCCTTTGAAAGTGCCTTAAACTACTTTCAAGCATTCATAAAAAACTCACATGCGTTTCTCTGAAAGAGAAGCAGTCTGTTCCAACACTTCAATTCACTGTGCGAAGTGAACGAGTGTTGCTTCACTTTCTAAATGCTGTCCTTTCAGAGAAAATCACTTTCCTTTGAATGTGCCTTAAGCAACTTGCAAGCATTCACAAGAAACTCACATACGTTTCTCTGAAAGAGAAGCAGTCTGTTCCAACACTTCAATTCACTGTGCGAAGTGAATGGAGTGTTGCTTCACTTTCTAAATGCTGTCCTTTCAGAGAAAATCACTTTCCTTTGAAAGTGCCTTAAGCTACTTACAAGCATTCAACTTAAACTCACATGCATTTCTCTGAAAGAGAATCAGTCTGTTCCAACACTTCAATTCACTGTGCGAAGTGAATGGAGTGTTGCTTCACTTTCTAAATGCTGTCCTTTCAGAGAAAATCACTTTCCTTTGAAAGTGCCTTAAGCTACTTACAAGCATTCACCGGAAACTCACATGCGTTTCTCTGAAAGAGAAGCAGTCTGTTCCAACACTTCAATTCACTGTGCGAAGTGAATGGAGTGTTGCTTCACTTTCTAAATGCTGTCCTTTCAGAGAAAATCACTTTCCTTTGAAAGTGCCTTAAGCTACTTGCAAGCATTAGGAAGAAACTCACATGCGTTTCTCTGAAAGAGAAGCAGACTGTTCCAACACTTCAATTCACTGTGCGAAGTGAATGGAGTGTTACTTCACTTTCTAAATGCTGTCCTTTCAGAGAAAATCACTTTCCTTTGAAAGTGCCTTAAGCTACTTGCAAGCATTAGGAAGAAACTCACATGCGTTTCTCTGAAAGAGAAGCAGTCTGTTCCAACACTTCAATTCACTGTGTGAAGTGAATGGAGTGTTGCCTCACTTTCTAAATGCTGTCCTTTCAGAGAAAATCACTTTCCTTTGAAAGTGCCTTAAGCTACTTACAAGCATTCACCAGAAACTCACATGCGTTTCTCTGAAAGAGAAGCAGTCTGTTCCAACACTTCAATTCAATGTGCGAAGTGAATGGAGTGTTGCTTCACTTTCTAAATGCTGTCCTTTCAGAGAAAATCACTTTCCTTTCAAAGTGCCTTAAGCTACTTACAAGCATTCAACAGAAACTCACATGCATTTCTCTGAAAGAGAAGCAGTCTGTTCCAACACTTCAATTCACTGTGTGAAGTGAATGGAGTTTGCCTCACTTTCTAAATGCTGTCCTTTCAGAGAAAATCACTTTCCTTTCAAAGTGCCTTAAGCTACTTACAAGCATTCAACAGAAACTCACATGCGTTTCTCTGAAAGAGAAGCAGTCTGTTCCAACACTTCAATTCAATGTGCGAAGTGAATGGAGTGTTGCTTCACTTTCTAAATGCTGTCCTTTCAGAGAAAATCACTTTCCTTTGAAAGTGCCTTAAGCTACTTACAAGCATTCAACAGACACTCACATGCATTTGTCTGAAAGAGAAGCAGTCTGTTCCAACACTTCAATTCACTGTGCGAAGTGAATGGAGTGTTGCTTCACTTTCTAAATTATGTCCTTTCAGAGAAAATCACTTTCCTTTGAAAGTGCCTTAAGCAACTTGCAAGCATTCACAAGAAACACTAATGCGTTTCTCTGAAAGAGAAGCAGTCTGTTCCAACACTTCAATTCACTGTGCGAAATGAATTCAGTGTTGCTTCACTTTCTAAATGCTGTCCTTTCAGAGAAAATCACTTTCCTTTGAAAGTGCCTTAAGCTACTTACAAGCATTCACCAGAAACTCACATCCGTTTCTCTGAAAGAGAAGCAGTCTGTTCCAATACTTCAATTCACTGTGCGAAGTGAATGGAGTGTTGCTTCACTTTCTAAATGCTGTCCTTTCAGAGAAAATCACTTTCCTTTGAAAGTGCCTTAAGCTACTTTACAAGCATTCAACTTAAACTCACATGCATTTCTCTGAAAGAGAAGCAGTCTGTTCCAACACTTCAATTCACTGTGCGAAGTGAATGGAGTGTTGCTTCACTTTCTAAATGCTGTCCTTTCAGAGAAAATCACTTTCCTTTGAAAGTGCCTTAAGCTACTTACAAGCATTCACCGGAAACTCACATGCGTATCTCTGAAAGAGAAGCAGTCTGTTCCAACACTTCAATTCACTGTGCGAAGTGAATGGAGTGTTGCTTCAGTTTCTAAATGCTGTCCTTTCAGAGAAAATCACTTTCCTTTGAAAGTGCCTTAAGCTACTTGCAAGCATTAGGAAGAAACTCACATGCGTTTCTCTGAAAGAGGAGCAGACTGTTCCAACACTTCAATTCACTGTGCGAAGTGAATGGAGTGTTGCTTCACTTTCTAAATGCTGTCCTTTCAGAGAAAATCACTTTCCTTTGAAAGTGCCTTAAGCTACTTGTAAGCATTAGGAAGAAACTCACATGCGTTTCTCTGAAAGAGAAGCAGTCTGTTCCAACACTTCAAGTCACTGTGTGAAGTGAATGGAGTGTTGCCTCACTTTCTAAATGCTGTCCTTTCAGAGAAAATCACTTTCCTTTGAAAGTGCCTTTAACTACTTTCAAGCATTCATAAAAAACTCACATGCGTTTCTCTGAAAGAGAAGCAGTCTGTTCCAACACTTCAATTCACTGTGCGAAGTGAATTTAGTGTTGCTTCACTTTCTAAATGCTGTCCTTTCAGAGAAAATCACTTTCCTTTGAAAGTGCCTTAAGCTACTTGCAAGCATCAGGAAGAAACTCACATGCGTTTCTCTGAAAGAGAAGCAGTCTGTTCCAACACTTCAATTCACTGTGCGAAGTGAATGGAGTGTTGCTTCACTTTCTAAATGCTGTCCTTTCAGAGAAAATCACTTTCCTTTGAAAGTGCCTTAAGCTACTTGCAAGCATTAGGAAGAAACTCACATGCATTTCTCTGAAAGAGAAGCAGTCTGTTCCAACACTTCAATTCACTGTGCGAAGTGAATGGAGTGTTGCCTCACTTTCTAAATGCTGTCCTTTCAGAGAAAATCACTTTCCTTTGAAAGTGCCTTAAACTACTTTCAAGCATTCATAAAAAACTCACATGCGTTTCTCTGAAAGAGAAGCAGTCTGTTCCAACACTTCAATTCACTGTGCGAAGTGAACGAGTGTTGCTTCACTTTCTAAATGCTGTCCTTTCAGAGAAAATCACTTTCCTTTGAATGTGCCTTAAGCAACTTGCAAGCATTCACAAGAAACTCACATACGTTTCTCTGAAAGAGAAGCAGTCTGTTCCAACACTTCAATTCACTGTGCGAAGTGAATGGAGTGTTGCTTCACTTTCTAAATGCTGTCCTTTCAGAGAAAATCACTTTCCTTTGAAAGTGCCTTAAGCTACTTACAAGCATTCAACTTAAACTCACATGCATTTCTCTGAAAGAGAATCAGTCTGTTCCAACACTTCAATTCACTGTGCGAAGTGAATGGAGTGTTGCTTCACTTTCTAAATGCTGTCCTTTCAGAGAAAATCACTTTCCTTTGAAAGTGCCTTAAGCTACTTACAAGCATTCACCGGAAACTCACATGCGTTTCTCTGAAAGAGAAGCAGTCTGTTCCAACACTTCAATTCACTGTGCGAAGTGAATGGAGTGTTGCTTCACTTTCTAAATGCTGTCCTTTCAGAGAAAATCACTTTCCTTTGAAAGTGCCTTAAGCTACTTGCAAGCATTAGGAAGAAACTCACATGCGTTTCTCTGAAAGAGAAGCAGACTGTTCCAACACTTCAATTCACTGTGCGAAGTGAATGGAGTGTTACTTCACTTTCTAAATGCTGTCCTTTCAGAGAAAATCACTTTCCTTTGAAAGTGCCTTAAGCTACTTGCAAGCATTAGGAAGAAACTCACATGCGTTTCTCTGAAAGAGAAGCAGTCTGTTCCAACACTTCAATTCACTGTGTGAAGTGAATGGAGTGTTGCCTCACTTTCTAAATGCTGTCCTTTCAGAGAAAATCACTTTCCTTTGAAAGTGCCTTAAGCTACTTACAAGCATTCACCAGAAACTCACATGCGTTTCTCTGAAAGAGAAGCAGTCTGTTCCAACACTTCAATTCAATGTGCGAAGTGAATGGAGTGTTGCTTCACTTTCTAAATGCTGTCCTTTCAGAGAAAATCACTTTCCTTTCAAAGTGCCTTAAGCTACTTACAAGCATTCAACAGAAACTCACATGCATTTCTCTGAAAGAGAAGCAGTCTGTTCCAACACTTCAATTCACTGTGTGAAGTGAATGGAGTGTTGCCTCACTTTCTAAATGCTGTCCTTTCAGAGAAAATCACTTTCCTTTCAAAGTGCCTTAAGCTACTTACAAGCATTCAACAGAAACTCACATGCGTTTCTCTGAAAGAGAAGCAGTCTGTTCCAACACTTCAATTCAATGTGCGAAGTGAATGGAGTGTTGCTGCACTTTCTAAATGCTGTCCTTTCAGAGAAAATCACTTTCCTTTGAAAGTGCCTTAAGCTACTTACAAGCATTCAACAGAAACTCACATGCATTTCTCTGAAAGAGAAGCAGTCTGTTCCAACACTTCAATTCACTGTGCGAAGTGAATGGAGTGTTGCTTCACTTTCTAAATTATGTCCTTTCAGAGAAAATCACTTTCCTTTGAAAGTGCCTTAAGCAACTTGCAAGCATTCACAAGAAACACTAATGCGTTTATATGAAAGAGAAGCAGTCTGTTCCAACACTTCAATGCACTGTGCGAAGTGAATGGAGTGTTGCTTCACTTTCTAAATGCTGTCCTTTCAGAGAAAATCACTTTCCTTTGAAAGTGCCTTAAGCTACTTACAAGCATTCACCAGAAACTCACATCCGTTTCTCTGAAAGAGAAGCAGTCTGTTCCAATACTTCAATTCACTGTGCGAAGTGAATGGAGTGTTGCTTCACTTTCTAAATGCTGTCCTTTCAGAGAAAATCACTTTCCTTTGAAAGTGCCTTAAGCTACTTACAAGCATTCAACTTAAACTCACATGCATTTCTCCGAAAGAGAAGCAGTCTGTTCCAACACTTCAATTCACTGTGCGAAGTGAATGGAGTGTTGCTTCACTTTCTAAATGCTGTCCTTTCAGAGAAAATCACTTTCCTTTGAAAGTGCCTTAAGCTACTTACAAGCCTTCACCGGAAACTCACATGCGTTTCTCTGAAAGAGAAGCAGTCTGTTCCAACACTTCAATTCACTGTGCGAAGTGAATGGAGTGTTGCTTCACTTTCTAAATGCTGTCCTTTCAGAGAAAATCACTTTCCTTTGAAAGTGCCTTAAGCTACTTGCAAGCATTAGGAAGAAACTCACATGCGTTTCTCTGAAAGAGAAGCAGACTGTTCCAACACTTCAATTCACTGTGCGAAGTGAATGGAGTGTTACTTCACTTTCTAAATGCTGTCCTTTCAGAGAAAATCACTTTCCTTTGAAAGTGCCTTAAGCTACTTGCAAGCATTAGGAAGAAACTCACATGTGTTTCTCTGAAAGAGAAGCAGTCTGTTCCAACACTTCAATTCACTCTGTGAAGTGAATGGAGTGTTGCCTCACTTTCTAAATGCTGTCCTTTCAGAGAAAATCACTTTCCTTTGAAAGTGCCTTAAGCTACTTACAAGCATTCACCAGAAACTCACATGCGTTTCTCTGAAAGAGAAGCAGTCTGTTCCAACACTTCAATTCAATGTGCGAAGTGAATGGAGTGTTGCTTCACTTTCTAAATGCTGTCCTTTCAGAGAAAATCACTTTCCTTTGAAAGTGCCTTAAGCTACTTACAAGCATTCAACAGAAACTCACATGCATTTCTCTGAAAGAGATGCAGTCTGTTCCAACACTTCAATTCACTGTGTGAAGTGAATGGAGTGTTGCCTCACTTTCTAAATGCTGTCCTTTCAGAGAAAATCACTTTCCTTTGAAAGTGCCTTAAGCTACTTACAAGCATTCAACTTAAACTCACATGCATTTCTCTGAAAGAGAATCAGTCTGTTCCAACACTTCAATTCACTGTGCGAAGTGAATGGAGTGTTGCTTCACTTTCTAAATGCTGTCCTTTCAGAGAAAATCACTTTCCTTTGAAAGTGCCTTAAGCTACTTTCAAGCATTAGGAAGAAACTCACATGCGTTTCTCTGAAAGAGAAGCAGACTGTTCCAACACTTCAATTCACTGTGCGAAGTGAATGGAGTGTTACTTCACTTTCTAAATGCTGTCCTTTCAGAGAAAATCACTTTCCTTTGAAAGTGCCTTAAGCTACTTGCAAGCATTAGGAAGAAACTCACATGCGTTTCTCTGAAAGAGAAGCAGTCTGTTCCAACACTTCAATTCACTCTGTGAAGTGAATGGAGTGTTGCCTCACTTTCTAAATGCTGTCCTTTCAGAGAAAATCACTTTCCTTTGAAAGTGCCTTAAGCTACTTACAAGCATTCACCAGAAACTCACATGCGTTTCTCTGAAAGAGAAGCAGTCTGTTCCAACACTTCAATTCAATGTGCGAAGTGAATGGAGTGTTGCTTCACTTTCTAAATGCTGTCCTTTCAGAGAAAATCACTTTCCTTTGAAAGTGCCTTAAGCTACTTACAAGCATTCAACAGAAACTCACATGCATTTCTCTGAAAGAGAAGCAGTCTGTTCCAACACTTCAATTCACTGTGTGAAGTGAATGGAGTGTTGCCTCACTTTCTAAATGCTGTCCTTTCAGAGAAAATCACTTTCCTTTCAAAGTGCCTTAAGCTACTTACAAGCATTCAACAGAAACTCACATGCGTTTCTCTGAAAGAGAAGCAGTCTGTTCCAACACTTCAATTCAATGTGCGAAGTGAATGGAGTGTTGCTTCACTTTCTAAATGCTGTCCTTTCAGAGAAAATCACTTTCCTTTGAAAGTGCCTTAAGCTACTTACAAGCATTCAACAGACACTCACATGCATTTCTCTGAAAGAGAAGCAGTCTGTTCCAACACTTCAATTCACTGTGCGAAGTGAATGGAGTGTTGCTTCACTTTCTAAATTATGTCCTTTCAGAGAAAATCACTTTCCTTTGAAAGTGCCTTAAGCAACTTGCAAGCATTCACAAGAAACACTAATGCGTTTATATGAAAGAGAAGCAGTCTGTTCCAACACTTCAATTCACTGTGCGAAGTGAATGGAGTGTTGCTTCACTTTCTAAATGCTGTCCTTTCAGAGAAAATCACTTTCCTTTGAAAGTGCCTTAAGCTACTTACAAGCATTCACCAGAAACTCACATCCGTTTCTCTGAAAGAGAAGCAGTCTGTTCCAATACTTCAATTCACTGTGCGAAGTGAATGGAGTGTTGCTTCACTTTCTAAATGCTGTCCTTTCAGAGAAAATCACTTTCCTTTGAAAGTGCCTTAAGCTACTTACAAGCATTCAACTTAAACCCACATGCATTTCTCTGAAAGAGAAGCAGTCTGTTCCAACACTTCAATTCACTGTGCGAAGTGAATGGAGTGTTGCTTCACTTTCTAAATGCTGTCCTTTCAGAGAAAATCACTTTCCTTTGAAAGTGCCTTAAGCTACTTACAAGCCTTCACCGGAAACTCACATGCGTTTCTCTGAAAGAGAAGCAGTCTGTTCCAACACTTCAATTCACTGTGCGAAGTGAATGGAGTGTTGCTTCAGTTTCTAAATGCTGTCCTTTCAGAGAAAATCACTTTCCTTTGAAAGTGCCTTAAGCTACTTGCAAGCATTAGGAAGAAACTCACATGCGTTTCTCTGAAAGAGGAGCAGACTGTTCCAACACTTCAATTCACTGTGCGAAGTGAATGGAGTGTTGCTTCACTTTCTAAATGCTGTCCTTTCAGAGAAAATCACTTTCCTTTGAAAGTGCCTTAAGCTACTTGCAAGCATTAGGAAGAAACTCACATGTGTTTCTCTGAAAGAGAAGCAGTCTGTTCCAACACTTCAAGTCACTGTGTGAAGTGAATGGAGTGTTGCCCCACTTTCTAAATGCTGTCCTTTCAGAGAAAATCACTTTCCTTTGAAAGTGCCTTTAACTACTTTCAAGCATTCATAAAAAACTCACATGCGTTTCTCTGAAAGAGAAGCAGTCTGTTCCAACACTTCAATTCACTGTGCGAAGTGAATTTAGTGTTGCTTCACTTTCTAAATGCTGTCCTTTCAGAGAAAATCACTTTCCTTTGAAAGTGCCTTAAGCTACTTGCAAGCATCAAGAAGAAACTCACATGCGTTTCTCTGAAAGAGAAGCAGTCTGTTCCAACACTTCAATTCACTGTGCGAAGTGAATGGAGTGTTGCTTCACTTTCTAAATGCTGTCTTTTCAGAGAAAATCACTTTCCTTTGAAAGTGCCTTAAGCTACTTGCAAGCATTAGGAAGAAACTCACATGCGTTTCTCTGAAAGAGAAGCAGTCTGTTCCAACACTTCAATTCACTGTGCGAAGTGAATGGAGTGTTGCCTCACTTTCTGAATGCTGTCCTTTCAGAGAAAATCACTTTCCATTGAAAGTGCCTTAAACTACTTTCAAGCATTCACAAAACACTCACATGCGTTTCTCTGAAAGAGAAGCAGTCTGTTCCAACACTTCAATTCACTGTGTGAAGTGAATGGAGTGTTGCCTCACTTTCTAAATGCTGTCCTTTCAGAGAAAATCACTTTCCTTTGAAAGTGCCTTAAGGTACTTACAAGCATTCACCAGAAACACACATGCGTTTCTCTGAAAGAGAAGCAGTCTGTTCCAACACTTCAATTCAATGTGCGAAGTGAATGGAGTGTTGCTTCACTTTCTAAATGCTGTCCTTTCAGAGAAAATCACTTTCCTTTGAAAGTGCCTTAAGCTACTTACAAGCATTCAACAGAAACTCACATGCATTTCTCTGAAAGAGAAGCAGTCTGTTCCAACACTTCAATTCACTGTGTGAAGTGAATGGAGTGTTGCCTCACTTTCTAAATGCTGTCCTTTCAGAGAAAATCACTTTCCTTTCAAAGTGCCTTAAGCTACTTACAAGCATTCAACAGAAACTCACATGCGTTTCTCTGAAAGAGAAGCAGTCTGTTCCAACACTTCAATTCAATGTGCGAAGTGAATGGAGTGTTGCTTCACTTTCTAAATGCTGTCCTTTCAGAGAAAATCACTTTCCTTTGAAAGTGCCTTAAGCTACTTACAAGCATTCAACAGACACTCACATGCATTTCTCTGAAAGTGAAGCAGTCTGTTCCAACACTTGAATTCACTGTGCGAAGTGAATGGAGTGTTGCTTCACTTTCTAAATTATGTCCTTTCAGAGAAAATCACTTTCCTTTGAAAGTGCCTTAAGCAACTTGCAAGCATTCACAAGAAACACTAATGCGTTTATATGAAAGAGAAGCAGTCTGTTCCAACACTTCAATTCACTGTGCGAAGTGAATGGAGTGTTGCTTCACTTTCTAAATGCTGTCCTTTCAGAGAAAATCACTTTCCTTTGAAAGTGCCTTAAGCTACTTACAAGCATTCACCAGAAACTCACATCCGTTTCGCTGAAAGAGAAGCAGTCTGTTCCAATACTTCAATTCACTGTGCGAAGTGAATGGAGTGTTGCTTCACTTTCTAAATGCTGTCCTTTCAGAGAAAATCACTTTCCTTTGAAAGTGCCTTAAGCTACTTACAAGCATTCAACTTAAACTCACATGCATTTCTCTGAAAGTGAAGCAGTCTGTTCCAACACTTCAATTCACTGTGCGAAGTGAATGGAGTGTTGCTTCACTTTCTAAATGCTGTCCTTTCAGAGAAAATCACTTTCCTTTGAAAGTGCCTTAAGCTACTTACAAGCATTCACCGGAAACTCACATGCGTTTCTCTGAAAGAGAAGCAGTCTGTTCCAACACTTCAATTCACTGTGCGAAGTGAATGGAGTGTTGCTTCACTTTCTAAATGCTGTCCTTTCAGAGAAAATCACTTTCCTTTGAAAGTGCCTTAAGCTACTTACAAGCATTCAACAGACACTCACATGCATTTCTCTGAAAGTGAAGCAGTCTGTTCCAACACTTCAATTCACTGTGCGAAGTGAATGGAGTGTTGCTTCACTTTCTAAATTATGTCCTTTCAGAGAAAATCACTTTCCTTTGAAAGTGCCTTAAGCAACTTGCAAGCATTCACAAGAAACACTAATGCGTTTATATGAAAGAGAAGCAGTCTGTTCCAACACTTCAATTCACTGTGCGAAGTGAATGGAGTGTTGCTTCACTTTCTAAATGCTGTCCTTTCAGAGAAAATCACTTTCCTTTGAAAGTGCCTTAAGCTACTTGCAAGCATTAGGAAGAAACTCACATGCGTTTCTCTGAAAGAGAAGCAGACTGTTCCAACACTTCAATTCACTGTGCGAAGTGAATGGAGTGTTGCTTCACTTTCTAAATGCTGTCCTTTCAGAGAAAATCACTTTCCTTTGAAAGTGCCTTAAGCTACTTACAAGCATTCAACTTAAACTCACATGCATTTCTCTGAAAGTGAAGCAGTCTGTTCCAACACTTCAATTCACTGTGCGAAGTGAATGGAGTGTTGCTTCACTTTCTAAATGCTGTCCTTTCAGAGAAAATCACTTTCCTTTGAAAGTTCCTTAAGCTACTTACAAGCATTCACCGGAAACTCACATGCGTTTCTCTGAA